>NC_080676.1:55504100-56704100 GCF_030445035.2 Dasypus novemcinctus
TCTTTCACATTCTGTGAATTTAAAATTATTAATTATATTGTTAATGGAAACGAAAATGTGCTGATACTTTTCTGGGAAAAAGATTGTTTCTCAGATCAGGTATTTTTTCTGTGAGAGAGACACCATAGTGATCAAGTAATATTGCTCTGGCAAGAAAAAACATTAACAACAAACAAACCAAATCAAAGAAACCAATAAGTGGAAAAAAAAAAAGAAAGAAAGAAAATTAAAATAAAGCAATGAAACAATAGTCCTCAAATACCACTGCTTAGTACTGGAATTTTCCATACTCAAGTCTATTTTTATTTTGTAATATCAGATATACAGTTGTACTGGAGATATATTTATATTTTCAAGTATTTGGCAGGCAGTTGATCATGTCTTTGTTCATTTGAGAGAGCACTTATTTAAGGGTTGTAACTATAAGGTAAATTAACTCTGTTAAATTGTTTATGAAGTTGTTTGTTCTCAATGAAAAACAAGAAACATGATTTATTTATACACATTTAAAACTGTTCTCCTCTTGCTGTGTATTTTCCCAGTTGCTTTTTCACAGCTTTACATTTAGCTGCATTAAAACAAAAAGATGATCATCTTGTCTTTGAATACATTATTTTCAGTAAACCCGAAATCAGATGGTTGCTCAAATTATTACTCAATAATCGACTTTGGTTTGAATTTGTCTTTTTAATATTTTCCCTTTGAAGCAAACCACTGATCTGTGGAATCTGTTTGAAAGTGACAGTTTACATATTTGTTGTTATTTCCAAAAGCCCGGAAACTTTTGCTTATCAAACAGGTAGGGTTATAACAATGAGTTCAAATTACTGTTGATACTGTTTTCTAATAACAGAATAAAATACATCCACATCTTTATAGAAACAAACGTACATTTTTCTCTCATTTCATTGTTAACGCTTGGTGTTATACAAAGCTTTTGACCTACCCTTAGTCTTTTCTAGAAATACTCATTATAATATGACTTGGTTTCTTATTAAAGGAATACTTTGATTCATGTTTTTTAATTTTAAGTCCATCTATTAAAATATCAGCTATCGGGAACTCAATTTAATTCTAAATATAGTCTGTATTCACATTAATTTACATTTGTTCTTGTGTGAGCAATTAAAAAAATTAAATTTGAAGTTAAATATATACCTTTAAAGACAAGTTTTGATTATATAAAGAACAATTCAGAATTAAAATTATATATTTTGAAAATAAATAATTAACTTGCATCATATCACAAAGCATTTTTCTCATTAGATTATAGGTATTATACAACTAAAATTTTTATTAGGAGGAAATAAAAGCCCTTAAAATACATATTTGCCTGATGAATAGTGTAGAAATACTGACGAACCATAAATGTATATTTTCCTGCTGATTCAGTTAACATTCTTGATATGAAAATATGTAAGGCAAATTTTGGCTTAACACCAGTTAAATTGCCAGCAAACTTTTCATCACTGGGCATCACTCAAAAATATCCCAGAGAGTTATTGGACATAATAGCTAGAAAACTGTTCTATATATTTTTTCCTGAGCATCACCACCTGCCCTTTTCATTAATATTTTAAGCTATAGTATTAAAATATTTTAATCTACAAGTTTTCTAAATAACTCCATTAATATTTCCACATCAATTAAATTCATTGAACGAATAAATACTTTAAAGCCTCATTTAAGATTATGAAAGCATGTGTTTTTCCACATTGGCCTTTATTTAAATGATTTTTTTAAAGTGCTGTCTATGTAAACTCTGGAAGCAGGGAGCTGGAAGGGGTATACCACTTTTGTGTTAGTGCCAGCCAGCCTTGGAGAGTAGCATGAAGAGTGCTCGAAGGAGTCACCATTTTGAAGATGAACCAGATGTGTAGTGGCATTATTGTGGGCAGGAAAGTCTCGAAATACCATGCTATAATCTGTCTATGACTCACTAGCATGTGTGTGTGCGCGTGTGTCTGTGTCTGTGTGTGTCCCCAAGTGATGTTTGCGGCTAAATGGTGCTTGAAAATACTGACAATATTTTACCTCAGCTTGAATCTTGTGATTATCAACTGTGGATTTTCAAGAAAGAAGGCAGATGGCTCAAACCATATGTAACTGAGGAACTGTAGTCAACTAGGCAGATGGGGAATTGGGAATATTGCTGCCTTAACTTAAATGGAACCTGGGAAGTAAATATATATATATATAATATACATATATATAATTAGTTATATATATATAATATATAGTTGGTCTAGTTAGATAATAGAAAGACAAGCATTTGGTTTTTTTGTTCCTTCTGCCATTGTTATGGTCTTCCCTATAATGATTAGCCACTATGCTTTTCTGGGTTTACTCAAAGATACTGAAAAAGATATTTCTCCGTTTCCCAATCTAGAATGCTAAAAAGACATAAAAGACATGGCAAAGCATTTCAAAGATATAATGATGGGTTCATTTTTATATTTACCCATGCAGGGGTAAATATTAATTCTGTGATTGTACCATATTAGGAAAGATCTTTATTCTCACTGTGCTTGATTGACATTTTCACCCGGATCCTTACTTTTTGGGGGGTAAGTTATTGCTAGGGATTTGGCCTGGGATTCTGGCTTTGACAAATATGATTTTGAGGTCACCATCTCCTGTGGGGATGTAAAGAGGAAAGGTAATGAGAAAATAAGTTAAAATTGGGGTTCAAATGCTTGCTTTTGGAAATAGGGAGAAGGAGAGGGGGGGAAACCCTGATATAGAACATAAGTGAGAATTTTCTCTGATAGATGCCTGCAGTGCTACAGCAGTAAAGAGACTATCTTCACCTCTTCAGAGGATGGTGTTGTAACCTTCAAGTAAAGAGGGCCAAATGTATATTGTTCAGAAAGTCCAATACATTTTATTTGCTTTTAAAATTTAATTGTCAGATAGAGCATATAGTTATATGCTTCAAATTTTTAAAAGTGTAAGTGGTTATACAATGCCCCTCTCTCCCCATTCCACATCCCCTTCCCGGAAGCAATAAGTGATAAATTTCTTCTGCAGCCTTCCAGAAATAGTTTTTGTATTTATAAGCAAATGCATATATAGAAATACTTTTCTTCTCTTTTAAAAAAATGCAACATAATAGTCTCACTCTTCCGCATCTTGCTTTTTCACTTAATACGTTTTGGAAATCTCTTTTTATTCTTTATCTCCTTCATACAAAAAGGAGTCCTTATTCCATTTTTAGAACTTTTTTTTCTTTTTAATGGTTGCATAGCAGTCCATTGTGAGAATGCACCTTAAATTATTTAATTGGTTGTCTATTGTTAGATGTTTAGGTTCTTTTCAATCTTTTGCTCTTACAAAGTGTACATTCTCTTGATTAATTCCTAGGGTGTGCAAGTACATGTACATGTGTTGTTTTGATAGTTACCCTTCCACCAATTTTGTATGAGGTTGCCTGTTTCCTTATATTCTAACTACCACAGTGTGTTTAATTAAAATTTTTTCCCTCTTGCAATTGATAGGTGAAAAAATCAATAGTTTTTTAAAATTTTGTTTTGTTTTTAAGAATGAAAATAAACTTTGTCTGTAAACATCCCTGAAGGGCTATAATTGTGATCCAGTTAGTCTTGTGTATATGAATGGAGAAGATGGGATACGTTGGAGTTTTTAATTCAGGCTCTAATGGAAGCCATATCTGAGCTGATAATGTGAATAGCAGATTGACTGATACATTATTCATTCATTTTCAAATGGCTTCAGCCAGAGCTGGGTTAAAACATCTGCCTTAATGACTTTTATGGTATTGTTTCCATCTATATAATTTGCAATTTGGGAGAATTGGGGCTTTCTTCCAAGTTACTAATTTATTAAATATTCAACAGTAAATAAGACATAGTCCTTGCAATTGAGAAACTTACAGCATGATGGGAGGAAATACTCAGTGACCAGGCCTTTGCAATATAGGACAATGTAGGGCTAAGTGTGAACTGCTATAGAAATACTGAGTAGGTGGCTCCTAATCTTAGATTTGGGTGAGAAGGGCAAGGAAGGTTTTCCAGAAGGAGTTGTACTTGAACTGTGTCCTTTAGGACAAATAAGAATTAGGCAGATAGATTGGGGGTGGGGGGGGCAGGCAAGGTGGTGTAAACAGTTTGGGGAAATATGATGGGAAAGGGAAGGAAGCATTCATTGCAAGGATCTTGAGGCAAGAGAAAGTGTGGGAATTTGGGATTGTTGTCAGTGGTTTAGGTGGCCTAAGGCCTAGAAATAGAGAGTTCCTTTGATTAACGCATGTTTTCTATCCCTGATAAGTCCAGTTTTAAGATCTATCTGAGGTTCTTTTTTATTTTTTATTTATTTCATTTTATTTATTTCTGTCCCCTTCGCTCCTGCCCAGTTGTCTGTTCTCTATGTCCATTTGCTACGTGTTCTTCTTTGCTCTGTTGTCAGCAGCACGGGAATCTGCGTTTCTTTTTGCTGCATCATCTTGCTGTGTCAGCTCTGTGTGTGTGTGGTGCCATTCCTGGGCAGGCTGCACTTTCTTTCACGCTGGTCAGCTCTCCTTACGGGGCACACTCCTTGTGTGTGGGGCTTCCCTATGCGGGGACACCCCTGCGTGGCAGGGCACTCCTTGCGCGCATCAGCACTGCACGTGGGCCAGCTCCACACGGGTCAAGGAGGCCCAGGGTTTGAACCGCGGACCTCCCATGTGGTAGACAGTCGCCCTAACCACTGGGCCAAGTCCACTTCCGCCTGAGGTTCTTTCTTATGATTTGGAATTTCTGTCTAGGAGCTTGACAGTGGGTTTTCACCTTCATCCTTGGTGAGGGTATAATCTCAACAAGATCAAGGATAATTTTTTTTTCATATTTTGACATTTTTTTGACATCAAGGCTGTAGAATGTGAGACAATTCCAGCTCTCCTTTCCTTACTTTCTCTCCATTTCCCTGGTTTTTTAATTCTCTCTTTGACTCCCATCCTCTTATTCCATTTTCAAAACCTTCTGAAATCTGATCTTCATTTCCAAACCTCTTCTGTGAAGACTTTCCTAGTTCTGTCCTCCTTTGCCTTTAAAAAAATCTTTTTTTAAATAAAGTTTTTGAGGTTCAGAAGCCCGAGATTGAACCCTGGACCTCATGTGTGGAAGCTGTCACTTAACCACTGAGCTACATCAGCATCCCTCAGTTTTGTTTTGTTTTTTTTCCATTTGTTTGTTTGTTGTTTGTTGTTTTTTGTTTTTAGGAGGCACCTGGAACCAAACCCAGGACCTCCCATGTGGGAAGCAGGCGTTTGACCACTTGGGCCACATTTGCTCCCCTCCGCTTGCCTTTAAATAATTTGTTTATCCTCCAAGTATTTATTGAACATTGATTTTGTTCTGGACCCTAGAGATATGCGGAGGAGATAAAGATGAATGAGATCAGTCCCTGTCCTCAAGAAGGCCAGGCTAATATTCTCTGAGTACTTTATTTCCTCAGTTATAGGGCTTACTATAGCCTGCCTTGTATTACAGGGCACTTACTTAGTCTGAGAGCATTCTGACTTGTGTGTGTGGCCTTCAGCCATAGCACAGTGCTGAGATCGCACAAATGTATATTGTAGAACCATTTCAGTTAATAAAAAATAAAAGGAGTGATATTTATTGAAGATTTACTCTGTGCCAGCAGTTGAATAAGTGTTACAGTTATTATCTCATTTTTCTCAAAACCCAGTGGAGCAAGAATGATTGGCTTCTCTAGTTCACATGGTAGGAAACTGAGAAAGAGAGTGCTTGCTTAAATAACGAGCTCTGGGGTCATGCTGCTCAGAAGAGGCAGAGCCAGGATTTGGACCTATATGGTCTGGTTGCAGAGCCCTAGTTTTAGTCTCCATGCTAGACTAATTTTTTAAAAAACTCTATCCTTACTCCAGGCATCAGGTCACACAATCAATAGCATAACTGCACTCTCTGTGTAACTATGCTTCACTTGCCTTTGATGTCCCTGTATTTGTATGTTTGGCTAAATGTGGGTTTGCAGATAGGTTTTGGTACTCAGCCTGTGAGTTTCAGACAGCAGGTAACATCTATATTTATCTAGTTTTGCATGAAGCTTGTAGACAGATGTCTGCATTTGTGTGTGCCTTTAAATGCCATGTGATGATGATAATGAAGCTGATTTATGCTGCTTACCAGATGGGTCCCCAAAGCTGCTGGAAACTGTGGCATAAAATCAAAGATAACTTGCAGATAGCAGCGATGTGAGGGTCAATCTTTACGGCTCAGTTTTAGCAAGCCCTTGGTGTGGTACAGGCCAGGGTGTCGCAAACTTGTTCATTGAAGTATCCTTAGAGCTGTGGACAGTGAAGCACAGACCTGTGGTCTGCTGGGGAGGATCAAGGCATCACATTTATTTGCAGCTTCCAGGGTCTATCTTAAAAGTAAATGCTTATTTTAACAATCAAATAAAATAATTAAATAACATTGAATTATTTAAAAGTGATAAGTGTTTTAAATTATCTACCTTCGAATAAAATAGACAGTGCAGGAGGTGTGGTATTGTTTTTTGCTATCCTAAGGACTCGTGGTCCAACATCCTTCATACCTCACTTGGAGGAGCACTGGTTTAGAATATTTGAGCGTGTTCATTTGAAACAGCTATTGTCAGAGCAAGTCAGGGATGAGAGAGTCCACAAGGTCATCTCTGCCGTCCATAGGTGAGTGCTGAACACCTTGTGTAATGGCTGTTTTCATCTATGGCCATCTGATGCCCCTGTATGTCAGTGAGATGTGAGCTCTATTACAAGCAATGTGGTACCAATGCCATGTTACTAAGAGGACAGAGTGGGGCCTCCCTGTCCCTTGGAATTGTGAGTTAATGCTATTCCAATCCCAGTCCACAGTCCTTCCCCCAGTTTTTGCATTCCTGAAGGCCTATTTTCTTGTGGCTTCTTCAATTGTAATATTTTGCATCTGTAAGCATTAGTTTTGTCCTTTGTCAACTTGTATGTAAAATTCAGTGCCTCTACTAGTTTACCACCTCAAGTCCACTCCATCAAGCATTTCCTGAGTTTGACAACTTGGTTGAATCATTGAGGACTCCAAGTCTCCCAATTTCATGAGCTCTCCCCTCATCTCTCTCCCCTACCCTTCTTTCCTTCTACACCTTCCCTTTTAAGAGCAAACAAGTTCTTCTCCCTGTCTCCTGCCAGGTAGATTCACTTTCTCCCCAACCCCAATCCTCAGGCGATATTTCTGCCCTGCAGAACTAACCTAACCCAAAGGGCTTCCTAAAGCATTTTTCCAATCAGGGTAATTCTCTCACTAAGAGGAATTCTGACACCAGCTTCTATGAGAATAAAATGTTCTTCATCTCACCCTCTTAATAATAAAGTAACAAAGGTTGAAAATGTTTTATTTTCTTTCAAAAGATAAATTAGAACAAATTCAAGGTTATCTCAGTAATAATGGCACTACTCTCTTTCTCCCTTGCATTCCAATGTGCTGTCTTGAATGGAAATGAAAGGCATGAAGTTACAACTCACTCAAAGGGAACTGAGCATAGGGGTGCTATCTGTGTGCGGCAGGGGTACAAAAGCGCTCCTCTTCTTTGGCTATTACAGATGAGTAGTTATCTAACATTTACCTTTATATCTCTAAAGTTGAATTTGCAGACTTCTAGGCCAGCACATCATGCTTTGGGTAATACTTATAATTCAGAAAATTATTCTTTGTATTGAGCTGATATCAGCTTTCTGTAGCTTCCATCCTTATTTCTAACTCTACTTGCATGAATTCAGATAGGACTAATTTGATTTCAGATACATTAGTCTGGCGTTGTATAATCTCTATCCTAAAATAAGTATCTGATAAACCACTTTTCTGTTCAGAATGTCTGGGTGGTTCCACCTTACCCTGAGAATGAAATTTTACCTCCTTAGCAGAATAGTCAATGTCCTTGATAAGCTTGTCCAAACATCCTTTTCCATCTTAACCTCCTGCTTTTCTCTTGCCTTTTGTCTCCTGAACTCTCCATTTCCCCCCCCCAAATATGTCTCCTTAGTTTTCTTCTTCTCCCCCCACCATCTGTAAAAAGCTCCCCAACTTCCACCATCGTCACTCATTAGCATCCTATTTTTTTCCAATGATATTTTAGTTTGAAGCCATCCTTGATTTCACCTCCTCTGGTTTCCCTATTTTTCACATTATGGTTTTCTTTTTTTAGGTTTATTGAGAATCATAGATTTATTACCATTTTAGCTTTTTTTCCCCATTTTTCCCATTATTGACACTTGCTCTATCTAGTACAGTAGCACAAGTCACATGGTGAGCACTTGAAATGTGGCTAGTCTGAACTGAGATGCGCAGTTATAAATTACATATGTACTGGATTTCAAAGATTTGGTACCAAAAAGATGGGGTGGTGTAAAATATCTCCTTAGTAGCTTTTTATATGGATTATATGTTGAAATGATAATATTTTATTTATATTGGTTTACATAAAGCATATTATTAAATTATTATATCTATTTCTTTTACCTTGTTAAAATGTAGCTACTAGAAAATTTAAAATTACATATGTGGCTCACAATTTTGGCTTGCAATACCTCCCATCGGACAGCCCTGCCTGAGACTGTTATATGGGATTCAGTGTTGAGCACCTTGGCTTATCAATCCTTGGGTATATTTCTGTCTTCGCTGCTGGAGTTTCAGTTCCCTGAGGTCAGGGCTTGTAACCTCCTTTTCCTTGCTTCTCCCCAAAGAAAATTTCATTCAGTGGATGTGCAGCTTACCCTAATAAAATGAAACAGACAGTATTTTTATCAGAAAAGCTCCTAAGTTCAAACGCCTCCAGAAACTAGGCAAGTAGCATAATTATTTGAAGTGAGCTAGTTTAGAAGAAATCTTGGTGTGAAGGAGACTCTAGGGGCTGAAGTGGGGGTGTGGGCAGCATGATAGCAAATTAGAAATTTACTGCTATGTAAAGGCAGCAGCTACTACTAACACCAGCTGACTTATTACCACAGAGAAATATAGGCTCAGGGTTTCCAAATTTTTCAATTTTTCACGAGAAACTGGCTATCTGGCTTTTTATGTGAATTTTACTGATTTTTATATGTTGGTTTAATTCTTAAAATCTTTGTGTGGGCCAACCGAAACAGGTGGGTAGGCTAATACAGCTTGAAAGTTGCCAGTCTGTGCTTCTTATCTGAAGAGTAAAATGATATGTATCAGCAGAACTATGTTAGAGTAGAAGAAAACACGATTTATTACTGTGGATTTGATCAACAAGGACCTGGAATTTGGGGACTTGGATTTCCAGGTCATTCCAGGAAGATTGTGCTTCCAAATATTTTAAGTTAAAAAAAAAATCCCCTCAGCAGAGTTAGGCCCTTAGAGGGAAAAAAGTTTATTGATGTGAGTATGAAACTGTTAACTTAATGCCAAGGGAAATAAAGTATCTCTCATTTTCAAGTCTATGGCTGCTTAGAGTTAGGAAGTGTTCAAAGAAACTGTCACAAACCTTTTGTGACCTGTGTTTTTACAGAGGGATACTTGTGGGTGATTATTTTAGCACACATGAAGTGACAAGGTCAAAATAGGCTGAGTGCTGGTCAGATTAATGTTATGTTTAAATGACAGTGTACTGCTTCTAAGGTAGATTAGCAGTACCCCTGCTTTGGTTTGCATTTCTTGAAATATAAAATCAACAGACCAAGTAATGCAAAAGACCTCTGGCTTAAAATTTTATAATAAACAGATTCTTATTAGTAATTTCCTTTTTGAGGGGGCAATTTTACAAAACCCAGTAACCTGTAGTCATTACAATATCAGAATTAGCCTACCAAAAGAATTATTATTCTGTTGAATAGGAAAATAAGTGAGGATATGTATGACTGCACTTCAATTTCAATTTTGCTATTTTGAAATTGAGCACCTGATATCAAAGGTTTTATTTACAATGCTGTCTTTGAAATTCATCCACCATACATAAATGAATGTGTCTGAGAATTTTAAAATAGAAAGACACATGTTGTAAGATATGAAATCAATGAATTAATATAATGTTCCTTTTACTCAGGCAAATTATACTGTATATTAACAGCTAAGAACAGTTGGTAGAGAAATATGAAATTTATTCAGGTTTTTAGTCAAATAAATACCTATGAGTTGTAAATCCATTCTGACTTGTGCTTAGCCTTTGAGTAAGTCCTGAAATCTTTCTGTTCTTGTTTCCCCACTTGAAAATAGTTGTAATAATTCCCACCTACCTCTTAAGCATAATAATGTATTGGTATAGAAGATGTTGATATTTCTAGCAGAGCATTTTGAAATATAGGCAGAAAGAAATGTAGTTGTTGTGGTTATTTCCTCAATATGTTAATATAACAAACATATTTTATAGGATTAACTTAGCTTCTTTATAACATCTTATTGTTTAAAAAATCAAAAAGCAGATGTATATTATTTAGTTTCACAAACTTCTTATTAAAAGTATAATAACTATACAAATTTAGATGATAATGTATCGACCAGATATTGTTTCATAAATGACATAATCATGACAATAATGGAAATCTCTTAATGGGGGAAGAGCACCCAGAATGCCAAATAACAAACAAACTGCCATTTTCCATATTCTGATACAGTCCTGGTCCAAATGCATTTGCTCTTTTTACGTAATTGTAATCATAATAGAGATACAATTTAGAATCCTCTTTTTTGACAACATAGCATAACAATTTCCGCATATTTTTGCATCGTGTTCAAAACTACCATTTTATATTTCTATGTTCCATTACATATAGATATCATAATTTACTTAACCATATTTATTTAACCATTTTTCTATTGCTGGTAATTTGGCTTTAGCAACTTTTTAAAGGTAGTTATTCCACAAAGAAATAGTGACAAATTAAAAGTGCCCCATGCAACTGATGAAGAAAGGTAGATGTCTGTTACCTCTCTGGGATTACTCGTACAGCCCAAGGTCTTGTATGTTGAGGGCAGCGGAGGACACTGGCGAAGATGCAGATTTGGGAGTCTTCAGCATGTAGATGGTCTCATAAGACATGGGAATTTGTTGAGATGAGTTGGAGTTAGTATGTATAGTTCAAAGACAAATTGACTGAGAGAAAATCTGAAAGAAGACGGTAGTGGGTTGACTTGTGTCCACCCGAAAGATATGTTTAAACCCTTACCCCTAGTATTTGTGCATGGACCTTATTTAGACAAAGGGTCCTTTCAGACGTAATCAAGTTAAGATGAGATCATACTGGATCAGGGTGGCTCTAAATTCAGTGATTGGTTTGCTTTTGAGGGAAAGGTCAGGACGATTTGGTCACAGAGATACAGAGGAGACGTAGGGAAGAATGCCCTGTGATGGCAGAGGTGGAGATGGAGTGAAGCAGCTATGGGCCCAGGAATGCCAAGGATTGCCAAGCAACCACCAGAAGCTAGGAGAGAAGGTATGGAACAGACTGTCTCTCAGATCCCCAGAAAACCAACCCTGCCAACACCTTGATTTTGGGCTTCTAGCCTCTAGAACTGTGAGAGAATACATTTCTGTTGTTTGAAGCCAAACAGTTGGTGGTAATTTGTTACAGCAGGTCTAGGAAATTAGTATAGAGACTAAGAAGGAATGGTCAGAAAAAACAGTAGTGCCACAGAAACGAAAAGAAACTGAGGCCTGAAGTAGTCTTATGACTTACACGATGTCATCCAGCAAGTTAGGGGCAGAATGACTCTAGCGAGAATCGAGGGC
The DNA here is from genome assembly GCF_030445035.2 of Dasypus novemcinctus. Classification (NCBI taxonomy): domain Eukaryota; kingdom Metazoa; phylum Chordata; class Mammalia; order Cingulata; family Dasypodidae; genus Dasypus; species Dasypus novemcinctus. The sequence goes on from NC_080676.1 coordinate 55,515,819, forward strand.
CATTGCATTTGTTTGTTTGTTTTTTAGAGAAGTTATATAGGTTTACAGAAAAATCATGCATAAAATACAGAGTTCCCATATGCCACCCTATTATTAACACTTTGCCTTAATGTGGTGCATTTTTAAAAATTCATGGAAGAATGTTTTTATAATTGTACCACTAACTATGGTCCATTTCAGGGCTATTGACTTTTACGCCAGGGATAGCTTATTACCTTGTGGATCAGCACAAATATCTCCTTTAACACATTGTTTTCTGCATGGTTCCAGTCAAGGATGAATGCCTTCATCTACACAGGTCTGTTCTGATTCTTTTAAATTGTTTTAGTAGTTCAATTTTGAACACATACAAATTAAGAACAGACTAACTTGGTTTAAAAATATTTTGTGTTTTTCCATTGGTTTTTATAGAAGTGGTTCTTAAAAGCTGATTCAAGGACACCAGATGTTCTAATTCAGGAGATGTGAGAAGGGACCTGAGGGTTTGCATTTTAAAGAGCTCCCCAGGTGATTCTGATGCACATTCAAGTTTGGGTACCCTAGATTTTTAACCAGATGTATATAAAAGCTTCATAGAAGATTTTAGAATGGGACACCTAGTGATTTGCTATATTGGGGTAAATAGATGAGGCCAAGTGCCAATTTTTGTGACAATTTATTCTCATAAAGAATTGGAACAGAGCACAGAAATTTGTTAAATTTTACTCTGCTCAGAATATTCTCCAGATTACTGAGAAGATTCAAAAGAAGATTATTTTTGGTGGAAACCTGCTTTGGGGCAACACCTAGTCCCTATCCTCCGAGTGCCCAGCCCATGCTGCACATATCCTGGGCCCCAAACATGAACATACACCAAATGCTTTATTGTCCTGCTGAAATGCTTACAAATTCTGAAAAACACCCAGCCCGGGCCCAGGCAACCATGAGCCCCAGGGCTGGGAAGGGCAAGGGAGGTGGGCACAGGACTGAGGCCAGTTGGCTGGAGGCCCAGTGGCTCTGTTCTCCATTCCATCACCCTTCCAAGGCTGGCAGAGGGCAAACCAGACTTCAGGTTCTGCCCTTCTTCAGATCCCTTTCCTGCTCAGGCTTTCTGTCAGGGAGCATCTGAGCTACCCTCTTTCCCTTCCAGCCTCCATGGAGGCTGTACACATCCCTGAGGAGCCTTCTGGTATCCTCTCCCATCCATATCTCATCCTCTGGTCTCTATGACCCCCCGGCTTCTTCCTTTCTGGCTCTAAGCAAGGTACAGTGGGAGGGGAGGGGCCACAGGATGTATGAATGAATAATTGAATGCACCCATAATATAACTAGGGAAATACGCTCCCCTGATAGAGTATTCATAAAAAAGGAACCCAATTTAAAGATAATCTGGGAGGGGGTGGGGATGCAGGTAGCAGGAAAGGAGGGAGGAGGGTGCTGTCAGAGGAAGCTTCCTTCCACGGTCCCTCACGTGCATTACTTTATTTCTTAGACCTGCTGATGGGAAACTATGTGCTGTAGAGCAAAGTGTCTTGGACCTGACCTGAGGAGGCTTGGTTTGGAAGCCTGCTCAACCCCTTACATTGAGTGACTCTCAGGAAGTTACTTAACCTTTCTGAGACTGATATTCCTATCTGTTAAACAATGATAGCATCAGCATGAAAAATGTTTTGACAATGTAAACATGAAATAATGATAATAATAAACTCTGAAAGGAGCAATTTATGGTGTGCTTGCTTTTAAATGTATATTTGTGAAATAACTTAAAGTGTTTTAAAATGGTTTGTTTTAAATAATTAAAATATTGTTTTGGTGTGGTATGTATTTATGTTGGTATTTTATAACAGTGGTTCCCAAAAGCTGGTTCAAGGACACCAGAACTTCTGATTCCGTAGATCCATCTGGAAGATTTATCTACCCTCCCTTTTAATGAAAACAAAAATCTCATGTTCTTCTTTATTATTTTATGAAATTTACAGATAAATTTAAATTCATGATCAAATAGTAATGTTTATGGAATATGCATTAAAAACTGTACCCCCATCCTTTGGTCCCACTGTCAATTTTCAGTGAATATCTGAATTTTCCAAGAATATCTGCTTTTTAAAGTCTTTTGAATTATTTCCATTCATTCATACATATTTATTCCTTTTAGCAGAGTTACAAAATATGATATTTTTAATTGCCAATCTAAATACTTATCTCTAATTCTTCTGTTCTAGAGGAGATGGGTTTGATTTTTATTATAAAAGTTGGTACATTTAAAAAATCTTTCCTTTAGTACTTGTAACAGTTTGGCATTGTTTGTGAATTCCAAAAATAATTATTGGATTATGTTCATAAACTAGTCTGTCAGAGGTATCACTTTTAATTGATTAAATTGTGATTAGGACTTTGATTGGGTCACATCAGTGGGGTTTTGAGTCCCTGCCCCTTGGTGGAGAGAAAACGAACCCTGGAAGAGAGGAATCTGAGAAGCCTGAACTCTTGGAAGACATCGGCAGCCATCTTGCTCCAACATGTGGCAAGAGACTTTACTTTGGTGAGGGAAGTAACTTATGCTTTATGACCTGGTAATTGTATGCTTCTAATCCCAAATAAATACCCTTTATAAAAGTCAACAGATTTCTGGTATTTTGCATCAGCTCTCTTTAGCTGACTAATACAGTATTATTATCCCCTTCGTTTTATGGCAACCTCTTAGAAACAACGAGTATTTATTTATGGCAAGATTTTTGGAAGGTTTGACACACCAGAGAGCCTCTTTAGCAAGCATTTGATGAATGACCAAATCTTACCTTTATTTAGAGACTCTGCTATATCGGAAGAATGAAATTTAAATACTTGCTTTAAATCATATATTAGAGGGCTAAAAAGACCAATTGGAGTAAGTGATCTTTTCTTGTTAACTTAGGGTTTAAATTCATAAACACTCCATCATTATTTTTAATTGTTAGTGATTTTCTGGATACTCCAGATTTAAGGTTTAGTTGTGTTATTTGTTTTGGGGCTCTGTCAACCTGTCCATTATATGGTTAACAACTTAACACTTTTAAACTTAATTTCAAGAGCATTACTTAAAATATGAATAATTGTCCCCAGTTTTTTCTTTTGGTAAGTCCAGTTTCTTTCATCCTGCTTAAAACTATAACCTACCCCTATGATTTTTTTATACATTTTGTGTGCCTGATTACTTTATGATATATATGGAAGTTATTTGCTTTCCTATTTCTGTGTATCCCTCTAAAATGAGCATATAGAGATCAGGGAATTTTATTCACTGTTATATCCCTAGTGTTAGACAAGTGCTTAATACTAAAAATACTTTTTCAAATGAATATATGATTTTTTAAATAAGATTTATTTATATTTTATTTATTTCTCCCCCTCTCCCCCATTGTTTGTGTTCACTGTTTGCTCTCTCTGTCTGTGCATTGTGTGCTTTCTGTGTCTGCTTGTCTTCTTTTTTTAGGAGGCACCAGGAACTGAACCTGGGACCTCCCACATGGTAGGTGGAAGCCCAATTGCTTGAGTCACATCCGCTTCCCTGAATATATGATTTTTAAAAAATAATAGGGCACATCTGTATGGTGGGTTGTCTTCTGATTTTTTGACTAGATTTTCTTCTCTTTGTAACCTGGAAAGTCTTCCTCCCATTTTTAAGAGCCTCACAGTCTGCTGGAAGTTGCTAAAATTCAGATTTTCATCTGCATAGGAAGGTCAACAGGAAGCCCTGCTATTTGGAACTCATTACCCAGTGGACTCTCCTGAATTGTGAGCCTTGGTCTTCAGGTGTGTAGCACTAGGAACAAAAATTGGTGAGCTCACTGAATTGGTAAACACATCACTCAGGAGCAGACGCTAGTCAAACTTTGGCACTGATGTATAAAACTAGAATGCCAATTTGTTGATTTTTAATAAGAAATAGAGAACTAGAATTGTATGAACTAATCTTTCCTATATACTCCCTTAGCAAACCATTTTCCCCCCTATCACAGCATTAGCCACCCACAGAATTATAATCTCCTGTTTACCTACCCATATTCTAGACCAGAGTGCAAGCTCTTTGAGGGCAGGGACCAGGTCTACCTTGTTCACTACTGGAATATTCAGGGCCAAGTACAATACTTGGCACTCAGTGGAGTGCTGAGTACATGAATGAAGGGATTATGGAATAGAAATGGTACTGGGACCAAGGCAGGACAGGTATTCTCCTTTGATAAGTAATAGTTGCTCTTCTAAGTTGTATGCTCTCTTGAAAAATACTCACATTCATATATACATTAGTCAGCCAAAAGGGTGTTGAAGCAAAGTAGCCTTTATAAAGGGTATTTATTTGGGGTAAAAGCTTACAGTTACAAGGCCTAAAGAGTCCAATTCAAGGTTGCTTTCTCACCAAAGTCTATTGCTACATGTGGAAACAAGATGGTGGGTAATTGCTGCAAGGGTTCAGCCTTCCTCTCTCTCAGCTACAGGCTGGCATAGGGCTTGTTTCTTTCTGGAGCCTTCTCAGCTGCTCTGGTCTCTTCTCAGGGCTAGCTGTATACTATCAGGAAAATGGCTCATCTCTCTTCCTCGTGCCACAGTATCAAAGCTGATGAAGTTCTCTCCTCTGGTATCTATGGAGCTCTCTCTCTCCCCATGTGTTTCATCTATATCAGCCCAAAGAGGAGAGGGACACAACCCTGAGTCATGCCCTTACTGAAGTGGTCAAATCGAAACCCTAATCTTGAGAGTAGATGTGGCTCGAGTGGTTGAGCCCCCGCCTCCCACGTGGGAGGTCCTGGGTTCAGTTCCCAGTGCTTCCTGTAAAAACAAAAATGAACAACAAGCAAAACAAACAAATGTACTAACAAAACCAACTCAAGAAAGCCAATGTGGCTCAGTGGTTGAGCACCAGTTCCCACATACGAAGTTTTAACTTCAATCCCTGGCCCCCAATATCTCAAAAAAACAAAAAACAACAGCAAAAACATGACAAACAACAACAACAACAACAACAAAACTCTAATCTTAACAGGTAATTTAATACAAAAAAATCTCAGGTGCATCTAATACAATCAAAAGGGATCACACCCAAAAGAACAGACCAGTTTAAAAACATAATCTCTCTTTCGGGAGTTCATAACTAATCTCAAACTGCCATAATATATCTACATAGTAAAGTAATACATGCCAGCTATAACCATTTTTTCAAAGGCAAACAGGTATATGAGCTTGTAAAATAAAAAGTAAAATTGACTTCCAGCACCACTTACTTTTCATTAGGCCCAATCCCAATCTTGGAAGTAGTCACTCTTAATGGTGGGATTTATTGTTTTAGATATTTTAAGTACATGTAGAAATGCATATGTATAGAACTTGCTTATTTTCACCTAACACTCTTTTGTGGCCATTTCCCCATGTTGGTACAGGTAGATTGAATTTATTCTTTTAAACAGTTGGAAAGTGTTTCTTTGTATAGATGGAGCATTCATTTCTTCAGTGAATATTTATTGAGCTCTTACTATATGCCAGGCATTGTGAGCGCTTAAGCCAGTCCCCTATGACTGATTTCTATTGTTTCCAGTTTTTTGGTGTTACACTATTGCAATGAAAAGCACACACACCCTCACATGCATATAGATCGCTATATATTATATAAGTAGGTCAATGGTGTACATTTCTAAGAGCAGAATTGTGGGGTCAAAGATGCACACATTTCTTTTCCTTTTTTACTGAGAAAACTATTGAGTTTCAAACATAGGTGTTTTCCAATGGAAAGGGAAGGATGACTAGGGGGTGGAGCCAAGAGCTGAGGAAAATAATGGCAAAGGGAACAACTGCCAGATTGCAGAGCTAGGCCTAATCAAGGAAAATCCCCTGTCCAGTGGGTTTCAGAATTGTGGTAGGCAGCAACAGTTGGATACCTGCTCTCCTGGACTGCCAATATTCTATTGATCAAAGTAAGTTATGAAGCAGTCCAGATAAAAAAGGTCGAGAAATAGACTCCACCTCCTGATCAAAGAAAATGCCGTAATGCAAAGAATTGTGGACATAAGGAACCCTATTTACTTGGAGACTCTTACTGAAATGATCTCTTTCTCTCTCTCTCTCTTGATTATGTAATGTAAACTAATTTTTATATAAGTAATAAATGCATGTAGCTAAAAAGCAAATAGAAATACTAATGGTTTTGTATTGAAAAACAGTGTCCTATTTTTCCTTTTTCCTTTTTACAGTCACACTATCCAGAAGCAACCACTTAAATCTTTTTTCAGTGTTCTGGTATTTCTAAAAATAAGTGCTTATATTGTGATTTCTTGATTTGTGAATCAGGCAGTCTGTTGACTCCCTATCTGATAGTTGAAGATTTACACTGTTCCTGCTCAGTCCTCTCATTATAATTATACCATATTTTTTGCTTAAGTCAATAGTGAGTTTATAATATTAAAATTAAATTAATATTGTTCATTGCTGAGGTAAGCAGTGTACTGTGATTGTATTTCTTTTATCATTCCAGTTTCAGTTTTTCCCCTAGATCAGGGATTGGCAAATTAGAACCTGCAGGCCAAATCCAATCTGACCGTTGTTTTGCAAAATCTTTTATTGGAATACAGTTGTACTTACTTATTTATATATTGTCTATGGCTTTTGTGCTACAACAGCAGAATTGAGTAGTTGTGACAGGAAACATATGGTCCACAAAGCCTAAAATATTTGCTTCATAATCCTTTACAGAAAAACTTTCCTGACCCCTACTCTAATTAATAATTTTCTCACTTTTTCATTTGCTTAGTTTTATATGAATGTATTCAAATTTCAGTTCAAAATATTTTCTGATTTCCTTTGAAATTTATTTGACTCATGATTTACTTATATAAGCATCTTACTTCATTTACTGATATTTACGGATTTTATAGTTTTCATTCAGTTATTGATTTCTAGCCTCATTCCACTATAGCCAGAGAGCATGATTCTATGATTTCAATTGCTTAAAATATATCTTGAGATGTTTTTTTATGGAATGACTTGTGGTTAATTACATGGAAGTTTCCATGTACACTTGAAAATAATGCATATTTTGTAGTTTTTAGCTACAATGTTCTGTATATGTCCCTCAAGGTAAGTTTCTTAATTGCACTGTTGAATTTTTTTTTTTTTTTTTTTTAGGGTAGGCAAGGCAGTAAAGAATTTATTAAGAAACAAGAAAACTAGAAATGAGATAAATACACAACCCAAGACATGGGTTGCAGGCATACTTCAGGGTAAGATGTAACGTGGGGCCCCAGGTTAGGTCTTTTTAAGGCCTTTCCCCCCCTCCTTCCTAATGTTGGGGAGGGCCCCAGCTATTAGCTGTTCTGATTGCTTGCCTTAAGATCCTTTCCTTTTAGCTTTCAGGGGACCAATGGGAGGTCTGTTTGAAGTTATCTGGGTTTACCCTTGACCCTGGAAGTAGTTCCAAAAGGGACCACATGGCCAGGATTTAGATGGGGTCTTTCCGGCTTTGACCTTTGTAGCAGGAGGTTTCTGAGTGGGGTCTCACAGCCATGTTCTCCCTTGGCCGTGTTCTCTGCTGGGTCCCAGCTGCCTTCCCTCTTTCCCTATACTAACCTGCTTCAACTCCTCCCCTGCCCCCACAGAGAGTTACTCCCTTATTCTTAAGGGGTTCTAAAGGGTGATGGTCATTCTTTTGTAGCTGCTTCCAACTGGTTAGGGGGAGTAGTCCCTTCCTGACAGAGTGTAAAGCTCTTTGGCAATTCTATTGTGGTTGGGGGAAGAAGGGTCTGGCAGTGTGGTTGGAGCTGGATGAAATCCCCATGTAACTATCTTTTTCTGGAAGGCATTGATTCTTTCTTCACTGGGTCTTGGAAAGAATCACTTGCCTCTTTGTCTCCTGGCTTGGCTCACCAAATATATTAGTGAAATGCTCTGGGTTCTGGGCTTCTAGGTTCTTGGCTATGTCACATAAAAGAATTTAATGACATGCCACAGGATAGGCAAGAGAGTGAAGAGTTTATTAAGAAACAAGAAAACTAGAAATGAGATAAGTACATAACCTGAGACATGGGTTGCAGGCATGCTATAGGGTAAGATGCTCCTGAACTTTTTTATATCCTTACTGATTTTTGTCTGTTTCATAAATTTTTGAGAAAGGTATATTAAACTCTCCCACTATGATTGTGGATTTCTCTATTTATCTTCTTAGTTCTATCAATATTTAAAATATATATATATATTTCTTTTTAAAATAAAATTTTATTCAAGTATTACATACATACACATAGATAAACAATAATTGTATAGTATAAGTTGTGAACTTGCAAAGCAAACATGTATATCATCATACAGGACTCCTATACAACGCCCCACTATCAACACCTTGCATTGTTGTGAAATATTTGTTACAAACTATGAAAAAGCATTGTCAAAATATACTACTAACTATAGCACGTATCTTATATTTGGTGTATTTTCCCCAAACCCACCTGAATATTAACACCCTGTTTTAGTATTATATTTATTATAGTTCATGAGAGAACATTCTCATATTTGTTCTGTTAACCATAGTCCATTTTCCTCCAGTGGATTCCATGTGTTATGTAATCCCATGCTTTGTACAATCCATTCAAAGTGTATACTCAGTGGTTCTCATTTTTAACACAGAGTTATGCTGTCATCACGTCAATCAATTTTAGAACATTTTCATTACTCCGAAAGGAAAACTCCCATACCCTCTTAAGTCCTCATAGTTGTCTCTTAGAATTGATGTAATATTTTCTTTGCCATTGCTGCAAAAATATTACAGTAATTTTCCTGTGTATCACCATATTCTTAGCACTTTGTAAAAGAAGAACATTCTTATATATATATTATTAACCAGTCTTCATCCCTCACTGAAATCACTATGTTACACATTCTCTAGGTTATTCACTTCCTTCCTTTCAATTGATATTTATGTCCACACACTATCCCTTTTGGCCACAATCACATTTATAAATCAGCAGTGTTAGTTGCACTCACCATAATATATTACCATGAACTCTATTCATTTCCACACTTTTATAATAAACCTTATTAAAAATTCAACATAACTTAAGCATCATCTCCCATTCTATCCCACATTCTATCTCATAGTAATATGTACTCTAAAGCTTACCTCTGTGAGTTTACTCATTGTATTTAGTTCATGTTAGTGAGACCATGCGATATTTGTCCTTTTGTGTCTGGCTTATTTCACTCAACCTAATATCCTCAAGGTTCATCGATGCTGCCATATGGTCTCTATTTCATTTCTTCTCACAGCATGAATTCCATTGTATGCATGTGTCACCTTTTGTTTAGCCATTCATTGGCTGATGGACACTTAGGGTGGTTCCATCATTTAGCAATTGTGAATAATGCTGCTATGAACATTGGTTTATGAATGTCAGTTCATGCCCTTGCTTTCAGTTTTTCTTAATATATTCCCAGCAACAGGATTGCTAGATCATACAGCAGTTCTATATTCAGCTTCATGAGGTACCACCAAACTATCTTCCACAGAGGCTTCAACATTCTGCATTCCCACCAACAGAGAAGGATTGTTCCTATTTCACCACATCCCGTTCAGCACTTTCTGTTTTTGTTGTTTTTAATAATGGTTGTTCTGTAAGGTATGAAATGGTATCTCATTGTAGTTTTGATCTGTATTTCCCTAATAGTTAATGATATTGAACATTTTTTTCATGTGCTCTTTGTCTATTTGTATTTCCTCTTTGGAGAAATGTCTATTCAAGTATTTCGCCCATTTTTTAATGGGGTTGCTTCTCTTTTTATCTTTGAGATGTATAATCTCTTTATATAGGTGAAAATCAAACCTTTATTGGATATGTGATTTCCAAATATTTTCTCCCATTGAGTAGGCTGCCATTTTACATTGTTGACAAAGTCTTTTGAAGAACAAAAGTGTTTGATTTTGAAGAGGTACCATTTATCCATTTATCTATTTTTTTCTTTCATTGCTTGTGCTTTGGGTATAAGGCTTAAGAAACTACTGCCTGCTACCACCAGATCTTGAAAAGGTTTCCCTACATTTTCCCCCAGGAGTTTTATTGTTGTAGCTTTTATCTTTAGGTTCTTGATTCATTTTGAATTAATTTTTGTATAAGGTGTGAGTTAGGGGTCCTCTTTCTTTATTTTACATATGGATATCCAGTTCTTCTAGCATCATTTGTTGAATAGACTGCTCTGGTCCAGCTGCATGGACTTAACAGCCATGTCAAAAATCATTTGACTGCAAAAGTGAGGGTCTATTTCTGAGTTATCTACTCTGATCCATTGGTCAATAAGTCTATCTTTGTGGCAGTACCGTGCTGGGTTTTTTTTTTTTTCTTTTTTTTTTTATTGACTTTGTAATAATATTACATTAAAAATATATATGTGAGGTCCCATTCAACCCCACCCCCCCACCCCCCCTTTCCCCCCCCAACAACACTCGTTCCCAACATCATGACACATCCATTGGATTTGGTAAATACATCTTTGGGCACCTCTGCACCTCATAGACAATGGTTCACATCATGGCCCATACTCTCCTCCATTCCATCCAGTGGGCCCTGTGAGGATTTACAATGTCCGGTGATTACCTCTGAAGCACCATCCAGGGCAGCTCCATGTCCCAAAGACGCCTCCACCTCTCATCTCTTCCTGCCTTTCCCCATACCCATCGTCCACCATGTCCACTTTTCCCAATCCAATGCCACCTCTTCTATGTGGACATTGGATTGGTTGTGTCCATTGCCCCTCTATGCCAAGAGGAGGCTCAGATTCCACATGGATGCTGGATGCAATCCTCCCATTTTCAGTTGTATTCACTCTAGGCTCCATGGTGTGGTGGTTGTCCTTCTTCAACTCCATCTTAGCTGAGTGTGGTAAGTCCAATAGATCAGATTGTAGGTGCTGGAGTCTGTTGAGGCTCAGGACCTGGCTATCACATTGTCAGTCCAGAGATTCAAATCCCCTAAATATATCTTAAACCCCAACATTAACTGCACCTCCAGCACATTAGCATGAAAGTCTTATGAAGGGAGATCCCATTTGAGTCCAGATTCATCACACATAAACACCATTTCCAAAGAGGGGCCATCTGCCCTGGTAGTTAACCCCATCGGCCATGACCATAACTCCCATGGGTCTCTTTAGCCCTCAAAGGAACCAATATCTGGGGGTTGTATCTGCTTTATCTGTCCCTCTGACTCTGCTCAGTTGTGCATGAGGGCAATCCTTCTGCCAGCCTCCAGACTCTTTTTTAGAAACTTGTAGCCATATAAACTCATTTCTCCTTTCCATTTCCCCCTTACTTTAGGTCAAACAGCATTTTAAAGTCATGGTATTTTATGTAGACATGGATATTCTGCTGATCCGCATTGAACCTTCCATATAAGGTCATTTTCCAGTTGCATCATCAGTTGGTAGTTGATAGTGGTCCCTCGTTGCCAGGGAGGCTCATCCCCGGGTGTCATGTCCCACGCTGGGGGGAAGGCATTGCATTTACATGCTGAGTTTGGCTTCGAGACTGGCCACATTTGAGTAACATGAAGGCTGACAGGAGGAAATTCCCAGGCACAATGTTGCTCTAGGCCTTGTTCTTATTTTAGGTTTATCAGCTCACAAGCATAGTCATTAGCATCAGGGGCTCACTGTTGAACCCTCACTCCCTCCCGGTCCCCGCCACTGTACCTGGGAGACTGTCGCTGCTCCCCTAGGGACCACGACAGAGCACCACTGGCCAGGAACCCAGTACCCCCCCTGCTGTGGTTTTTAATTGTTGCCACTATGAGTATATCCAAACATTACCATGCACCCTGGACATATGTTCTGTACAGCTCCCTGTCAGCCATATATCACCTGTCATTGGCATCCCATACCAGTATCCCTCCATTGCCATTGTTGAAACACTCTGTGATCCAGAACTCCCCGAAATTTGAAGCCCAATATAATGTCATGGTCCCTTACTAGGGAATGGCATATAGCGATGGGTTTAAAGGATAGATAAAGAACTTGGATAAAGTTAGATAAAGAGCTTAGATAAAGAATGTTGACTTGAAAAAATTCCACATCCTATCTTTTTCTTTCTTTTTTTCCCCCCCCCCCCCTAATTATTCAGCTTTTCTTCACAGGAGTCCTAGATCACAGCAATGTATATATATAATATACAGCACTCCCACACATCCACCAGAAAACCTTTTCCCTTCCACAGTGATACTCTTACGCCCTATTCATATCATATTTACTTAAAGTGATGTACAGAGTCTGAGACATTAGCTTTCTAACAAGGTGACATCTGTGCTTACATTATGGTGCATACTTTAGGATACACAGTTCTTTACATTTTTAGTTATCCTATGTTTTACATTATGGTTTACATTATCAGTCTGTCATCTCCTATATGTTATGGTGTAATATTGCATGTTTTATATCCATCCTTGTGTACTCTCAAGAAACTCCTCTCTTACCCCCCATTTACTTTGGTTCCACACATTTAACGTCCATTTTCCCTTCCACCTTGGTGCCCACAGTGACAGCCAACCTCCGTTTCCTGAGGAGCCACTTCCAGAGATAGATGGAATAGTGTTCAAGGCCTAACTTGCTCAACTGCCCCAATGCCCTGGGAGCCACCCTTTCTCTTGAGGGATACAGTTCCCTCTATTTGATGGCATTAGTCCTCCCCAGGATGTGGGTCCACCCCCACTCTCACTACTTGGGTTTCTACCCCATGGTGTCACCCACTCTGGCAGAATGAGCATTTAGACATTCCCCAGGAGCCCGTCCTGCATCAGACCCTCCCCTCCGAGCATTCTAAACAGGTAACCCTCTTTATTATATTTTGATATGATTTTCTCGGCATTTTACTCTCCACCAACACCTGACCCTCTCCTGTGTTCGTATGCTACCCCTCCCTCCCCCCACTTTTGGGCAACGTTACCCATCCGTCCCTCCCCAGCCACCCTCAAACCCGCAAAGCCCCAACCAAAGGCACCCTCTTGCCCCCCTTTTATCTCTTCTTTGTGTTCATACTTACCACCATCCCGTCTTAAATTCCACCCCTGCAGACATCGGCTCATATCCTTCCTCCACCCTCCGATTTCCTGTAAGCCTATCGTTCAGTCTCTTGCTATCTAGGGCAGCTTGTTTATTTAATATCATTGAGGTCATGTAGTATTTGTCCTTCAATGTCTGGGTTGCTTCACTCAACATAAGGTTCTCAAGATTCATCCATGTTATCACATGTGTTTGTAGTGTGTTTGTTCTTACAGCCGAGTAGTATTCCATTGTGTGTATATACCACATTTTATTGATCCACTCATCTGTTGATGGGCATTTGGGTTGATTCCAACTTTTGGCAATAGTGAACAATGCTGCTATGAACATTGGTGTACATATATCGGTTTGTGTCCTTGTTTTCAGTTCTGCTGGGTATATACCCAGCAGTGGTATTGCTGGGTCATATGGCAAATCTATGGCTAGTTTTTTGAGAAACCGCCATACTGTCCTCCAGAATGGTTGGATCCTTCTGCATTCCCACCAGCAGTGGATGAGTGTTCCCCTTCCTTCACATCCTCTCCAGCACTTGTATTCTTCTATTTTTTTCATAGCTGCCAATCTTATGGGTGTAAGATGGTATCTCATTGTAGTTTTGATTTGCATTTCCCTGATAGCTAGAGATTTGGAACATTTTTTCATGTGCTTTCTTGCCATTTGTATTTCTTCTTCGGAGAAGTGTCTGTTTAAGTCTTTTTCCCATTTTTTAAATGGGTTGTTTATCTTTTTATTTTCAAGATATAGGAGTTCTTTATATATGCAAGTTATAAGTTTCTTATCAGATATATGATTGCCAAATATTTTCTCCCACTGTGTGGGCTCCCTTTTTACTTTCTTGACAAACTCCTTTGAGGTGCAGAAGGCTTTAATTTTGAGGAAGTCCCATTTATCTATTAGTTCTTTTGCTGCTCGTGCTTTTGGTGAGATATTCATAAATCCATTTCCTATTACAAGGTCCTGTAGATGTTTCCCTACACTGCTTTCTAAGGTTTTTATGGTCTTGGCTCTTATATTTAGGTCTTTGATCCATCTTGAGTTGATCTTTGTATAAGGTGTGAGATGGTAATCCTCTTTCATTCTTCTACATATGGCTATCCAGTTCTCCAGACACCATTTGTTGAATAGGCCACTCTCTCCCAGTTGAGAGGGTTTGGTGGCTTTATCGAATATTATGTGGTTGTATATGTGAGGTTCTATATCAGAGCTTTCAATTCGATTCCATTGGTCTATGTGTCTCTCCTTATGCCAATACCATGCTGTTTTCACCACCGTAGCTTTATAGTATGTTTTGAAGTCAGGTAGTGTGATTCCTCCAATTTCGTTTTTCTTTTTCAGTATGTCTTTGTCTATTCGGGGTCTCTTTCCTTTCCAAATAAATTTCATAGTTAGTTTTTCTAGTTCCTTAAAGAAGGCTGCGTTGATTTTTATTGGGATTGCATTGAATGTGTAGATCAGTTTTGGTAGGATAGACATCTTAATAATGTTCAGTCTTCCTATCCATGAACAAGGAATAGTCTTCCATTTATTTAGGTCTTCTTTGATTTCCTTGAACAATCTTGTATAGTTCTTGTTGTATAAGTTCTTTACCTCTTTAGTTAAATTTATTCCTAAGTATTTGATTTTTTTATTTACTATTGTGAATGGTATTTGTTTCTTGATTTCCTCCTGATCTTGCTCATTATTGGTGTACAGAAATGCTACTGATTTTTGCGCATTGATCTTATAACCTGCGACTTTACTAAACTCATTTATGAGTTCTAGAATCTTCATTGTAGATCTCTCAGGGTTTTCTATGTATAGGATCATGTCATCTGCAAATAATGAAATTTTGACTTCTTCCTTTCCAATTTGAATGCCTTTTATTTCTGGTTCTTGCCTCAGTGCTCGAGCAAGTACTTCTAAGACAATGTTAAATAGGAGCGGCGACAGTGGGCATCCTTGTCTTGTTCCTGAGTTTAGAGGGAAGGAGTCTAGGATTTCTCCATTGTAAACAATATTGGCTTTAGGTTTTTCATATATACTCTTTATCATGTTCAAAAAATTCCCTTGTATTCCAATCTTTTGGAGTGTTTTTATCAAGAAAGGGTGCTGTATTTTGTCAAATGCTTTTTCTGCATCAATAGATATAATCATGTGATTTTTTTCCTTCAATCTGTTTATATGGTGTATTACATTGATTGATTTTCTTATGTTGAACCATCCTTGCATACCTGGGATGAATCCCACTTGGTCGTGGTGTATAATACGTTTAATGTGTTGTTGAATACGATTAGCAAGTATTTTGTTAAGTATTTTTGCGTCTAGGTTCATTAGAGAAATTGGTCTGTAATTTTCCTTTCTTGTGATGTCTTTGTTTGGCTTTGGTACTAGGGTAATGTTGGCATCATAGAAGGAGTTGGGTAATGTTCTTTCTGTTTCGATGTTTTGGAATAGTTTCAGCAGGATTGGTGTCAGTTCTTTCCGGAATGTTTTGTAGAATTCACCTGTGAGGCCATCTGGCCCTGGGCTCTTCTTAGTTGGGAGATTTTTAATAACTGATTCTATCTCTCTGCTTGTGATTGGTTTGTTAAGATCATCAATTTCTTCTTTTGTCAATATGGGCTGTTTATGTGTTTCTAGGAATTTGTCCATTTCCTCTAGATTGTCATTTTTGTTGGAATATAGTTTTTCAAAATATCCTCTTATGATAGTCTTTATTTCTGTGGGGTCAGTGGTGATATCGCCTTTCTCGTTTCTTATTTTGTGTATTTGCATCTTCTCTCTTTTTTTCTTTGTTAGTGTTGCTAAGGTTTGTCAATTTTGTTAATCTTCTCAAAAAACCAGCTCTTGGTCTTGTTTATCTGTTCAAGTGCTTTCTTATTTTCCATTTCATTTAGTTCTGCTCTTATCTTTGTTATTTCCTTCCTTCTTCTTCCTGTTGGGTTACTTTGTTGTTGTTTTTCTAGTTCCTTCAAATGTGCAGTTAGTTCTTCAATTTTTGCTCTTTCTTCTTTTTTGATATATGAATTTATGGCTATAAACTTCCCTCTCAGTACTGCTTTTGCTGCATCCCATAAATTTTGGTATGTTGTGTTATCATTATCATTTGTTTCAAGATAGTCATTGATTTCTTTTGAGATTTCCTCTTTGACCCACTGTTTTTCTAAGAGTGTGCTGTTTAATTTCCAAATCGTGGGGTGAAATCTGGGCTTCTGTCCCTTGCAAATTTCCAGCTTGACTCCACTGTGGTCAGAGATAATGTTTTGTATGATTTCAATCTTTCTGAATTCGTTCAGCCTTTCTTTGTGGCCTAGCATATGATCTATCTTGGAGAATGATCCATGTGCACTTGAGAAAAATGTATATCCTGCTGTGTTTGGGTGTAGCGATCTATATATGTCTATTAGATCGAGCTCCTCTAATATACTATTCATATGTTTTGTTTCTTTGGTGATTCTCTTTTGAGATGTTCTGTCCAGAGTTGATAGTGGTGTATTAAAATCCCCCACTATAATTGTAGATGTATCTATTCTTTCACTTAGTTTTTCCAGCGTTTGCCTGACGTATTTGGAGGCACCCTTGTTAGGGGCATAGATATTTATGATTGTTCGATCTTCTTGACAGATTTTCCCTTTGACTAAAATGTAGTATCCTTCTTTGTCTCTCACAATTGTTTCACATTTAAAGTCTATTTTGTCTGATATTAATATAGCTACTCCTGCCTTTTTTTGGTTATTGTTAGCTTGTATGATTGTTTTCCAGCCATTCACTTTCAATCTCCATGCGTCTCTGGGTCTAAGATGTGTCTCTTGTAGACAGCATATGGATGGGTCATATTTCCTTATCCAATGTCCCAGTCTGAATCTTTTGATAGGTGAGTTTAATCCGTTGACATTCAGTGTTATTACTATCAAGGAATTATTTGTGTTAGCCATATTTTGATTGGATTTGTGTTTGTCATATTTAGTTTGTATATATATTTTTTTGTTGTTGTTGTTGGTCTTATACTCTCCTCCAACTTTGCCTTTCCTGTTTTTTCCTTTCTTCCTGCAGAACTCCCTTTAGAATTTCTTGAAGGGGAGGTTTCTTGTTGGTATACTCTTTCAGTTTCTGTTTGTCTGCAAATATTTTGAACTCTCCATCATGTTTGAATGCTAGTTTAGCTGGATAGAGTATTCTTGGTTGGAAGTTTTTTTCCTTTAGTACCTTGACTATATCATACCACTGTCTTCTTGCCTCCATGGTTTCAGAAGAGAAATCAGCACTTAATCTAATTGAGCTTCCCTTGTATGTGATGGTTTTCTTTTCTCTTGCTGCTTTTAGGATTTTCTCTTTGTCTTGAGCCTTGGATAATTTGACAAGTATATGTCTTGGGGTGGGCCTGTTGGGGTTTATGACTTGTGGAGTGCGCTGTGCTTCTTGGATATGTACATCTGTCTCTTTCAGTAGATTTGGGAAGTTTTCAGCCATTATTTCCTGCAACACTCCTTCTGACCCCTTTCCCTTCTCTTCACCTTCTGGAATGCCTATAATATGTATGTTTGAGTGTTTTGCATTGTCATTCAGGTCCCTAAATCCTAATTGGATTTTTTCTATTTTCTTATTAACCCCTTCTACTATCTGTTTGATTTCTGATGTACTGTCTTCCACATCACTAATTCTCTGCTCTGTCTCTTCTAGTCTGCTGATATTTGCTGCAAGTGTATTTTTGATTTCTTGAACTGTGGTGTTCATTCCCATCATCTCTGTTATGTTTTTGCGTATGTCTGCAATTTCCCCTCCAAGTGATGTCTTCATGTTGTTAACCTCTTTCATTACTGCATCAAATTTGTCGGTGATAAATGTTCTGAGATCTTTCATTGCTTGTGCCAAGTTTTGCTCCCCTTCATGATTATTGGTTTGTTGATTGGATTCAGCCATGTTTTCCTGATTATTGGTTTGGTTTGTAGATTTTTGTTGCTTTCTGGTCATCTCTTTATTTTGACGAATTTAATCAGTTCCTTAGCTTCTTTGTCTGCTCTTGGAGGTTAATTAGTTGTTATTTTTGCATAGGTGTTATATCTTCTCTTTGTCACTTTTTTCTTCTTATTCTATTTACTTGTTGTTGGTTAAGCTCACTTTAGAGGAAAGTATTAGTGTTGGGGAAAGGCAATTGTGTAAGCAAGGGAAAACTGTAAAGTAGTATTGGTGATGTATGTTAACAAAGCAAGAATATGAGATCTGGGAGGATGGAGGTTAGATTCGTGTAGATTGTATAAAGTTATAGCTGTAGGTAGAGTACCTTTTATGAAGTAGATGACTGAATATGGGAGGAATATGGTATGAACTACAAAGCTATTGTTTTCATGAGAGAGGGAAAAAGAAAAGAAAGGTAATAGTTTCAAGAGTGGATAACAGACAGAAAACAGAACAAAGGTATTAGAAATTAAGAGTTAGACACTTTGTGGATCAAAGAACGGGAGGTGGGGGGTGGAATATAGGAGAGACAGTAGATGATAGTGGATATCAAGATGCAGGGGAAGGGGGATAGTGTAGGTAGCCTAAATCAGTTCACACAGAAATGAGACAGTGGAGGATGGGAAAACCCCAGCAAATGTGAGGTGTTCCCTGTAGCACCTATTGTATACTTGAATTAAAATAAAATAAGTGGACGATGAGGGACAAGAGGGAAAGAGAAAACCGAAAAACAAAAAAACTAATTATAATAAAGAAAAAAAGAAAGACAAGAAGAAAGGAAGAAAGAAAAAGAGGATGGGCAAACGGTGGGGAACAGATAGGGGGAAGAGAGATACAGGTATACACGTGTCACAATTGCAACACTATCTAAAACAACAACTTCCCCCCACTTTGCCCTAAAACCCCCCGTCTGTCTGCCCAAGTGGGTCTGCAAGCACCTCCCTTCCCACAAACCCCCAATAGGTCGCCCAGGGCCCACGAACTCCCCAGTACTGCAGATGCTCCAAAAAAAAAAAAACAAAGAACAGAAACCCCTCCGCAGGCCCAGCTCCGCCCGCCGCTGCCCGCCGCGGAGGCCTGGACCGGCTCTGCCTGGCTCCTTACGCCGCAGCGGCCTGGCCTGGCTCCGCCCGGCTCCGCTCGCTACAGCGGCCCGGCCCGGCTCCGGCGTCCGCCTCTCGCTGCCGCGGCCTGCACCGGCCCCGCCCGGCTCCATACGCCGCCATGGCCCGGCCCGGCTACGCCCGGCTCCGCTCGCTACAGCGGCCCAGCCCGGCTCCGGCGTCCGCCTCTCGCCCCCGCGGCCTGCACCGGCCCCGCCCGGCTCCGTACGCCGCCGCGGCCCGCCCGGCTACGCCCGGCTCCGCTCGCTACAGCGGCCCAGGCCCGGCTCCGGCGTCCGCCTCTCGCCGCCGCGGCCTGCACCGGCCCCGCCCGGCTCCGTACGCCGCCGCGGCCCGGCCCGGCTACGCCCGGCTCCGCTCGCTACAGCGGCCCAGGCCCGGCTCCGGCGTCCGCCTCTTGCCGCCGCGGCCTGCACCGGCCCTGCCCGGCTCCGTACGCCGCCGCGGCCCGGCCCGGCTACGCCTGGCTCCGCTCGCTACAGCGGCCCAGGCCCGGCTCCGGTGTCCACCGCCCGCCACCGTGGCCTGAACCGGCCCCGCCCGGCTCCGCAGGCCGCCGCGGCCCGGCTCAGCCCGGCTCGGCCCCGCCCGGCCCCACTCGCCACCGGCGCAGCCCGGCCCGGCTCCGGCGTCCGCCGCTGCGGCCCGGCCTGGCTCAGCCCCACCGAGCGGGGCTAGATGCCTCGTCTCCGCCTACCCAAGGAGGGAATCCTCTACAGGTAGCTGGGATCTCCGTGTATATTTCACAGACAGATCCTCTCTGTTACCTTCCCTCCAAATCGATGTCCAGACACCTCCGGACCAGCAAAAATCCCGAAACAATCCGGTCCCAAAGAGTCTCCAACGCCGCCCAGCCGATTCCCTGCAGAAGACCCTAACAGGGATGTTCACTCAGCCGCCATCTTGCCCCCTACCAAGATCTTAAGAAAAGAAAATTTATTGCATGGTCGGCCATCAAGGAGAGTGAAAGATAGCTTCAGAACAGTCTGTGCTGGTTTTTTTTCAAACCACTGTAGCTAAGTAATATGCTTTAAAGTCAGGAAGTGAGAGTCCTCCAACTTTGTTCTTTTTAAAGATATTTTTGTCTTAAAAGACAAATAAATTTGATAATTTATTAGGCCCCTACCCTTCCAAATAAATTTGAATAACTGTTTTTTCATTTTCTGCAGAGAAGGCTGTTCAGATTTTATTGGGATTTCATTGAATATGTAAATAAGCTGGGGTAGAATTGGCATCTTAACAATAATTAGTCTTCCATTCCATTAACTCTGAATGTATTTCCATTTATTTAAATTTTATTTGATTTCTTTTAGGAATGTTCCTTAGCTTTCTGAGTACAGGTCTTTTATATCCTTGGTTAAGGTTATTCCTAAATATTTGATTCTTTTAATTGCTATTATAAATGGAATTTTTTTTCTGACTTCCTCCTCTGATTGCTCATTGGTAGTGTATAGAACAGCTACCAATTTCTGTGTATTAATCATGTATCTTACCACTTTGCTGAATCTATTAGTTCTAGTAGCTTTATTGTGGATTTTTTTTTTTTTTGGATTTTCCAGATATAGGATAATATCATCAACAAACAGTGAAAGTTTTACTTCTACCTTTCCTATTTGGGTGCCTTCTATTTCTTTATCTTGCCTAATTGCTCTAGCTAGAACTGCTAGCACAATATTGACCAGTGGTGATAGTGGGCATCCTTGTCTTGTTCCTGAACTCAACAAGAAAGCTTTCAGTCTTTCACTGTTGAGTACAGTGCAAGCTGCGGGTTTTTCATATATGCACTTTACCAGGTTGAGAAAATTTCCTTATATTCCTATCTTTTGGAGTGTTTTTATCAACAAAAGGATGCTGTATTTTTTTTCAAATGACTTTTCTGTATCAAGCAATAGGATCAGTGCTTTCTCATCTTCAATTTAGTAATGTGGTTATTACATTAATTGATTTTCTTGTGTTGAACTTACCTTGTGTACCTGGTATAAAACCCACTTGATTGTGGTGCATAATCCTTTTAATGTGATTTTGGATTTGTTTTGCAAGTATTTTGTTGAGGATTTTTACCTCTATATTCATTAGAGAAATTGTAATATTCTTTTTGTTATAGCATCTTTATCTGGTTTTGTTATTAGGGTAATTTTGGTTTCATAGAATGAGTTTGGTAGCATTCTTTCTTGTTTAATTTTTTTTGAAGAGCATGGGTGAGATGATATTAGATCACATTTGAAAGACTGGTAGAATTTACCTGTGAAGTCTTCTGGTCCTGTGCTTTTCTTCATTGGGACTTTTTTGTTTTTGTTTTTGTTTTGTTTCGTACTACAGATTTTTTAAAAAAATTATTGGAGAAGTTATGAACTTACAAAACAATCATGCATAATGTGCAGAATTCCCATTTGACACCCCTCCACCAATACCTTACACTGTTGAGGACCATTTGTTAGAGATTATGAAAGAACATGATCAGACCATTACCACTACGGTCCATAGCATACACTTTGCATATTTGTTCTTTAGACCCCCTATTATTAACACTATATATTAGTATTGTACATTTGTTATAGTTCATGAGAGAATACTCTCATATTTGTACTGTTAAACGCAGTTCATCTTCCACCATATGGTTCTCTGTGTTATACAGTGCCATGCTTTGTACATTCTATCCAAAGGGTACACTCAGTGACTTTCACTTTCATTACAGTTATGCAGTCATTGCCTCAGTAAACCTTTGAACATTTTCCTTAGTCCAAAAGAAAAAATCCCATACCCCCTATTTTTGACCCTTAATGTTGATATAGTACTTACTTTGACATTGATGCAAGAATATTACAATATTGCTGTTAATTATAGTCCATAAGTTTCATTAATTGTATTTTTCTCATGTGTCATTATATTCTTATCACCTTATAATAGTGGTATACATTTGTTCGAGTTCATAGAAGGACATTTTTGTGTTTGTATTATTAATCACAATCCTTGTCAAATTCCAGGTTCACTGTATTAGTAAGTCCCTACATTATTCTCTAGCTTTTTTTGACTGGTATTTACATCTCTAGACTAACCCTTTCAGCCACAATCCCATTTATAAACCAGCCTTGTTAGTTATACTCACCATAATGTGTTATATTGGGAGGTTTTTGAAAACCATTTCAATCTTTTTACTCTTGATTGTTTTATTGAGGTCTTCTATTTCTTCTAGAGTCAGTGTAGGTTGTACGTGTGTGTCTAGGAATTTGTCCATTTTGTCTACATTGCCTACTTTGTTGGTATACAGTTGCTCATTGTATTCTCTTGTGATCTCCCTTATTTCCACTGGGTCAGTGGTAATGTCCCCCCTCATTTATTATTTTATTTATTTGCATCTTCCTTCTTCTTTTCTTTGTCATTCTAGCTAAGAGGTTTTTTTGGGGAGGGTGTTTTATTATTGTTGTTGTTATTATTTTTATTTTATTTTTTTGAAGATACATAGACTACAAAAAATGTTACATTTAAAAATATAAGAGGTTCCCACATACCCCACCCCCCACCCACACTCCTTCCACATCAACAACCTCTTTGATCATTATTGCATGTTCACTGCAATAGGTGAATATATTTTGGAGCACTGCTGCACGGCATGGATTATAGTTTACATTGTAGTTTATACTCTCCCCCAGTACATTCAGTGGGTTATGGCAGGATATATAATGTCCAGCATCTGTCCCTACGATACCATTTAGGACAACTCCAAGTCCCAAAAATGCTCCCACGTCACATCTCTGCTTCCCTCTCCCTGCCCTCACCAACTACTGTGGCCACTGTCTCCACATCAATGCTACAGTTTCTTCCATAGCTAAGGGTTTTTAAATTTTGTTATCTTCTTGATAAACCAAATTTTGGTTTTGTTGATTCTCTCTATTATTATTTTTTTGTTGTCAATTTCATTTATTCTGTTCTGATGTTTATTATTTCTTTCCTTTGGCTTAGTTTGCTATACCTTTTCTAGGTCCTTCAGGTGTACATTTAGGTCTTTCATTTTAGCTTTTTTTTTTTTTTTTTGAGTTACTAGGGATGATTGAACCCAGGATCTCATACATGGGAAGCAGATGCTCAATCACTGAACTACACCTACTCCCTTCTTTCTTCTTTATTAGTGTAAGTATTTAAGGCTACAGATTTCCCTTTCAGTACTGTCTTTGCTGTATCCCATATATTTTGTTATATTGTAGTGGTGTTTTTTTTTGTTTGTTTTTTTTGTTTTTTTATTTATGTCTCCCCACTCCCTTGTTGTTTGCACTTGCTGTGTCTGTTTGTCTTCTTTGTTTCTTTACGAGGCACTGGGAACTGAACCCAGAACCTCAAATGTGGAAGGGAGGCACCTAATCACTTAAGCCACCTCCATTCCCTGCTTTTTTGTATCTCTTGTTATGATTTTCCTCTTGTGTCTCTTGCTATGTCATCTTGTCACATCATCTTCCTGCATCAGCTTTCTGTGCCTGCCCATTGCACCAGCTTGCCATCCTTCTTGTCCTCTTCAGGAGGCACTGGGAACTTCTGCTCTCTGTTTTGTTGTGTCTGTCATTATGTTTTTCTTCTTGTGTCTCTTGTTGCATCATCTTGTTGTGTCAGATTGCCGCACCTACCCATCATACCAGCTCACTGTCTATTTTAGAAGGCACCAGGAACTGAACTACAGACTTCCCATGTGGTAGGCGGGAGCCCAATCACTTGAGCCACATCTGCTTCCCTGTGATGTCATTTTCATTCATCTCAAGGTATTTATTGATTTCTTTTGCAGTTTCTTCTTTGACTCACTGTTTAAGAGTTTGTTGTTTAATCTCCATGTATTTGTGAATTTTCCCATTTTCCATTTGTTATCAAATTCCAGCTTCATTTCATTATGATAATAGAAAATGCTTTGTATAATTTCAATCTTTTAAAATTTATATATGCCTGTCTTGTCACACAACACAGGGTCTATCCTGGAGAAGGATTCATGAGCACTTGAAAAGATTGTATATCTTGCTGTTGTGGAATGTAATGTTCTATAAATGTCTGTTAGGTTTAATTCATTTATCATATTACTTAAGCCCTCTGTTTCCTTATTGATCTTTTGTCCAAAAGTTCTATCCAATATTGAGAATGGTGTATTGAAATCTCTAAATAATATTGTAGAGACATCTATTTTCCCTTCAGTTTTGCCAGTGTGTGC
Organism: Dasypus novemcinctus; assembly: GCF_030445035.2. Taxonomy (NCBI): domain Eukaryota; kingdom Metazoa; phylum Chordata; class Mammalia; order Cingulata; family Dasypodidae; genus Dasypus; species Dasypus novemcinctus. The sequence goes on from NC_080676.1 coordinate 55,540,104, forward strand.
CTCATGTATCTTGGGACCCAGGTTAGGTACATATATATTTGTTACAGTTATTTCTTTTTTTAAAAATTTTTTTAAATTTTATTTTTTATTTCCTTCCCCATTCCCCCCAACCCCGGTTGTCTGTTCTCTGTGTCTATTTGCTGTGTCTTCTTTGTCCGCTTGTGTTGTTGCCAGCGGCACAGGAATCTGCATTTCTTTTTGCTGCGTCATCTTGCTGTGTCATTTCTCCGTGTGGGCGGTGCCATTCTTGGGCAGGCTGCACTTTCTTTCGCGCTGGGTGGCTCTCCTTATGGGGCGCACTCCTTGTGCATGGAGCTCTCCTACGCGGGGATGCCCCTGCGTGGCACAGCACTCCTTGCGCGCATCAGCACTGTGCGTGGGCCAGCTCCACACGGGTCAAGGAGGCCCAGGGTTTGAACTGTGGACCTCCCATGTGGTAGACGGACACCCTAACCACTGGGCCAAGTCCGCCGCCAGTTATTTCTTCTTGGTGCATATATATTTGTTACAGTTATTTCTTCTTGGTGAATTGCCCCTTGTATTAACATATAATGAGCTTCTTCATTTCTTATAGTAGTTTTGCATTTAAAATCTATTTTGCCCAATATTAATATCACTACTCTAGATCTGTTTTGGTTACTGTTTACATGGAATAGCTTTTTCCAACCTTTCCCTTTCAATCTAGTTGTGTCCTTATGTCTGAAGTGAGTCCCTTGTAGACAACCTATAGGTGACTCATGATTGTTTTAATCCATTCTGTCAGTCTGTATATTTTGATTGGGGAATTCTTTCCATAAATGTTCAATGTATTACTGTAAAGGCATTGCCCACTTCATCCATTTTATCCTTTGGCTTTCCATTGTCATATCTTTCCATTGTCTGTCCTTTTATCCTTTAAATTACCTTTACTAATAATCTTCATTGCTGCACTCTTCTCCAAGTCTCTCACCATGTCCTTTCCTTTCAGGCTGTAGTATTTCTTATAAATCTGGTCTTTTGATAACATACTCTCTCAGTTATTGTCTCAAATACCTAAAACTTACCCTTATTTTTGAAGGACAGATTTGTTGGATAAAGAATTCTTGGTTGGCAGTTTTTCTCTTTCATTTCCTTAAATATCACAGGACTTTCTTCTTACCTGCATGGTTTTTTTGAGGTTCTATTGTATGTGATGCATTGCTTTTCTCCTGTTTTCAGAATCCTCTCTTTATCTCTGGTATTTGTCATTTTGAATAGTAGGTGTCTCTGAGTAGGTCTATTCAGATTTATTCTGTTTGGGGTACATTGTCCTTCTTGGATATTTATATTTATGTCTTTCATAAGCATTGGAATGTTTTCAGTTATTAGTCCCTCAAATTTTCTTTCTGTTCCTTTTCCATTCTCCTCCTTCTGGGGCACTGATAATGCATATATTTGGGCATTTCCTGTTGTCATTTGATTCCTTGAGACCCTGTTCCATTTTTTCCATTGTTTTCTCTTTCTGTTCTCCTGTCTTCTTAAGTTCAGATGCTTAGTCATCCAAGTCACTAATTCTGTCTTCCAAGAATTCAAATCTGCTTTTTTTTTTTCAATATTATCATGGAATTTTATTTCACTAATTTGATACATGAATAATGGAATTTCATTTTAATTGCATCCCTTATTATGGAGATTGAACATTTTCCCTTCATTTATCTATTTTTTTTCTTCTAATTATTTATTTATTATTTTTTAAAAAATTACATTAAAAAAAATATGAGGTCCCATTCAACCCCACCGCCCCCACCCCACACTCCCCCCACAGCAACACTCTCTCCCATCATCATGACACATCCATTGCACCTGGTAAGTTCATCTCTGAGCATCACTGCACCCCATAGTCAATGGTCCACATCATAGCCCAGACTCTCTCACGTTCCATCCAGTGGGCCCTGGGGTGATCTACAATGTCCCGTAATTGTCCGTGAAGCACTATCCAGGACAACTCCACGTCCCGAAAATGCCTCCACATCTCATCTCTTCCTCCCGTTCCCCACACCCAGCAGCCACCATGGCTACCGTTCCCACACCCATTCCACATTTTCTCTGTGGACATTGGATTGGTTGTGTCCATTGCACACCTATGTCAAGTGAGGGCTTAGATTCCACATGGGTACTGGATGCACTCCTCCCGCTTCCAGTTGTAGACACTCTAGGCTCCATGTTGTGGTGGTTGACCTTCTTCAACTCCATGTTAGCTGAGTGGAGTAAGTCCAATAAATCAAAGTGTAGGAGCTGAAGTCTGTTGAGGCTCTGGGCCTGGGTGTCATATTATCAGTCCAGAGATTCAAATCCCCTACATATATCTTAAACCCAGCACCAACTACAATTCCAATAAAGTAGCATGCAAGTCTTGTGAAAAGAGATCCCCTCTGAGTCCAATTCCGTCATGCAGAAACACCAGTTCCAAAGAAGGGCCATCTGTCATGGCAGTGAACCCCTTCTGCCATGACCATAGAACCCGTGGGTCTCTTTATCCCTCAAAAGAACCAATACCTGGGGTTGTATCTACCTTATCTGTCTCTTAGACTCTGTTCAGTTGTACATAGGGGTATTCCTTCTGACAATCTCCAGACTCTTTTTTAGAGACTCACAGCCTTATAATCTCATTTCTCCTTTCCATTTCCCCCTTACATTCGGTCAAACAGCTTCCCGAAGTCATGTTATTATATGTAGACAGGTATATTCTGCTGTTCCGCATTGAATCTTTAATTCAAGGTCATTTTCTAGTTGCTTCTTCAGCTGGTATGTGGTAGTGATCCCTCGGTGCCAGGGAGGCTCATCCCCGGGTGTCGTGTCCCACGCTGGGGGGAATGCATCGCATCTACATGCTGAGTTTGGCTGTGAGAGTGGCCACATTTGAGTAACATGAAGGCTGTCAGGAGGAAACCCCCAGGCACAATGCTACTCTAGGCCTTGTTCTTATTGCAAGTGTATAGGCTCAAAAGTGTAACCATTAGTATCAAGAGCCCACTGTTGGGCCCTCCTTCCTTCCTGGTTCTTGCTGTTGCACCTGGAGGATTGCCGCTGCTCTCCCAGGGCCCACAACAGTGACCCCCCAGCCAGGAGCCCAGTACCCCCACAGCTGTTGTTTTTAATTGTTTCCACTATGAGTATATATAGACATTACCATATACCCTGGGCATATGCCCTGTATAACTCCCTGTCAACCATATATATCCTGTCAATAACATCCCATATCAGTATTCCTCCGCTGCCATTGTTGAACCACTCTGTGATCCAAAACTTCCCGTAAAGTGAATCCCAACATAATGTCAGCTTCAGAAGAATCTTAGATCACCGAAATTCATATATGCAATATACAGTATTTCCCCAGATCCACCATAAAACCTTTTCCCTTCCACAGCAATAATCTTTTAACTTATTCATATCATATTTCCTGAAACTGATGTACAGATTCCGAAACTATAGTTTTCAAACAAGGTGACATTTGTGCTTACTATGTGGTCCATACTTTAGGTTGTACAGTTTTCTAAATTTTTTAGTTATCCTATGTTTTGTCTTATGGTTTTCATTATTAGTCTGTCGTCCCCTATATGTTTTTGGTGTAATATTAGCTGTTTTATATTCATCCTCGTGTACTCTCACATAACTCCTCTTTTGCCCCCTTACTTACCTTTGTTCCATCCATTCCACATCCATTTTCCCCTCCCCTTAGGGCCCACAACGCCTGCCAATCTAATGCCCTGGGAGCCGTCCTTTCTCACGAGAGATACAGTTCTCTCTATTCGACGGCATTAGTCTTCCCCAGGATATGGGTCCACCCCACCCGATGGTAGAACCCACCTTGGCAAAATGAGCCTTCAGCTATTCCCTCCGGAGTCCGTCACGCATCAGACCATACCCCCTGAGCGTCCTAACCAGGTAACCCTCCTACTTATATTTTGATACGTTTTACTCAATATTTAGTTCTCAACGAACTTCTGACACTCTCCCATGTTCGTAAGTTGCCCCTCCCTCCCACCTATTTCTTGGACAATATTACCCCTCTTCCCATCCCCAGCCCCCCTCAAACCCAGAAAACCCCACCCGAAGGTAACCCCTTGCCCCCATTTTGTCCCTTTTTTGTGCTTATACTTACCGCCAGCTCGTCACAGATTCCACCCCTGCAGGCATTAACTCACATCCTTCCTCCACCCCCCGATTTCCTGTAAGCCACTTTTCCAGACTCTAGCTCTCTGAGGCAGTTAACTTATTTCATATCATTGAGGTCATATAGTATTTGTCCTTCAATGCCTGGGTTGCTTCACTCAACATAAGATTCTCAAGGTTCATCCATGTTATCACGTGCGATTGTAGTGTATTGGTTCTTACAGCTGAGTAGTATTCCATTGTGTGTATATACCACATTTTATTGATCCACTCATCTGTTGATGGACATTTGGATTGATTCCAACTTTTGGCGATAGTGAACAATGCTGCTATGAACATTGGTGTACATATATCGGTTTGTGTCCTTGTTTTCAGATCTGATGGGTATATACCCAGCAGTGGTATTGCTGGGTCATATGGCAAATCTATGGATAATTTTTTGAGAAACCGCCAAACTGTCCTCCAGAATGGTTGGATCCTTCTGCATTCCCACCAGCAATGGATGAGTGTTCCCCTTTCTTTACATCCTCTCCAGCATTTGTATTCTACTGTTTTTTTCATGGCTGCCAATCTTATGGGAGTAAGATGGTATCTCATTGTAGTTTTGATTTGCATTTCCCTGATAGCTAGAGATTTGGAGCATTTTTTCATGTGCTTTTTAGCCATTTGTATTTCTTCTTTGGAGAAGTGTCTGTTTAAATCTTTTTCCCATTTTTTAAATGGGTTGTTTATCTTTTTGTTTTCAAGATATATGAGTTCTTTATATATGCAAGTTATAAGTCTCTTATCAGATATATGGTTGCCAAATATTTTCTCCCATTGTGTGGGTTCCCTTTTTACTTTCTTGACAAACTCCTTTGAGGTGCAGAAGGCTTTAATTTTGAGGTATATACAGAGAGTATTTTTATCTCATTCATTGTGACTTTTATTCCCATAAGCTCTGTTAGTTTTCTTTGCAGGCTTTCAAATTATTCTTTTTGCTCACTTAGTGTACTCTTATTTATTTATTTATTTTTGACACAGTGGGGTACTATTTTCTTTTATTTATTTATAGATTTTATTATCTTTTTTTTAAGATATGTAGATCACACGAAATCAGTGTCCTCTTAATGTTTTTATTTCTTTGTCCTTCAACTCCTTGAATTAATTTAGGAGATTTGTGTGATTATCATTATTTGTCTTAAATCCTGTACCACATCATGATTTTTAACTTGTGCTTTGCCTTGGTCATCTCTTTCTGCTTCTTAGTATGGCTTGTAATTTTTTTGCCATGACTATGCATCTGAATATATTGGTGAATTTACTCTGATGGTCAGCTTCTCTCTCTTGCCTGTTAGCTTTGTTTGATGGCTCTTCTTTGATTTGTGGTTCAACTTATTCTAAGTCTTTAAAATTGCCCAGATTAAGTTATCAAAATAAGGCTAGGGACTCACTAACAGGGTGCAGACCTGATCCAAGGGGTTTGCGACATGAGAGATTTCAAAAAGCAGGTTATCTTCCTGCTTTTTCCCAGCCTGCCAGCACATGGTGCTCTTTGGGAAATCTCTCCACAGAAGTGCCTCTTTCAACCTCCACTTGCCTGTGTTTATGGTCTGGCCAGAGCCAAGATTTAATGTGGGCTTTACTGGCCAAATTCCCTGAAAAGCAACCACTCTCCACCTTCTGCTGCACCCTTCCTCTTCCTAAAAAGACATCTGTTCCCCTCTCAATTGACCGCAATGAGCTATGGGATTTATCCAGACTGTTCATCTTGAAGGTGGAGATGGGTGCCATTCCCAGCTGTGGGGGTGTAACTCATGGTTTTCATTCAGCTTCTTCCTCTCTCTGTCTCTCACATTCCTGGAGGATGTGCAGTACTCTCCTGATCTGCAGATCCCTAAACCAGCTCCTTCAGACATCTTTTTGCCCTTCTTCCATTGTTTTTGTGAAAGAGTTGAGCTGTGCCTACTTACTCTAATGCCAACTTTCTGAGTTCTTAAAATATATTTTGAGGCTATGTTTTAAGGTGTATAAAAATTTAGAATTGTTTTATCCTCCTGGTAAACTAGTTTTTTCTGTTATTAACTTTCCCTCTTTATCTAAAAAAATTCATCTCCAAATAATATATTAGTATAGTAAGAACAACTTTCATTTTTGCATATGTCCGAATTGTACATCTTTTCATGCCCTTTTATTTTAAACTATTCTGTGTCTTTATATTTAAGGTATTTCTCTATTAAGTAGCTTTATTTAGATCTTTAAAAAATTCCAGTTTGATAATCTAGTTTAATTTTGAATAATTTGTTTCCTTTACATTTGGTGTAATTACTGGTATATTTATTTTAGATATACCACTCATTTTTTATTTATCCACCTGCAGTAGGTTCTTGTATTAGTCATCTATTGCTGCATAACAAATTAACAAACACCTATAGTCTTAAAATAACACATATTTATTATCTCCCAGTGTCTGTGGGCCAGGATTCTGGGCACAGCATAACTTGGTTCTTTGCTTCAGGCTAGGGCAGTAGTTATCTTAAGGCTGAACTAGGGGAAGATGCATTTCCAAGCTCAAACGGTTGGCAATATTTAATTTCATGTGGCCTATTGGATTAAGAACTTTAGTTCTTTGCTGGCTGTTGGCCAGAAGCTGCTCCTAATTCCTTGAGATGTGGGCCTCTCCAACATGGCCTCCCCCTTCACTAAGATGTTCCAATTAAGAAGGCAATAGAGAGAGTCTGCTAACAAGATGGAAGCTTCCATCATATTTAATGTAACCACAGAAGTGACATCCATGACTTTTGCTATATTCTATTAGTTAAAAGCAAGTCACCGATCATGCCCACACTCAAGGGGAGAATATTACACAGGGAATAAATACAAGGCAATGATGATCATTGGGGGTCTTGTTAAAGTTGGTCTGCCACAGTTTTCTTTCCTTTTCTTTCTTGCCTTAATTTGGATTAATCAAGTGTTTTTTATTATTCCATTCCTCCCCCCAATTACTTGCTAGTTATAAATCTTTTATTATTTTTCTGATGATTACTCTAGATATTAATACAAATAATATAATTAGTATTTTTCTCATGACTCTCCCACTACTTAACTCCATCTATTCCCACCCTGCCTTTTCTGTTGCCATTTTCATGTATTTTAATTCTGTACAAACTTTGAATTCCACAAAATGGTACTAGTTTGATTGTTTTATACAGTCAGTATGTATTTAAATTTTACCACATATTTGAATGTTCTATTGTTTCTCATCCTGCATTTCTGTATTTCTGATGGTATAATAGTCATTCTTTTGAAAGAACTCCATCTGGTGATTATTTTAGTATGGGTCTCATTCTGGTGAATTCTTTCATTTTGTATATCAGAAAATGAATTTATTTCACCTTCATTTTGAGAGAAATTTTTTCTGGGTATAGAATTCTAGGTTGGCAGCTTATTATTTATTTATTTATTTATTTATTTATATTTTTTATCTTTCAAAGAAGTCATTTCACTGTCTTCTGGCCTTCATTTTTCTGGTGAGAAAACGGTTCCCAATTTTATTGCTTCTTCTGTGAAGGTAATATGTTTTAAAAAAAAAATCTGTTGATAAGATTTTCTCTTTTTCTTTGTTTTATAGAGCTTTAGTATGGTATGCCCAGAAGTAGTATTCTTTGTATTTATCCTACCTGGAGAATGTAGCTGACATCTTTCTTCAGTTTTGGGAAATTATTGACCATAGCATTTTCAAATATTTCTTCTTACTCATTTTTTCCCCCTCTCTTTCCCCAGTTCCCTTCTGGCTCTCTAGTTATATGGACACTAGACCTTTTTACTTTGTCCCATATGTCTCTTGAACCCATTTCTGTAATTTAATTTTTTTCCAGTCTGGACATTTTTTTACTAATTTATTTTCTAAATCACAAATACTCTCTTTAACATAGCTAATCTTCTCTTAAATCCATCCATGGCTTTACTAATTTTAGTTCTTTTATTATTCAGTTCTGGAAATTGCTTTTTTTTTCAAAAACAAATTTTTAAAATTTCTTTATAAAAAAGCTTTAGATTACATAAATATTACAGAAAAAAATATAAGGATTCCCATATGTCCCACACCCTCCCCTCCCCACACCTTCCCACACCAACAACATCCCTTATTAGTGTGTTATATTTGTTACAGTTGATGAACACATATTGAAGCATTGCTGCTAACCATGGATTACAGTTTATATTATAGTTTACACTCTGTACTGCTCAATTTTGTAGGTTATGACAAAATATACAATGGCCTGTATCCGTCATTGCAATGGCATGCAGGACAACTCCAATGTCCCCAAAATACTCCCATATTACACCTTTTCTTCCCTCATCCATCCCTCAGAACCTCTGGTGGCCACTGCCCAATTTTTATTTGTTTTCTTTCAGTCCTCATCTATCTGGTGACATAATTATTAGTTTTATTTCAGTCCTCATTCATCAGGTGACATAATTCTACAGGATTGTAACCATGTTGTAGATGCAATTTTATATTCAACTTTTTAGATTTTTTCATATAACAATTGTTTATGTGCCCTCATATCTTTTTTCTTTTTGTTTATTTATTTTTAACACTTTTTAAAATTAAAGTTAATAGTCACAAAGAACGTTACATTAAAAAACATAAGAGTTCCCATATAACCCACTCCCTACCCCCAACCCCATCATTTTTGTAAATTGTTATTTTTTGAACATATATACATCTCGAAAAATGTTACATTAAAAAACACAAGAGGTTCCCATATACCCCCCACCTCCCCACCACACTCCTCCCACACCAACAACTTCCCCCATTATTGTGGCACACGCGCTGCACTCAGTGAACATGTTTTGGAGCACTGCTGCACCACATGGATAATTGTTTACCCTGTAGTTCACACTCTCCCCCAGTACATTCAGTGGGTTATGGTAGGATATATAAAGTCCAGCATCTGACCCTGCAATATCATTTAGGACAACTCAAAGTCCCAAAAATGCCCCCACATTACATCTCTTCTTCCCTCTCTTCCCTCAGTAACTACTGTGGCCACTTTCTCCACGTCAATGGTACAATTTCTTCTATTAATAGTCACAATATTTTAATAGTAGAATATCAGTAAGCCCACTCTAATCCATATTTTATTCCTCCATTCTGTGGACCCTGGGATGGTGATGTCCACTCCACCTCTAGATCAAGAGGGGGCTTAGATTCCATGTGGATGATGGATGGAATTCTTCTGCTTGCAGTTGTAAGCACTCTTGATTCCCTGGTGTGGTGGTTGGCCATCATCACCTCCCTGTTAGCTTACCTGGGTAAGTCCAATGAACCAGAGAATAGGAGTTGCAACTCTGCTGAGGCTCAGGGCCCAGTTGGCACATTGGCAGTCCAGAGATTCAATTCCCCTGAGTATATATCTGGAAATTGCTTTTGATTCTTTGACAGAGATGTCAATTCTTTGGTAAAATTTTCCATCTTGATGTTTATTTTCCTAAGTATATTAACCACAGCTTTTGAAGTCTGTGTCTGATATCTGAATCATCTGTGGGTCTTTTTCTAGTATCAATTTTTTTCTTCTTGGACCTGACTCTTGGCATGAAAATTATAGAGGCTCTGGATGATTTTCAGGGAAGATTTTCTTTAGTTTCTGGTAGTGGATAGAATAGGAGCAGATCACCTTAATCCGGCATGTGATTGGGTTGATTAGAGTATGAGTTTCAACCTTTGTATGGTCTGTTATTTCTAGTTCTCTCTTAGAATGTAATCCTAGAGAAGTTCCAGCTGAAATCATGGGATCTTTAATAGGGTCCTTCCTCCTTGGCAGGCCATGAACTTAGTTTTTATTTCCTCAGCCCTGTGAGACTACTGAAAACTCTTCTTAGCGTCTCAGTCTCTTTGAAGCTATAATCTTCTCTGCTTTTTTCCTTCTTGACCTAAGTCATTTATGAAGTGGGAGGAAAATGGCTAAACTCTTGGGTTCATTTCTCTCTGGACTCTTGTTCTTTCTAGTCTGAATTGCCTTGGTTACTCTGAACTTTCATTATGTCTTCCCAACCCCTTGAGGCTGCCAAAACCTCACTCACCTTCTCTGCCTGTTAGTCACTATTTCAGCTAGGTTTCTCTTTTTCTTTTTCTATGCTGCCCATAGATCTTGGCAGAAGACATGGGGCTCTTGGGTCAGATACAAAGACTCCTGGGTCAGAGACAGAGGACAGTTTATAAGTTCACATAAATAGTAATAGTGAGAGTATCATCATTTTCCTGTGCCACATCCCCAAGTCCCATTTCCTGCATTGTGCCACAACAAGGGTTAAGTGATGCTGTGTTATAGGAGAGGATTCCTAAACTTAGGGAACCTAAATATATTATAATGGACTGCAAACACATATTCCCTTTGTGCCAAAGGGAGAAAATATCTATATTATATGGGGTAGAAAAAAATCTGCCCTTTGTCCTAGAGGGAGATACTATCTTTATCTTCCAAAGCTATGCACTATACAAACATCCATGAAAAATTAATTCTTCTATTTTCAAAAACAACAAACACAACCAGTACAAACTCCATAAGCTATTCTATCTTAGAACAGGGTCTATCTAGGGCTCCATCTTAGAAAGCCTGGTGGCTTTCTCAGGCTCTATATTAGCCTTTCCACTTAGCATGAGGCATTAATTCAGGTATATCAGGATATTTTAAGGATTGCATAGACTCTTCCTTACTTGGCAAGGAGAAAGTCTAGGGTAATTTTACCATCCATAACAATCTTAACCAGTGAGTTCAGGCTAATTGGAATACCTTCTGGGCTAAGAAAGTATCAATGATCTTTAAATCTAAAGCCAGGAACAAATTTCTAATTGGATGACTCTTATTATAAGAAATATTGTTTGTAGGATGAGCATAAATAATGAGTCAGCCTTTGGGAAGCTTCTGAGAACAACTAAGAGTAGTTTCATTTGGGAGAGAGCTCCTCTGTCATCTGAGGCTATATAATTATTTCCCTAAATACTTAAAGGTCTCTTATGACCACCTCTAGGGGCAAGTCTCTATGTTTTCAGAAGAGAGGCAATTTATGTCTGGCTTCCTGAAAGAAGTACAGTCTTTGGGACACACATGGTATTCCTGAAAATAAATTGTTTACGTGTTTGCTTCAAATGGTTAAGTAGGGAATGAAGTTTCCCTCAGAGGTACAGCAAGAACTTTTTCATGTAAAACCAAAATGCAGCTAGGGTCAGGCCACCTGGGGGCTTGAATATACCCTTTCCATTTGACAAGTGAGGCTTCTTGGGTCCTTTGCACTTTGTTAATCATTGAGTCTGAGTTGACCCAACCCCAAAATGGCAGTATCAGGCCAGAAAGTTTCAGGCCATTTTGGGTTAGGAGTTCAGTTTCTACAAAAGTCCAGTAGCAAGCTAATAGCTGTTTTTTGAAAAGCATATGTTTGGTAGTATGCTGTGTCCTGGAGGCAACAAAACCAAAACCCCAAGGGCAGAGACTGTTTGCCTTTGCTTGGGGCTCCAGTCAGAGAAATGGTCAGTCACAGAGATTTGTAGCTCATTGGGCGCATTAGGGTGGTGGAGCACCAAAGGAATAAAGTATGTCATACTTCTTTTAGTCGTTAGTCTCAGACCATGTGTAGGGTTATAGTGATGGGGGCAGGGAGAAGATATTTCCATTCTTCTAGAGGGACTGAGTGATGAGATACAGAGGATCAAGACCAAAATGCAACCTCCAGAAAAGGGCATGGTGCTGGAAGCCGAAGCCATTTCTGATTTAGGTCTTAAGTTAAAGGTGTAAAATAAGTTATTGAACTTATTTCAAGTCTAGGTCTTGAGGGTAGAAGAAAAAAGTTTTTTTTTTAGCATTGGGGGCCAAAACCCCAGCCAGGCAGAAATAAGATGGTACTGTTTACCTGGAGTGTCTGCTATGTCTCACTTTCCTGTAGACATCAGGAAAAGAATCATATAAGTCAAGCACTACGATGATGAAAGAGGTTGTTGATGTGGGAGGAGTGGGTTAAGGGGCTGAGAGATATATGGTGACCTCTTATATTTTTTTAATGTAACATTTAAAAAAAAAGAGAGAGAGAGAGAAAAGACTTCTCAATCCTTTCTATGTATTCTGAATAAAGTCCAAACACATTAGCCTTTGTTCACAATAGCCAAAATGTGGAAGCCACCAAGGTATGCTCCAATATATTAATACACAAAATATTGAATATAAATATAATGGAATATTATTTAGCCATTGAAAGGAAAGAAATTCTGTTGCATTATACAACATGGATGAATCTTGAAGACATCAGGTTGAGTGAAATAAGGCACAAAAACAAATAACCATTTTTTTTTACTCATTTTTTTAAACTTTATTTTCTTTTAAATGTTACATAAAAAAAATATGAGGTCCCCATATAACCCCCACCCCACCCACACCACCCCTCCCACAGCAACAAACTCTTCCATCATTGTGGCACATCCATTGCACCGGGTGAACACATTCTGGAGAACCTCTGCAGCTCATGGACAGTGGTCCATATTGTAGTCCACACTCTCCCCCAGTCCACCCAGTGGGCCATGACAGGACACACAACATCCAGCATCCATCCCTGCAGCACCACCCAGGACAACTCCAAATCCTGAAAATGCCCCCACTCTATATCTCTTCTTCCCTCTCCCGACCATCTGCAGCCACCGTGGCCACCCTTTCCACATCACTACTACAATTTCTTCCCTTACTAATCACAATAGTTCCCCAGCAGAACACCAGTAAGTCCACTCTAATCCATTCTCTATTCCTCCATCTTGTGGACCTGGATGGCTATGTCCAATCCCCCTCTATATCAAGAGGGGGTTTAGATTCCACATGGATGATGGATGCAATTCTCCTGCTTGCAGCTGTAGGCACTCTTGGCTCCCTGGTGTGGTGGTTGACCCTCTTCACCTCCCTGTCAGCTGGCCGGGGTAAGTCCAAGAAACCAGAGGGTAGGAGCTGCAAGTCTGCTGAGGCCCAGAGCCTGGCCATCACATGGACAGTTCATAGATTCAGGTCTCCTGAGTATACACCAACCCAAATGCCAACCACAGGTCTGGTAAGAGTAACAGAAGAGGCATGTGTAGAAAGGTTATGTCTGAGTCCAACTCCATCACACTCAGGAATACAAACTCCCAAATAGGGCCAACTGACATGGCCCTGAACTCCAGAGCCATCTGCCTTGACCATAGAACCTGTGGGTCATTGCAGCCCTCAGGAGAACCAGCACCTGGGTTTCCATCTACCTTGGCTGTCTCTGGTACTCTGCTGAGGCATGCATAAGCATCACCCCCTGATGACCTCCCAGCTCTTTTTTGGAGACTCATAGCCATATAAACTCACTGTCCTTTCCATTTCCCCCTTTTATTGAAGGCCAAAATGCTGTTTTTAACATCTAATATTACATGTAGGCTGAGATATTCTGCTGGTCTGAGTTGACCTCTTTGTTCATGATCTTTTTGTAGTTACATCATCAGCTGGTGTTTGGTAGTAATCCCTCAGTGCCCAGAAGGTTCATCCCTGGGAGTCATGTCCCATACTGGGGGGAAGGCAATGCATCTACATGCTGAGTTTGGCTTAGAGAGTGGCCACATTTGAGCAACATGGAGGCTCTCAGGAGGTAACTCTTAGGCACCCCATAGCTATAGGCCTAGTTCATATTTCAGGCACACAGGCTCAAAATCAGAGCCATCAGTATCAAGGGCTCATCGTTGGACCATCTATCTTTATTAGTCTTTGCCATTGCACTTGGGGGACTGCTGTTGTTCCATTGAGGAATGTGATAGAGCTCCCCTGGTCAGGAATTCAGCACTCTCTCATCTGTCTTTTCCAACTGAAACCACTATGAAAATATCCAAACCTTTCTATGTACTCTGTATACATGCCTTGGAGAACTCCCTTCCAACCATGTGCCCCCACTAATGACACCCCATGCAAGTGCTCCTCCCCCACCATAGTTGAACCTCTCTGTAGTCCAAAATTTCTTCAAAAAGGAAACTCAGTATATTGCCAGGTTCCATTAATAGAAAAATGGAATATAGTGATGGGGTTAAAAGTTAGATATAGAATACATAGAAATTTAGAAAAATTAAATAAAGGAAAAATAAATTGGGGTATCAAAGAAATGAAAAAGCTTTGTATTTGACATTTTGCCTTTCATCACTGCTACAGGTGTTGCTCTGTATGTACAGTGACAAGGCAATTTCTTCCATTTCTTCCTCAGTGTCTACCACCTTTTTTCCTTTTCTTTTCTTTTCTTTTTTTTTCGTGATTATTAAGTTTCTCTTGACATAAGTTTTAGGTCACAGTAATTCACGTATACAATATATGGTACTCCCACATATCCAACATCAAACCCTTTGTCCCTTCCCCAACAGAGATCTTTTTACATGTTCATATGATAATTGCTGCAGTTAATGTACAGATATTGAAACGATAGCTTTCAAACATGGTTCCATTTAGGTTTACATCATGGTTTATATTTTAGACTATACAATTTTCTGAATTTTTAGTTACCTTATGTTTTACATTATGGTTTACATTTTAGCCTATAGACTTTTATACATTTTTGGTGTAATTTAACATGACCTATATCCATCGTGGCATGATCCTGTGGAACACTTCCATTGCCCCACAGTTACCCTGATTCCATATATTCAACACCTTTCCCCCCCTTCCCTCAGGGCCCACCATGACAATCAGTCTTCATTACTTGAGGGACCATATTCAGAGATACTTGCAAAAATGTTGAGGGCTTGACATACTTGACTGCCCTAACACATTGGAAGCCACCGATTCTTTCAAGAGATACAATTCCCTCTGAGAACATCAATCCTTCCCAGGATGTGGATATACCTTCACTCTCATTGTATGGGTCTCCATCCAATGATATAACCCACTAGTACAAAATGAGCACTCACACATGCCCCAGAGGCTTGCCCTGTGTCAGATGCACCCCCCTTAAGCATCCCAAACATGCAAACTTCCAAATTACATTCTCTAAAGAGTTTTCTCTGCACCACAATTTCAACTACATACCTAACAATCTCCCATGATGAAATGTTCCCCTCACCTTCTCCCCAATTTCTTGGGCAATCTGACCCACCCTCCCATCCCTAGCACCCCTAAAATCCACACAGCCCCACCCAAAGTTAGCCCTATACCCCCATTTTATTCCTTCCCTGTACAAATAATTACCTCCAGCTTATCATAGATTTCACCCAAATAGCTGTCAGCTCACAACCTTCCTCTACCCTCCAACTACCTTAAAGTTTGTCATTCAGTCCTTAGCTCTCTGAGACATCTTGATTTACTATTTCTTTTTTTTTAATTTTAATTTTTTATTTTTTTATTTAAGGATTTATTTATTTATTTCTCTCCCCTCCCCCCCCCACCCTGGTTGTCTGTTCTCTGTGTCTATTTGCTGTGTCTTCTTTGTCCGCTTCTATTGTTGTCAGAGGCACGGGAATCTGTGTTTCTTTTGGTTGCGTCATCTTGTTGTGTCAGCTCTCCGTGTGTGCGGCACCATTCCTGGGCAAGGCTGAACTTTCTTTCGCTCTGGGCAGCTCTCCTTACGGGGTGCGCTCCTTGCGCGTGGGGCTCCCCTATGCTGGGACACCCCTGCATGGCAGGGCACTCCTTGCACGCATCAGCACTGCACATGGGCCAGCTCCACATGGGTCAAGGAGGCCCGGGGTTTGAACCTCGGACCTCCCATGTGGTAGACGGATGCCCAACCACTGGTCCAAGTCCGCCGCCCCTTGATTTACTATTTCATATCAGAGAGGTCATGTAGTATTTGTCCTTCAATGCCTGAGTTGCTTCACTCAACATAAGGTTCTCAAGATTCATCCATGTTATCACATGTGTTTGTACTGTATTTGTTCTTATAGCTGAGTAGTATTCCATTGTATGTATATACCACATTTTATTATCCATTATTCATCTGTTGATGGGCATTTGGGTTGATTCCAACTTTTGGCAATAGTGAATAGTGCTGCTACGAAGATTGGTGTGCATATATCAGTTCCTGTCCTTACTTTCAGATCTTCTGAGTATATACCTAGCAGTGGAATTTCTGGGTCATATGGCAAATCTATAGCTAGTTTTTTGAGAAACTGCCAAACTCTCCTCCAGAATGGCTGGATCCTTCTGCATTCCCACCAGCAGTGGATGAGAGTTTTCATTCCTCCACATCCTCTCCAACAATTGTAGTCTTCTGATTTTTTGATAGTTGCCAGTCTTATGGGAGTAAGATGGTATCTCATTGTTGTTTTGATTTGCATTCCTTAATAGGTAGGGATTTTGAGCATTTTTTCATGTGTTTTTTTTAGCCATTTGTATATCATCTTTGGAGAAGTGTCTGTTCAAATCTTTTTTCCCATTTTTAAAATGGGCTGTTTGTCTTTTATTTGCAAGATATAGTTCTTTATATATGCAAGATATTAGTCTCCTATCAGATATATGGTTACCAAATATTTTCTCCCATTGTGTAGGCTCTCTTTTCACTTTCCTGACAAACTCCTTTGAGGTGCAGGAGGCTTTAATTTTGAGGAAGTCCCATTTATCTATTTGTTCTTTTGTTGCTCGTGCTTTTAGTGTGAAGTTCATGAAGCCGTTTCCTATTACAAGATCCTGTAGATGCTTCCCTACTTGGCTTTCCAAGGTCTTTATGGTCTTGGGTCTTATATTTAGGTCTTTGATCCATCTTGAGTTGATTTCTGTATAAGGTGTAAGTTGGTAATCCGCTTTCATTCTTTTACATATGGATATACAGTTCTCCAGGCACCATTTGTTGAAGAGGCCATTCTCTCCCAGTTGAGAGGGTTTGGTGGCCTTGTCAAATACCATATGGCTGTATATATGAGGGTCTATATCAGAACTCTCAATTTGGTTCCATTGGTCAATGGGTCTATCCTTGTGCCAATACCATGCTGTTTTCACTACTGTAGCTTTGTAGTACGTTTTGAAGTCAGGTAGTGTGATTTCTCCAATTTCATTTTTCTTTTTCAATATGTCTTTGGCTATTCGGGGCCTCTTTCCAAATAAATTTCATAGTTTCTCTAGTTCACTAAAGAATGATGTGTTGATTTTTATTGGGATTGCATTGAGTCTGTAGATCAGTTTTGGTAGGATAGATATCTTAATATTATTTAGTCTTCTTATTCATGAACAGAGAATATTCTTCCATTTATTTAAGTCTTCTTTGATTTCCTTGAACAGTGTTGTGTAGTTTTCTGTGTATAAGTATTTTACTTCTTTAGTTAAATTTATTCCTAGGTATTTCATTTTTTAAATTTACTATTGTGAATGGTATTTGGTTCCTGATTTCCTCCTCAGATTGCTCATTATTGGTGTACAGAAATGCTACTGATTTTTGGGCATTTATCTTGTAACCTGCAACTTTACTGAACTCATTTATAAATTCTAGAAGATTTGTTGTAGACTTCTCAGGGTTTTCTATGTATAGGATCATATCATCTGCAAATAGTGAAATTCTAACTTCTTTCTTTCCAATCTGGATGCCTTTTATGTCTGGTTGTTGCCTCAGTGCTCAAGCAAGTACTTTTAAGACTATGTTAAATAGCAGGGGTGATAGTGGGCATCCTTGTCTTGTTCCTGATCCTAGAGGGAAAGATTTTAGGATTTCACCATTGTAAATGATGTTGGCTGTGGGTTTTTCATATATACTCTTTATCATGTTCAGCAAGTTTCCTTCTATTCCAATCTTTTGCAGTGTTTTTATCAAGAAAGCATGCTGTATTTGTCAAATGCTTTTCTTGCATCTATAGATATCATCGTGTGATTTTTTTCCTTCAATTTGTTTATGTGGTGTGTTACATTAATTGATTTTCTTATGTTGAACCATCCTTGCATACCAGGAATGAACCCTACTTGGTCATGGTTATAATTTGTTTAATATGTTGTTGAGTATGATTAGCAAGTGTTTTGTTGAGGATTTTTGCATCTAGGTTCATTAGAGAGATTGGTCTGTAATTTTCCTTTCTTGTGGTGTCTTTGTTTGGCTTTGGTATCAGAGTAATGTTGGCATCATAGAATGAGTTAGGCAATGTTCCTTCTGTTTCAATTTTTTGGAAGAGTTTAAGCAAGATTAGTGTTAGCTCTTTCTGGGATGTTTTGTAGAATTCACCTGTGAAGCCATCTGGCCCAGGGCTCTTTTTAGTTGGGAGGTTTTTAAAGACTGATTCTATCTCTTTACTTGTTATTGGTTTGTTGAGTTCATCAACTTCTTCTTTTTTCAATGTAGCCTGCTTATGTGTTTCTAGGAATTTGTCCATTTCCTCTAAATTGTTGTTTTTGTTGGAATATAGTTTTTAAAAGTATTCTCTTATGATAGTCTTTATTTCTGTGGGATCAGGGGTGATATCTCCTTTCTCATTTCTTATTTTGTGTATTTGCATCTTCTCTCTTTTTTTCTTTGTTAATCTAGCTAAGGGTTTGTCAATTTTATTGATTTTCTCAAAGAACCAGCTTTTGATTTTGCTTATTTTTTCAAGTGCTTTCTTATTTTCTATTTCATTTAGTTTTGCTCTGATCTTTGTTATTTCTTTCTTTCTTCTTCCTTTGGTGTTAGTTTGTTGTTTTTTTAACTAATTCCTCCAAGTGTGCATTTAGTTCTTCAACTTTAGCTCTTTCTTCTTTTTTGATATATGAATTTATGGCTATAAATTTCCCTCTCAGTACTGCTTTTGCTTCATCCCATAAATTTGGATATGTTGTGTTATCATTTTCATTGGTTTCAAGGTAGTTATTAATTTCTTTTGAGATTTCCTCCTTGACCCACTGTTTTTCTAAGAGTGTATTGTTTAACTTCCAAATCTTGGTGCCAAATCTGGGTCTTTGGCCCTTGCAGATTTCCAGCTTCATTCTACTGTGGTCAGAGAAATTATTTTGTATGATTTCAATCTTTCTGAATTCATTGATAATTTCTCTGTGGCCTAGCATGTGGTCTATCTTGGAGAATGATCCATGTGTGCTTATACTCCCACCCCACACCCCTACACTCCTCCCACATCAACAACCTCTTTCATCATTGTGGCACATTCATTGCATTTGTTGAATATATTTTAGAGCACTGCTGCACTGCATGGATTATAGTTTACATTGGATGCAGTAGGACATTTCAAGCTGTGTAATCTGGGGAAGTCAGGCTGTGAGTTAGTGACACAATCTTGTAATTGCTAAGTCACACAGCTCTTTGAGGCCTGATGAGATCAGGTCCATGAAAGGGCTATGCAAACGTGGGGTGTTCCTCAAGGAGAGGGTGTTTCCATTTCTAATAAATGCTATTTTGGGGCTGGATTTAGGGGTGGGCAGAGTTCAGGATCATCTATATTGTATGGAGGACTCTGTATTAATGGCTTCCTCATAGAAACAGCACCAGAACACTCAGTGTTTATTTCTCAACAGTGTGTGGAGATTTATTTTTCAGCATAGAAGATGTAAAACATCTGGTCCTGATAAGAATCACCCAACAACCCTGAGTGTAAGAGTTGCAATATTTTTGGAATTCTGACAAATGAAATCAACTGCCTTTTTTTCTTTTTTGAGGTACTGGGGACCGGGAATTGAACCTGGGACTTTGCATGTGGGAAGCCGGGGTTCAACCACTGAGCCACATTGGCTTCCCTGAGTTGGTTTTTGCATTTGTTTTGCTTGTTTGTTTTTATTTTTCAGGAGGCACTGGGAAACAAACCTGGAACCTCCCATGTAGGAGATTGGAGCTAACTGCTTGAGTCACATCCACTCCACACCCCCATTTTTTTGTGCTCACTTTCTGCTCTCTGTGTCTATTTGTTGTGTGCTCTCTCTGTCTGCTCGTTTTCTTTTTAGGAGACACTGGGAACTGAACCCAGGACCTCCCTTGTGAGGGGGAGGCACCCAATCACTTGAGTGTCTCTGCTCCCAGCTTGATGTGTCTCTCATTGCATTTCCTCATTGTTTCTCCTCATTGCATCATCTCATTGTGTCATCTTTTTGCCTCATTTTGTGTCTGCTCACTGCACCAGCCTATTGCATCAACTCACTGTCCTGTTTGTCTTCTTTAGGAGGTATGGGGAATAGAATCCAGGACCTCTCACGTGGTAGGTGAGCACCCAACTGCTTGAGCCACATCTGCTTTCCACACAACTGCTTTTTTTATTTTACTTTTTAAAAAATTTATTGAAGTATATCACTCATACATAAACATACATAAACATTAAGTCTATATTAATAGTTGTGAACTTACAAAACAAAACAAACATATATATTATCATACAGGACTCCATAACCCCCCATACCACCAATAACTTGCTCTGTTGTTAAACCTTTTTAACTAATGATTAAAGAACATTGTCAAAATATTACTACTAACCAAAGTATTTCCCCCCAACTAACCCTATTATTATCTTTATATCATGTATATATGAACATACATAAACAATAAGTGTGTAGTAAAAGTTGTGAACTTACAAAGCAAACATGCAAAACAACACACAGGGGTCCCATCCATCAGCCCTTCAATCAACACCTTGCATTGCCATCAGATGTTCGTTACAAATTATGAAAGAATACTGTCAAAATATTATTATTGATCATAATCCTTATCTTACATTTGGTGTGTTTTTCCCCCAACCCACCCTGTTTTTTTTTTAATGTATTTTTTATGACAGAAGTTGTAAACTTATAAAACAATCATTCACATGTGCAGAATTCCCAAACAACACCTCTCCATCAACATACCACACTGTAGTGGAATATTTGCTACAGATAAGATAATATTATCTGATTGTTACCATGTCCATAGTATATATTTGGCTCACATTTTCCATACTGCCTCATTATCAACATAGTACATCTTTCACATAGATGCAAGAATATTGTATTATTACTGCTAACCACAGTCCATAGGTCATTCCAGCTGTATTTCTTCCATGCTTTCTCCACATTTCCAACAACCTGCAGTAGTGATGTACATTTGCTCTAGCTCACAAAGGACACTCTTGCATCTGTATCAATAACCACAATTCTCATCCACCTCTTGATTTACTGTGCTATTCAGTTCCTAGATTATTTTCTAGCATTCTGTCAGTTTGCACTTACATACCTAGACTACCATTTTCAGCCACATCCCCATCTATAGACTATCTGTTACACACTAGGTGTTACCATCCACTCTATACATGTCCACACTTTTACAGGAAACCTAATTAAAACTTCTACATATATTAAACACCAATAGTCCATCTTGGTCCTCCTCCTATCTCCTTTAAGAATTGATCATCTACCAGCAGGTCTTGAAAATATTTTCCTACAATTTCTTCCAGATTTTTAAAAAAGATTTATTTATTTATTTATTTCTCTCCCCTTCCCCCCACCCACCCTGGTTATCTGTTCTCTGTGTCTATTTGCTGCATCTTCTTCTTTGTCTGCTTCTGTTGTTGTCAGTGGCACAGGAATCTGTGTTGTGTCATCTTGTTGTGTCAGCTCTCTGTGTGGATGGCACCATTCTTCAGCAGGCTGCACTTTCTGTCACAATGGGCAGCTCTCCTTATGGGGTGCAATCCTTGCGCATGGGGTTCCCCTACATGGGGGACACCCCTGCGTGGCATGGCACTCCTTGCATGCATCAGCACTGTACATGGGCCAGCTCTACACAGGTCACAGAGGCCTGGGGTTTGAACTGCAGACCTCCCATGTGGTAGACAGACGCCCTAACCACTGGGCCAAGTCCGCTTCCCGTTCTAGAAGTTTTATGGTTCTTGCTTTTATTTTTAGGTTTTTGATCCATTTTGAGTTAATTTTTGGTAAGGTGTGAGATAGGGGTCTTCTTTCCTTCTTTTGGCTATAGGTATCCAATTCTTTCAGCACTGTTTGTGGAATACACTGTTCTGCCTGAGCTGTGTGGGTTTGACAGGCTAGTCAAAAATCACTTGATGATACATGTGAGGGTCTGTTTCTGAAACATCACTTTGGTTCCATTGGTCTATGTATCTTTCTTTATGCCAGTACCATGCAGTTTTTACTACTATAGCTAGGTAATATGATTTAAAGTCTGGAGATGAGGGTTTGCTTTTCCTTTTTATGATGTTTCTGGTTATTCAGGACCCCTTACCCTTCCAAGTAGATTTGATTATGTTTTCAGTTTTTTTTTTCAGTGTTGGTGGAATTTTTATAAGTATTGCATTGAATTTCTATATTAATTTGAGTAGAATTGACATATTAATGATATTTAGTCTTCCAATCCATGAGCATGAAATGTTCTTCCAGTTATTTAGGGCTTTTTTGACTTCCTTTAACAATGAGTTGCAGTTTTCTGAATACAAGTACTTTACAACATTGGTTAAGTTTGTTCCTGACTATTTGAGTTTTATCTGTCCTATTTTATTTTCACCACTCTTTTGACATTTTTAGTTACTTTCATTGATATAATCTTCATTTCTAGATTCTCTTGCAGGCCTCTCTCTCCTGTCTTTTCTTTTCAGGCCCTAGCACACTCTTTAGTATTTCCTGAAAGCCTGGTCTCTTGCTTAGAAATTCTCTCAGTTTCTGTTTATCTGTGAATATTGTAACCTCACCCTCATTTTTGAAAGGCAGCCTTGCTGGATATAAGATTCTTGGCTGAAAGTGTTTCTCTTGTAGTATCTTAAATATATCATACCACTACCTTCTTGACTCCATGGTTTCTGGTGAGAAATCAGCACTTAATCTTATTGGGTATCCCTTATATGTTATGCTTTGCTTTTTTTCTTACTGTTCTCAGAATTCTCTCTTTGTCTTTGGCATTTGACATTCTGATGAGTATGTGTCTCAGAGTTGGTCTATTTGGATTTTTTTGGATGGGAGTACATTGTGCTTCTTGGACATGGATATCTATGTCCTTCAATAGGATTGAGAAATTTTCTACCATTATTTCTTCAAATATTCCTTCTGCCCCTTTTCCCTTCTCTTCTCCTCTAGGACCTCCATGACACATATGTTTCTATGTCTTGTGCTGTCATTTAGTTCCCTGAGACTGTTCAATTTTTCCATTTTTTTCTTCATCTGTTCTTTTGTATCTACACTTTCAGAGTCCATTTCTTCAGGCTCACCAATTCTTTCTTCTGCATCCTCAAATCTGCTATTATATGATTCCAATGTCTTTTTTAATTTCATTGATTGCACCTTTCATTCCCATAAGATCTGCTATTTTTCCATGTATGCTTTCAAATTCTCCTTTGTGTTCATGCAATGTCTTCTTAATATCCTTAATCTCTTTAGCCATATCATTGAATTTATTAAAGAGATTTGTTTGAACATGCATGATTAGTCGTCTCAACTCCTTTATGTCATCTGGAGGCTTATCTTGTTCCTTTAACTGGGCCATAACTTCCTATTTCTTGGTGTGGATTATAATCTTTTGTTGGTGTCTTAGCATCTGGATTACTAGAGTATTGATTCTGGGAGCAGTTTTTCTCTTTAGTTTAGGCCTCCCTGCCCTTTCTCCCTTGCTGGTTCTGCAGTAGGAGCTGAGGTTTTAATTGGTGCTATAAACTGTGAAGGCTCAAGCTGCCCTCATTGCACCAGGGACCAATCAAGCTCTTCCCAACTTTCTCCTTTGCCAGGGATAGGGGCAGAGTCACAGCTGTGTGGAGTAATCCAAGTTGTGCAGGGCTAGATTGTAGTTGCCCAGAGAGACTGATGAAACTTCAAACCCCTTTTTTCCCTGCCTGAGGTGGGGATGGAGCTGCAGGTGTGGGCAGCAATCTATGCAGTGGGAGTCCAAGATGACCACAGTTGCCCTTGTAGACTTCCAATTTTCAGTCTGTGCCATTCAAAGGTATCTGCAGTTACCTGCTGGAGCAGGGCCCTTCATCCTCCTCCCAGCCAGAGGCAGGGCTGACGCCTATTCTAGGGCTGCATGCCAATCTGGGTGAAAGAAACTGCTTCCTACTGTCACCGTGATTTTCCATCCTGTCTTCCCCTCAGACTGGAGGTAGAGTCAAAATAGTGGCACTGACCTCTTTCTGACTTGGGTAGATTTACGCCCCAGCTTTTCCCAGAGTTACATCTTAGCCAGCAGAGTCTACCAAACAGCTGCTGAAATTGGCAACCAACTGTCTCCTCCTCCCCTGTTTTTGGGAAATGGAGCTTCCAATTCCAGCCACAGACTAGCTCCTGGGGTAGTTCATGCTGCCAGAGTAGGATAATCAGTGGCCTCCATGGCTTGGCCTGTACTTTCCTGGAGAGACTGGCACAGGTCCCTGCAGCTTCCTTCCTGCTGGAGGTGGCACGGGGGCCTAGGCTAGAGCTGCAATCTGATCTGGATGGGAAGAAGCTGGTCCCCACCAGCACTGTGATTTTCAGTCCTCCCTGCTTCCCCTTGTGCCAGGTGTGGAGTTAAGATGGCAGCTCTGGCCTCTTTCTGACTTGGATAGATTCAAACTTTAGCTGTTCTCTGGGTTATACTTTAGCTTGCTGAATTTACTTATTAGTAGCTGAAGTTGGTGCCCAACCTTCTCTACCTCCCCAGTTTGGGGGAAGTGGAGCTTTCAATTCCAGCTGCAGAACAGATCCTGCAGCAGCTTGTGCCTCCAGTGGAGGATGGGCACCAGCCTCTGGTGTGTGGAGCACTCTACTTATGAATCTTCTCTGCAGATTGGCAGTTTCCTCCTTCCATTCCTTCAAGGATGTTGCAGGATGCTCTTCTGGTCTCTTGGAGTCCCCAAACAGGTGCTTCAGCTAGCTACAGAAAGCTGTGGGTGATTACTAACTACCCTGTAGCAGGAGCTAACTCTAGGAGCTCCTTACTCCACTGCCATCTTGATGGTTGTCCACGACTGCTTTTTGATAGGGGAAACTTTTCAGTAGCCATTCCTTCCCACTTTGCTCTTCGCTCTTCTTGGGCCTCTTCTCATTAACAGACTCTCCCTGAACTCTCACAAAGCTGTTTTTTCTGCATCAGTGGAGTTTTTCAGGACTGTTTCTCTTTACACTGGTCCTTTCAGCAGACATTCAAAGCAATTATTCTGTTCAGTTTCATTATTCTCCCCTCACAGCTACAGTAATAGCTCGCTTGAAAGAGGGCCTGATTGCCTTGACTTTTGTATTTGTTACCTAATTCCTGGAATGACACCTGCACTCTTTCTCATCTATACTATTTTTTCTTATTTACCTGAGTGCCCTTTCAGTTGTAGGAAAGGCTATGTAATACAAAAGGCCAAATATTTCAAGTGGAGTCAACCAGGGTGGTGTGATGATTTTTCAATGAATGGTCTACTGTTTTTACATAGCATTGCAACAAAAATCGAGACTATTTATTTTCTCTAAGACATCTTTTGTATTTTAACAAATGTGTTTCCTGGTACTTTATAATTCTGATTGATTTTTATTGTGTATGGTATTGTTTTTATCCTGAGAAGGAATAAAAAGTCCTTAAACATTTTTTCTTTTTTCTTTGTTTAGGGCATTTTTAAAGTAGTCACATCCACACACATGTGACTGAACACCTGGGAAAAATTGTCCTAGCTGGGAGGCCACTGTAATTTTCTTATTCTTTCAAATACCTCTATTTGGTAGTGTCTTTTCTACTCACCATTGTAGACTGCAAAACTGCCTGTGGACCCCCCTCCCTCACCTCCTGCCCCATAGGAGATCAGTTGCTGCTTCCTGATTTAAGTTTAGTACAACTCAGGGCAAGGTTGGTGGAGGGTGATTGCAGCCTGAAATCAACAAGGAAGAAAAGAAAAGTAATCACCTGAATTTGTCTTCCTTCTTACTTGATCCTTTGGTTCCCTGAAGGTCTTATTCTAAGCCTCTCCTACTTTCACAAAGCTCTCTTCCCCTAATCTACTCCTTGAGAACTTTTCAGACTCACTCTACAATGCTGTCTACTGTTATTCTATTCATGATGCATCACATATATTTAGGTATTAATTATACCTAAATAGTCTGTGTATCCTTGTGTTTTATGCTTGTCTCCATGGATGGACTTCAGGAGATACACAGAGCCACTAAAATTATATATATGGATTTTTTTGGACTTGTGTGCATTTTTCTGGATAGAGAGTCCATAGCTTTTAAGAAGTTTTCACAGAGTTATAATCAAAGATGATTATAAAGGTAAAGAAATAATCACTGATGAGGTAGTAGGTCTGGCACAATGTTTAGTTCAACAACAAATAGTCATTAAACACCTACAATACACTTGGCATTGTTCTAGACTCTTGATATAACAGTGAACAAAAATTCTAACTTCATGAAGTTTACACTTCAGTGTGGGGAGACAGAAACAAAGTATATCCACAAAAATTTTACAGGATATTAAAGGGTGATAAGTGACATGGGAAAATAAAGCAAGGAAAGATATATCAGGAATATAGTGGGGGAGTTTGCTATGATTTCAGGGTAGACCTCATTAAGAAAGTGACATTTTGGTGAAATCTTGCAAAGGAAATTACTATGTCTATATATGAGGGAAGTGTGTGTTAGGCAAGGGGAACAATTTGTGCAACAACTCTGAGGTAGGAGTGAGGGAGGGAGACAGTGGCAGGCAAGAGGCAGAGGGCAATGGTATATGTGTGTGTGAATGTGTGTGTGCATGTATAGATGAGTCAGGGTCTTGCAGGTCTTGTACGTGTCTTTAGGAGCCCTTGGAGAGTTTCAAGCTGAGGAGAAATGTGTTCTGACTTAGGTTATAAGAGATCACTCTGATTGAGGTGTTAAAAACAGACTGGGATTAGGGCAGGAGCAGAGACCCATCTGCTTCACAGTCATCCAGAAGGGAGAGCATGATGGTGTGGACCAGTATGGTAGCCATAGAGTGCTGGGAGGTGATTCGATTTTGAATATATTTATAGGAAGGTCAAATGTAGATTGTCAGAGGAAGAGATGACTCCCACATCTTTTGGCCTGAGCAACTGAAAGGGTAGATTAATGGGAAAATGTGGGGCTTTTGGGTCAGATAGGATCTCAGCTCTGCCTGACTCATTGGCAACCACTTAAATTCTCTGAGTTTCAGTGTTTTCATTTGCAAACTGGGGACAGTCATACCCATCTTATAGGATTGTTATAAGGAATTAATATAATGTGTGTGGTATATAGTGTATTCAACAAGTCCTAATCCCTTTCCCCAAACTTATTTTATGGAGGGAAGAAAAGTGAGTGTGTGTGTGTGTGTGTGTGTGTGTGTGTGAGAGAGAGAGACAGAGAGAGAGAGAGAGAGAGAGACAGAGAGAGAGAGAGATATTTCTATCTTTATCTTCTTTGCCACCATTTGGTTCTAAAAAGGTCTTTTTACCCCATTGTAACAGTTTGATATGGTTATGAATTCCAAAAATATATATTCGATTATGTTTGTAATCTGGTCTGTACCTGGGAGTGATTAAATTGTGATTAGGGCCGTGATTGATTGGGCCGTGTCATTAGGGCGTTGAGTCCCCACCCCTTGGTAGGTGGAGATTCACAGATAAAGGTCATGGCAAAGGACAGAGTTGGGGCTTTTAATGTTGGAGTTTTGATATTGGAGTTTGATGCTGAAGAACCAGGGAGAGAGACAGAGCTGTTAACCTGTTAGTCTACAGCTGACCTTGTGGAGAAAACAGAGAACTGAGCCCAGAGGAACCCAGGAAGCCTGAACCCTCACAGACATCAGCAGCCATCTTGCTCCAATACGTGAAAATAGACATTGGTGAGGGAAGTAACTTATGCTTTATGGCTTGACTTCTGTAAACTCCTACCCCAAATAAATATCCTTTATAAAAACCAATCAGTTTCTGGTTTTTTGCATCAGCACCCCTTTGGCTGACTAATATACTCATTGTTTTTTATTGTTACTGGACTAAAATGCCTATAAAGTCTTAAAGGCACTTTATACTTATTTTTGGGATGGAAGAGTAGGAAAGGGCCTGTCTTACTGGCAGGAAGGAGGCATGAGGAAGCAGACAGGCTGATATGTGGTTCCTGGGGCTATGATGGGAAAATTGGGGGCTGTGAGGAGAACCTTGTGCACTTGTGATTACACAAGCTTCAACTTCTAGAATTCCTACTTGCTAGAAGTTAATCATATAAACTCCCTTAGGGCAGAGATTTTGTCTGCCTTTCTTCCTTGTTATATATGCTTAGCACATTGTAAACACTTGTTTAAGTTTGCCAGGGCTGGCTGCTATGGCAACTATTACAGAATAGGTTGGTTTAAATAACAGGAATCTATTGTCTCACAATTTTGATAGCTGAAAGTCCAGCATCAAGCTATCACCAGGCTATGCTTTCTTCTGGAGTCTTCTGTAGTGTTCTCGTGATGGTTTCCCAGAAATCCTTGGCATTCCTTGGCTTGTAGAGGTATCTTTGTCTCAGTCACATGGCACATGGTTCGCTCCCTCCTTCTCTAGCTTCTCCTGACTGACTGTATCTGAATTTGCTCTGCTTTTAAGGACTCCAGTCTTCTTTATTCAATTTGGCTTCACTTAAATAGGATCATTGAAAATACTATTCACAGATGAATCCATACTCACAGGACTGGGACTTAGGACTTGAACATATCTTTGTGGGGGGCATGTTTCAATATACCACAGCACTCAGTAAATTTTGCTGAATGGATGAATCCTGCACTGCCTCTTATCTTTCTCTTCCTCTGCTCCTAGACCCACAACACTCATTCTGAAGCTCTCCTCAAGACAGGAATCATCAGCAGGGGACTGGAGTTGGGGTAGTTCCTACTACTGGTAGCAGTAGATATGCTTTCCACATGTTTTACCCATAAACCTTTTATTATGCTAGATGGCTGTGTTCTGTGAGACCTGTCCTCAAGCACACAATGCCTGTGCTATCCTTGGAACCCACCCTCTACATTACAGTTTTGTTCCCAAAAGGAATGCATTCCAAGTCAAAACAACCAACTTGAAAAGAAGCTGGAATATCACTGCTTCATAGGTTGGGTGTATCATTGTTTTTCTAATTCAGTCATTCCTGCATTTAGACCCATGGCTAGAGATTTAAGGTTGGGTTCATCTGATCAATTGACTTGCATTATGGATATTTTCCCCATTCTGCTATTTCTATCTGGTCTTTGTGCTCTATTTAAGTTTCTTCAATCAGATTTCAAAAATATTACAAGCTAGGGCAATTTATTTAACCTCTTTGAACGCAGTTTCCTCACCCACAGAATAGGAATAGTATAAAGTATATTGCAGGCCTGTTCAAGGGAAGTACTTACCAAGAGGTGGAATCTCGATAAGTGGTTTTTCTCTAAAATGAGCAAAAAAGCAAAGAGAAGAGAGTCTGAGAACGTGTAAGGCAAAAAGCCAACTTGAAAAATTTGCTTCAGGTTAGGCTTTCCACCCATTTTTTGTGCCTGGTTTCTTCTCTTGCTGTGAGATGTAGTGCATGAGATAAGATGTGGAGAGGGATGGTCCATGGGAGAATCTCTGCAGCAGAAAAAGATCTGGACACTGAACTAAGTAGGAAATCCAGCAGCCAGCAGTGGTGAGGAGAAAAGGGCTTCAGAGAGGGTCAGGAGTGAGTGGGGAAGCCGGCAGCAGGCAAGGGCTTGGAACAAGTTACAGGGGGAGAGTGAGGTGGAGGGTGTGAGTGAATTGGCCTCATAGTTACCTGGACAATCATATCTACTATTCTGGGCTCCAGCTCTTTGTCCTTTTTTAAAGAATTAAGGGAAATGGTCCCATAGTCTCTGAGGGAAGAGGCAGTCTGAGCACAAACAATTTTCTAGAGCTGGATGAGAAAGTGAGCAGCAGGCAGAAGAGGAGGGACTGAAGGAAAGAGCAGTTTCTATTTCCTCTGATTGATACCAATCCAGCAAGGCTGAACTAGTTATTATGTATCTGTATACATACATTCTCTGTACCTTTTTAAAAAATGCCCACAGCAAACAATCCAAATACTGTATATCTTCCAAGCCCTGCCAAGTGCCTTGCTAATCAAAGTGTGTATCTTAGTTTTCCAGGGCTGCTATGACAAATACCATATAATGGGTTTGCTTAAAGTACAGGAATTAATTGTCTTAGGTTTTGGAGGCTAGAAGTACGACATGAGGCATTGGCAGAACTTGCCTTTTTCCTGCAATCTGTGGCATTCTCACATGTAGATTTTTCTCTCCCTGTGTCTGTTCCTCTGATTTCCACTAACATCTGGCATCTACAGACTAACTTCATCCAAACTTCGTCTGCCTTATAAGGACTTCAGTCTTATGGATTATTTGGCCTTATCTAAATAGAATCTTCAAAGATCTGATTCACAAATGAGTCCATAATTAATAACATCTTTAAGACCCTAGTTACAGATGGGTTTACACACAAATTAAGACTTCTATATGCCTTGATGGGGGACATGATTCAACCCCAACAGTGTGGCCCAGGAACCAGCACTGTTAGCACTATCAGCATTTCATGGAAACTTGTTAGAAATACAGAATCTCTGTATTTAGTAGGTCCACAGAGCTACTAAATGAGAATCTTCATTTTAATAAGATCTCCAGGTAACTGACATGTACATTAAGTGTTGATGTACCCTGGTCTAAAGGGCCTTTCCCACTTCCATACCTCCCCTTTCCTGACACTAAACCTAGTCATCCCCACATTTGACATTCCATGACACATTTCCCATATTTCTTTTAAGATATTTCTTTCATTCATTCAATTAAGATATATCAATCATTTAATATGTGCAAGCACTATGGAAATCACATCAATGAAAAAGACATCATCCTCATTCGACTTGATTATAATCTGGGATTCATGGTAAAAGGAAATGCAAAACCACTATTAAACAGGCAGGAACTGTCTGAAACAACCATTTTGAAACTAGAGAGACTATAAAAACACTGTAGGGAAGGGTGGGGGGGAAGAGGATGATAACTTATGGTAAAGAACATTAAATTACTCTCTCCACATGTATCTGCCAGCACCCATCCCCTCTCTTGGGGCAGGCTGCTGTGGAGT
Source organism: Dasypus novemcinctus (assembly GCF_030445035.2). Lineage (NCBI taxonomy): Eukaryota > Metazoa > Chordata > Mammalia > Cingulata > Dasypodidae > Dasypus > Dasypus novemcinctus. Next base: position 55,571,176 of record NC_080676.1, read on the forward strand.
CCAGCCCCTGACTAGCTGCTGGTGACAGAAAGAGACATAAAAACTTCTTCCCCAAGAACAGATGTGGGCATGACTGATCACTGACCATGGCTTTTTATTACTGAATACGGATCGCTGAGTGCCCAGCTCTGAGGACAGCTATTTTTTCAACCAACCCTGGACATGGATACTGGACATATAAAGAAGCTGTGTTTCCTCAGGTATGCTGGGGACAGTTAGCTGAAGGGCTGCATTTTCTGGGCAGGTTAGGAAAGCTCAGCTTTAGAACCATTAGAGAAGCTCCCCTTCACAGAGCAGTTTGGAGCTGATCTGTGCCCTCTTCATATGTCCCTGGCCATCTTGGCTATGAAAGACTGATTTGGAAAAGTCCTCTCCAATGCGCCCTCCACTCAGCATTTTCCCTCCAAGCAAAAGCAGCCTAGAATAATGAAAGGAGTATAAAAACTATAGAGGTGGGCAGTTGGGACAAAGTCCTGCTGCATTCAAATACCCAGTAGAGGGAGGTTGGACTCCTGTGAAGCAGAGGGTCAACCAAATTCTGGTAAATAGGGGCACTCCAAAACAACTAACAGGCAAAACCCCAGGACAGGACAGATGCTCAGAAAGACAGGAAAAACCTTGAACACTGCATTAATCTTGGGCATACCCTTCTGAGAGGAGAGCTGAAGCTCAAGAAAATCTGTGTCTTATCACCAGCTGGTTACAAAACCAGGAAAAAACATCTCAGGGAGTAAATTCCAGAGTTAACATTTAAAAATAAATGTGCAATAAGAGTACAAGACAAAGAAACAGAAAATGATGACCCATCCAAGGGAGAAGATAAAACTCCAGAAAACAGCACTGAAGAAGATGAGAATGTGGACATACCAAACAAAGCCTTTAAAAAATAATCTGAACAATTCTCAAGTAGATGAAGGAAAATACAGAGAAAGAAATAAAGGATCAGGTAAACAATGAACAAGCAATGTAAGAGTCTTAGTAAAGACAGAAATTTTTAAAAGGAAACAAATGGAACTACTGGAGTTGAAGACCACAATAACTGAAATGAAAAATGCCCAAGAGGGTTTCAAGAGCAGAATGGAGTTGGCAGAAGAAAGAATCAATGAACTTGAACAAAAGACACTTGAAATGAGTCAGGTTGAGGAGAGAGAGAAAAAGGATACAACAAAAGCAAAAATAAGACTTCTCTGGAACACCATCAAGTGCACCAATAAATGCATTATGGGAGTGGAAGAAAGAGAAAAAATGAGAAACAAGAAGAAGGAATAGTGAAAGAAATAAAGAAAAAGAATTTACCAAACTTAGCAAAGATGTGAATATGTATATCCATGAAGCCCAGAGGAACACTAAACAGGATAAACATGAATAAAAATACACCCTGTTAAATATTGGCTGCAATATTGAATGCAAAGGACAAGAAGAGAATTCTGAAAGCTGAAAGAGAAAAGCACTGTGTTATGTAGAGGAAATTCCGATATGATTGATTGCCAGTTCTTATCAGGAAATATGGAGGCAAGAAAGCAGTAGGTTGAAATCAAATGCTGAAAGTAAGCAACTGCCAGTCAAGAATTTTATATTTGGTGAGAATATCTTTTAAAAAATGAGGTAGACATTAAGACATTCTCAGATAAACAAAAGCTGAGGGAGTACATCACCACTAAACTTGTCCTAGAAGCAGTGCTAAAAGGAGTTCTTCAGACTGAAAGGAAAGGACACTAGGTAGTGGTTCAAAGCAGCATAAAGAAATAAAGAACATCAGTTAAGGTAACCATTTGGGTAATTATAAATGCCAGTATTATAGTATTGTATTGTGTCCCGGTTTGTCTTTTCTGGATCCTAGAAAATTATGTTCTTAAACTCACCCATTCCTGTACCTGTAAATGCAGTGTATATTAAGTCTTTTGATCAGATTTGGTTAAGGGGCCTTTTGATTAGATAATTTGATTAGATCACTTTAGGACCATTGATTGGACTACATCAGTGAGGCATGACCCAGGTTGGGTCTCTGTCCTCTAACAGGGTCTTATATAAACTGAGAACTGGAAGCAGAAACACAGAGAAAGAAAGCCACCATTTTGATCCTGCCATGTAAGAGAGAGGATTGCCTGCAATTGCAGAAAGATAAAGAAGAGCTGACTGGCTGAGAGAGATCCTGTGGCTGGAATCAGTGGAGTACAGAGGCACAGAAAGAGGCTTCTGAGAGGCTAGGCACAAGGAACAGCCCAAGGCTGAAGAGATGAGCCCTGCCGTGTGCTTGATCACCCACAACTGAGCACAGAGAGAAATCAGCCTGAAGGACAAGACAGAGACCCAGATGGAGAGCACCCATGTTGCCTTGTCATATGGTAGGAGCCCAGGATCTGACCTGCAGCTGACCATTGGTGTGAAAACATCTCCGATAATGCCTCGATATGGACATTTTCACAGCTTTGGAACTTGTAAGCTTTTACCTTAATAAATATCCCTTGTAAAAAACCAACACATTTTTGGCATTTTGTATCAGCAGCCTTTAGCAAACTAAAAAGTAATGTTTGGTATATAACTCCACTTCTTATTTCCTACAGGTGCTAAATGCAAATGCATAAAAAGTAATGATAAATCTGAGGGTTTTTTTTTCTTTGACATACAATATACAAAGATATAAGTGTTAAGAAGTACAAAGTAAAACGGTGAGAGGATTGAGGGGTATAGAAAGAGTATATGTGCAAGCTATCCAAGTTAAGTTGGTATCAAACCAAATACAATTGTAATATATTTAGGATGTTAAATTTTAACCCTATGATAAGCACAAAGAGAAGAAATGGAAAATATATCCAGATAGAAATGAGAAGGCACTCCAAAAAATTCAAATAAATAAAAAAATAGCCATTAATGAAAATAAGGGACATAAAAAGTGTAAGATTTACAAAGGCTAAATAGCAAAATGGCAAAAGAATGTATTGTATTATCAGTAAGGACATTAAATGTAAATGGATTAAACTCTCCAACCAAAAGGCAGAGTTTGGCAGAATAGATTAGAAAAACATGAACCAACTATATGTTGTATGCCTTAAATTCAAAGGTACAAGTAGAGTGAGGGTGAAAGGATGGAAAAAATATATCATGTAAATAACAAAAAAAGAGCTGGGATGGTTATACTAATATTGGATAAAATAGACTTTAAGACAAAACAGGTATGAAAGACTAAGATGGTCATTATATACTGATAAAGGGAAAATGTAGCAGTTACAAATGCATATATATTTATATTATATATATACGTACCTACCAGCAGAACTCCAAAATATATGAAGCAAATACTGACAGATTTGAAGGAGAAATTGACAGTTATACATTAATAGTAGGAGATTTTAATTCACCACACTCTGTAGTGGATAGGATCTCTAGTCAGAAGATCAGTAAGGAAATACAAGACTTGAATGACACACTAAACTAGCTATACATAACAGATATATATATACACACACACACACACATATATATGTATATATATATCACTTAACCCAGCAACAAAAGAATACACATTCTTTTCATGTGCACATATGATAGACCATGTGTTGGGTGACAAAACAAGTGTCAATAAATTTAAAAATATTGAAATTATACAATGCATATTTCCCAACCACAATGGAAGCTAAAAATCAATAACAGAGGGGAAAATGGAAAGTTCACTAATTAAACAACCTACTCTTAAAAAACCAATGGGATAAAGAAGAAATATCTTGAGGTGAATGAAAATGAAAATACAGCATACCAAAATTTATGGGATGCAGTGAAGGCAGTGCTGGGAGGAAAATCTATAGCTCTAAATGCTTATGTCAAAAAATGCTTATGTTTGAGATCTAACCTCAAAACTAGAAGAACTAGAAAAGAAGAGCAGACTAAACCCAAATCAGAGGGAAGGAAGTAGAGCAGAAATAAATGGAATAGAAAACAAATAAACAAACAAACAATAGAGAGAATCAACAAAACCAAAATTGGCTCTTTGAAAAGATCACTAAGTTTTTAAAAATTTTATTATTATTTTAAAAGAAACTTTAGATTACATAAATGCTACAGCAAAAATACAAGGTATTCTCATATACTTCACCCCCTTCTTCTCCCACACTTTTTCCCATTAACAATACCTTTCATCAGAGTGGTACATTTGTTATAATTGATGAAGACATATTGAAGTATTGCTACTAACCAGGGTCTATAGTTTATATCATGGTTTACACTCTGCACCACACAATTTTATAGGTTTTGACAAAAGGTGTAGTGGCCTGTATCCTGTATCTGTCATTCCAATGTCATGCAGAAAAATGCCAATGTCTCAAAAATGCCCCACGTTACACCTATTCTTCCCTCTCCCTCCCCTTTGAACCTCTTGTGACCACTGCCTTTATATCAATGTTACGAGTTCTTCCATTATTGGAATAATAATGTCTACTTAAGTCCATAGTTGCATTCTCCCCTTATGTTTGCTCATTCCTCAATCTTGAGGATTTTAGGATGGGGATGCCCATTATACTTCTGATTGAGAGAAGTCTTAGATCCCATGGGGCAGATGGGTGGAACTATCTTGCTTGCAGTTGTAGATACACTCTGTTTTTGGGGGGATGGATGTTGTCCATCATCATCCTTTTGTTTGTTGTCCTGGGTGAGTCTGATGAATTGGAGGATAGGGGTTGGCTGCAACTCTGCTGAGATTCAGGACTCAACCAGCATATGAAAAACTGGATGATTTAAGTCTCTGTGACACATGTTTAATGGATATAGGGCTAAATATATGTTCAAATAAAAGGGGCATAAGAAACATATGTAGGAAAATGAAAAATGAGTCCAACTCTGATACATTGGAGAGATAGGTTACTATATATTCCAAGGTAATGCCCACTCATAGGGAGCCAAATTCCTGGGGTTGTCTGCCCTACCTATAGTGTTCTGATGTCTCTAGAACCCTCAGAAGCACCCCCTGCTTGAGGCACTGTTTATTGTGGTCGTCAGTGAGATCCTACCAAGACATGCTTAACCTCTGGAATGACTTCCCAACTCACTTTGAAGTCTCTTAGCCATAAAAACTCATTTGTATTTATGAAAGGTCTTTTTCCAAATGCATTGCTAGTTGGTGCTTTGTAATCATCCATTGGTGTCAGGGAGGCTTATCCTTGGGAGTAATGTCCCAAACTGGGGGGAAGGTGGTGAGTTTATATGATGAGTTTGGCTTAGAGAGAGGCCACATTAGAGCAACAAGTAGGTTTTCAGTAGGTAAGTCTTAAGCAGTGTAAAACACTAGGCTCATTTTCAATTTCACAAGAACAAGGTTCACAAGTACAGGCTTCATTATCAAGGGCCTGGCATATTTATCTGTCCTCCTTCACTAGCACTGCCCATGTACTCTAGGGATTCTTGCCACTGTATTAGAGAATGTAGCAGGACTCCCGAGGATGGGAATTCAATATTCTTTCAGTTATTTTGTGGGTCTTCACCCACTGAGACAACACCCCACAACCACTTGAACACATTCATATTCCCATAAAGGCATGCCCCAAGTGCATGTCTCCCCACACATCCCCCAACCACTGATACCCCACACCAGTGATCTTCCCCTGTCACATCTGCAACTCTTCTGCAATTTAAAACCTCTCCCCAAAGAAACCCAAATAAATAAATAAATAAAAATAATTTAAACATTCAAAATAAAAAAATAAATAAAAATGCATTCATTCCCACAAGATCTGTTATCTTTTATGTATAGTGACAATTTCATCTGTATGTCCCCCCAGTGTCTTATTTTTTTCATTTTATTTTTCAATGAAGCTTTAGGTAACAGAAAAGTCACATAGAAGATATAGGAGATTTCCATATACCCCATCCCCTCTTCCTCTCACATTTCCCCCTATTAATAACATCTTACATGAGTATGGTACATTTGTTACAATTGATGAACAAATATTGAAGCATTGCCACTAACCATGGTAATGGTTTACATTTTGGTTCATATTCTGAACCATAACACCTTTATAAGTTCTAACAAAATGCATTATGGCCTGTATCCATGATTGCAGAACAATTCCAATGCCTTAAAAATATCCCATGCTCAATCCATTCTTCCCTTCTTCCTCCCATCAGAACCCATGGTAACCACTAGGTTGCAATTTTTGAAGAATGAGGTTACACTGATTAATATTGAGGGCTTGGACATATTGGTCAGTCTTCTTTTATTAGGTACTGTCTATGTTCTCGAGAGACTTTTGCCCCTCTTTGTGAGAACTTAGCAGGACTACCCAGGATGGGAGTTTGTTATTTACTTATTTATTGTGTGGGTCTCCAAGCACTGATATAACACCCTATGACAAGATGAACACTTTCACATTCTATAGAAACATGCCACAGGTATATTCTTTCCCACCTATCTTCCTATCCTGAAGGCTTGCACCAATAACCCTTCTCCACTATATTTGCTAAAAAAAAAAAAAAAAAAAAATTCCCACCATTGTGGTTTTAAACACAGACCTATAGGTCCCCAGAGTTTATCTGTTCTTTCTTCCAAACCTTCCCCCAAAGTTACATGGATAGTCCAATCCAACCCCCACATCCTGCTCACCCTCACATTCCAGCACTGTTAACCCCGCTGACATCCCTGTACCACTGTCAAATCCATTCACTGCCAAATCACCACTTTCCACTTATCATAGGTTTTGTCCATAATGAGCATTGGCTAACCACACTCTACTCCCTTTCTGTCTCCTTTTTTTAAAAAAGATTTTATTTATTTATTTATTTTTCTCCCCCCACCCCTCACTCCAGTTGTCTGTTCTCTGTGTCTATTTGCTGCGTCTTCTTTGTCCGCTTCTGTTGTTGTCAGCTGCATGGGGAATCTGTGTTTCTTTTTGTTGTGTCATCTTGTTGTGTCAGTTCTCCATGTGGGCGGCACCATTCCTGGGTAGGCTGTGCTTTCTTTTGCACTGGGCAGCTCTCCTTAGGGGGCACACTCCTTGTGTGTGGGGCCCCTATGCGGAGGACACCCCTGCGTGGCCCGGCACCCCTTGCGCGCATCAGCACTGCGCATGGGCCAGCTTCACATGGGTCAAGGAGGTCTGGGGTTTGAACTGTGGACCTCCCATGTGGTAGACAGATGCCCTAACCACTAGGCCAAGTCCGCCGCCCCTTTCTGTCTCCTGATAACCTATATTTCATACTCTAGCTCTGTGAGTCTGGTCATTTTGCTGAGGTCATATAAGTGAGCTCAAGTAATATTTGTCCTTTAGTGACTGGTTACTTCACTAAACATAAGGTCTTCAAGATTCATCCATGTTGTCTCATATCAACATGTTGTCCCATGTCAATACTTCATTCTGTCTTCCAGCTGAGTAATAGTCCACTCTGTGTATATACCACTATTTGCATATCCATTCCTTTGTTGATAGACACTTGGGTTGCTTCCAACTTTTGGTAATAGTGAATAATGCTGCTATGAACATTGCTGTGCATATATCTGTCTGTGTCCCTACTTTCAACTTTTCTGGATATATACCCAGAAGTAGGATTGCTGAATCCTGTACATTTCTATAGTTAACTTCCTGAGAAACCGTCTATCCATCCTCCACAATTACTGCATTCTACATTCCCACCAGCAGGGCTTCCTTTCCTCCACATCCTCTCCCACACTTGTGGTTCTTTGTTTTTTTTTTTTGAATAGTCACCAGTCTAATAGGTGTAAAATGATAGCTCATTGCAGTTTTGATTTGCATTTCCCTGATAGCTAGTGATATTGAGCATCTTTTCATTTGCTTTTTAGCCATTTGTATTTCTTCTTTAGAAAAGTGTCTATTCAAATCTCTTGTCCATTTTTAATTGGGTTGTTTGTCTTTTTATTTTTGAGATATAGGATTTCTTTACATATGCTGGATATTAGGCCCTTATCAGATAAATGGTTACCAAATATTTTGTCCCATTGAATAGGCTGCCTTTTCACTTTCTTGACAAACTCCTTTAAGGTGCAAAAGTTTTTAATTTTGAGGAGGTCCCACTTATCTGTTTTTTCTTTCATTGTTCTCACTTTGGGATGTAAAGTTTATGAAACCATTTCCTATTACAAGATCTCATAGATTTTACTCCCTACCTTGTCTTCTAGGAGCTTTATGGTTTTCTCTCTTATATTTAGAGCTTTGATCCATCTTGAATTAATTTTTGTATAGCATTTGAAGTGGTGATCCTCTCTAATTCTTTTGGATATGGATATACAGCTCTCCCAACACCATTTATTGAAGAGGCTGTTCCATCCAGTTGATTGGCCTTTGTGATGCTGTTGAATATTAGCTGACCGTACATGAAGGATCTATATCAGAACTCTGATTTTGGTTCCATTGGTCAGTATGTCTATCGTTGTGCCAATACTATGTAGTTCTGACCACTGTAGCTTTGTAGTATGCTTTAAAGTCAAGTAGCAGGAGTCCTCCAATTTCATTTTTCTTTTTCATTATGTTTTTGGCTCTTCAGGATCCCTTGTCCTCCCAAATAAATTTCAACATTAGCTTTTCCTATTCAGTAAAAAATGCATTGCTCAATAGCTAGTGATGTTGAGCACCTTTTCATGTATTTTTCAGTCATTTGTATTTCCTCTTTGGAAAGGTGTCTATTCAAATCTCTTGCCTATTTTTATTAGGATTGCATTATACCTGTAAACAAATTTGGGTAGGACAGACATCTAAATGATATTTAGTCTTCCAATCCATGAACATGGAATATTCTTCCATTTATTTAAGTCTTCTTTGATTTACTTTAACAATGTGGTGCAGTTTTCTATGTCAAGTCCTTTACATCATTAGCTAAGTTTATTTCTAGATATTTGATTCTTTTAGTTGCTATTGTAAATGGAATTTTTAAATGATTTCCTCCACAGATTGCTCATTATTGGTGGACAGAAATGCTACTGATTTTTACATGTTGATCTTATATTCTGCCACTTTACTGAACTTGTTATCAGCTCTAGAAGCTTTGTTGTAGATTTTTCAGGGCTTTCTATGTATAGGATCATGTCATCTGCAAATAGTGAAATTTTTAATTCTTCCTTTCCAATTTGGGTGACTTTTATATCTTTTTCTTGCCTAAGTGCTCAGGCAAATATTTCTAACATTATGTTAAATAAGAGTGGTGACTCTGTGCATCCTTGCCTTTTCCCAGTCTTAGAGGGAAAGCCTTTAGCATTTCACCATGAAGTATGATGTTAGCTGGTTTATTTTCATATATACCCTTTATCATGTTGAGGAAGTTTCCTTCTATTCCTACATTTTTATCAAAAAAGGATGTTGTATTTTGTCAAATTCTTTTTCTGTATCAGTAGAGATGATCATGTGATTTTTTTCTTTTGTTTTGTTAATGTGGTGTATTACATTGATTTTCTTATGTTGAACCATTCTTGCATGCCAGGGATGAAACACACTTGATCATAATTTATAATTCATTTGATATGTTGTTGAATGCAATTAGCAAGTATTTTCTTGAGGAGTTTAACATTCAGGCTCAGTAAAGAGATTGGTCTGTCATTTTCTTTTCTTGTGGCATCTTTATGTGGTTTTGGTATTAGGATAATGATGGCATCATAGAATGGGTTAGGCAATGTTCCCTCCACTTCTATTTTTTCAAAGAGTTTAAGCAGTATTGGTGTTAGTTCTTTCCAGAATGATTTGGTAGAATTCTCCTGTGAAACCATCTCGTCCTGAGCTCTTCTTAGTTTAGAGGTTTTTGATGTCTAATTTAATCTTGTTATTTGTGTTTGATTTGTTGAGTTCATTAATGTCTTCTTTCATCAATGTAGGCTGCTTGTGTTCAAATCAGCAGTTATGTGCATCCAGCATATATTTGATTTTTTGCATTGTGCCATTCATCACCATCATGTCCATTATCTTTTTTACACATGTTTATGATTTATTCCCCAGTATCTTTTTTTTTGGAGGAATTGAACTCAGGACCTTGTACATGGGAAGCAGGCACTCAACCACTGAGCTACATCCACTCCCTTACCCAGTGTCTTCTTAATATCCTTTATCTCTTTCTTCACCTCATTAAGTTGATTCAGGATATTTGGATATCCTTGTTTAGTTGTCCTAGTTTTGCATATCCTCCTGTTTTTTAGTTTGTTCATTAGACTGGGTCATGTCTTCCTATTTCTTAGTATGGCTTATAAGTTTTTGTTGGTATCTAGACATCTGTTTATCTTTATGGGCTTATTCAGATGGTTAGCTTCTTTTTCTGCTCTAGGGTTTTGTTTTGTTTTGTGGTAAGGTTCCTCTTTGACATTTGATTCCATTTTTTCTATATCCTTGTAGTTGTCCATATTCCCATGAAAGAAATATAAAAACCATAGAAAAGAAAAGAGAGAAGAAAAGGAAAAGAATTACAGTAATAACAAAAAAAGATAGAAAAGGAACCATAATAGACCCAGGAAAAAAGGTAATAGTAGTGAAAAATGAAAAATACAAAGGAATAAGAATAAAAAAGGTGGAATAAAAAATGAAACCAAGGAAAAATAGACTAAAACAAAGACTGGAAATATGAGAAGAGAAGGAGGAGGAGGAGGAGGAGGAGTAAAAGAACACCAAACAAAAGAGAGAAAGCCAAGGAAGTGGGATAAATGAAAGAAATAAAAGAAATACAGAAACTAAAGAGAAAAAATAATGAAAAGAAAAAAAGGAAACAAAGAAAGAGAAAAAATAAAAAACAACCCAGGAAAAACAGACTTTCTTCTCAGACCCCGACTAACTGTCTCAGACTGTCAATGCTCATCAGTCAATCACTTTGCAGCCTGCCCTCCATGGATAAGGTACCCAGATTTAGCAAATGAAATAAAGAATAAAAAATAAATAAAAAATAATAATTATACAATAACATAAAAAAATTGAAACAGAAAAAGCTCAGGAACCCATAAATTCCCTGTCACAAGGTGATCCATTGGATCACTCTTTGGATTCCTTCTCTTAGGAGGTACCTGGAATTGTACCAGGGACCTTGTATATGCAAAGCGGTCATTCCTCCTCTCAGCCACCCCCACTCCACAGCTTAGGTAGGGTTAGAAAGATGATCTGGTCTCCCTGCCCTCAGGTGAGTTGGTCTAACAGTTTGCCTGTCTCCCCTGGCTTCCTTCTCCTCAGGGATGATTAGGGGCCTGTCCACCTGCTCCCTTACTGACCTAATTCCTCTCTTTCCAGAGTGGTTGGATGTGACAGCCTGTCTGATCAGATCCCCCCTTCCCTCTCCCTGGGGCTGTTTCAGTGCTGGTTGGGGTCTTTTTTGAGAATCAAAGGGGGCTCAGCTGGCCAGACTCACTGAAGAGAAACCACTCTCCGCCATCTACCAGACACCTCTTTAAAATCCCAGCGGGGGTGGGGGTGGGGGGGGACCTTCTTTTCCATCTAAGTTGACTGCAGTGAGCCAGGGGTTTTATCAAGGCTGTTTGCCTTGAGAGTGGGATATATGTGTTGTTCCCGGCCACATGGGTGAGTAACTCAGAGTTTTCATTTGGCTTCTTTGTCTCTTTGTCCCTTTCCCTCCTGGATGATGCACAGAACTCTCCTGATCTGCAGATCTCCAAAGCAGCAAACTTGGATAGCTTTACTCCTTTCTTCTGTTGTTTTTGTGAACGTTGAGCCTTGCCTACCTACTCTAATGGCATCTTCCTTATGAGGATTCTTAGTCACTATCTCTTCAAATATTGTTTTTTCCTCTTTCTCTCTCTATTCTCCTGATGGGACTTCAATTACATACATATTACATCTTTTTACTGAAGTCCCTATTTTTTAAAATTATTTTTCTTTCTTTTTTTTTGAGATACCAGGAATGGGGATTGAACCCAGGACCTCATAAGTGGGAGGCCAGCACTCAATCACTGAGCCACATTGGTTTCCCTTAGTTGGCTCCCTTGTCTATTTGCTCATTGTTTTGCTCATTCTTTGCTCATTGCTTTACTTGTTGTTTTGCTCATTGTTTGCTTGTTGTTTGTTTGTTTTCTTTTGGAGCCACCAGGAACCAAATCTAGGATCTCCTGTGTGGGAGGTGGGCTCTTAACTGCTTGATCCACATTGGCTCCTTGAAATACCTATTTTTTTGTATTTTTTTCTGTATTTTCCATTCCTTCAGCTCTCTGTGCTTCATTAGGAATATTTTCTTCTAACTTAATTTTCAGTTCACTTCTCTATTCAGCTCTCTAGGTTTCTATTGAATCCATGCACAAAATTCTTAAAATCAGTTCATTTATTTTTCATTTCTAGAATTTCTATTTTATTACTTTTAAAGCTTTCAGTTCTTTGTTTAAAATATAAATTTGTATTTTGTTTCTTTGACCAATTTATTTTAAATTGTGTGTCTGCAGACTTTATTATCTGGACCTCTTATGGATTTTATTACTATTTACTATTATCTGTTACTTTTTTCTCTCCCTCTTTCTAATCTTTTTTTTTTTTTTTTTTTTTTTGAGGTACCAGGGCTGGGGATTGAACCCAGGATCTCTTACGTGGGAAACTGGTGCCCAACCACTGAGTCACACTGGCTCCACTGATTTGGTTTTTTCATTTGCTTTGCTTGTTGTCTGTTTTTTATTTTTAGGGGGCCCCAGAGATCGAATCTGGCACCTCTCATGTGGGAAACAGACACTCAACTACTTGAGCCACATTCACTCCCAGTCTTTTTTATGTCACCTTAGGTGCTTGATTATTTTTGGTGGAATTGAACATTGAATATGAAATATTATCACAATAATTTGAGCCTACAATAATGTCAGCTTTTTACAGAGAGAATTTAATGTTCCTTCTGAAAGACAACTTGGGGAACTAGCAATCAGGACCATCTAATTTCAACTTTGGACTAGGTTGATTTGAAGTTGGGCCTAAGTCTCCTCAAGGATGAGTGTGTTTCTGATTCATTCCAACTTCTAGGTTGCAGCCTTTCATGAAAGCATGGGTGATATATATAATATCATATCCCTCCTTGATGGACTTTGAACTCCAATTTTTTTCCCTGTAACCTGAAGAGGCTATCAAAAGCCCTGCTCAGTTTCTCAGCCACTTCTAGGATTGGCAAATATTCCTACAGCAAAGTGGTCCCAAGTGCCAGGTATGGCTCTCTGGATTTCTTTTCTCAGATAAAGTCCTTGCCTTGTTAGTTCACCACTGCTTTCTGGTGGCTTTAAAAATACATATATTCTATCAAGTTTTCTAGTTGTTGTTAGTGGGAAGATTGTTCAACTTATCCAATCCATCACTACCATAAATAGTAGTGTCTTTCAGTACTTTTTACTCCCAGATTGCCAATGGCCAATTGCAATGGTGAATAAATTATGTGCCCCATATGGAAAAAGACCATAAACTCCTTATCAAATCTCATTTTATAATATTGGGTCAAGAAGCATAGATAAGAAAATGTTACTTTGATGACACTTCTAAAAATTAGAACATGAAAGAAAAAGAGACAGGTAATTTTCAATTACTGATTATAGCCAAAATATAACAGGTTTTTAGTTTCCTTGCTCAGTTTAGAATATTTACTCTGTTCCATAAGACATTTTCTCTAATGCACTTTTCCTAAACAGGAAAGAAACATTTAAACCATTTTGATAATTTGATATCAACTGCAGTACCAAAAAGCCTTCTTTAGAGTACTATGTGCCTAGTATTGTGTTGGTGCTGGTAGATATAAAAGATTGGCCTCCTATTTTTTCCTCTCCTCCATTCTTGCTCTCGTGCTGCAGCCAGAGAGATCTTCTAAGACTCAGATCTGTTCATGTTGGGCTTAATACATTTCAGTGGCTTCCTACTATTCTAATACTCCTTAATGTAGCTTGTAAAGTTCTTCTGAATGAATTACTGCTTATTCCTTTTGGTCTCATCTCTCATTATTCCCTTAAAATTCTATACCCTGGCCATACAAAACTACCTTCATTACTCTCAATGCCTTCTTTTTCCCACCAGTTTTTGCACAGACTCTTTCCTCTGTCTACCATACTCTTCTTAATGGTATTCATCTGGGTAATTCCCACCCAGTTTTTAGATCTTGGCTTAGAAAGTTGGTGCTTCTATGACATGCTGCCTTACTCATCACTTTGTTAGTCCTGCCACTACTGTATATACTTGCTTGCTTGCCTTTATATTTGATAGGGTTGTAATATCTCAGAGGGCTGGGACTATCTATCCTGGTCATTGTTCCATCTCTCATAACTTCATGGTATCTAGTACAGAGTAGACATTCAATAAACACTAATCGGATGAAGAAATGTATTGGGAAAAAAATTTTTTTTTTCCCTAAAAACATGTACCATTTATAGGTACCACTTTTGCTTTTTTATTTTTATTAGAACATACATGACTTTAAGGTTTCTATAATATGTGAATCCTGGAAATTACTGCATATATGGACTTCATTTAAAAACAGAGTGATGTTATAAAAGATGTGTCTTCGTAACCTCCTACACTGCTTCTATTTCTATTTATTGCTTTGTACGAGCACTAACTAGACTGTGACTGTGGGCTCAGATTTTACCCTTCTTGTTGACCTTTGTATTGCTGTACCTGGCACATAGCAGGTATTTATAAAGCATGGCCCATATGAATACATGATTGACTGCTGAAACTCTACACAATCTAATTTGAGTTTGAGAATTTGCATGTAGTTCAGATTTGAGAGACATATCTATTTATTCATAACTATTTATTGAGAGCCTACTTTCTGCCAGGAACTGAAGATAGAGTGGTAAAACAGACAGGCATGTCCCTGGTTTCTTTCTTGTGGGGGAGACAGATAAATAATAAATAAATAAATAGCAGTAAGATGGCATTGAAAGTGATAAAGCCTAAATAAAACAGGGTAGAATGATAGAGAGCAACTAGCATATAATGCATTTAAATAGGGTGATTGGGAAAACCTTTTTGAGCTCAGACCTGGGAGAGCATCTCAGGCTGAGGGAATAAAAGTGCATAGGCCCTGAAGTGGGAATTAGCTTGGTGAGTTTGTTCAAAGGGGAGTGTGGTGGAGAGTGAGCCATGGGGAGAAGGGCAGGGGGTGAGACTGGAGTGGTTAGACAGAGGATCACTTAGGGCAGGGGCTGGCAACCTTTATCTATAAAAGGGCAGTAAATATTTTAAGCTTTGTGGTCATTAGATCTCTGTCACAACAACTCAACTTTGCCTTTGTGCAATATGTAAACAAATGACTATGGCTATGTGCCAATAAAAACTTATTACCAAAATACTTTGGTCTGTGGAGTATAATTTCTAACCCTTGGCCTAGGTCATAGTAAAGGAGATTAGATTTCATTCTAAATGAGAGGGGAAATTATTTGAGAATTTTTTGTTTCCTGAAAAGAGAAAATGACATTGAAGCTGGTAAACTTGTAAATAGACTTAAAAGTGGTCCACTAGATTAGATTGGTGACGGAAAGTTTGAAAGAAGAGACTAGAAGGAGTAGTTAGTATTTTCAATTTCCTCAAACATTGGAAGAAAAGGTGGTTTAAGTTGTACCAAGAAGGTTAAAGAAATATGCTTGATAAGAAATTATCGATCAGGATATAACATGCCCTACAGTATATTCAGACTGCTAGTTCTATGAGCTTCTCCAAAAATAAAGGATGGCATGAACCTGTCATTTTGTGAAAATGGGCATCTTCTATCTCTCTGTTAAGATTCACAGTGAATTTTAGATGCTAAAGAGACTGCTGTGATAAAAATCCACTTACTTTGTTATTCAACATTCCCCAAAGATATTTGATCAGGAAATTATTGTTCTGAGTAATGTTTAATAAACATTTCAAGGTTCAGGTGATATGAAGTACTTTGGGAGAGCTCCTTTAAGGAACCTATTGTTCTCCAATGCAAGTAAAAGTTTCTTACTGTGTGAGGTATTGATTTACTTTTAGGGTTAGGCTACTCTCTGCCACCTGAAATACTCTTAAAATCTGTTGTTCCTATTTCTTTTTTAATTTTAATTTTTATTTATTTCTCTTCCCTTCCCACACCCTGCCCCAGTCGTCTGTTCTCTGCGTCTATTTGCTGTGTGTTCTTCTTCGTCCACTTCTGTTGTTGTCAGTGGCATGGGAATCTGTGTTTCTTTTTGTTGCGTCATCTTGTGGTGTCAGCTCTCCATGTGTGTGGCGCCATTCCTGGGCAAGCTGCACTTTCTTTTGCGCTGGGTGACTCTCCTTACGGGGCGCACTCCTTGCGCGTGGGGGACACCTCTGCGGGGCACGGCACGGCATTCCTTGCGCGCGGGCCAGCTCCACACGGGTCAAGGAGGCCCGGAGTTTGAAACCGTGGACCTCCCATGTGGTAGACGGACACCCTAACCACTGGGCCAAGTCAGCTTCCCTGTTGTTCCTATTTCTGATTGTAGACTACTTCTTCCCTGGAACTCAATTTCATGGTTGCAGATACAACGCAGCATGACTAGTATATATGACCATTTCTGCAGCTCTGTTACAAGTAGGTCAAGTCCCTATAAACTGAGATTTGCATTGGGTTAGATATACCTATAATTTGTGAAAGAGGGACATCCTGATGACCTCATATCATGCTTTTTGTAAAATAAGGAAATAGGCAACTACTTATTGCAGTCTTAGGACATAAGTAATTCAAGAAGGGCATGGAGAAAGCAGTAAATCAAACTTGTCTAGAGATTTGGTGGCATTTATTTATAGAGCAGTATATTGTGTCCTCAGTTTTGTTTGCTTCTTTTAGGCCCTCTCTATGCAGAGCGTGGCATTTTCCCCTATCACTTTGCTCCACTTTGCTTTCCATCTCCAAATCAGCTGGCATTGAGATCTGATGCTAGAGATTACCATTAAAAATATTCCACGTTTATTGTATCCTTCAGTTCCCATAGAAGAAGCAGAGGCCCTCACACTGGAGTAGACAAATGATGTTGCTGGTGATTGTGGGTCATGAGAGGACCAAGGCAAGGGCTTCAGGCAACTCAGCCATCAGAAGAACTGTCTATCGCGTCTTTGTGGGCTAGGAGGGCAGCTACCAGCTTCTATTCTCTCCACTTCCCTTGTGAATTTTCAAGGAACTCAAGAACAGAACTAAGCCTTTTGCAATCCCCTGCTTATCTTTGATGCTGCACACATGCAGCTCTGACACACATTATATTATTAGTTACTACTTTCTCAATTTTAATTAAAACAGAAATGAATTATTTTAATCTGTTTTTGAGAGTCAGCATTATTGCTCAGGATTATCTACTGAAATGGGTTTTGCACAGAGAAATAATAATATTTAACATATTTACTCCACTATTTTAGTTTGCTCTCCCAGGAAATCTTAATTTAGTCCAAAAGTCTTCTCTTTACACATCATCTTAAGTAAATAGGCATTTATCCAGTGGATCAAGAATCTAAATGTTAACCTTTCAAGTGTTGTTATTTGAAGTTTAAATCCCCTGGCATCTATAACTGAACGCTGCTTAAAAATCCCAAATACAAGTGAAATATTCAGTAAGTATTCTGTGAGTATGGTGACCAATAAGTCCTATATGATGCCCAGGACAGCCTTGGTTTGCCCCTTTGTCCTGGACCAAGCATGGATAGTAATCCCTTTCACTTTCAACAGCGTCTTGGTTTGGAGACTAAATTATATGGTCATTTTAATCTTTAAGCAAATTTAATCCAATTATAGAAATGATTAAGAAATAAAGAATTATTCATTTTGATATTTAAGAAAAGTAGGAGTTTTTGATTGAGCAATAACTATCCTCTGGTAATTTTCTCCACTAAGTCAGTGGTTCTGGCTGTTCATCAGAATCACATTTAAATCACCCATGGACTAAATAAATAAGAATCTCTGGGGGTGGGACTGAGATATCAGTATTTTTTAAAGTTTCACAGATAATCCCAACATGCAGCCAAAGTTGAGAACCACTGGAATATATAGTTTGTACTTTTCAGGATTATTCAAAGATGTTTAAAAAATTTTTTTAGCCAGTATGTCTATTTAATGTTCTAATCCATTAAGTTTGAAACTTGATAAATTTGTACAATAGACCAAATCAATGCATGCCTTTTGAACCAACCACCATAATCAATTGATCAAATAATTCACAGGTCAATTTAATCCCCTCATGAAGGTAACTCTAATAATTGGCTCAACTTTTTTGTATGTTGTTCTTTCTACTAACTTAACAATTAGATAAACTTTTGTGTGGTGAATGTGTAGCTTGGAATTTAGCTTGTAGACAGTCGACACAATGGACTTTTACATATACATAAAAGGAAATTCAGGGAAGCGGACTTGGCCCAGTGGATAGGGCATCCACCTACCACATGGGAGGTCTGTGGTTCAAATCCCGGGCCTCCTTGACCCGTGTGGAGCTGGCCCATGTGCAGTGCTGATGCACACAAGGAGTGCTGTGCCATGCAGGGGTGTCCCCTGCATAGGGGAGCCCCACATGCGAGGAGTGCACCCCATAAGGAGAGCTGCCCAGCACGAAAGAAAGTGCAGCCTGCCCAGGAATGGTGCTGCACACACAGAGAGCTGACACAGCAAGATGATGCAACAACAAAGAGACACAGATTCCCAGTGCCTCTGACAACAACAGAAGTGGACAAAGAAAAATACGCCGCAAATAGACACAGAGAACACACAACTGGGGTGGGGGTGGGGGGGCAAAATAAATAAATAAATCTTTAAAAAAAAAAAGGAAATTCTAAAGATGAATATTGTTTTGGAAATTATTGAAGTCCTTCGTAAGAAACTCAGCAATACCTGGTGATTCAGAAGATTCCTTAGAGAAATAAGCAATGATGTATCTTGGAAATGAACCTAAATATTCATGATTGTATAAGAGTTGTCAGATGATAGAAATGGGATCTATAAAATTGCAAAAGGTTGGGATTTTTCTGGCTATGGGGAACAAAAAATAGCCTGGTGATTTTCATCCCAATATTTCCTAGAAGATACCAAGATGCTACAGTTGAGATGGGCAGTTCTGTGCTTCTGCTTGGCCTCCATGTAAACTTGCTAAATAATTCAGAAGAAAGTGAGAATCTTCAGCATTAACAAAATATCCAAACACGTTTTCACTCTTTTTAAAGAGTTTTTATTAAATACATTTACTGCTTCATTTTTATTTTGGTTTAAAGATCAAAATCTTCCCCTAATTCTACCCAATTATTACACTTTGAAGAAACTGACACATTGTAAGAAGTTCTTTATAAAGAAGTCAAGATCAGTTTGTTGCACAATTTTTTAGAGTAGGTGATGCTTTATAATAAAATTTCCTCTGAGATCTTTAGGTGAAAATGTTTAGTGGTATTAAGATTACATGACTTTGAAAAGACAGTTGCAGAGTAAGCATTTGAAAGGCTTCAAAACTCAAGATAATGTACATATGTTAAAAGAAATTTATCTGAATTCAAATATGCTTTAAAAAGATGGAAAATAGCTTCTTTGAAGAATTAATTTTAGCCAAGGGTTCTTTTGGAAGATCAGTTTTACCTAAAGCATATTTGGAATTTAGTGAGACATATATGAAAAAGCCTCTCTCACATGTGATCTGCTATTCAAAGAATCAAATACATAGGCCTAAGAATGTCTTAGTGGGTCCTGAGATTTTGAAATTGAATGTGAAAACTATAAATTCTAGGGCAGTGGTTCTCCATGTTTGATCTCTGGACTAGCAGCAACAGGATTACCTGGGAATTTGTTAGAAATGTAAATTCTTGGGACCTACACAAGACCTACTGAATCAGAATCTCTGGGATGGCCCACAGAATTTGGTGTTTTTGAAAGTCCTGCAGGTGATTCTGATTTACCCTCAGGTTTGAGCTTTCCCACGATCGAAGTGTGGGGTTAGTAAGATAGGGATGATAGTAGCTTGGTAGAGCTAGATGATGTGAAAACATGACTAGTTTTATGATGTCCCTCCCTTTAAGAATTTGATTATGGAATGCAGTTTAAAGAGTGTATGTGCCTATGGATGGTTATAACTGCTCATTGTTATAGAACAGTAGTGTAATTTTGTGAGCAAATTTACATGTAACTTGCATTCATCTGCTTAATTTTTAAAAATATTTCCCTCTATGAATAAAGGCATTTCCCATTTAAAAAATATCTAGTTAACAGCTGATCCTTTGAGTATCTCTTTTGCTTGAGTTAGATATTTATAGATTTTTTTTTTAATGTAAAGATTTATAGAACAGCTCATGTTTCTTAGACAAACCCTCAAAATACTGGGCAGGGGTTACAAGATTTTTTATAATTCTTTCACCTCTAATATCAGTTTTTCCCAAACATAGTAATAAATATTAAGTAAAAAATATACAGTGTCTAACACATAGGAGGCATATTTTTTAACAAAATAAACATGGATTCCTGCTCTTGCAGACTTATTTTCTGGCAACTGTCATATAATATTAGGCCAATTTGAAAACAACAGTTGGGAAGTGGATGTGGCTCAAGGAGTTGGGCACCTGCCTACTACATGGGGGGTCCCAGGTTCAATTCCTGGTGCCTCCTAAAGAAAAAAAGCAAGACAGCAAGCTGCTGCAACAAGGTAACACAACAAAGAGACACAACAAGGAAAACACACAATAAGAGACACAAAAAGTGGGAAGTGGAGGTGGTACAAGCCAATGGGTACCACCTTAAAAGAAAATGAGCACACAATGAAAGGACAGAGAGCAGAAACTGAGTGCAAACAACAATGGGGGAAAGAAAAAAATAAATCTTTTTTTTTTAAAGCAACAGTCATAAAAAATAAAAAATATTTGAACTGGTGTCCTTTATTGTATTGTATTAAGCCCTTCTAGTGTGAACTGGGTTTCCCAAGTATTGGCCTGGGATTATTTGAAGTGGTGACAATATCATCAATGGTCTATCTTTGATTTGAGAATCTAAATATATTTCAGTTTGCCAAAGCTGCTATGACAAATATTACACAGTGAGTGGCTTAAGCAATAGAAATTTATTGTCCCATGACTTTGGAGTCTAGAAGTCCAAAATCAAGGTCTAAACAGGTCATGCTATCACCTGGGGCCTGTGGCATTCTACATCTGACTTGCTGCAATCTTTGGGTTCCTTAGCTTGCATCTCTGTCCTCTGTCCCATGGAAATCTGCCTCTCCTTATATCTATCTGTTCTTCTTGTTTCAATGAGAGATTGGCTTCTTTTGACTTCTGGATTCCACTAACTATATCTGTTTCCTCTCTTTATGAAGTGTCCAGTCATTTGGATTAGGAACCATGCAGATTCAATTTGGCTTTATCTAAAAAGGATCTTCAAAGATCCTATTCACAACTGAGTCCACACTTAACTAAGGTGTCCTATTTACAAATGGGTCCACACCCACAGGAATGCATATTAAGGCTTAAACATGTCTTTACGGGTGTAGCAGTTTGATATAATTGATGAATTCCAAACAGAAATATTGAATTATGTTTGTAATCTGATCTGTACCTGGGCATGATTGAGTTATCATTAGGGCATGGAGTCCCCACCTAGTCCCTACCCCTTGGTGGATGGAGACTCACAAATAAAAGGCACGGCAAAGGATAGAGTTGGAGCTTTTTGATTTGGGGATTTCTAATGTTAGATTTTGATGCTGAAGATCTGGGAATTCAGCACTCAGAGGAAAGAGAAACCAGCACCAGGAAGGAAGGATCCTTGAACCGAGAGAAAAGCAAGCCCCAGGAACATAGGAACCCAGGAAGCCTGAACCCTCACAGATGTCAGCAGCCATTTTGCTCCAAATAGACTTTGGTGAGGGAAGTAACTTATGCTTTATGGCCTGGTATCGGTAAGCTCCTACCCCAAATAAATATCCTTTATAAAAACCAACCAGTTTCTGGTATTTTGCGTCAGCACCCCTTTGGCTGACTAATACAATGGGGGACACAATTCAACCTCCAACACAGGCTTTTACCTCAGACTTCATAACTGTAGTCCTTCCTGCCCATGTATCCAGCAACTGCTCTCTGCTTTTTTGGTAGGTATTCTTAACTATGATTCAGGATTGTGGCAGTTTAAGAATATTTTTGAATCCCAAAAAGAGAGATTATGTTTGTAAACTAATCTATTCTTTGGGTGTGATACCCTTTGGATGCATTGTATTCATTGAAGTGTCTTGATTAAATTATGTGTTAAAATTAGGGCTTTGATTCAACCATGTCAGAAGGGCATGGCTCAGATTGAATCCCTGCCTCCTTGGTGGGCTGATATAAATGGACATTTACTCAAGAAGACACACATGAAGAGAGAGAGCGCCATAGATACCAAAGTAGAGAACTTTGTCATGTGACAGAAAGGAGATGGCTCAAACAGCTAAAGCCCAGGGAGAGAGAAACCCTTCACCTGATAGTTTGCAGCCGAAGAGAACAGAACATCTGAGCAGCTGAGAAAGTCTGGAAAGAAAAGAGTCCTATGCCAGACTGCTATAGGAAGCCCTGAGAGATGAGCCCTATGCCAGTCTATAGCTGAGACTGGAAGAAGCTGAGACCATCGAGCCTTAAGAGGAAGAAGGAAGGAGAGACCAGGTAGAGATCACCTGCCGTTTGCTTCAACACATGGCAGCCGACTTTGGTGAGAAGGCGGCCTTGAATTGATCTCTTTAGGGCCTTGTAACTGTAAGCTTTTTCCCCAAATAAATACCCTTTATTAAAGCCAACAGATTCCTGATACTTTGCATAAGCACCCCTTTGGCTGACTAATATAAGGGTGACCCAAAATGATTCAAGTGGTTTATAATGAAAATGCCACCTGAGACCGGTCATTCTTGGCCAGAACTTCTGTGGGAAGCAGGTATCGGGACCAGGGACTAGAGATACACAATAAATATGTAGATGTGATCCATGCTTGGGAGGGATGAAGGGAGGGTCTACAGCTATTGGTAAATTCATCTTCTCAAGGATGGGCCATTTGTCTATTCAAGAATTCTGCTTTTCATGGCCGTTAAAAGTCCTGTTTTCATACTATGAAAGTGATAATTGATAATATTGCTTTGTGTTCATAAATTATTTGCTGCTCATTTTGGAGGCTCCAAGATCATTTATCTGCATAGAGTAGGTCCAGTGAGTACCTTATAGTCTTTATGGGTCCAGGAGGCCCCAGCTGGCCTGTCTTTTCATGCACATCTTGAATATTCTTTCAAAGGTGATCTGCCATTGGTTTCACAATTTGGAAGATTTCTGCCAGTTTTACTAGATTTGAGTTCATTATAAGAGTCAATTTCATGGGAAACGGACTTTGGCCCAGTGGTTAGGGCGTCCATCTACCATATGGGAGGTCCGCGGTTCAAACCCCGGGCCTCCTTGACCCGTGTGGAGCTGGCCATGCGCAGTGCTGATGCGCGCAAGGAGTGCCGTGCCACGCAAGGGTGTCCCCCGCGTGAGAGCCCCACGAGCAAGGAGTGCGCCCGTGAGGAAAGCCGCCCAGCGTGGAAAGAAAGAGCAGCCTGCCCAGGAATGGCGCCGCCCACACTTCCCGTGCCGCTGACGACAACAGAAGCGGACAAAGAAACAAGACGCAGCAAATAGACACCAAGAACAGACAACCAGGGGAGGGGGGGGAAATTAAATAAAATAAATAAATCTTTAAAAAAAAAAAAAGAGTCAATTTCAGATACTTTGGATATTCCCTCTGTCTTAGTTTCCCAACTGCTAGAACAAATACCACATAATGGGTTGGCTTAACAACCAGAATTTATAGGCTCATGGTTTCAGAGCACTCTGGCTGTCAGGAAATCCTCAGGTTTCTTCTTTTTCCCATCACATGGAAATATCTTCTGTTTTCTCCCCCAGGTTCCATTGACCTCTGGCTCCCCCATGGCTTTCTCTTTTATAAGGCCTCCAAAAACAGGATTAAGACCATCCTGATTCAACTGGTCACACCTGAACTAAAAATAACACCTTCAAAAGGTCCCATTTACAATGGATTCACACCCACAAGAATGGGATTTTTTTTTTCTGGAGTACATAATTCAATCTGTCACAACCACTCCCCCCACAATCTAGCATTATGAATATTTATTGTGTACACTGCTTTTAATCTGTGTATTCATATTACAGAATTATCTTCAGAGCAGTTAAACGGAGACTTTTATGGGTGAGGCCGGTACAGAGAGTATGTAACCGGGTGAATGGCCTTCCTGACAAACACTGCACCTGAGTAAGCCTGTGTGAAGGCTAATGGCTGGGAAGAAAATTCCTTAACTGGAATGTTCTAAAGTAAAGGGAATTGTTTCCCCGAAGTATAGCCCACAAAGATGGGAAAATTGGGTCAACCTGTCCAGGATGAGCCCTCAGACACCCTCAAGCTCCTGGGACAAACAGGAAACTAGAGATGGCTGGTGCCTTGGGCTGTGAGCAGGGGAGGTTCCTTCCACCTGTTTCTGATGAAGTAAGCCAACTAAGAGGAATGCAAGGAGTACAGGGTTAGGCACTCAATGACTGGATGGGAGTGGTAAGCCCTTGTGGTGGTCCTGTCTTATTTTCACAGTTTACCTGGTCGCTCCTAAATTGTCTTTTGGATGTTGAATTCATGTGAGCACTACTTGACTAATGAGGATTTAAAGTTTTCCCATGGTGGGAATTCCTTTCAGGAGCATCTCACCTAAACCCATACATTCTGGAACTGGCTCCTTCCCATGGAGGCTGCATCCCAAGGTAGGGAGCCCCTTCTGGGCAGACCCATATCCTGCTCTAGAGTTCTTGTGTCCTAGGATAAGGGGATGGCTAAGGAGGGGCAGGTAGTATAACATAGAGTTAATAATTCAGGGACCTCTAGTGTCTGTCAGGGGGAGGGATGGGAGAAAGGAGTCAGGCCCCTAGAATGACATGGGCATGGCTATCAGGCCCTTTGCTGGCAACCTCTTTCTGACACCTTATCTTTCACCCCATCCCTCTCCCAAGATTTTCACTTGCCTGCAAGAACCACAATTAGGGAGTTTATAATATTTGTAGTTATAAGAGGTTAGAATCCTTTGTGATGTCTATTGTTTGATTTTAAGAGGTTCAACCTTTAAGCACATTCCTAGGAAATTTGTGCAAATCTACAGGACAGCCTATATAATGGCTAATAACAACAAATTTCATACACGATAGTCTAGAGAGGAACCAAAATTTATTTTATTTAATGCAATTAGTAAGAGGAATATTTTTCAATTATTTCTTAATAGAAAAAGATATCTGTAAATAGGCAATGATGCATTGGGGAAAATAGCTTTATTTTGTGCTCTGAAATAACTGACAATATAAGTGGATTATAAAGTTATTTCCGAGATATGTTCAGTTATGACAGATTCTGAGCATTGCAATGTCTGAAAATTTTTTTAGAGCTAGGAGCAACCTCAGGTATTACTTAAATTAATTATCTCATTTTCAGATCAGGAATTTTAGCTGTGATTTAAATCTTTCTAAATACTGTGTAAGAAAACTGACCCAAAAATGAGCATATAACTCATCAGTTCAATAGCATACCTGCTCTGACGTATTCATCTGTAAGAGTAAACAGAACATAGTATAGACATAGTGATAGCTATGTTAAAATATTTTCTCTAATTCTTCCTGAGTAAACCAAGTTTTATTATCCCCATTTTACAGACTAATCTCTGGTTCATATTTGTTTACATATATTTGGAAATAACTTACTGTTGTTCATAATGTAAACAACTGTAATTATTGGAAGCCTCTATATGTAAAAGGGTCATAGTTCAAAACTGTTTGAATTAAGAATATTCTTCTAAGGAACAATACTAGAAGTTACAATTAAATTCTCAGGTTAGTGTAAAGAATTTCAAGTTCAACTGACCTGTAATTTGGTTAGTTCCTTTATAGTGACAGAAGTGTAAAGCAATCTGTTGCCATCTTCGTATTTAGTGGGAGATTATTTTTCATTGTGGTACTTGAGTAAATTGAACAATTTAAGGGATGATGAGGCAGTCGAGGGAAGTATCTGGTGAAAACTCTGTGGTTACTGTTTCATCATGTTTTGCATCTCATGGCTTTTATTTTCTTTACTGGCATACTTTCCTTATGCTTATTTGCTATGATTAAAGTGGTATGTTTATTTGTTTGTTTTCTGACAAACTGAACTGAGAAGATAGGAGAAAGATAAATCTACATGAGATAACAAGGAGAGTTTAGTTTATGTACATTTATAGTTACTGCTAACAATATGAATCTTTCTTCTGCCATTTTGCTATATGGCTTCTTTTTAGTCCCTCACCTCCATTAGAGCCTACTTTTATGTTTATTTGCTTTCTTGTGTTCTGACATGTTGTCTTCTCATTACTATCTGGATATATTTTTTATCTGTTTTCTTTGTGGTTACCATAGGGTTAAATTTTAATATCCTGATTATATTAAATTATATTTGGTTTGATACCAACTTAACTTCAATAGCATGCACATATATTCTTCCTATGCCCCTTTGTCTCCACCATTTTTTTGTACTTGTTACCACTTATGTCTTTGTATATTGTATGTTCAAAGCCTAGAATTATCATTACTTTTCAGGCATTTGCATTTTAGTACCTGTAGCAAGTAAGAGGTGGAATATATACCAAACAATACAATACAATACAATATTACTCACATTTATAATTACTCAAATGGTTTTCTTTACTACTGGTCTTTATTTCTTTATGCTGCTTTGAACCACAGTCTAATGTCCTTTCATTTCAGTCTGAAGAACTCCATTTATCATTGCTTGTAGGGCAGGTCTAGGGGCAATAAATTCCATCAGCTTTTGTTTATCTGAGAATGTCTTAATCTCTCCCTTATTTTTGAAAGAGACTTGCTGGATATAAAATTCCTTGGTGGCAGTTATTTGCCTTCAGTACTTTAAGTATTCCAACTCACCGCCTTCTTGTCTTCATGGTTTCTGATAAGAAATGGTACACAACCTTATTGGGATTACCTTGTATGTAATACATTGCTTTTCTCTTGCAGCTTTCAGAACTCTCTCCTTGTCCTTTGCATTTGAGAGTGTAATGAATATATGATGGGGGATAGTTTTCTTCTTGGTTTATCCTGTTTGTTTTCTCTGAGCTTCTTGGAGGTGCTTATTCATGTCTTTTCCTAAGTTTGGATAATTCTTTGTCATTATTTTTTTTACCATTCCTTCCGCCCCTTTCTTTCTTTTTTCTTTTGGAACTCACATAATAGGTATATTGGTATGCTTGCTGGTGTTCCATAGCTTAGGCTATTTTCACTTTTAATAATTCTTTTTTCTTTCTGCTCCTTAGCCTGACTCATTTCAAGTATCTTATCTTCCGGTTCACCGATTCTTTCTTCTGCCAACTCCATTCTGCTTTTGAAACCCTCATGGGCATTTTTCATTTCAGTTACTGTGGTCTTCAACTCAGTAATTCTTTTTGGTTCCTTTTTAAAATTTTTATCTCTTTACTTAGACTCTCATATTGTTCATTAATTGTTTTCCTCCTATCCTGAAGATCTTTCTCTGTATTTTCCTTTATCTCTTTAAGCATTTTTAAGATCCTTTTTTTTCAAAAGCTTTGTTTGGTATATCCACATTCTTGTCTTCTTCATTGGCCTTCTTCATTGGTTTTCTGGATTTTTATTCTCATCCTTTGGATGGGCCATCACTCCCTGTTTCTTTGTTTATCTTGTACAATTTTGTTATACACTGTACTTTTTAATATTTTAAAATATTTTTTTTCCTGGTTTTGTAACCAGTTGGTGATAAGACAGATTTTCTTAAGCTTCAGCCCACCTCTCATGAAGGTATGTCTAAGGCAAATGCACTGTGCAGGGTTTTCCCTCTTTTACTGGGCCTCTGTCTTATCCTGGGCTTTTGCTTATTAATTATTTTTGAGTTCCCTCATTTACAGGGGTTTTGTTATCCACTCTGTTTCCCAGGAAACAAACCCACCTTTCCCAGATATCTGAGGCCAGCTGGCCTTTGTCCAAGACCATCCACCTCTATAGATTATTAATACTACTTTCTTTGTCTCAGGCTACTTTTGTGAAGAGGGCAAATTCTGGGAGGAGGGTCATCCTGGGGAGGACTTTCTCAATTTGGTCTTTCCTAGCCAAAACAAGG
Organism: Dasypus novemcinctus; assembly: GCF_030445035.2. Taxonomy (NCBI): domain Eukaryota; kingdom Metazoa; phylum Chordata; class Mammalia; order Cingulata; family Dasypodidae; genus Dasypus; species Dasypus novemcinctus. Next base: position 55,599,196 of record NC_080676.1, read on the forward strand.
CAAGGGACTTACAAAATGGGCACAGACTGGCTCCAGAGTGCCTTGTGGATGGAGTCAGGAAAGGTACCCCAAATTTCTCTGATGGCTCCCCAAAGCTGAGCTTTCCTGGCCTACCCAGAAAATGCAGCCCTTCAGTAATTCCCCCCCATCCCACAGCCTTTTGGAAGCCCTGTATTTAAAAATCTCCACCACCTTTACCTTTGTTGGGGGAGGGTTGAATCAATGGCTGCAGCCATCTTTGTCCAGGGTAGGTTGAAACAATAGTTGCCCTCAGATCTGGGACCCAACAATCTGAATTTGCTAATCAAAAGCCATAATCAGTGATCAGTCATGTATAGCCCTGTGTTTGGGGTGAAGGATTTTTATGTCCCTTTCTGTCAGTAGCAGCTAGCCAGGGACTGTACCCTGTGGTGATCTGCCATGAGTGGAGGATGGGCACTGGTAGCTGCCAATGGGGAAAGCAATTTAGAGTTCTTTATTGGAATTTATCAGCCTCTTTCTCCTGCTCTTCTATGGATGCTGTACAGTGTACTTTTGGTCTATGGAGTTTCAAAATAGTTGTTTCAAATAATTCCTGTCTGTTTAATAGTTGTTTTGGTGGAAGGCAGAGTCCCGGAGCCCCCTACACTGTCATCTTTCCCAGAAGTTCCTACTTGAGATAACATGGAAAGAATTGGAAAAGAGTAGGGAAGGGGAACAAAAAAGCTGCTGCCTGAGAGAGTTAATTTGATGGGGAGAAAAGAGATTGAAGGGGAGTGAATTACCCCTCTGAAGAAGAATAAAGCAGGCAATGGAGAAAGAGACATGGTCTTTAACAGATTTATTAACCAACCACCAGGTGGCACTATCATCTAAGGACAGCTTAGTTGCTTTTCAGGTTGTTCCGAAAGTTTGCTAGGGGTGCAAGAGTCATCACAGCTTAGAAAGAGTAAGGGAGGAGCCCCATAACTTCCTATTCACATTTAAGATGTGGAAAACCTTCTAATGAGAAGCTTAATGGATAATTATTGACCTAGTAAGTGACAGCTTATCAGCAAGTACCTGTGTTTTACCAAATTCAATTAGACTTTCTTTTGCTTCCCCTTTTAAAGGGGCTTCACTGTTGTAGTTATAAATTTATGAACAAAATTAAAAATTTATAGTCTAAATCTCAGTAATTCCTTTCATGTAATTTGAATTTGAATTTGAATTTATTGCCATCTTTTAATAAAAGTAAAGTAGCTTCATATCTATAGAACACTTTTGTGAAAGTCTGGGATACCATGCAAAAAAGTATAAGCAAAAGAACAGAAAAAGAAAACTGGGAAAGACTACAGATCACTAGAAAGGCATACAAATTTTGATGCCCAATCATGTGCAAGCCAGTAGAGAGTTTCAGGGATGAGAGAGATGTATAAAAAATGTGATTGTTGGTGGTGCCATTTGCATTTAGAGCTACAGAGGCTTCAGAAAGATGTGAGAAAATGTTTGCAAATTATTATGAGGCAACCAGAGATTTTGCTAATGTGACAAAGGAGAACTGGGTAGATTTTGGCTCTGGTTTGATAAAAAAAGATAACTACCTTGCTGTTGTTTTTTGTTTGTTTGAATATATAAAATATGTTTAAGTCTATTTTCACTATCATTGGTGTGAAACTTATGAACATAAAATATATATATAATAATTTATTTTTGTTTTAAATTTTGTGATTCAGAATCTAAATATTTGGGGAATGTTAATTTTCTAGGAGTACTCTAACACCGGACCACGCTTTTTAAGTCAATGGGTAAATAACAGTTTAGAAATGATGACAAAGAACTTTCAGCAAAGGAAATGAAAGCCTGAAAATCTTTGTTAGATAAAGGACTACATTTGTAGCTATTTGCCCAGACAAAGGATGGACCCTTATTGAGGTTTCAAATGGTTGCAAAGAAGGCCATCAATAAAAGAAGGCTTTCTAAGGCAAGATAATACAACAGCAGGAAAAAATATAATTTTGTGCCTTTAACTTCAAACTTGCTCTACATTAGTGGTAATTCTTTAAAAAAAAGAAAGAATAAGAAACTACTGAATATTCTCATTGCTTGCTAACTAATATATTTCTGAAGAGTATAATGAGGAAGAAAAATCCTGCTGGTGAGATGAGAAAACTGTATGATCAAACCTGACCTTTTGGGGAGTCTCGGTTCTATACCAGCATCTGTCTACTGGACATCTCTACTTGGATGCTAATACCCATCTCAAATGTATTATGCCCGAGACATTTCTCATCACCAAGAAGTTTTCCACTGAATATGCTGGTTATATTGGTTTATTTTTAGTTCCTTGTTTGGACTTTTCTTTTTTTCCTCTTTGAGCCTTTATGCAGTCACCCCGTCGGTCTCTGTACTATCATGTGCCCCACTTCCACCTACCCTCACCCACGCCCACCCTGAGGTTTCCGTATCTAAGTTTACACGGCCCTATCATATCCTGTTTTCTGCCTTTACATCTCTAATCCCATTCATTTACTTGTAAGTATCATCCACTACAATATAAGCCCTGGGATGGGAACAGAATTTACTTTATTCATTGTTGTGTCACCAGCAATTACCCTGCCTACCTGCCATATGTTGAATCAATAATATTTGTTGAATGAAAGAAAACTTAAGTTTCATATTTATGGCAAAGAATCATCATAAACATCATAACCAGCTACAACAGGGAGGTTGGATTAATTTGGCTGCACCATCGGACCACTCACTGCTGTTGGAGAAGGAGGAGAAGGGGGGTTGGGTGGACGGAGAGAGATGTGGAGAGGTGGGAAGTGATGATGATGGTGGAGACAAATAGAAAATCAGCTTCTTCCTGGTGAGTAATGGAGCTCTCTCCGACCACCCCTCCCTCTCTGCCATTCTCCCTCTCCATTCTCTTCCGTTATAATTATCACCAGCTGGAGCCACTTAGTCCTAACAGTTTACATGTTACTAAAGCATCTGTGAGAACGTAGAGCATAGGCTTCAAATAGCACTAAACCGAATAATATTTTTTTTCCCCTGATTTCTCTTGCAGTACCTTTACCTCTTTGAATTTATTATTCTAGGGAAGAAGGACACAGACCAGATTATTTATTAGGGACTTAAGAATCTATTTCCTTGTGGGACATGCCAGGAGCCAGCCACATATAGGCATATCCTGAATTGCATTTGATACAGCATCATTGTTTGTAGATTGAAATTCTGAGACAGTAAGGACAAAAATGTGTGTATACCTAAATAAGTATGTCTGTCTCTGTCTGTTCTCCTGAAGGAAGTCAAAGGGGAACTCATGAGGACCTAATTGATGTAAACAAAACAAAACAAAACAATGTTTTGAATTAGTGCAAACAATGTCCTATTTGCAGATTTGGACATTGGATATTTAAAACATTAGAAGGCATTAGTAATTGGTTGATTTGCCCACTGTCTGAGTCTAATGGCCTTTATGTTTAGCCAGCCCTTCCTCTCTGTTGTTTTCTTTACCTGGAGTGCCGCCCCATCATCGTTTGCCTGGGCAACTTCTGTGCCACTTGCCACATTTATCCCAGGCCTCATTGGCCACTCAACCCCTGCTCTTTCTAGATAAGACATTTTCTTTAGCACTCTTCACAGAACTGCTCCCTCACTGCCCTGTGCTTTATTTTCATGGTACTATATGTCTTGTCATCCAATTCTCCTCAGAGATTCTGGACTTTCTCAAAAAAAGGCCTGAGAATTCCACTCTCCTGGAAAGGTGAGGCAATGCTGGTCGTTCCACCAAATGTGGCATTTAGGCTCAGAAAGAAGAGAGCCAGGTCCACTTCTGTCTGGTCTGTCTATTCTAGTTACCATCTAAATGTACCAGCCCATCCTCTTTAGGATCAGGGTCTTTTATGTATTAAGCACAGCCCGCCACAGGAGTGAGATTTTGGCATTTCCTTCTTAGAGAAGAATATGCAATCCAAAGCTCACTTTTACAGTGTAGTTGGAGCACTACCTCCAGGAGCAAACTGCCTGGGTTGGAATCCCAGATCATCAATGTGCTTGCTCTGAGACCTTGGACAAGTTTCCCATCTTTCATGTGTTCAGTTTCCTCACTGGTAAAATGGGATTGATAATAGTACATACTTATTGGGTTGCTGTGAGGAAGCGATGAATTAATACACGGAGAGCACTTAAAACAGCACCTGACATGTATAAAAGCTCAACATACGTTAGATTTTATTACGCTTGTTATCCCAGCTGACCATGGGGCACTGATTCTGATCAGTGTGACTGATGCCTTACACCAGGCCTTCTGTGGTTCTTGTAACCCTACCTTGCACAAGTGGCCTGTTCTTCCTCTTGGAAGATATCTGAGCTCCCTCTGCATGGCTGTCCAGCACTTCTGCATCTTGGGACAGATAAATACAAACTGAACAGAAATCCTATATGCCTATTGTGCTGTGGAGGAAGCAGCTAAGCAGTGCAGCTTGGTGTTTCTTGAAACAGTCAGATCCTTCTCCCTCCCACATCTCTCTGCATATTTCATTCCTTAGCATCCTCTCACAGGCTCACAATTTAAAAATTCTTATTTTCCCCAAGATGTTGAAAAGAAAAGGTAGAAAGTACGTGGATGCCAGTTATTGTTCTAAAACACACATATGAGCATGCCATTCAACCTCTTTTAAGAAAAAAATCTTGGGAAGCGGAGGAAGCTCAAGTGATAAGGCCTTTGTCTACCTTATGGGAGGACCTGGGTTCAATCCCTGGGGCCTCCTGGTGAAAAAGAAGAGAGAGTGTGCCTGCGTGGTGAACCAAGTGCCTGTGTGAGGTCCTGCATGATGAGCCAGTGCCCACGCCACAAGCCAGTGCCTGTGCAAGTGAATCATGCAGCAAGATGATGATGCAACACAAGAGAGAGGAAGGGGAGAGTCAAGGTGAAGCATAGCACAGACCAGGACCTGAGGTGGTGCAGTTGACAGGGAACCTCTCTCCATATCAGAGGTCCTCAGGATCGAATCCCGGAGAATCCTAAAGGAGAAAGATGAGAAGAGAAGAAAAAAAGAGAAATAGATACAGAAGATCACACAGCGAATGGACACAGGCAGCAAAACAGTAGGGAGGGGGAGGGGAAGGAAAATAAATCTTAAAAAACTTAAAAAACTTTATCCCTTATGGAGTAATATCCAAATACCTTAGAATGACTTTCATAGCACTTCAGTTATCTTATATTCCTAACATCTTGTGCATTTCCTTCCTATTGCCCTTGGTTCTCATATCCCCAAACTTCTTTTCTCCTTTCACATCTTTGTGCTTTCTGTACCCTATCCTCTCTACCAAGAAAGTTCTTTCCTTTGCCTGGGAAACTCCTACCACCCTGGAAGATTCAGCTCAAATATCCCCTTTCATACTTTTCTTGACTCTCTCAGATGAGGTTAGCTGTTTTCATTTCTAATATGGTTTTTATAACTATTTATGACTGGTAGAGGGAAGCTTCAGTTAAAGAGGTCCCCATTTAACAGTTACCAGGTCCTTCTCTGTATGAAAGGAGACAGCATACTACCTTGGAAAGATCATTTTTGTTCTGTGAAGAATCACTCAAGAGCTCATTCTTAAATCTATTTTTGGAACAGACTTATTAACCTCTGTAATGAGTGGTTCTGAATTTCCTTCTAGAGAAGAATATGTACACTTTTCTTCCTATTCCATGTATTACAGTATGGGCTGCTATTATATTGAATATATATTATCCAATTGGTAAGTAAATTTCAGGGGTGCATGAAAAGATGTCCCCATGCATTTAGGCTGATAAAATTCCATTTGAAAAATGCTGTTCTTTGAATGCTTTTCCCAAGTGGAAAGCCCTGGTATTAGCTTGACATCCTGTTGTGTAGTTCCTGCCTGAACTTGTAGGCGTGCAGTTTGCATTGCACTGCTTGTGCATTCATTTCATTGGGATGCCCTTGTCCACACATTTCTAAATTCCTCAGATTCACATTTTATGGCATTTTGTTAGCCAATTTGGGATTTATAATCCTTATTATATGATTTATAACAAGAATAAGGATCTATTGTTCATTTGAACTATAGTTATCCAGAATCATAAAAATGCATACATTGATAAAGTAACAGAGTAGTCTCCAGATATTTATAACAAAACCTGGAAACCTTAAAGCTATGAGATGTTATGTTATAAATGATGGCACATTTTTTGGAAGTGTGAAACTGAACTCTTTTATGTAACTTCCTAGACCAACAACAGCAACAACAACAACAAAAAAAAAAAGGAAAGAAAAAAAGAAGGGATGGGGAAGTCAAAAGAAATACATTAAGTTCTGAAAATTGTGGTAGTAAAAAAGGAGAATATCTAGATATAGGATAAGAAAGGCAAAAAGATAAAAATTTATTTTGGAGGGAGGGCTAGAATTCCTGTTTCACCATTGGGCTTAATGCCATGTGTAACAACATCTACAACTTTTTAATGCTGGCCTCAAAGGAATGTCATCTTTGCCAAAAATGTTCAAATTAAATTATTGGCGAGGAGGTTCTCATTGAAAATGCATTTGTGAATTTTATAGTGGAAGGAATTAAGTCATCTTCACATTCAGATCTTGGAAAGATCTTGAGAGGAAGAATTTGACCCACCTCCTAAAGGATTTGCCATATGTAGAGCAAAGAAAGGACAGCTTCTTGCATCGGGAGGTGGAGAAAGGGTAGAGTATGGGCAAGGCAGAGGCAAGTGATTGCTCTTCATGCTGGGAAGAGCATGACTGGCCTGGAGAATTTAGGAACTTGATTGTTTATCCATAAAAATAGGGGACTAACTTGGGGCCAAACTATGAAGTAACTTGACTATGACCAATATAAAATGCTTGGATTTTACTTTACCTGAAACAGGAAAGCATTGCTTTTGGAGGGAAGGTATGGTGTCTTACACAGTGCCTTTAACACAGTGCCTGGCAAACTGAGGGCATTCCATAATATTTGAATTGAATGAACAAATGAAGTATAGCTTCAATGACTCATCTCCACCTAGATCTCTTCTTTAGTCTCCAGATTCATGCTTTCAACTGCCTCCTTAACATCTTCACTTGGCTAATGTAAAGGGGTTACAAAGTTGCTATGCTCCTCACTGAGTTCACATTTCCACCAAAAGCCTGGTCCTCCTTAGTTTTCCCTAAATCAGTGAATGACTCTACTCTCTACTCTCCATCTAGTTACATAAGATGCAAATCAAGAGTCAGTTTTAACTCATCCTTTTATGCACCAAACCCAATTTACCATGAAGTTCTATTGATTTCACTTCCTAAATCTTTCTCAAATCTTCAGCATCCTCATCAGTCCATGCTGCAAGCAAACTACCCCAGCACTACTGCAATCATTTCTGAACTTGTCTCTTTGAACTCTCTCTGATTTTTCTCTGGAATAATCTCTCCTTGGCACCCAAAGGTATTTTTTCCTCTAGGCAGATATGATCATGTTCCTCCAAGCATAACATGCTGCTCTTAGGGTAAAGCCACATCCTCAACATGGCCTACAGGAGCCCATGCTACCTTCCCAGGCTTTTTCAGCTCTTACCCCTTTAAATCTTACTCTTGTTTGAATTTCAGCTGGATCCCCATTTCTGCAGGTGTGCCTTCCTTGCCCTCCTGACTAGATCAGTTCCTCTCCTGTAGCACCATATGTCTTGGTTTTGTAGCTTTTATCATAGTTGAAATGGTTCATTTATTTGTTTTGTTTGGTTATTAGTACTGGTGTTTTCCATAAATTGTGAACTATATGAAGGCAGGGTCTGTTTAATATTGAATTTCCAGAGGTTAGCACAGGGCTTGGCAACAAGTGGATATTTAATGAATGATTGCTGTTTATTAGATAGAGGATATAGATAGATGATAGACATATTTTCTGGTGGTGGCATGAAGATCATATAGTGCATGAGGAGTTGGAGGCAGAAGCCAGTAATTTAAGGGACCATCAGAGAGCTCCAAATCATGAAGTGACCAGAGCTTGAGCTTCCTCAGTGGCAAGGGCAAGAGAAATTTTAGATGTGGGAGGTGTTGTGAGGAAAGAGTTGACTAGAGAGGCAAGACTAGTGCAGAGAGCCCAATTTTCTGAAAACAGAGGTGGTTTTGGAAGTCTGCAAGAGAATTAACTTGGTGCAGGTGACTGCTATCATCCTTATGCACATCTGTTCAGAGAAGCTCCAATTTCTGGCTGTTCAGGTGGAACTAAAAGACTGATATGGAAACAGGTACTTCTATACTGTGCTTATATTAAGATTGCCCTTTGATTTGCAGCTGCATCTATTTGTAGAATTTGACTAATTCTTTGTTTTAGATCCACCTTCTTCCTGTTGTTTTAGCTTAGGAATAAACAGTGTGCTCAGACCATCAATGAAGAAAGGGGCTGAAAATACCAGTTTCAGTGCTATTGAACTACTTTCTGATTTGTAAGACTAGTCAGTGTTTACCCTCATGAATTTACTGTGGCTTGTCAATTACACAAAACGCAAAGTGCTCCTTGATTTCTCTGTGGTACAGAAGCCACAAATGTATTCTTTTAGAAGACACAGGGATATGCTGGAAAATAAGACATTTTTTTCTAACTTATAAACATTGTGAAAACAAAAAGCATCATCCAAATCATTTGAATATTTTTATTTTTCCTGTTTTCTGTGCATTTCCATTTTTCTCAGAGTTGTACTCATATTTCTAATAATTTATTTACTATTTTTCACCTTGCATATGAAATATTTTCCCATGTTTCTAAATATATTTTTTCCTGAATCCATGTTTCAACAGAATTAAAATCTGTTGGGAAAGCAGATGTGGCTCAAGGTGTTGCGCTCCTGCCTACCACATGGGAGGTCCCGGGTTCAGTTCCCGGTGCCTCCTAAAGAAGACAAGCAAGACAGCAAGCTAATGTGACTGGGCTGGCATGGCAAGCTGACTCAACAAGATAACACAACAAGAGACACAAGAAGGAAAACAGAATGAAAGACACAACAAAGCAGGGAGCAGAGGGGGCTTAAGCAATTGGGTGTCTCCCTCCCACATGGGAAGTCCCAGGTTCAGTTCCTGGGGTCTCCTAAAAAAAAGAAGACCAGCACACAACAAACAGATACAACAAATGCAAACAATGAGGGGATGGGGAGAAATAAATAAAATAAATCTTTTTTAAAAATCTGTTGAATCTCTTTTGATTTATTTTATCTTTCTTCTGCATTGACTACTTTAGATTTATTTCCAAATTTTCACTCGTTAGATAATGTTACAGTGAATATGACATTTTCTTCTAATTTGCTTACCCAACATAAATTCCTCATGGTGGAAAGAGTATGATAACAGTATGAACCCCTTTAACTCTTTTTTTTAAAGATTTATTTAAAAGGCTGTTGCATCAGCTTGCTGCACCAGCCCATCATGCCAGCTCACTGCCCCACTCATCCTCCACAGGAGGTGCCAGGAACCAAACCTGGACCTCCAGTGTGGTAGGCAGGAACCAAATCACTTGAGCCACATCCACTTCACCCTATTAACTCTTTAAAAAAATTTTTTATTTAATTGCATTTTTAAAAAAAGATACATAGATCACCAAAAAAAAATCACATTAAAAAATATAAGAGGTTCCTATATACCTCACACTCCACCCCACCCCACTCCTCCCACATCAACAGCTTCTTTCATCATTGTGGCACATTCATTGCATTTGGTGAATACATTTTGGAGCACTACTGCACTGCATGGATTATAGTTTACATTGCAGATTACACTCTTCCCCAGTCCATTCACTGGGTTATATATATGGCAGGATATATAATGTCCAGCATCTGTCCCTGCAATATCATTTAGAACAACATCAAGTCCTAAAAATGCCCCCACATCACACCAACTCTTCCCTCTTCCTGCCCTCAGCAAGTACCATGGCCACCGTCTCCATATCAATGATACAATTTCTTCCATTATTAGAGTCACAATAGTTATATAGTAGAATAACAGTAAGTCCACTCTAATCCATATTTTATTCCTGCATCCTGTGGACCCTGGGATGGTGATGTCCACTCCACCTCTAAATCAAGGAGGGGCTTAGATCCCACATGGTTGATGGATATGATTCTTCTGCTTGCAGTTGTAGGCACTCTCAGTTCCCTAGTGTGGTGGTTGACCTTCTTCACCTCCCTGTTAGCTGACCTGGGTAAGTCCAATAAACCAGAGAGTAGGAGTTGCAACTCTGCTGAGGCTCAGGACCTAGCTGGCACATGGCCAGTCCAGAAATTCAAGTCTCCTGAGTATACACCAACCCCAGTGTCAACCACAGGTTCAGTAAAAGTGACAGAAGAGGCATGTGTAGAAAGGTCACATCTGGGTCCAACTCCATCACACTCAGGAACACAAATTCCAAAGTAGGGCCCACTGACAAGGCACTGAACTCCACAGCCATCTGCCATGACCCAAGAACTTGTGGGTCTCCATAGCCTTCAGGAGCACCAGTACCTGGGGTTGTATCTACTTTGGCTGTCTCTTATATCCTGCTGAGATGTGCATAAGCACAACCGCTCTGATGACCTCCTGACTCTTTTTTGAAGACTCATAGCCATATAAACTCATTTGTCTTTACCATTATCCCCTTTATTCAAGGTCTTTTTCTAGTTGCGTTACCAGCTAGTGATAGGTAGTAATCCTTTAGCGCTAGGGAGGTGCATCCCTGGGAGTCATGTCCCATGCTGGGGGGAAGGTAATGCGTTTACATGATGAGTTTGACTTAGAGAGTGGCCAAATTTGAGCAAATTTGAGCAAATTTGAGCAAATTTGAGGCTCTCAGGAGATACCTTTTAGGCACCCTGTAGCTCTAGGCCTAGTTGAAATTTCAGGCACACAGGCTCATAAGTATAGTCATCAGTATCAAGTGTTCATCATTGAACCATCCTTCTTCACTGGTCTTTGCCCTTGTACTTGGGGGACTGTTGCTGTTCTATTGGGGAATGTGACAGAGCTCCCCTAGCTAGGAATGCAGCACTCCCTCAGTTGTCGTTCGTAAATGTAACTACTATGAAAATACCCAACAAATATCCAAACATTTTTATATACCCTATATACATTCCCTGGAGAACTCCCTTCCAACCATGTGTCCCCCATCAATAACACCCACACCAGTGTTCCTCTCCTGCCATAGTTGAACCCCAAAACTTCTTCAAAAACGAAGCCTAATATATTGCCAAATTCAATTAGTAGGAAAATGAAATGGTAATATAGGTTTAAGGATTAGAAATAGAATACATAGTAATTTAGAAACACTAAAATAAAGTAAAAAATAAATTGGGGTATTAAATAATGAAAAATATCATAAAACTTTCTTTTTAATGTTTGCCTTTCATCACTGTAATAGATGTAGTCCTGTATGTACAGAGGCAAGCCAATTTTTTTCATTCCTTCCTCAGTGTCTACATCCCTTTTTTTATATTTTTAATTTTGTCTTCAAAAAAATTTTAGATCACCATAAAGTCACCTATATAATATAAGGGACTCCCATATAGCCAACATCAAACCCTTTTCCCCCTTTCCCAGCAATGATCTTTTTACATGTTCATGTTATATTTGCTGCAGCTGATGTACAGATATTGAAACATAGCTACCAAACATGGTTCCATTTTGTTTTACATTATGGTTTATATTTTAGAATATACAATTTTCTAAATTTTTAGTTACATTATTGTTTACATAGTGGTTTATATTTTAGCATATAGACTTTTATACATTTTGGGTGAAATTTAACATATCTTATATTCATCATTGCAGAATCTTGTGGAACACTTCCATTGCCCCACAGTTACCCTGCTTCCATTTAGTCTATTCCTCTCTCCCCCTCCCCTCATGGCCCATGGTTATAATCTAGCTTCACTGCTTGAAGGACCAGATTCATAGATATGTGCAACAATGCTGAGGGCTTGGCACACTAGACTGTCCTCCCCCATTGGGAGCCACCAATTCTCTTGAGAGACACAATTCCTTATGTTTGAGAACATCAGGCTTCCCCAGGATGGTGGTACACCTTCCCACGCATTTTGTGGGTCTCCACCCAATGATATAATATACTATCACAAGATGAGCATTCACACATTCCCTGGAAGCCTGCCCCTGTGCCAGATGCCTCCCATTAAGCACCTTAAACAGGTAATCCTTCCTTATTATATTTTCTAAAGAGTTTTCTCAGTGTTATAGTTTCAACCACATACCCAACAATCTCCCATGCTCATCTGTTTCCCCAAAACCTCCCCACAATTCTTTTAGCTATCTGACCCATCCTCCCAACCCTAGCCCCCTTCAAGCCTGCAAAGCCACCCAACAGTATACCTATGCCCCCATCTTATCCCTTCCCTGTATAACTACTTACCTACACTTTATCATAGATTTCACCCATGTAGGCATCAGCTCACAATCTTCCTCCCCACCCCCAATTTCCTGTAAGCCTATCATCCAGTCTCTAGCTCTCTGAGACAGCTTGGTTTGCTTATTTCATATCAGAGAGGTCATGTAGTATTTGTCCTTCAACAGCTGGCTTGCTTCACTCAACATAAGGCCCTCAAGATTCATCCATATTATCCCATGTGTTTGTACTGTATTCCTTCTTATAGCTGAATAGTATTCCGTTGTATGCATATACCACATTTTCTTTATCAGTTCATCTGTTAATGGGCATTTGGGTTGATTCCAACTTTTAGCAATAGTGAATGATACCACTATGAACATTGGTGTGTTTGTGTCCTTTTTTTCAGTTCTGGGTATATACCCAGCAGTGGAATTGCTGGGTTATATGGCAAATCTATAGCTAGTTTTTGAGAAACCACCAAACTGTCCTCCAGAATGGCTGGATCCTTCTGCATTCCCACCAGCAGTGGATGAGTGTTCCCATTCCTCCATATCCTCTCCAACACTTGTAGTCTTCTGTTTTTTTAATAGCCACCAGTCTAATGGGAGTAAGATAGTATCTCATTGTAGTTTTGAGCTGCATTTCCTTAATAGCTAGTGATTATGAGCATCTTTTTGTGTGCATTTTAGCCATTTGTATTTCTTCTTTGGAGAAGCATCTGTTCAAATCTCTTGCCCATTTTTTAAATGGGTTATTTGGCTTTTTATTTTCGAGATATAGGATTTCTTTATATATGCAGGATATTAGTCTCCTATCAGATATATGGTTACCAAATATTATCTCCCATTGAGTAGGCTGTGTTTTCACTTTCTTGACAAACTCCTTTGAGGTGCAAAGGGCTTTAATTTTGAGGAGGTCCCATTTATCTATTTGTTCTTTTGCTCCTTGTGCTGTGGGTATGAAGTTCATGAAGCCATTTCCTATTACAATTTCCTGTAGATACTTCCCTACATTGTTTTCCAAGGTCTTTATGGTCTTGGCTCTTATATTTAGGTCTTTGATCCATCTTAAGTTGATTTTTGGGTGAAGTGTGAGATGGTAATCTTCCTTAATTCTTTTGAATATGGGTATCCAGTTCTCCAAGCACCATTTGTTGAAGAGGCCATTCTTTCCCAGTTGAGTGGGCTTGGTGGCCTTGTCAAATATCAGATGACTGTATATGTGAGGATCTATATCAGAACTCTCAATTCAGTTCCATTGGTCAGTATGTCTATCCTTGTGCCAATACCATGCCATTTTCACCACTATAGCTTTGTAGTATGTTTTGAAGTTTGGTAGTGTGATTCCTCCAATTTCATTTTTCTTTTTCAATAGGTCTTTGGCTATTCGGGGCCTCTTTCCTTCCAAATAAATTTCATAGTTAGTTTTTCTAATTCATTAAAACATGATGTGTTGATTTTTGTTTGGATTGCATTGAATCTGTAGATCAGGTTGGAAAGGATAGACATCTTAATGATGTTTAGTCTTCCTATCCATGAACAGGGAATATTCTTCCATTTATTTAAGTCTTCTTTGATTTCCTTGAACAGTGCTGTGTAGTTTTCTGTGTATGTCTTTTACATCTTTAGTTAAATTTATTCCTAGGTATTTTTTTTTAAATTCTTGTAAATGGAATTTGTTTCTTGATTTCCTCCTCAGATTGCTCATTAGTGGTGTTCAGAAATGCTACTGATTCTTGCACATTGATCTTATCACCTCTGACACTACTGAACTCATTTATAAGTTCTAGAAGCTTTGTTGTAGATTTCTCAGGACCTTCTATGTATAGGATCATGTCATCTGCAAATAGTGAAATTTTGGCTTCCTTTCCAATCTAGATGCCTTTTATATCTGGTTCTTGCCTCAGTGCTCAAGCAAGTACTTCTAACCAAATGTTAAATAGGATGGGTGATAGTGGGCATCCTTGCCTTGTTCCTGATCTTAGAGGGAAAGATTTTTTGGTTTCACCATCGTAAATGATGTTAGCTGTGGGTTTTTCATGTATACCCTTTATCATGTTCAGAAAGTTTCCTTCTACTCCTATCTTTTGCAATGTTTTTATCAAGAAAGGTTGCTGTACTTTGTCAAATGTTTTTTCTGCATTAAAGATATGATCATGTGATTTTTTTCCTTCAATCTGTTTATGTGATGTATTATATTAATTGATTTTATTATGTTGAACCATTCTTGCATACTAGGAATGAAACCCACTTGGTCATGGTGTATAATTTTTTTTATGTGTTGTTGAATATGATTAGCAAGTATTTTGCTGAGAATTTTTGCATCTAGGTTCATTAGAGAGATTGGTCTGTAATTGTCCTTTCTTGTGGTGTCTTTGTTTGGCTTTGGTATTAAGGTAATGGTGGCATCATAGAATGAGTTAGGCTATGTTCCTTCTATTTCAATTTTTTTAAAGCATTTAAGCAAGATTAGTGTTAGTTCTTTCCAGAATGTTTGGTAGAATTCACCTGTGAAACCATCTGGCCCAGGGCTCTTCTTAGTTGGGAGCTTTTTAATGACTGATTCTATCTCTTTACTTGTGATTGGTTTGTTGAAATCATCAATTTCTTCTTTCATAAATGTAGGCTGCTTATGTGTTTCTAGAAATTTGTCCATTTCCTTAAATTATCCTTCTTGTTGGCATATAGTTTTTCAAAGTATTCTCTTATTATAGTCTTTATTTCTGTAGGGTCAGTGGTGATGTCCTCTTTCTCATTTCTTATTTTGTGTATTTGCCTCTTTTCCCTCTCTCTTTTTTTTTTTTTTTTTGTTAGTCTAGCTAAGGGTTTGGCAATTTTATTGGTCTTTTCAATGAACCAGCTCTTTGTTTTGTTTATTTTTTCTAATGCTTTCTTATTTTCTGTTTTGTTTAGTACTGCTCTGATCTTGTTTTTTCTTTCTTTCTTATTCCTTTGGGGTTTGTTTGTTTTGTTTTCTTACTAATTCCTTCAGTTGTGCAGTGAGGTCTTCAATGTTAGCTCTTTCTTCTTTTTTGATATATGCATTTATGGCTATGAATTCCCCTCTCAGTACAGCGTTTGCTGCATTCCATACGTTTTGATATATTGTGTTGTCATTTTCATTAATTTCAAGGTACTTACTGATTTCTTTTGAGATTTCCTCCTTGACCCATTGTCTGTCTGAGAGTGTATTATCTAACTTGCATATCTTGGTGTCTAATCTGGGTCTCTGGTCCTTGCAGATTTCCATCTTCATTCCACTGTGGTCAGAGAAATTATTTTGTATGATTTCAATCTTTCTGAATTCATTGAGACTTTCCCTGTGGCCTAGCATGTGGTTTATCTTGGAGAATGATCCATGTGTGCTTGAGAAGAATGTATACCCTGCTTTATTTGGTTATAATATTCTGTATATAACTATTAGGCCCAGCTCCTCTAATATATTGTTCAAAGTCTTTGTTTCTTTATGGATTCCCTTTTTAAATTAATAGGGATAGTGGTTTTATTAAAGTCTCCCACTATTATTGTAGAGGTATCTATTCCTTCACTTATTTTTTCCAGTGTTTGCCTCATATACTTGGAGGTGCCCTGGTTAGAAGCATGGATGTTTATAATTGTTCTTTCTTCTTGAAAGATTACCCCTTTTACTAATATATAGTGTCCATCTTTGTCTCTCACAATAGTTTTGTTTTTAAAGTTTTATTTTATCCAATATTAATATAGCTACTCATGCCCTTTTTTGGTTATTGTTTGCCTGCAAAATTGTTTTCCAGCCATTCACTTTCAACTTCCTTGAATCTAAGATGGGTTTCTTGCAGACAGCATATTGATGGGTCATATTTCCTCTTCTATTCTTCCAATCTGTGTCTCTTGACAGGTGAGTTTAATCCATTTATATTCAGTGTTATTACTCTTAAGAAATTACTTACTGTAGCCGTATTTTCTTTGGATTTTTGCATGTCACATGTTGTTGTTTTTTCTCTTTTTGTCTTTTTAGTTTCTTACACTCTCCTCCAACTCTATCCTCCTGTTTTTTTTCTTTCCTCCTGCAGAGGTCCCTTTAGTATTTCTTGAAGGGCAGTTTTTTTGTTGGCGTACTTTCTTACTTTCTGTCTATCTGTGAATATTTTGAACTCTCCATCATTTTTGAATGCCAGCTTTGCTGGATAGAGTATTCTTGGCTAGAAATTTTTTCTTTTAATACCTTGTCTAAGTCATACCACTGCCTTCTTGCCTCCATGGTTTCAGATGAGAAATCAGCACTTAATCATATTTAGCTTCCCTTGTATGTAATGGTTCTCTTTTGTCTTGCTGCATTCAGTATTTTTCTTTGTCTTGAGTGTTGGATAATTTGACAATTCTATGTTTTGGGGTAGGTCTGTTGGGATTTATGCTGTCTGGGGTGCATTGTGCTTCCTGGACATGTACATCTATCTCAACAGGTTTGGGAGCTTTTCAGCCATTATTTCCTCCAACACCCTTCTCTTCTCCTTCTGGGATGCCTATAATGTGTATGTTTTTGCATTTTGCATTGTCATTCAGGTCCCTAAGTCCCTGCTGGATTTTTTCTATCTTTTTATCAATCAATTCTATTATCTGTTTGATTTCAGGGGTACTGTCTTCCACATCACTAATTCTTTCCTCTGCCTCTTCAAACATGCTGTTATTTGCTAAGAGTGTATTTTTGATTTCTTGGATTGTGCCTTTCATCACCATCATATCCTTTATCTTTTTGCATATGTTTACAATTTCTTCTGTATGCTCTCTGAGTGTTTTCTTGATAGCCTTAATCTCTTCCTTCACTTCATTAAAATGATCCATGATATATATTTTGGGAGCTTTGATTAGTTGTTCGAAATTCTGGTCCTCTTCCTGGTTTTTAGCTTGTTCTTTGGATTGGGCCATGTTTTCCTGATTATTGGTTTGGTTTGTAATTTTTTGTTGCTGTCTGGTCATCATTTTATCTTGATGAGTTTGTTCAGTTGATTATCTTCCCTATCTAGTCTTGGGGTTTATTTAGGTGCTGTTTTTGTGTGTGTGTTAAGTCTTCTCTTTGACACTTTGTTCTTCTTATTCTATTTCCTTGTTGTTGTCTAAGTTCCCTTTAAGGAAAATATTAGGGCCAGGGAAACCAAAAGAGGTAAGAAAAGAAAAAGTATATTAGTAGTATTGATAGTAAATGTTAGCAGAAGAACCATGTGAGACCTAAGAGAATGGATATTAAACTCATGTATGCTATATAGAGTTATAACAGTAAAAAGGTGGAGTACCTACAATGAGATGGTAAACTGAATATGGAAAAGAATATAGTATGAATTTAAAGGCCAGTGTGGTCAGGAGAGAGGGAAAGAGAAAAGAAAGGACAATAACATAAAGAGTGAAAAAAAGATAAAAAACAGAATAGAGGTGTTAGAAATAAAAAGTTGAAAAAATTGGGGGCTAAACAAAGAAAGGTGGAATGTAAGAGAAGCAATAGATGAGGGAAGATAGAAAGATGTAAAGGAAAGGGGATAGCATTGGTAGCCAAAATCAGAACACACAGAAAAGAGGAAATTGAGGATGAGGAAGCACAGCAAAGAAGAAACACTGCCTGCAGCACCTAAAGGAAAAAAAAGGGCGGGGAAGAAAAAGAGAAAATAAAAAAAGGAAAAAAGGGCTGTGGGGGGATAAAGAAGAAGGAAAGACAAGAAAACAAACAAACAAAAAAGACCAGACAAGGTCTCAAGCAAGGAATCCTCTTTGCAATTGAATAAACTGCTTAGGAGTCTATCCTTTCCCCCTTCTCCCTTGCTCACTTCCCTCTTTCCCAGGGCATCAAGAAGGTCATGTGAGAGCTCCCCTCTGAGATTCAAATGGGACCTGGTGAACCAACTCACCACAGAAAATAATGACTCTTAGTTTCTATGAGAGAGAACACTTAGATCTTGCCAGGAACCCTAAATAGGCTATTGGAAGCTACCAAGCATATTCTACTGTCCCCCTCCCTTGGGTGTGCTGTTCAGGACTAGTTAATTGCCTGATTCCACCTTCTCCCAGACCAAGATTCCCTATCCAAGGGCATTTAGGCAAATCGGGCTCTCTCAGCAGATTCACCTCTCTTCTCTTCGTAGCCTCTCCCTAAGCCAGCTGGCATGCTCCTCCAAGCTCAAAAGAAGGGGGGACCAGATCATTGTACCTGCACTCCTCGGGCCCCTCTGCTCCCCTCACCAGAACCCTTCCACTCTCGGAGTTTGTATGAGACAGGAGGGCTAGGGGAATGCCAAGGTCTGAGGAGTGCTGAGTTCAGGGAACATGGGCTTGGGGAATGTGGGCTCAGGAAACACAGGTTGGGGAACGTGGGTTACAGGAAATGTGGAGTTCGAGGAACACGAGGTTCAGGAAACACAGGTTCAGAGATTGCGTATTTGGGGAACAAGGGGCTCGGGAATGCCGCTGTGGGACCAGCGGTATTCAGGGAATGCTGTAGCCATCAGCCCTAGGGGAAGGGTTCAGCCTTCCCACAGTTCCAGCTCTAGTGTCAGAAACCTGCAGTTTTGCCTTGAGCAAGCACTCCTTTTGTCGCACTCTCTCCAGGTTGATATCCAGAAACCTCCTCCTTCGTGGGTTCCCAAAACTGCTCACTCAGGCAGGATTCTGTCCCCACTCAGCCAGTTTTTTTGCAGGAGAGATGATGAGGGCTCACTTACTTGAATGCCATCTTACACCACCTCCTCTCTATATATCCTATTAACTCTTGATACACATTGAATTACTTTCTAAAAGTTAAAATTACTTACCAAAGTGTATGAATGCAAAGAAACATCTTTGCATACTTATCATACAATGTCCTGTAGTAGATCTTATAAAGCAAATAACACCTTTGGGAGAGAAAGACGTGCCCAAACCCCAAAACACCAGCAGAAGACAAATGAAAATGTTGGGAGGAAACAATATAGCAGCCCAGTATATACTGAAAGAATATCAGACTTATTAAAAATGGAAAACCTTAGTTATTAAGTAAAGGGTTGAGGTTGAGTGAGAGAGCTGCAGGAGAAGGAAGCATTTTAGGAAGTGCTCAAAATGCAAATTTATGACCAGTCAAGGACAGATAAAATGTAGTAGAGTAGAATAAGCATGAACTTTGAAGTCAGGCAGAAGTGGGTTTGAGGCCAACTTCAGCTATTTATTGTTTCTGTAATCTTAAATTATTTAATGTCTCTGAATTTCTAGTTGCCTCATCTGAAAATGGGGATAATTATACCTATTTTACAATGTTGTTACGAGAATTGAAGCTATTGAAAGCAAAGTATCCTAACACAATGCTGGATACTTCCTAAGTGTTTGATAAATAATAGCTTGAAAAACACCTTTCAGGAAAGATGAGTCCCTCTTCAAAGGTGGTGGATTTCCCCCCAGGTTAATGGGCTCCGGGATCCTTTCTGACCATCACAATTAATCTCTGTTTAGTAAAAATTTCTCTCAATGGCGACATTTTAGGATTCCAAGACGCAGACAAAGGACAACTGATCTGGGTACTCTGAGAAGATAGGAAGGAGTCACTGAAGGCTTTTTCTTTCATTCTCATCCTCTCTGGCTGCCTCCTTTTTCAGATACATAGATGCTTTGAGTGGACTTACTGATATTCTATTCATGAACTACTGTGATTAGTAATCGAAGAAAATGTGCATTGGTATGGAGAAAGTGGCCATGGTGGCTGCTGGGTGTGGGGAATGGGAGGAAGAGATGAGATGTGGAGGCGTTTTCGGGACTTGGAGTTGTCCTGGCTGGTGCTGCAGGGACAATTACCGGACATTGTAGGTCCTCCCATGGCCCACTAGATGGAACGTGGGAGAGTGTGGGCTATGGTGTGGACCATTGACCATGAGGTGCAGCGGTGCTCAAAGATGTACTCACCAAATGCAATGAATGTCTCATGATGATGGAGGAGAATGTTGCTATGGGGGGAGGAGTGAGGTGAGGGGGTGGGGGGTATATGGGGACCTCATATTTTTTGAATGTAATATTAAAAAAATGAATAAAGCCAAAAAAATTTAAAGTCTATGACTGAAAATGACATGGAAGGGTTAAGGTAATAAGCCAAGGTGGGATTTTGCATGGTTTTAGGATTTGGTCATGTTTTGTTTTTGATATTAATTTTCCCAGTGTGTATTTGACAGTGTTAAGATCTCCAATCATCCTCCAAAAGTTTAAAAAGGAAATGAGACACTATTTCCTACATTGACTTGAAGTTGAGGCAAATCCTAGCCTAGGAGGTGACAGGTAGTTGTTTATTTAGTTTGACCGATAGCTCTACTTCAATTCCAAAGGATCGCCGTGCGAGGAGGAGGTGTTGAAGAAGAAACTGGGGGTTTGATCAGAATCCTGAGTAATCCTTTTGTTAAATTATCTAAATAAGACAGAAGCTGGGGAGAAGACTTTATTTGTATGTCTTTAATCTTTAGGCCTTAATCTGCAGGCACATGGAATGATCGATGTAGTTTTCAGTGATAAAGGGAGAGAATATTGTGTTTTATTTGGCAGGTAGAGAAGTGACAATTTTGACATTTTTTAATGAAGATAAAATAATTGGAGTGGTTGATGTGCTACCTGTGGCACAAACAGATCAGAATAAGTACTTGTTCAGGAAAAAGTGAGGCTACTTATCTACTCTACGAATCTGAGGATAAAGAAAGGATTAGTTGAGAATGGCTGCTATCATGCTATGATATAGACTGTGTAATGTTTACTAAAGTTACAATAAGCAGGAAACTATTCCTAAGATTCTAAATGTCTGTTTATAGTCAGGTCTCACAGGAGAATAAGTGAAATCCTTAGACTGGTTTAGATAAGGAAATAGCTCTGTTTGGTATGGGGCGTTTTCTTTTTTGTCATAATTGCAGTTGTAGTGTGCATTGTCTAGTGATTCTCATCTGCAGTCCATGCTGGTTCACATTCCATACATCTGTATTATATTGCTTTAATCACTGACCTGAATCAGAGTCCAAATACTCATTGCATAGAGTTCTCAGCCACTCTAGATGCAGTTGCTCCAAGTTTGAACTTTAGGAACAAAATTTGGGGTTGTGAAATGAAACTCTTGGTGATTACAACTGAAAATGGGAGGATTGCATCCAGCATCCAGGTGGAATCTGAGCCTCCTCTTGACATAAAGGTGCAATGGACACAACCAATCCAGTGTCCACATAGAAGAGGTGGCATTGGATTGGGAAAAGTGGACATAATGGACAAAGGGTATGGGGAAAGGCAGGAAGAGATGAGAGGTGGAGGCGTCTTCGGGACATGGAGCTGCCCTGGATGGTGCTTCAGAGGTAATCACCGGACATTGTAAATCCTCACAGGGCCTACATGATGGAATAGAGGAGAGTATGGGCCATGATGTGAACCAATGTATATGAGGTGCAGAGGTGCCCAAAGATGTACTTACCAAATCCAATGGATGTGTCATGATGATGGGAACGAGTGTTGTTGGGGGGGGGGAGAGGGGGGGTGGGGGGGTGGGGTTGAATGGGACCTCACATATATATTTTTAATGTAATATTATTACAAAGTCAATAAAAAATAAAAAAATTAAAAAAAAAAAAAAAAAAAAAAAAAGAAATGAAACTCTTGGAACTTGTGCGATTTTCTTATGTGTGGTATCCAGAGGAATACAGAGAATACCTTTAGTAGGATGGATGCAAATTCAGGTAGAGTTTTGGTAGTACAGGGCACCTTCCAAAGTCTGCAGGCATACCACAGGAAATACTCAGAAAACTTGTCTTTAGGTTGAGTTTTCTAAAATACAATCCATATCATATGAATTTTATCACTATCCTGGTGTTCCAGGAGCTCAGTGATCTACTGTGGGGGTTTTTGTTTTCCCCAAAGATTTTATTTATTTTTCACCACCACCACCACCACCACCACCACCCCCATTGTTTGGGCTTTCTATTTGCTCTCCTGCTTTCTGGGTCTGTTCATTGTGTGCTCCCTCTGTCTGTTCATCTTCTTTTTTTTTTAGAAGGCACTGGGAACCAAACCTGGGACCTCCCATGTGGTATGTGGGCACCCAACTGCTTGAGCGACATCTGCTTCCCTACTGTGGATTTTAACTGAAGTCATGAGGCTGTGGGCTTGGCCTCCTAAGGACTGAACCACAGCTAAGTCCTTGTCTGAATTGTAGGGCCATGAGAAGGTCTGACAGTTTCAGCAGTGGCAATAGGTCCTCTGAGGTCTCTCCCTAATGCTCTAATGGTCGATAAACCATATTAAGCATGTAGAAATCCTGAGCTTTTAAGACAACAGGTGTAGGCAAGGAAGTAGCTCCTGCCTTCTCCACCCCCACCCCCAGCCCTGGGTTTCAGGAGAAGATATTCTTAAAATCTTGGCAACCTTTTGTAGGATGGATGTGGTTGGCAACAGAGGCTGAAGGATTGGCTCTTCTTAGACTATAGTTCCTGTTCAGAAAAACCTAAGGAGAAAGTTTGAGTCTTAGGGTGTTACAGAACAGGATGGATGGAGAATATTAGTCAGTGGATATTTGGATTGTTTTCAGATAGACAATCATCATCTTCAAATAGTTTTGTCCATTTTGATATTTGTGCCTCTGAAGTTTGCCTGATTTCTCAATGTGAAATTACTCTTTTTCTTTTCTTTCCATATTGTACTCTGGAAGGATGTCACTGTGTACAGCCAAACTTAAGGAGTGGAAGTTATACTCCCCCTCCTTGAAGGTGGAGTATCTACATAAATTATTTGGAATTCTTCTGCATGGGAAATTTCTCTCTTCCCTCCCATTTATTAGTTTATTTATATCAGTATGGACACATGAGTATTTATTTTATACTTTGGTTATAATCCAATACTAGTTTGTTTATTTGTTGCTCAATTTGTTTCAGCTTTGGCAATTGGGAACTCTTCATTTGGTGCCTGTGCCCCTTTAATATACTTCCATCAGTGTAGATTCAGACACAGGATATCTGATTCCTAACCACTACACTCACCTTTTAAAAGGCTCTGAAACTCAATTTTATTCCAACTCTGCACACTGTCCTTGGGCAGTCACTACCACCTCTAAAAGTGACAAACACTTCTCATCAAACTAGACCTCTCTGCTGAGGCTCCTGTCTTAAATCAACAACTTCCCACTGTATAGTTCTAATTACTTGTCCCGTAGCAACTAGAGCTGTCCCATAGCATTAGGTTCCATCACAAATCTGCTTCATCTTCTAGATAATCTATCTTGGTGAATTCCCTACCACTTACTTGGCTAAGCCAGGAAATTTATACCTTTCTAGATGTCCTTCTCATCCACACCTACCACATCATTTAAGTCCAGTGAATCCTTTCTCCCTTATCCATTCCCTGTTTCTTCATCTTCACCACCCTATCTCTAGATCAAGTACTTTGCTCTCACCTGGTCTACTGGGATGGCTTCTTAGTTATTTTGGCTGCTCTCGGTCTAGCCACAGCTCCAAATCATTTTCATTCCGGTCTCTAGAGCAACACTGACCAACAGAAATAGAATGCAGCCTCATATGTAATTTTACATTTTCTAGTAGGTGCTTTTTTAAAAGTAAAAAGAAACAAGAAATCTTAATATATTTTGTTTCAACAATATATTCAAAATATTATTTTAACATGTAATGAATATAAAATATTAACAAGATACTTTGCATTTGAAAAATTTCTTGTTAAGCCTTTGGAATCTGTTATGTATTTTACACTTACAATACATTTCAATTTGGACTTCCTACATTTAAAGTACTCAGTGGCAATACACAGCTAATGGCTTTTTATTGGACAGCACAGTGATCCTTCTAAGATGCAAGTCTGATGTGTCACTTCCTCAATCAAAAATCCATCATTACCTCCCCACCACTTATTGGATAATGTCCCAATTCCATAGAATGACAAAAAAGGCTCTTTATGATCTGTTCCCTGGCTAGCAGTGTGGTCTCATTTCTCCACTTACAGTTTACCTCCAGCCATTCTGAACAACTCGCATATCCAGAACATGCCACCCTGTCTAGTGACTTTATGTGAGCTCTTCCCTCTGCTGGAATGGTCTCCCTTGCTTGTGTACCTGGTAAGAAGATACTGATTCTGCTAGTACCAGCTCAGGTGTTACCTCCTTTTACAAGGCTTCCCTGATACCACAGATGGAAATAGGCACCCTTTTAACTATGAACCTCGCACCTGCCTCAGTGACCATGTTTATACTGAAATTGTTTCATGTCTGCCTCACTAAACCAAAAGTTCTCTAAAGGCAGGGGAATCTTCACATTTGTATAATGAGCATCTAACACAGGTATTTGACTTAAATAAATGCTGGCTGAATGAAATAATGAATACATGAATGAAAGTGTCCAGGTTTCAAGCTGGATAGATAGGGAGAGAGGTTGTGCCATCAAAAGTTTTTTAAAAACACTGCAAATATTAGGAGGATAAATTGGTTGGTGTGAGAAGAAAATTTTGCTTTGGTGAAGATGATAAGTTGAAGAACAATATCAAGACTTTACCAAGATATTTATAGCCTTAAATATTTTTGCTTTTATTAGTCTTGATTTAAGAAGAACACATTGCTTTAGAAGCTGTGAAATGTAACATGATTCTAAGAAACTTCATGACAATATGAAATTTGTACCAGAATTCATAGTTCTGTTTGACTGATACCTCATCAGAAATACTACAAGGGCAAGATGGCAAAATAAATTGATTTATTTAAAAATTTACCAATATAACTCTTTTAAAAAATCTTAACAAACATAAAAAAGTATAGGAAAAAGATTGAAAGTCATACTTAATCCCACCATCAGAGATACCCACTTGTAATAAGAAATATTTTTGTCATGTTTGTCTCTTAATTATGTTTTGTCTGGTTGAAATCATATTTTATATTCAATTTTGTAAATGATTTTTTCACTTAAAATTTTTACTGTAAGCATCTTCTCATGTCTTTAAATATCTCTATACACATCACAATACCTGCATATCATTTCCTCCTATGGCTATAACATAACAGATCATTTTCCATATCAATTATGCAATCTCATTCCAAAATGCAGACAGAAAGATTGAGGAGAGATTAGGAGAATGTTCTTCTCTGGAAAATACTTTCTAGAGAGAAAATTACACATCAAGTTTATGTACACAAACACAGTGCTGCCTCAGTTTCACATCACATGCAATTGTTGAAGTCACGCAGTGCAAGTGTGACACTGAGCACAGACCGAATGCCGTAGAATGAAAAGACAAATGTTAGTGTTTGCAATAGGTTGCAGGGTTCTACTGCTCCAGAGGTGCCTTGAATGCTTCCAAGGCCCAGCCACTCTAGGGGAGCCTGAGGGATGAATGGGTGGGAAGTCCCTGCATCCATTAAGCAACTCATTGCAGAGATCTTTCTTGATGAGGTATGTGGTATCCCCCTGAACTTCCATGGGGCAGTGTGGACACAGGAAACTGCAGTCTGGCATCAGTCTATGGATTTTTATATATGGAACTTAATTTTTTTCATCATTTCCTCCCAATACTTCCATCCACCTGTGGGCCCTCACTTCACCCATCTAAACAGTTCTGGCACTCCTCTGTTCTAAACTTTTATCAAATATGTCCACTTATTTCCCATCATAGGGCTGCTGTTCCTTCTATAGCTCTTCACTTATGAATCTTACGTCTTTCTCCACAAACCAACCATACTGAACTTTATTCAGTTTCTCAGTGAGTGTGTTCTGTTCACTCTCATCTCTCTAGAGCTATCTCCATGCTGTTTCCTCTGTTTGGACACTCTTTCCATCTTTAATCTGGCCCCTTCACCTAACTAACTCCTATTTATCTCTTTTTTTATTAGAGTAGTTGTAGGTTTGCAGGAAAACCATGTAGAAGCCACAGTTCCCATATACACCTACCCACCAACCCCAAGTTTTCACTATTAACATTTTGCACTAGTGTGGTACCTTTGTTACACTTAACGAAACAACATAATTATAATTATACTAACTATATTCCATAGTTTACAGTAGGGTTCACTATTTGTGTTGTGCAGGTCTATGGTTTTCTCTTTTTGTTATTGAAATTTTATTATGATTATATACATACATATGCTAAAATTTCCCATTTTAACCATTTTCAAGAACACAATACAGTGGTATTAATTACATTCACAATGTTGTACTAATACCAACCACCATCCCTTACCAAAACTTTTCCACCAACCCAAACCAAAAGTCAGTGCAAATTAAGCATTAACTTTTCATTTCCCACCCACATTCCTTCCCTTGGTAATTTGTATTCTAGTTTCTGATGCTGTGAATTTGCTTATTCTAATTATTTCATATAAGTAAGATCATACAATATTTGTCCTTTTCTGTCTGGCTTATTTCACTCATGATGATGTCTTCAATGTTCATCCATATTGTAGCATGTGCCAGAACTTCATTCCTTTTCGTGGATGAATAATGTTCTATTGTATGTATAAACCACATTTTGTTTATTCATTCTGTTGATAGCCCCTTTGGTTGCTTCCACCTTTTGGCTATTGTGAGTAATTCCACTATGAATGTTGGTAAGAAATATCTTTTTGAGTCCCCATTTTCAATTCTTTTGGTTATGTACCTAGAATTGGGACTGTTGGGTCATATGGTAATTCTATATTTAACCTTCTGAGGAACTGTCAAGCTGTTTTCCACTGAGACTGCACCATTTTGCATTCCCACCACCAATGTACAAGGGTTCCTATTTTTCCACACCATTGTCAACACTTATTTTCCATTTTTCTAATAATAGCTATTCTAATGAACATGAAATGGCATCTCATTATGGTTTTGATTTGCATTTCCCTAATAGCTAATTATGTTGGGTATCTTTTCATGTGCTTACTGGCCATTTGGATATCTTCTTTGAAGAAATGCCTATTCAAGTTCTTTGCCCATTTTAAAATTGGGTTGTCTTTTTGTTGTTGAGTTGCAGGAGTTCATTATATACTCTGGATATTAAAATCTTATCAGATAGATACATGGCTTCCAAATATTTTCTCCCATTCTGTAAGTTGTCTTTTTACTTTCCTGATAATGTGCTTTGATGCATAAAGTTCTTAGTTTTAATGAATTCCCATTGATGTATTTTTCTTTCATTGCTTGTGCTTTTGGTGTAGAGTCTAAGAAAGCATTGCCTAATACAAGGTCCTCCTGAGGACACTTCTCTATGTTTTCTTCCAGAGGTTTTATAGTTTTAGTTCTTAAATTTTCATCTTGCTCCACTTTGAGTTAATCTTTGTATATGGTGGGAAGGAGGGGTCCACTTTCATCCTTTTGTATGTGAATATACAGTTTTTTCAGCACCATTCTCCACACTGGGTGGACTTGGCATGCTTGTAAAAAATCAATTGGCCATAGATATGAAGGTTTATTTCTGAACTCTCAGTTCTATTCCATTGGTCTATATGTTTGTCCTTGAATCATATTATGCTGTTTTGATTAATAGAAATTTGTAATAAGTTTTAAATCAGCAGGTATGAGTCTTCCAACTTTGTCCTTCTTTTTCAAAATGTTTTCAGCTCTTTGGTGCTCCTTGCCCTTCTATATGAATCTTATGGTTGGTTTTTCCATTTCTGCAGAGAAGGCTTTAAGAAATTTTATTGAGATTATGTTGAATATGTAAATTTCTCTGGGTGAAATTGACATCTTAACAAAATTCAGCCTTCCAATCCAGGAACGTGGAATGCCCTTCTACTTAATTAGGTTTTCTTTAATTTCTTTCACCAATGTTTTGTAGTTTTCTGATGGCACTTAATTTTGGTTGTTATGTTATTTCCTCACAAAATATTGGGGAAGGCTTGTTTGTGTTCCAGTCCATTCATTTAGCGCACACACACACACACACACACACACACGCACATACACACTCAGAAGGCCAGTAATGTACCAGGAACTTTTTTTTTTTTTTTACCAGAAACTACTGACACAAATGAAACATAAGGCATCATTCCAGCTTTTAGGAGCTGAGGTTTGGGGAAAAGAGACAAGTAAATAGGCAAATTACAATGAAATATTATAAGGGATATATAGATAGAAATATGAAAATATTGAAAGAGAGCAGGGTAATTAACTCTGCCTGGGGAGGCAACTTTTGAGTTGGGTCTTTCAGGTTGAGCAGGCATCTGGCAGATGGAGAAGGGGCAGGGGAGGTAGGCTATTCTCCTTTTGCCCTCCAGATCCATTTTCCACCTATCTCTGTATCTCTGTCCTGATGTGTACACTTGAGAGGTTGTCCTTATAGTGCACATCACCCAGGATCCTTTGCCTTCTGTCTTCCATTTATATTCAACCAATGGGAGGCACTGACAGGTCACACAGTAGGAGGAGTGAGAGGTTGGATCGTTTCTTCTCTGCTCCCCTCCCTATCCCCAGCTTTGGTGCATCATTCTGCTTATGGCTGATCTCTTTTTCTCTACATCTGAAATGGTAAATTGGAGGCAGACATGATCATCTCTATGTTTTAGGTAACTAGTAAGTGGGGATGCCAAGCACAGAGTGAAATGGGGAGAGATAAGATCCAGGAGACTAAAGAGTATAAATTATTGTTTTAATCCATACAAAAAGATGTCTGCATTAAGGCAGAGGAAGGAGTGAGAAATGGGAGGCCACATTTGAGAGGCACTTTTGAGGGAGATAACTGCAAGAATTAGTGATAAGTTTACATAAGCGATGAGAGAGGGGTTGATTGTGACAAAGTTTTCTCATTTGGTGATGCTATAAAGTTTGATGATATGGAATATGGGAAGATGGAGGGTAGGGGAAAAAGAGAAGAAGATAATGAATTTGGAGTACAGTTTTAACCAGCTGTAGGTCTTTGTTGCCAGGATATTGGATTAGACATGCCTACCTATCACCTTGCACTTATCAAGAAATTTTAAAATGTTATAATAAATATTTTTTAAAACCTCTGTGGATGGTACACTTAACTCCTGTCTAGGGATTAAAAGATGGGAGTCATTAACAATGGAAGGGTTAATCTATGACCCTCAATTAATTTTTGATAAGATTAAGGAAGCTTGCAGCCAACACTTTAATATTAAACTAAATATAAGTGAAAATACTTTTGTTGAATACTAAAGGGCAGAGAAAAGGGCAGAGACACTTGAGAAGTGAGTATAAAAATAAGGAGGTTTGTTTATGTAAGTTTTTTCTTTTTCAATTTTGTTTTATTCTGGGAATATTTATTCATAGATAGTTGACTTTTTAAACCACTATTGAAGACAATTTCCAAGGCTAAAGTGTGAGGGATGATTTCCTTGTCATTTGTCACCAAAGAACTTGCATTTCCAGCGCTGTGATTACTTCAAGGTGAAAGGTGAGAAGAAATGTTCCTTAGGGTTTATTTAGCTGGGATGTCAGTATCTTAGTCACTACGGTATTTGAGCCTCTTGGCTCTGAAAGGATTTACTCTTTTGCACAAAGAAAGAGCAGAATGGCAGTGGCAAAGATGAAAAGAAATGAGATTTAGAAAAAGTGGATTTCTGTGTCCACAAATCACTTTTTTACTCAGGAAAGCCTTAATAGGAATTAGTAGTATTGTTTTCACGTAAAGAGCTAGATTAACAAAATGCGATGAAAGGTAGATGCATTTGTAGTTTTAAAACTTATTCTCTGTGACATCATTTGGTGAATTCAAAAATCAGGGATGAGTATAAGTCTACTTCTTATGCTATTAAAACACTTCTATTTACAGTTATAAACACATATATAGATTTGGTCTTAATACTAAACATAGAAGGACTCTATTAGGTACCTGAGAATGGTTGAAGAAAGCAGGTCACCTGAGGCACTGAGAAATTAGAAGTACCTTCCTTTCTATGATTTTTTTTTTTTTTTGAGAGCCAATTCTGCCTCCCTGTTTTTGATTATGACTTCTGAAAATGAAGACAGAAGATAAGTTTTGGGGGTTGTCCTTTCATGTGTACTGGAAAAGTTACAATAAAAAAGAAAATACAATCCCAACTCTCTAGAAATTAACAGACTTCGAGAAAACCAATGCCCTTAGGAATAAATAGGTCTTATTTTTATTTTAATTACATAAAATCTCGGAGATGGGACTTTAGAGATCTGACCTAATCCACTAACTTTATAGATGAGAAGACTGAGGCCTGAAGATGTTAAGTACTGTGTGCAAAATCTCATAGCTAGTTCATAGCAAAGTTAAGATAATTTTCTTCAAGCCCAATATATTATCTGGGGTACCACATGGCTGATTCTGAGCACCACAGAGAAAAGTGAAGGAAATGAGGACAGGAAGTGTGCCATTAGAGCCTTTGGGCTTTAAAAAATGACTGTTCTTATTTACTGTTTTCTCAATGAAGAACTCACTATCTCTTGTGTGGAGGTTAAAGTCAGGAAATCAGACGAGTACATGAAAAGAGAAGAGGTGTGATGAGTCCGAAAGCCTGCATTTACTTTGACATTCCCTGGCTCTAGGGTGTTGGGCAATCAATCATCGTTTCTCTTGGTTCTAGCTTCCTCAGCTAGGCCTTGAATTTATGGGGCTTATTATTGCGATGGATATTTCTTGGCCACCCAGCATCCATTTTTCTTTTTTTGGTGACAGCTGTTTGGTATCCTTCTTGGAATTTACTCCTCTCCCTTGGTCAGACTGTCATTCAAGCCAAAGGAGGGCCTGGTGACTCATGAGTCCCTCTCTGGCACTTTATTTCTAGAGAGGATTACAAAAAAGGTGACAGGACACTTGGAGCTGGCTTATTTTGCTGGTTGTTCCCTGAAGAGGCGTTCATTAGTTCCTGCCACTTGGATGCCATAGCTGCCATCATTCCTGGTGCAGCCCAGGAGGGTGTGCAGTCTTCCCTTCAATCCTCCGAGTTACTCAGGACCTTTCTGATATTTCTGTTTTCTGCTTAAGTTAACTAGGTTTGGTTTCTATGGCTTACAAGAATGATACACTCATAGAGTCATCATTAATTAAAATAAAAAGTAAGTCCCTAATGATATAGATAGAATTATTTTTGTTATTGCATATACATTTTTCTCCTTTCATTGTTCAATGCTTTCTAAATTACATATTTAGAAATCCTGACAGGCAGTGTTTGGCATTACATGTCTAAACCAGCTGCATATACCTTTGGAACGAGAAAATAAGAAAATTCCATTTTAATATTTAAAGTTCAAAAGAAGACAGAATCTTCATTCTTAAGGAAGGGAAGAGACATAAGACAGAAAATGTTCATGAGGTCTCACAGACTGTCACAAACAACCTGGCAAATTCTAGCAGTGAAGGCTCGACTAGAGGTTCCATTTTTTTACTTCAGTTAAATCTCAAGTCCAGATAGAGTTTCTATTCTTTAAAGTAGAAGAGCTGTACACTTCCCTGTGGTCCTGGTACTTGACGTTTGTGTGCTTCATTTCCAAATTATCCCTTGTATTCCTCCTCCATTCCCATGTTTTTTTCCCTCTGTGGAGAACTACGTACCAAGTAGGAAATACGACATCAGCCCTGTGGCTGCCCTGAGTGACCCTCCTTGACCTGATACTGTGACCTCCTCCACGTTGGTGTGGCCTGTGAGAAACAGATTATACATATCTTGATCATTTGGAAGGAGACTTTTATATGCACTATGGCAGTGGTTCTCAAACTTTAGTGTGCATCAGAATCACCCAGAGACTTGTTAAAACTCATATTTTCTTAAATTAATTAATTTATTTCTCTCTCCCCCGCCACCCCTCTAGCCGTCCGCTCTCAGTGCCCATCTGCTGTGTTCTTCTGTGACTGCCTCCATCCCTATCAGTGGCACCTCTTTCTGTTGCGTCATCTTGCCATGTCAGCTCTCTGTGTGTGCGGCGCCACTCCTGGGCAGGCTGAACCCTCCTTCGCGCTGGGTGGCTCTCCCCACAGGGCACACTCCCTGCGCGGGGGACACCTCCGCGTGGCAGGGCACTCCCTGCGCACATCAGCACTGTGCAAGGGCCATCTCCACACGAGTCAAGGAGGCCCGCAGCCCAAACTGCAGACCTTCCATGTGGTAGGTAGACGCCCCATCCATTGGGCCAAGTCCGCTTCCCAAAAATATTTTTGAGTTCTACTCCTAGAGTTCCTAATTCAGTAGGCCTAAGTTAAGGTCAGAAAATTTGCACATCTAACAAATGCTAGTAATTTGGCGTCCAAATTTTGAGAACCATTGATCTAGGATAATTTTTAAAATGAATTAATGTGCTTTTTTTTTTACATTTAGGGAATATGACCTGAAGACAGGGTAGGTGATTAAATTAGGATTGTAACTTAAGGAGTATACAGAAAAAGGAAGTATT
Source organism: Dasypus novemcinctus (assembly GCF_030445035.2). Taxonomy (NCBI): domain Eukaryota; kingdom Metazoa; phylum Chordata; class Mammalia; order Cingulata; family Dasypodidae; genus Dasypus; species Dasypus novemcinctus. Next base: position 55,631,810 of record NC_080676.1, read on the forward strand.
AATAAACAGTTCTTACCAAGCCAGAATTTTCAAGCATGTAGGAAAATAACAGTATTGCAAGCCAGGCTTTGTTGATAAGGAAAAGGATTTCATAAATTCCCTTATCTCTTACTTTAACGTTTGAAGAAGCAAGCCTGCTGAACCTGATCATGGAGTTTCTGTTTGTTTTTTATGGTTTCAATCACTGAGTTTTAAATATGGAAGTTCTTAGTAAAACAGGAAAAAAAATGGAAAAACTGTTTCTTTTCATCCTGGTGGTCCATGGGTGGGAAAGCGGATGCTGAGATGAGTCTCTCCTTCTAAAGTCTTAGGGGGTGGGGCCAAAAATATAGGGTCCCCTGCCCTAGTTACCATTTTAGTCTGAAAGGAAACAATTTCAGCAGCCTGCAGCAGCGTTATTAAAGTCACCTTGATGGTTCAACACGGCCAGAGAGAGAGAGTGGATCTGGGTTTAGGTGCCCTGAATGTCCTTTAAATCCCTTGGAGTGATAAAAGGATTCAGAAGTTCAGCTGTGCTCTATGGAGGGATGGGCAATGTAGCTGAAGGTGCTGATGGTGGGCTTTTCTGAAGGGACCTTGTCACGGGGACCAAGTTCAGAGCCAAGGACTGTAGTGTGGACACCTGGGCCAGAGGTGAAATGTGGGTGCCAGTGTCCCTTAGGGAAGACCATAGACCATGTGAGAGCTGGAGTGGGCCCCAGTTCAACAAGGGTAAGTGACCAGTACTCACTGGTGCACTGCCCCAGTCAAGCGATCACATGCAGCCTTCAGCAGCAACAGATGTGCACAGAAGGATCAAAGATGGGTCTGGGTACACTTAACCTCACCATCCTTCCAGAGAGCAGAGCCACTCTGCTGCAGAGATCAACAGCGTCCAGAGAACAACTTGTGGATGTAAGAACCTTCTTTGCCTTCCCAGGTCACTAGGACACAAAATCCAGCTTCCTCTCTCATGTACCTATTTGCTTTCTTGGAGAGGAGTGGAGGGTTCAGAATTTTGAAACGTTGAAATTTACTTAGGCTCTTTCAGCAGAGACTGAGTTAAATTATTGACTTTAAAACTATTTGTAGCAGTTTGGTATTACTGATGAATTCCAAAAAGAAATATTGGATTATGTTTGGAAAGTGATCTTCTCTTCTGGGTATATTAGAGTATATTAGATTCATATGTTTACTTGATTAAGTAATTATGTAACCCTCTTGTACCAGTAGGGCATTGAGTCCCCACCCTTTGGTGGGTGGGGACTCACAGATAAAAGGCATCGCAAAAAGACAGAGTTAGAGGGTTTTTGATGTTGGAGTTTGATGCTGAAACCTTAAGCTGGAGCCTCAGGAAGAAAGAGCCTCAGAGGAAAGAGAAGCAAGCCCTGGGAAGGGAGGAACCAGGGAGCCTGAACCCTTGCAGACATCAGCAGACATCTTGTTCCAACATGTGAAAATAGACTTTGGTGAGGAATGTTTTATTATCTGGTATCCATAAGCTCCTACTCCAAATAAATACCCTTTATTAAAACCAACCAATTTCTGATATTTTGCACTGGCAACCCTTTGGCTGACTAATACATGATTATTAAAATCTAGTGGTAAAACTAGTGTTTTCTTCACCTCCTCCCTTCCCCCACATCGTACCTGTTATTATACAGTTACAGGGAAATAATGAAGCTTTCTTTGTACAACCACAAGTGGAATTGTTGGCTAGTGTACCAAGAAAATCCCAAAATTTGAAGCATTGCTGAATCTAGGGCTTCAAAGAATGCCTTCAGGTTTCTTTTTCCATCTCTCAGGTCTGCTTTAACCTATGTTGTTTTTATTTTTCAGGCAGGTTTTAACATGTGTGGGTAAAAAAGCCTGCTGGCTATTCTTAGGGGTATCCTAACATCCCACCCAACACTACCTAAAGGTCTCTGGTCCAATTGGTTCACATGCCTTCCCACATGGTAGAGGAGAAGGGGCTATGTAACTGACCTCCTCACGGGGCAGGGGGTTGCAGTGGTTAACAATGTGGCTGTAAGAGGTGTTCACTGTAAATGGGAGTGGCTACCAGCCCTACTGCAATATGATTCTGCCCAATGCCTGGGATGAAACAGGTTACAAGAAATTAGGAGGCAGTGCCTCTCCACTACTTGCATATGTGCTCCTGAGAGAATCTATGAAAGACTTGTTAAAGGAGTTTGAAGAACCAGGATTCCCATATATGTGATATTACATAGTTTTGAGTGCAAAGGAGAAATCTCCTTTGTTAGGCGAATACTTGAGACAAGATGCCATTGGCTTAATTTGAGTGTCTGCTAGTCTCCCACCCCTCACCTCCCCTTCTTCATGGGGTTACCTAATTTGTCCTTTAAGACTCACTTCAGGCAGCACCTCTTCCAGGAAGCCCTTCTAGTGCTGGATTTTGTCTGCCATAGTGCTTACTGGGCTCCACTGTATCTTCATGACTAAGATAATGGCCCCCCGGGGAGCTAGTGCAGCTCAGTAGTTTGAGCACCTGCTTCCCATGTATGAGGTCCCGGTTCAATCCCTGGTACCTCCTAAAAGAAAAAAAAAGAGCAGGAATAAGAAAATGGCTCCCACAATATCCCTATGAATGTAAGATGATCATATAATTTGTTGTCCAAAATGAGATACATTTTAGATTGAAATTATTAATAATATTTTTTAAAAAGTCATCTCCCCCACCCCCCCAATGGTTCTCTCATCTGTCTGTTCATTGTTTGCTTGCCTTCTCCAGAAGGCACCACAACCCAAACCCAGGACCTCCCATGTGGTAGGTGGGCACCCAACTGGTTTAACCACATGAACTCCTCTATTAATAATAATTTTAAAAATTATGCTAGAACAACAGGTGTAAACTGGAATTGTCTCAGGCATGGGGATGTATGGTCCCCCTATTTATGTATGCCCTTTTGTGATAATTGCTTTCTTGTCTATCTTCCCAACTAACCTATGAGCCATTTGATGATGGAGATTGTTATCTCCTATCCCAAATGCTGGACACACAGTGTTTGATAAATGCTTGCTTAATGTTGAACAAAGAGGCTTACTCTGTCCTTAAAGGCTGGTAGATTTACATAGTCTCTTTAGACTGAGAGGGTTAAAACATGCTTCAGGTGCATCTGATCATTTCTCTTCCCTGTTTTATCATGGGATGTTGGCACAGATATATTTTTAAAGCTCTTCCATCCATGTCTCTCCCATGCACATGAAGCTAATTATATGATTCTACTTTATGAGATCTGAACCATCAACAAAAGGGAATCAGGCTGCTTCAACTAGAGTTTAGATCTGGTAACTAATCTCTTCTTTTCGCTATTTGAAAATTCCTGTTTCAGATATATCACACTATAAATCAACAGCTTAAACATAGAACTAGTTTAATTTATTTTGCTTTTTTTATGGCAGGTTTGTATATAAATACATTTCAAAATATAATCTTCTAAACTTGCAGATATTCATAACCATTTAGAAATGATTTAAAAAGTTGTCAAATACTTGTAATTATATAAATTGTTCCTCAAATTACAGGAAGCTTAGAAAAGCTTTATTGCTGCTTAGTTTTGTTTGAATGCTCCTGAATATGCTATTGAGAGTTGTGATAAATCAAGAGGGCTGAAAGATGGAAATGGTCATAGTGTTTAAGTTATGTTACACTTAAATCTATTTAATTGACTATTTTCACAAACATGGTGTTCTTTTGTAAGGTGCATTTAAAAACTCATTCTGTTCTGTGTTTTCCTTTGCAGAGCTAAGAAAAAAACCCCTGCATGCTTTTGTATTTCTCATTCTTTGGTTTTCTTCCAGTGCATGTATATAATTATATGTTCATGTTGTCATGGTGATTCAGGGCTAGAATTGTGAGACTGTTGTTATCACTTGCCTAAGCCTGAAACCGGCTGTCCAGCCCAGCTAAATCAGCAATGCATTGCTGGATGGTAAACATATTCTTTGCTGTTAATTCATCTGTCATTAGAGCATTTTTAAAAGATTTTATTTATTGGCGAGATTTATTCAAAATATAAGATCAATATGTGTTATGGAATTTTAAAGCATTGTTCCCTAGCTCCTTACATTTAAATTTCATTGTGATCCTCATTTGTTTTCATGTTAAGTCAGATGACACATTACTTCCCAAATAACTTGATTATTTTTCCTGCTAAGCAGTGTTTTTTCCAAAAAACTACCTTTAATAGTTGTGGATATTGTTCCAACATTTTGTTTACCATAAACTGGATCACAGTTTACATACTGATTCTCATCTGATTTTTATTTTTTATTAATTTATTTTTTGAGGTACCAGGGCCAGGGATTGAACCAGGAAACTTATATGTGGAAAGCTGGCACTCAACCACTAAGCCACATTGGCTCCCCTGAATTGGTTTTTGTTTGTTTGTTTGTTTGCTTATTGTTTTTGTTTTTAGAAGGCATGGGGGACAGAACCCCGTACCTCCCATGTGGGAAGCAGACACTCAGCTGCTTGAGGCACATCTGTTCCCCTCAATGGATTTTTTTTCACTCAATATTCACTACCTTTTCATTTATCTACTATACCATTTTTTTATTCCCCTCCCCCTTGGGTTTGCTTGCTGTCCGCTCTCTGTGTGCATTCACTCTGTGTTTTTCTGTGTTTTTACCAGTCTCCCTTTTCGTTGGGTCATCTTGCTTAGTCAGCTCTCCATGGCACTTGCAAGCCAGGCGAGCCTGCCTTCACAAGGAGGTCCCGAGACACGAACCCAGGGCCTCCCATATGGTAGATGGGAGTCTGGCTGATTGAGTCACAGCCACGTCCCTCTACTATATCATTTTAAACATCTGCATAGTATTCAATTGTACTATTGCATGATAATATCTTTCATAAGTCACCTAGTGCTTAATCTCTGCATTGTTTCCTACTTTTCTGATTACAAATTATTATCCCATGGATAGGCATTGGGTGCATATCGTTTTTTGGACTTTTATGTGTATTTCTGTGGAAAACACTCTTAGTTACCTTTACCTTCAAGCTCTATTATACTAATCAATCTGAATATGCCCCTTCTCTTCCTCAAATGCTTCAATGGTTCCTGTGGCCTTCAGAAAACGAGCCCATTTTGCTTACCAATTCCCAAGGCCACTGTGACCTACCTTCCTCTCCAGTCTCTTCTCTGTCCTCTCCCCACACTCCTGTATGCCAGCCTCCCTAAACAATTTGAGGAATCTTGCCCATGTAAAGATCATTTATTTTTCCCACATCCTCTCCCTTGCTGCCTACCCCCAGCCAACTCTAAGCCCTCCATGACTCCCACCTTGAAGTAATCTTTCTGTTAACAGCTGTGTCTTTCTTTAAGCACTTGCCCCTTTCTCTTACCTATGTAAGTGTATGTTTACCCTCCCAGGGCACACAATAGATTATGACTTCTTCAGGATTCAGTCTGTTGATTTAGGATCTGGAATATTGAAGAAGGTTAATACCTGATTGATTTTTTAATTTTTTAAATTTAAAAATTTTTTTGGAGTGTGTCATTCATACATGAACAAAGATAAACACTAAGTGTATAATAAAACTTGTGAACTTACAAAACAAACATGCATAACTTCATATTCGGGTCCCATACATCAACCTGCCACCAATGCCTTACATTGTTGTGAGATATTTGTTATAAATTATGAAAAAATACTGTCAAAATATTGCTACAAATCATTTCTTACATTTGGTATATATTTCCCCCAATCCACCCTATTATTATTTTTAAAATATTTTTTGTAGGTTGTGAACTTACAAAATCATGCATATGTGTAGAATTTCCATACAATACTCCTTCACCAACACACCACACTGTGGTGGAACATTGTAACAGATTATGAAATAATATCATCAGACTATTACCACTAACCATGGTCTATAGTGTACATTTGGCACACTTTTTCCATACACCCCCATTATCGACACAGTACATCTTTGGCATAAATGCATGACTTTTACAGTATTGCTGTTAACCACAGTCCATAGTTCACACCAATTGCTTTTTTCCCATGTTTCGCCACATTCCCACTACCCTGCAATAGTGACATACATCTGCTCTAGTTCACAGAAGGACATTCTTGTATCTTTACCATCAACCACAATTCTCATCCACCTCTGAGTTATTCAGTCCCTAGATTATTCTCGAGCTTTCTTTCAGTTGACATTTATATCCCTAGACTACCCTTTCCAGTCACATTCCCATTTCTGAACCAGCTGCTATTCACGATAATGTGTTACCATCAACTCTATACACTTCCATACTTTTATAATAAAGTTAATTAAAACTTCTACATACATTAAGCATCAGTAGTCCTTTTCAGCCCTTTCTTTTTTTTTTTAATATTTATTTATTATTATTATTTTTTAATTACATTAAAAATATATATATGAGGTCCCATTCAACCCCACCGCCCCCGCCCCCCACTCCCCCCACAGCAACACTCTCTCCCATCACCGTGATACATCCATTGCACCTGGTAAGTTCATCTCTGAGCATCACTGCACCCCATAGTCAATGGTCCACATCATAGCCCAGACTCTCTCACGTTCCATCCAGTGGGCCCTGGGGGGATCTACAGTGTCCCGTAATTGTCCGTGCAGCACTATCCAGGACAACTCCACGTCCCGAAAACGCCTCCACATCTCATCTCTTCCTCCCGTTCCCCACACCCAGCAGCCCCCATGGCTACCGTTCCCACACCCATTCCACATTTTCTCTGTGGACATTGGATTGGTTGTGTCCATTGCACACCTATGTCAAGTGAGGGCTTAGATTCCACATGGGTACTGGATGCACTCTTCCCGCTTCTAGTTGTAGACACTCTAGGCTCCATGTTGTGGTGGTTGACCTTCTTCAACTCCATGTTAGCTGAGTGGAGTAAGTCCAATAAGTCAAAGTGTAGGAGCTGAAGTCTGTTGAGGCTCTGGGCCTGGGTGTCATATTATCAGTCCAGAGATTCAAATCCCCTACATATATCTTAAACCCAGCACCAACTACAATTCCAATAAAGTAGCATGCAAGTCTTGTGAAAAGAGATCCCCTCTGAGTCCATTTCCATCATGCAGAAACACCAGCTCCAAAGAAGGGCCATCTGTCATGGCAGTGAACCCCTTCTGCCATGACCATAGAACCCGTGGGTCTCTTTATCCCTCAAAAGAACCAATACCTGGGGTTGTATCTACCTTATCTGTCTCTTAGACTCTGTTCAGTTGTACATAGGGGTATTCCTTCTGACAACCTCCAGACTCTTTTTTAGAGACTCACAGCCTTATAATCTCATTTCTCCTTTCCATTTCCCCCTTACATTAGGTCAAACCGCTTCCCGAAGTCATGTTATTATATGTAGATAGGTATATTCTGCTGTTCCGCATTGAATCTTTAATTCAAGGTCATTTTCTAGTTGCTTCTTCAGCTGGTATGTGGTAGTGATCCCTCGGTGCCAGGGAGGCTCATCCCCGGGTGTCGTGTCCCACGCTGGGGGGAATGCATCACATCTACACGCTGAGTTTGGCTGTGAGAGTGGCCACATTTGAGTAACATGAAGGCTGTCAGGAGGAAACCCCCAGGCACAATGCTACTCTAGGCCTTGTTCTTATTGCAGGTGCATAGGCTCAAAAGTGTAGCCATTAGTATCAAGAGCCCACTGTTGGGCCCTCCTTCCTTCCTGGTTCTTGCTGTTGCACCTGGAGGATTGCTGCTGCTCTCCCAGGGCCCACAACAGTGACCCCCCCAGCCAGGAGCCCAGTACCCCCCCAGCTGTTGTTTTTAATTGTTTCCACTATGAGTATATATAGACATTACCATATACCCTGGGCATATGCCCTGTATAACTCCCTGTCAACCATATATATCCTGTCAATAACATCCCATATCGTTATTCCTCCGCTGCCATTGTTGAACCACTCTGTGATCCAAAACTTCCCGTAAAGTGAATCCCAACATAATGTCAGCTTCAGAAGAGTCTTAGATCACCAAAATTCATATATACAATATACAGTATTTCCCCAGATCCACCATAAAACCTTTTCCCTTCCACACCAATAATCTTTTAACTTATTCATATCATATTTCCTGAAACTGATGTACAGATTCCGAAACTATAGTTTTCAAACAAGGTAACATTTGTGCTTACTATGTGGTCCATACTTTAGGTTGTACAGTTTTCTAAATTTTTTAGTTATCCTATGTTTTGTCTTATGGTTTTCATTATTAGTCTGTCGTCCCCTATATGTTTTTGGTGTAATATTAGCTGTTTTATATTCATCCTCGTGTACTCTCACATAACTCCTCTTTTGCCCCCTTATTTACCTTTGTTCCATCCATTGCACGTCCATTTTCCCCTCCCCTTAGGGCCCACAACGCCTGCCAATCTAATGCCCTGGGAGCCGTCCTTTCTCACGAGAGATACAGTTCTCTCTATTCGACGGCATTAGTCTTCCCCAGGATATGGGTCCACCCCACCCAATGGTAGAACCCACCTTGGCAAAATGAGCCTTCAGCTATTCCCTCCGGAGTCCTCCCGCATCAGACCATACCCCCTGAGCGTCCTAACCAGGTAACCCTCCTACTTATACTTTGATACGTTTTACTCAACATTTAGTTCTCAATGAACTTCTGGCACTCTCCCATGTTTGTGTGTTGCCCCTCCCTCCCACCTATTTCTTGGACCATATTACCCCTCTTCCCATCCCCAGCCCCCCTCAAACCCAGAAAACCCCACCCGAAGGTAACCCCTTGCCCCCATTTTGTCCCTTCTTTGTGCTCATACTTACCCCCAGCTCATCACAGATTCCACCCCTACAGACATTAACTCACATCCTTCCTCCACCCCCCGATTTCCAGTAAGCCACTTTTCCAGACTCTAGCTCTCTGAGGCAGTTAACTTATTTCATATCATTGAGGTCATATAGTATTTGTCCTTAATGCCTGGGTTGCTTCACTCAACATAAGATTCTCAAGGTTCATCCATGTTATCACGTGCGATTGTAGTGTATTGGTTCTTACAGCTTTTCAGCCCTTTCTTATCTCCTAATAACCTATACTCTAGGTTTTAACACCATGTGTTTATTCTTTGTATTTGTTCGTATTTATGAGACCATGTAATACTTGTCCTTTTGTGTCTGGTTACATCACTTAGCGTAATGTCTTCAAGATTGTTATTATATGAATACACGATTGTTTTTGTTGAATATTGGCTTGTGTGACTGCTTGACTATCTGAATGAATAATTATGATCCTTCCGAGAGTTATTGCTATCACTCTGAAAATGTCTCTCATTACTAATATCAGTGGTGTTTAAATGTCATTGACATATTTTTAAAATATAAAGCTTTAAAAAGTGTGCATTATAACATAATGTGGAAAAGTACACAAAAATGTACAGCTTAATAAATTATCAAAACACAAGAACCCATGTAAACTGTCACCCAGGTCAGGAAGTAGAACATGAGAGTGCTCTAGAAACTCACTGAGTTGCTTGCTAATCACAATTCCTTCCTTACCCCAAAAGTAACCACTGCTATGACTTTTGTGAAAATCATTTGTGTGTTTTCTTTAGCACTTTCTGATTACTGAACTTTGTGTCAACGAAGTAATTCTTTATTTTTGTGTGTCTGGCATTTTCCCCCTCAACATTATATTTGTGAGATTCACCAGTGTTTGTGAGATTCACTATGTTAAATGTAGCTGCATAATAGTCCATCATATGAATAATTTATCCATTCTATCAGTGGAAATTTAGGCTGTTTATGGCTTGAGGCTGCAATGAACATGATTTCTATGAACCTCCTTGTACATAAGTTATGGTATATGTATTCAAAAATCTCTTTAGGGTATATACCCAAAGTGAAAAAACTAAAAAACATTATCAACTTCACTTGATAAAGCTAAACTGTCTCCCAAAGTTGTTGTACTAGTTTACATTGCCACCACCAATGTATGAGAATTCCTTTTGCTCACACCATCACCAATATTTGTTATTATCAGATGTCAGAGATTGATCATGTTTTAATCTGCTTGGCTGTGGAAAGCAATATACCAGAAATGGGTAGACATTTACAATGGGGATTTATTAGCTTACAAGCTTAGTTTCGAGGCTGAGGAAAATGTCCAAATCAAGACATCATTGGGCAACATTTTCTCCCTGAAGACCAGTGGCCAGTGCTCCTAGACTCCTCTGTCACATGGCAAGGTACATGGTGGCATCTGCTGGTCTCTCTCTTCTCTTCTGGTCTTGCTGCATTCAGCTTCTGGATTCTCTGGCTTTCTCTTCTTCTTTGTATGAATTTCATTCTCTTATAAAGGACGCGGGTAAGAGGATTAAGACCCACCCTGGGCCTTGCCTTAATTGAAGTAACCTAGTCAAAAGGTCCTACTTATAATAGGTTTACACACATAGGAATAGATTAGTTTTAAGAACATGATTTTCTGGGATCCATACATCACAAATCATGTCCGCCATTAAAGGTCCCAACTCCTAATCCTGGGGTGTGAACTCAATTTTAAATAGGACCTTTGAAGATGTTAGATAAGGAGTGACCAAACTGAAGGAGGGTCGGCCTTAATCCACTATGGCTGAAGTCCTTATAAGCAATGAGAATTGGATATGGAAAGAAAGGCCACAGGGAAAAAAACAGAAGTAGGAAGTCAATGGAACCTTGACGAGAAAGGAGAAGACATTGTCACGTGCACTGCCATGTGACAAAAGAGTCAAGGACCAAGGATCATTGGCAGGCAGCCCCCCAATGCCACAATCTTGGAGGAAAAGCATCGCCTTGCTGAAGCCTTAATTTTGAACTTCCCCCGGCCTCAAAACAGAGTCAATAACTTCCTGTTGTTAAGCCAACCCATTGCATGGTATTTATTTTAGCAGCTAGGAAACAAAAACATCAGATTTTAAAATTGTGGTCAATCTGATTGATGTTAAATAATGTCTTAGTTGTCAGGGCAAAGTACCACAGACTTAAATAACAGGAATTTATTTATTTTTAAAAATTCATATCAATATTACAAATTACTCCATTAACACAAGATGATAAATATAATAACAGTAAATCTGCTTTAGTCAGTGATTACATTCCCCCTTATTTTTGTTCATTCCTCAATCTTGAGGAATTTGGGACAATGTCCTCTCTGATTGCTTTAGGCTAAGAAGGGACGGACGTAGATATTATGGAGCAGAGGAATAGAATTGTTTTGCTTGAAGTTGAAGATACACCTTACTTTGGGGATGGAACTGATCCATCATCACCATTTTGTTAGTTGTCTAGGGCAAGCCCAGAGAACTGGAGAGCTGGAGTTGGCTGCAACTCTGCTGGATTTCAGAACTTAACTATATAAGAACAATCTGAAGTCTTTAAGTCTCTGAGAAATATACTTAATAGGTAAATTGAAAATTATAGGTTCAAATAAAAAAAGTAGAAGAATCATGATTAGGAGACTTATGAGTGTAACTATGTAACTATGTTATATTGAGGAAATAGCTTTTCTTATATTTCCAGATAGAGCCACTTGAGGGGATGTTGGTTTCATGAGTCTGTATGGTGTTTGGACATCGCAGGGCCTTCAGGAGCACTTTTGTTTGAGGCTTAGTTTACTGTGGCAGTTTGTGAAGTCTGGTTGAGACCTGCATATGTGTAACCTCTGGACTTCAGGACTAATCTCCCAACCCACATTGAAATCTCTTAGCTGCGAAAACTCTTCTGTATTTAATACTTCCCCTTTTGGTTAAGGTCTTTCTCCAAATGTATCACTTGTACTAATGATGTGCTTTTGTTATAGATCCTGAAAGAACATTCTTATTTTGTATTATTAACCACAATCCTTATCCACCACAGAGCTCACTGTGTTATCCCATGTTTTATTTTCTATTCCTTCTAGTAACATATTTAACCCAAACATCTCTTTCAACCACGTTCTCAAACATACTTCAATGCTGTTAATTACACTCATAATATTGTGCTACCATTATCTCGGTCTGTTTCCACACTATTATAAACAATCTAATTATAAATTCTGTACAGATTAAGCATCAGCTCCCATTCTCTACCCCCATTCTATCTCCTGGTAACATATCTTCTAGATTTTACCTCTATGGATTTGCTTATTATAATTAGTTCATGTTAGTGAACTACAATATTGGCCATTTTGTACATGACTTATTTCACTAAAAAAAAAGGTCCTTTGGATTCATCCATATTGTTGCATGCACGCACACTTCATTCCTTCTTACAGTTGAATAATATTCCATCATATGTATATACCACATTTGGTTTAACTATTCATCTCTTGATGGACATTTGGGTTGCTTCCATCTTTTGGCAATTGTGAATAATGCCACTATGAATATTGGTGTGCATATATCTGTTTGTGGGCCGGCTTTCAATTCTTCTGAGTATGTGCCTAGTAGAGGAATTGCCAGATCATATTGCAATTCTATACTTAGCATCCTGAAGAACCACCAAATTATCTTCCACAGTGGCTGCACCACGGTACATTCCCACCAGCAGTGAATATGATTTCTTATTTCTCCATCCAACACTTGTAGTTTTCTTTTTAAAAAAATAGTAGCCAGTCTAGTAGGTTTGAAATGGAATCTTATTGTGGTTTTGATTTGCATTTCCTTAATAACTAATGATTTTGAGCATCTTTTCATGTTCTTCTAAGCCATTTGTATTTTCTCTTTGGAAAAATGTCTATAAAGTCTTTTGCCCATTTTTAATTGGGTTGTTTTTCTTTTCATTGTTGAGTTGTAGGGTTTCTTTACATATGCTGGATATTAAACCCTTATTGGTTATGTGGTTTCCAAATATTTTCTCCCATGAATAGGCTGCCTTTTCACTTTCTTGACAAATGCTTTTGAAGCACAAAAGTTTTTAATTCTGAGGAAGTCCCACTTATCTAAATTTTCCTTCATTGCTTGTGCTTTGGATGTAAAGTTTGTGAAACCCTTGCCTACCACAAGGTCTCAGAGATGCTTTTGTACATTTTCTTCTAGGAGTTTTATGGTACTGACTCTTATATTTAAGTTTCTGAATCATTTTGAATTAATTTTTGTATAGGACATTAAATAGGGATCCTCTTTCATTCTTTAGGAAATGAATGTTCAGTTCTCCCATAATCATCTGTTATGGAGATCATTCTGTCCCAAATGGTGGGCTTGGCAGCCTTGTCAAATATCAGTTGGCTGTAGATGTGCGGGTCCATTTCACAACTCTCAGTTAGATTCCTTTGGTTAATATGTCTATACTTATGCTAATACCATGCTGTTTTGACCGTGCTTTCAAGCCAGGTATTGTGAGTCCTCCAACTTTGTTCTTTTTCAAGAGATGTTTCGCTATTTGGAGTCCCTTACCCTTCCAAATAAATTTGATAATAGGCTTTTTCATTTCTGTAAAAAAGGCTGTTGGAATTTCTATTGGGATTGTACTGAATCTTAAATCATTTGGAGTAGAATTGATATCTTAATGATGTTTAATCTTCCAATCCATGAACACAGAATGTCCTTCTATTTATTTAGGTCTTCTTTGATTCTTTCAGCAATGTTGTATTGTTTTCTTTGTACATCCTTTATATCCTTAGTTAAATTTAGTCCTAGATATTTTATTCTTTTTAACTGCTATTGTAAATGGTATTTTTTCCTTAATTTCTCCCTCAGCTTTCATTCCTAGTGTTTAGAGGTACTGTTGATTTTTGCATGGTGATCTTATATCCTGCCATTTTGCTGAAATGTTTATTAGATCTAATAGCTTTGTTGTAGATTTTTGTGGATCTTTCTATATATAAGATCATATCTGCAAATAGTGAAAGTTTTACATCTTGGATGTTTTTTATTTCATTGTTTTGTGTGTGTGTTTTGTTTTTTGTTTTTTTTTTAATTTTGTTTATGTTTTTTTGATCTAACTCCTCTAGCAAGATCTTCTAACACAATGTTAAATAAGAGGTTAACAGTGGGCATACTTATCTTGTTCTGGATCTCAGAGGGAAAACTTTCATCTTTCACCACTGCGTATGTTAGCTGTGGGTTTTTCATTTAAGCCATTTATCATGTTGAGGGAGTTTATTTCTATTCCTATCTTCAAAGTGTTTTTATGAAGAAAGATTGCTGGATTTTGTTGAAGGCCTTTTCTGTGTTGATAGAGATGGTTATGTAATTTTTCTCCTTCAATTTATTAATGTGATGTATTATATTGATTAGTTTTTTTGCTTTGAACTACCTTTGCACACCTGGGATAAAACAGCACATTCATTTAATGTGCTGTTGGATTTCATTTGCAAGTGTTTTATTGAGGATTTTTGTACCTGAATTCATTAGAGATTGGTCTGTAATTTTCTTTTCTTTTGGCATCTTTATCTTTGGTGTTAAGGTGATGTTAGCCTCATAGAATGAGTTATCTAAAATTAATATAGCTTTCCCAACTCTCTTTTGGTTATTGTTTAAATGAAATATCATTTTCCAACCTTTCGCTTTCAATTATTTGTGTCCTTGGATCTATGGTGAATCTCTTGTAGACAGCATGTGGATGGATCATATTTTTAAAAATCCATTCTGCCAATCTGTATCTCTTAATTGTGGGGTTTAATCTATTAACATTCTGCATTATTATTGTAAATGAAGTACTTGCTTCAACCTTTTATCCTTAGGGTTTTATATGTCATATTTTACTTTTGTTTCTCTTTTTACCCTTTTAGTTACCCTTACTAATAATCTTCATTTCTATAACTCTTCTCCAAACTCCTCCTCCTATCTTTCCCTTTTAGCCTGCAGATCTCCCTTCAGTATTTCTTGCAGGGCAGGACTCTTTTTGATTAATTCTCAGTTTCTGTTTATCTATGAATATTTTAATCTCTCCCTCATTTTTGAAGGACAATTTTGCTGGATACTAAGCTCTTTGCTGGCAGGTTTTGTCCTTTAGTATCTTAAATATGTCACACCACTGCCTTCTTGCCTCCATGGTTTCTGACGAGAAATGAGCAACTTAATCTCATTGAGCATCCCTTGTATGTGATGGATTGCTTTTCTCTTGCTACTTTAAAGATTCTCTCTTTATCGTTGGCATTTGACAGTCTGATTAGTATGTGTCTTGGAGTAGTGCTGTTAGGATTTCTTTATATATCAATTAATCATTTATTATTTATATGTAGTGTTCTCTGACATTTTTCTTTTTTAAAAAGACTGAAATGCCTGCAAGTCATAATTTGGGTCTCCTAATAATAGAAATTCAAGATTCAAACAAAACTATATAAATAAATATTAGATTAAAACAACAAAGGAACATAGTAGTATAAAATAGTGCAGTAAGGAGATTAGCAAATCCTCTCCCCAAAAAGCATCAGTAAAACTTCACAAAACTGTCAAAAACAGCTATTTCAAGACTGAAAACTGACCAAAGGCATACAAAAAATTGAGAAGAATTTATTCAAGAGAAACTACCAACCATTGTCAAAGGACAGAGGGAATTTGTGGCATATTAGCCTGGAGCTATTCTCATTCCCCCAATTTCAACAGCACAATAGCTCTATCAGTGAGGGGAAAGATGTGAGGACCAGAAACTTTGCTGCTGAAAGGAACTAGCTTGATTTGGAGCAGTGTTCAAGGAAATGAAACACTGAACATTGTCAGAAATAGGAGTGATGTCAATGTCAAATGAACAGGGAAGGCTAACATCGCAGTGAGCCTAGGGCTGTCCTCATGGTTTGGAAAGTAACAGACTAGGTTTTCAGAAACTGAAACTGCCCTTATAATCTCTTCTATACCTGGTGGTATAGAAATCTATTTGCATTACAAGGCTATACACACGTTCAGGAGAAACTGAAGATCATGCCAGCTATCCACCCATCTTTCCCTGGATGTGAGGCTTTGCACATGCACAGAGGAGAAATGCGAGGGCTCAGTGGAAAGTAAGAGCTGGGAAAAACTTGTAAACTTCCTGAATGTCTTATTTTCTAGGGCTGCTATGACAAATACCACACAATGGGCTGACTTACACAACTGGAATTTGTTCTCTTATGGTTTTAGAGGCTAGAAGTACAAAATCTAGGTATCAACAAACCATGCTTTCTCCCAGAGTCTGTGATATTCTGGTGCTGGCTTGCTGCAATCCTTGGGGTTCTTTAGCTTCCATCTCTGCTTATAATGCATGGCAATCTTTCTCTTCTTTTGTCTACTACAATTATTTCCATTGACGTCTGGCTTCTATTGAATGACTCCACCTGAATCTCCTCTGCTGTATAAGGACTCCAGTCACATGAATTTCTCCCTGAGTCATATTGGCTTCATCTAAATAAGATCTTCAAAGTTCCTATTCACAAATGAGTCCTAACCTTGACTAATAATAACATCTTTAAAGATCCTATTTATGAATAGGTTCACACCGACAGGAACATGGATTAAAAAAAATGAACACTGAATTTGACTGCATTCCCCAAACCGTGCACAGATCCATTAGGAAAGGGTGAAAACCTACTAGATTAAGGTCTTTGAACATAACCAGTCATTGGTGACCACTGAATAATGTTGACACAGGGGTTACCCACAGGGAACCAAGCCTAAAAATTTAAAAGAATATTAAAAAAGAACTCAGCAAAAACACAAGTGTCCCTATACCATATGGAAGACAAGCATAGTCTAGGTGAGTCATAAAACAAAAAAAGGAACAAAAAATAACAACAACTTCTGGGTGAAGAGACCAGAATCTGGAGCTGTTACAAAGTATTTCTTAAAATATTTAATTTTTCAAAAAAAAATATGAGGCATGCAAAGAACCAGAAAAGTGTGACTCATACATAGGAAAAAGAAGTTAATAGATATTCTCTCTGAGAAGGTCCAAACTTCAGAGCAGTTATAAAGATGTTTAGGTATCTAATGGAAGTCATATTTAATGAATTAAAGGAAAGCATGAAGATGCTCATGTATTTCAATACAAGTATGGCAATACTCATATTTTCTTTTTGTGTGTGTGTGTGTTTACATTGTGGTTTATATTTTAGACTATATAATTTTCTAAATTTTTAGTTATCTTATGTTTTACACTATGATTTACATTTTAGCCTATCAGCCCCTGTGTATTTTTGGTGTAATTTAACATGTCTTATATCCATCCTTGTGTACTCTTTTTTTTTTTTTATTTTTTATTATTTATTTATTTATTTTTATTGACTTTGTAATAATATTACATTAAAAATATATAAAAATATATATATTACAAAAAAAATATATTCAACCCCACCCCCCCACCCCACCTCTCCCCCCCTCAGCAACACTCGTTCCCATCATCATGACACATCCATTGCGTTTGGTAAGTACATCTCTGGGCACCTCTGCACCTCATGGTCAACGGTCCACATCATGGCCCACACTCTCCTCCATTCCATCCAGTGGGCCCTGTGAGGATTTACAATGTCCGGTGATTGTCCCTGAAGCACCATCCAGGGCATCTCCATGTCCCAAAGACGCCCCCATCTCTCATCTCTTCCTGCCTCTCCCCATACCCATCAGCCACCATGTCCACTTTTCCCAATCCAATGCCACCTCTTCTATGTGGATATTGGATTGGTTGTGTCCATTGCACCTCTATGTCAAGAGAAGGCTCAGATTCCACATGGATGCTGGATGCAATCCTCCCACTTTCAGTTGTAATCACTCTAGGCTCCATGGTGTGGTGGTTGTCCTTCTTCAACTCCATCTTAGCTGAGTGTGGTAAGTCCAATAAATCAGATTGTAGGTGCTGGAGTCTGTTGAGGCTCAGGACCTGGCTATCACATTGTCAGTCCAGAGATTCAAATCCCCTAAATATATCTTAAACCCCAACACTAACTGCACCTCCAGCACATTAGCATGAAAGTCTTATGAAGAGAGATCCCATCTGAGTCCAGATTCATCACATATAAACACCATTTCCAAAGAGGGGCCCTCTGACCTGGTAGTTAACCCCATCGGCCATGACCATAACTCCCATGGGTCTCTTTAGCCCTCAAAGGAACCAATATCTGGGGGTTGTATCTGCTTTATCTGTCTCTCAGACTCTGCTCAGTTGTGCATAAGGGCAATCCTTCTGCCAGCCTCCAGACTCTTTTTTAGAGACTCGTAGCCATATAAACTCATTTCTCCTTTCCATTTCCCCCTTACATTAGGTCAAACAGCATTTTAAAGTCATGTTATTTTATGTAGACAGGGATATTCTGCTGATCCGCATTGAACCTTCCATATAAGGTCATTTTCCAGTTGCATCATCAGTTGGATACTCATATTTTCATTATTTGCTTCCAATATTCAGTATTCACTTTCAGTGACTCATTAACTAGAGAATTTCAATAAAGATGTGGAAATGACAAAAAGGGCCAAATGGAAATTCTGAATTTAAAAAGTAAAATAATTGAAATTAACAACTCACAAAAGGGGATAAACAGCATAAATGAGATGGCAAAAGAAATATCCAGTAAACTTGAAGACATATCATAATAGAGGTTATCTAATCAGAAGAATGAAAAAATAATGAAGAAAAATGAACCTCAAAGATTTGTGGTACAGCATCAAGCATAGCAACGTATGTGTATCGGGAGTCCTAGAATAGGAGGAGAGAGATATAGGACAGGAAAAAATATTTGAAAAAATAACAGTCAAGTACTTCTCAAATTTGAATAAAAGTATGCATTAGCGTATCCCAGAAGCTCAATGAACTCTAAGTAGGATAAACCCAAAAATATTTATGCCAGACACATCATAGTCAAGCTGTTGAAAGTCAAAGGCAAAGAGAAAATCTTGAAAGCAGTAAGAGAAAAACAACTCATCTTGTACAGAGGAACAACAATATGATTAACAACAACTTTCTCAGAAACATTTGAGTCCAGAAGGCAGTGGGATGGCATATTCAAAATGCTGATGGTAAAAGTCTGTTAACTAAAAGTTTCATATGGATCAAAACTATCCTTCAGAAATGAAAGGGAAATAGAGGCATTCCCAAATTAAAAAACTACTGAGAGAATTCACCGATGACAGACCTTCTTAAAGAAAATACTAAAGGGAGTCCTTCAGGCTGAAGAGAAATGATGCCAGATAGTAAGTCAAATCCAAACAAGAAAATAAAGAGCAATGGAAAATGTACATTCTTTTTTTTTCTTCTCTTAATTTATTTAAAAATCACAAGATTGCTTAAAATAGCAATAATAAAGCTATAAGGTTGGTTTTATAACATACAAATATGTAATATATGTATAGCAATAATAGTACAAAGGAGGGAAGATAAAATGAAGCTATATCAGAATAACATTTCTGCATTTTACTAGAGTTAAGTTTATATTATTCTAAAATAAATTGTGATAAGTTGAAATGCATATTGTAATCACTGGAACAACCAGTAATAAAATAACTAAAAAATATAGTTGAAAAACTAACAAAGGAATTAAGGTAGTATCCTAGTAAAGATCTATTTAACACAAAAGGAGGCAGTAGGGAAGTGGATGTGGCTCAAGTAATTGGGCCCCCGTCTACCATATAGGAGGTTCAGGGTTCGATATCCTGGGCCTCCTGGTGAAGGCAATGTTGACCCATGTGGTGAACTGGCCCATGTGGAGTGCTGGCCTGTGTGGAGTATTGCCCTGTGCAGGAGTGCTGCCCTGCACAGGAGTGCTGGCCCATGTGGAGAGCTGGCACAGCAAGATGGTGCAATAAAAAGAGGGGAGATAATAAGAGACACAGCAGGCCAGGGAGCTGAGGTGGTGCAAGAGAATAATCGCCTCTCTCCCACTCTAGAAGGTCCCAGGATTGGTTCCTGGAGCTGCCTAATGAGAATACAAGCAGACACAGAAGAACATATAGGGAATAGACACAGAGAGCAGACAATGGAGGGAGGGGGAGAAATAAATAAATAAATAGATAAATCTTTTAAAAAAAGGAGGCAGTAAAAGAACAAAGCAGATATGAAGCATATAGAAAACAAATATTGAAATAGTAGATATAACTCCAACTATATCAATAATTGCATTAAAAGTGAACAGATTACACACTGCAGTCAAAAGGCAGAGATAGTCATACAGGGTAAGAAACAAACAAACAAAAAAACAACCAAAAAACCTTACCAACATCAAACTATATGCTATTTACAAGAGACCTATTTTAGATTCAGAGAAACAAATAAGTTGAAATTAAATGGATCAAAAAACATGCAAACAGTACCCATAAGAGCTGTAGTGGCTATACTAATCTCAGATAAAAAAAGATTGTAAGACAAAATATGTTATACAGCCATAGAAGGATATTTCACATGATAAAACAATGATGAAAGAGGTTGTTGATGTGGGAGAAGTGGGGGAGTTGGATGAGGGGTATATGGAACCTCATACTTTTTAATGTAACATTTTTGTGATCTGTGTACCTTCAAAAAATACAATTAGAAAATTAAATTTAATTTAAAAAATAATTTTAAAAAAGAGTCATTTCATAAAGAAGACATGAGTATAAATATACACACCTGAAAACAGAATCCTAAAATACATGGAGCAAAACTGACAGAACAGTAAGGTGAAAAAGAGTGCAACAAAGTTAGAGATTTTAATACTTCACTCTCAACAACTGACAGCATGACTAAAGAAAATCAACACAGATATAGAAGTCTTGAACAACATTATCAACTGACTTGACCTGACCTTTATCTATAGAACGTTCCAACCCACAAGAGCAGAATATGCATTCTGTTCAAATGATATGGAACATTATCCAAGATAGACCATACCCTAGACCATGAAACAAGTCTCAATACATATAAAAGCATTAAATCATAAGAAGAGTGCACTCCAGCCACAGCTGAATTCAATTAGAAATCAACAACAGAAAGAAATTTGGAAAATTCCCAAATTTTTGCAAAAATTTAAAAATATTCTTCTAAATAACCCATGAATCAAAGGGAAAAAAATCCCAAGGGAAATTAAACAATATTCTGAATTCAGTGTAAACAAAATCAGCATATTAAAATTTATGGGCTGGTTAGGCAATGCTTAGAGGGAAATTTATGGCTGTAAAATCTTTTATTAGAAAAGAAGGGAAATTTTGATAATAACTTTAGATTCTGCCTTAAGAACCTAGCCAAAAAAAGAACAATCAAAAAGCAAATAAAGCAGAAGGAAGGAAATAATAAACACTAAAGCAGAAATCAATAAACTTTAAAAAGAAAATCAATGGAGAAAATTATTGAAATTGAAAGTTGCTTCTTTGAAAAGAGCAACAAAATTGACAAAGCAAAAAAGAGAGGACACAAAACACCAAAATTAGAAATTAAATAAGGAACATTGTTATTTACTGATCCTACGGAAGATTAAAAAAACCTTTATGTCAACAAATTAGAAAATATAAATTAAATGGACAAATTCCTAAAAAGAAACAAATTACTAAAACTGAATAAAGAAGATATTAGAAATGTGAATGGACCTTTAACAAGTAAATAAATTGAATTAATGATTTAATGTCTTTCCACAAAGGAAATTCCAGACTCATATGACTTCATTGGTTTATTGTATCAAATATTTAAAGAAGAACCTATGCCAATCTTTCACAAACTCTTCTAGAAAATAGAGGAAAAGGGAACATTTCAAGTCATTATATGAGACCAACATTACTCTATCAAAACAAGACAAATACATTACAAGAAAAGAAAAACTACAGACCTATGTATCTGATATAAGTGCAGAAATACTCAGCAAAATATTAACTGTATCCAGAAACCTATAAAAATATTATATACTATGACCAAGTGGGATTTAG
The DNA here is from genome assembly GCF_030445035.2 of Dasypus novemcinctus. Taxonomy (NCBI): domain Eukaryota; kingdom Metazoa; phylum Chordata; class Mammalia; order Cingulata; family Dasypodidae; genus Dasypus; species Dasypus novemcinctus. The sequence goes on from NC_080676.1 coordinate 55,653,563, forward strand.
CTCAAGAATGGTTTAACATGTGAAAATTAAAGTAATACACCATCTTAATAGAATAAAGAAGAAAAGTTACATGGCCATCTCAATAAATGCAGAAAAAGAGCATTTGATAAAATCTAAGTCTATCATCATAAAAACTCTTACCAAACTAGGAGTAGAAGGTAACTACTTCCTCAACCTGAAAACGTGCATCTTAAACAAACAAACAAACAAAAACAACCAAAACTTACAACTAAACTCATCCAATTAATGGTGAAAGACTGTAAGACTGGGAATAAGGCAAGGATGACTGCTGTCTCCATTACAATTCAACATTATACTAGGAGTTGTAGTCAAAGAAATAAGACATAAAAGGAAAATGAAATAAAGGAGGGAAAGATGGAAAGAAGGAAGAAGGAAAGAAAAGAGAGAAGAAAGAAGCAAAAGTGAAGAGAGCATAGACAAAGAAGAAAGGAAGACCAAAAGACAACCAAATTTGGAAGGAAGAAGTAAAATTGTCTTTATTTGCAGATAACAAGATTGGCTATATAGAAAACTTAAGGAATCCACCTGCACTAAAAGGAATAACAACAACAACAACAATGACAACAAACCCTACTAGAACCCAGAAAGGAGCAAGGTTGCAGAATATAAGATCAGTATACAAAATTCTATTGTATTTCTATATACTAGCAATGAACTATCAGAAAATAAAATCAAGACAATTCCATTTAACAGTAGCACTGAAACAAAATATTTAGGAATGAAATTAACAAAAAAGTGCAAGACTTTTACAGTAAAAACTATAAAATATTACTGAGAGAAATGAAATATCTAAGTAAATATAAAGATATTCCATGAGAGTTCATAAATTGTAACACTGAACTTTGTTAAGATGACAATTCTCTCCAATTGATCTATAGACTCAATGTTACCATCATCAAAATACCAGCAGGTTTTTTGTGTGTTTTTGCAGAAATTGGCAAGTTTATTCTAAAATTTATATGGAAATACAATTTTGGAAAAGAACCCCCAAAATGGAGAACTTACTCTTTTTAATTTCAAAATTATAAAGCTATAGCAACCTAGATAGTGGGGTACTAGCATAAGGATAGTCATATACAGATCAATGGAACAGAATTGACAGTAAAAAAATAAATCCTTACATTTATGGTCAATTGATTTTTGACAAAGTTACAGAGACAATTCAATGGAGAAGGAATAATCTTTTCAACAAATGCAGCTAGGATAATTGGATATGCACAAACACAAAAATTAATTTAAAAGAGATTATAGATCAGAAGGAATTCTACCTGTAGACAACACCCCCCATTCCCCCATTCTTCCCTGGCCTCCCTTATAGTGGGACTAAAGACTTCAACATCATTCCTCCCAGAGTTTCCATTCTCTGATACGCGATATGGAATTTAGACTTGTCAGCCCCCACAATCACATGAGCCAATTCCTTAAAATAAACAAAATCAAAATGGATAGCAGCACTAAATGTAAAAGTTAAAATTACAAAATGAAAAAATTACAAAACTTCTAAATCTTTGTAATCTTAGAACAGACAAATAGTTCTTAGCTACAACACCAAAGTCATGACCCATAAAAAATAAATTGATAAATTAGATTTCATCAATATTGAAAACATTTGCACTTCAAGAGATATTAAGAAAATGAAAAGGCAATATGAAGAATGGAGAAATATTTTAAAATCATATATCTGATAAAGGACTTGTATCCAGAATATATAAATAACTCTCAAAACTCAGTAAGATGATGAACAACCCAATAAAACAAAATATTTGAATAAGCATTTTACCAAAGAAGATATGCAAATATTTAATAAACACATAAAAGATACTTATAATTAATAAGAGAAATGCAATTTTTAAAATTTTTTTATTATTTTTGATTCTACAATCTTTTTTTTTATGTTACATTGAAAAAATATAAGAGGTTTCCATATACCCCCCACCCCCTCACCCCACTCCTCCCACATCAACAACCTCTTTTAATTTATTACATTTGGTGAAGGGAACTGCAAATTGAAACTACAATGTGATACTATGTTACAGTGTCTAGAGTGGCTATAATAATAAAAAGTAGATAAGAAGTGATGGTGAGATTGTGGAGAAACTGGTGGGGAAGGAAGAGACAGTTGGGCACTGACTTCAGCTACTGACTAATAAATTCAGCTCACTAATATATTATCCTAAGAACAGCTAATGTTTGAACCTGTCAATTCAGAAAGAGGCCAGTAGCTGTCAGGTTAACTCTACCCTGGCTTGAGGGGAAGCAGGGATGATTGAAAATCACAGTGATGATAGAGACTGGCTTCTTCTCACCCAGATTGGACTGTAGCCCTAGCCTAGGCCTCAGCCCAACCTCCAGCAGGGAGGAAGTGGGGGGACCTCACCAGCCTCTCTGGGCAACTGCAAGCACTTCTGGCTGGCACAAACTGGATAGTAAGACACCTGGGAATCCATCCCCATCTGCCAGTAGGATAGAGGGGAGCTGTTTTCTCAGCTCCTCTGGCCAACTACAAGTGCTTTCAGCCCACACAGACTGGTTTGTTGTATGCCAGAGGCTCCACCCCTGCCCCCTGCATAGGACAAGAGGGGACAAGTGATTCTTCAGCCTCTTAGGGTAACTGCAGGCACTTCCACCTTGCACAGACTGGATACTCAGACACCTGTAGTCCAATCTTTGCCCATCCCAAATAGGATAAAAGGGGAGCTGTGTTTCCTCAGCCTCTCTGGGCAACTGCAGGTGCTTCTGGCCCAGAAAAACTAGTTTGTTGGACACCTATGGTTCCATCTTCACCCTTCAAAAGGCAGAAAGGACAGTACAACCTTAGCCTTTCAGGGCAACTGCAGGCACTTTCAACCCACACATATTAGATTGTTGGGTATTCCTGAGTGTCCATCCCCAACCCTGGTAAGGGAGGAGGGGGACTGGAGGTATGCTAGTCTACCTGGTCAATTGCAGTCAGTTTTGTCCCTCACAGCATAGTTTGCTGCCCTCACCTGCAGCTCCATCCCTACCCGGGCAGGGGAGAAAGGGGTGTGAAGTTTCATCAGTATCTCTGGGAAACTACAGATCATCTTGGCCAGCATGGATTTGATTACTACACATGGCTGAGGCTCTGTTACTACCTTGGCAGAGAAGAAAGGTGGGAGACACTTCATCAGTTCCTGGGGTAATACAGGCAGCTTTAGCCTCCACAGCTTAAAATATTAACTACACCTCAGCTCTTACTACATAACCAGTGAGGGAGACAGGGCAAGAAAAACCTAAACTCAAGAGAGAGATCACCCAGAATAAATAATCTAGTAAGTCAGATGCCAAGACACCAACAAAAAATTATAATCCATATCAAGAAAGAGGACGATATAGCCCAGTCAAAGGAACAAGATAAGTCTCCAGATGACATAAAGGAGTTGAGACAACTAATCATAGATATTCAAACAAATCTCCTGAATAAATTCAATGAGATGGCTAAAGAGATTAAAGCTATTAAGACACAGGGTGAGCAAAGAGAAGTTGAAAGCATACATAAAAATAGCAGATCTTATGGGAATGAAAGGCACAATAAATGAAATTAAAAATACACTGAAGACATATAACAACAGATTTGAGGAGGCAAAGGAAAGGATTGGTAAGTTTGAAAACATAGCTTCTAAAAGTAAACATACAAAAGAACAGAAAAAATGGAAAAAATTGAACAGATTTTCAGGAAACTACATGATGGAAAGAGATGTACAAATATATATGCCATGGGGTCCCAGAAGGAGAAGAGAAGGGAAAAAGAGCAAAAAGAATATTTGAAGAAACAATGGTTTAAAATTTCCCAACATTATTGAAAGGCATAGATATCCATATCCAAGAAACACAACATACTCCCATCTGAATAAATCCAAATAGACCTACTCTAAACACATACTATTCAGGATGTTAAAGTCCAAAGAAAAAGAAGGAATTCTGAGAGCAGCAAAAGAAAAGTGATGCATCACATACAAGGGACACACAATAAGATTAAGTGCTGATTTCTCATCAGAAACTATGGAGGCAAGAAGGCAGTGGTATGATATATTTAAAATACTGCAAGAGAAAAACTTCCAGCCAAGAATTTTATATCTGGCAAGACTGTCTTTCAAAAATGAGGGCAAGGTTAGAATATTCAGATAAACAGAGAGTTTGTAACCAAGAGACAAGCTTTGCAGGAAATACTAAAGGAAGTGCTATAGCCTGAAAAGAGTGGTGAAAATAAATATGACAGATAAAACACAAATGTAAAAATGGGTGAAGTAAGAAATGCCTTTAAAGTAAAAACATCAAATATTAATAGATTAAACTCCCCAATCAAGAGACACAGACTGGAAGAATGCATAAGAAAATATAAGCCATTAATATGCTGTCTACAAGAAACTCACCTTACACCCAAGGAGATCATTATATTGGAAGTGAAAGGCTGGGAAAAGATATTCCATGCCTGCAGTTAACCAAGAAAGAGAGAGAGACAGAGAGACAGAGAGACAGAGACAGAAAAAGAGCTGAAGTGGCTATCCTTATAGTAGATGAAATAACTTTAAAGCAGAACTGTTATTAGAGACCAGGAAGGACAATATATATTAATAAAAGAGAAAAGTCACCAGGAAGAAATAACAATCATAAATATATATGCTCCTAACAGGAATGCCCCGAATTATATGAGGTAAACACTGGCAGCATTGAAGGGAGAAATAGTTGTCTCTACCATAATGGTTGGGGACTTTAATACTCCACTGTCAGCATTGGACAGAACATCTGAGCAGAGGATAAAGAAAGAAACAGAGAACTTGAATAATATGATGAGTGAACTAAATCTAATAGACATGTGCAGAATATTGTACCCTAAAACATCAAGATATACATTCTTCCCAAATGCTCGTGGATCTTTCTGCAGAATAGATATATGTTTGGTCACAAAATAGATCTCAATATATTGAATAAGATCAAAATTATGCAAGGCATTTTCTCTGATCATAATAGATAAAGTTGGAAATCAACAACAGGTACAAAAAGGGAAATTCACAAGTATATGGAGATTAAACAACATACTCTTAAATAATCCCTGGGTCAAAGAAGAAATTGTAAGAGAAATCTATAAATATCTTGAGATGAATGACTATGAGAACACAACACATCAGAACATATGGGACACAGCAAAAGTAGTGCTGAGAGGAAATTTATAGCCCTACATTATTCACAATTGCCAAAAGGTGGAAACAACCTAAGTGTCCATCAACTGATGAATGGATAAACAAAATATGGTATATACATATGATGGAGTGCTGTACTACTGTAAGAAGAAATGAAATTAGAATGCATATTTTAATATGGATGAACCTTGAAGACATTATGCTAAGTGAAATAAGCCAGACACCAAAGGACATATATTGCATGGTCTTACTATTATGAACTAAATAAATATATAGAATTAAAACCTAGAGTATAGGTTATTTCAAGGTAATAAGGGAGCTGAGAAGGGGTGTTGATGTTTAATGTATGTAGAAATTTTATTAACTTGTCTGTAAAAGTGTGAGAATCGATAGAGTTGATGTTAACATATTATAGTGAGTAGAACTAACACAGCTGGTTTATAAAAGGGATTGTTGCTGAAAAGGGTAGTCTAGGGATGTAAATGTGAATTGAAAGAAAGCTAGAGAATAATCTAGGACTGAATAATACAGTGAACCCAGAGGTGGATGAGAATTGTGGTTAATAGTATAAATACAAGAATGTCCTTCTATGAACTAGAACAAATGTACATCACTATTGCAAGCTGGTAAGAATGTGGAGAAGCATGGGAAAATACAATTAATGTAACCTGTGGACTATAGTCAACAGCAGTTTTGTAATATTTTTGCATCAATGCCAAAACATACTGTGTTAATAACAGATGGAGGGAAACAGATGTGGCTCAACCAATTGGGCTCCCATCTACCATAGAGGAGGTCCAGGGTTCAATGCCCAGGGCCTTCTGATGAGGGCAAGCTGGCCCATGTGTTGAGCTGGCCCACACAGAGTGCCAGCCTATGTGGGAATGTGGCACTGTGCAGGAGTGCCGCCCTGCGAGGGAATGTCACCTCACACGAGGGAAAAGTCACTCCATGCAGGAGTACATGCAGGAGTATAATCAAGGCTTTTACTTTATATAGTGTTTTTCCCTTTTCTCTTTTTACTTCATATATCTTGGACAACTATATTAGTAGTACATAGTGCTTCGCCTCATTTTTAAATGTGGTGACAATAGCTTCACGAGTGCAAAAAGAGAGAAAAACCGTCAGTCTAAGTTTGACTATCTGAAGTCAGAAATCGTTGAGTGGTCTTATTTGTTTGTTTGATTATTGTCTCTTTCCCATGCTAGAATTTAAGCTCCATCAGGTCAGGGGTTTGTCTAGTTTGTTTACTGCTCTATGTTCAATATTTAACGATTGTGATAATAAGAGCAACTAACATTTATTGAATGTGTACTTTGTGCATTTCATAATGTATTCTCTCATTAAATGCTTACAACAACTTCATGAAGTATTAGTATGCCCACTATTAGTATGCCTACGCCACAGATTAAGAAATGGAGGCACAGGTATGCTGGGTAACATGCCCCAAAACCATACCATTAGGGAAAGAGCCATGATTCGATCCTAGGTAGTATGAACCTAAGCTTTTAAGAACTAGGCTAGACAATTAGCCAAAGGGTGCAGAGTCAAGAAAAGACATACCTGGATCTGATGAAGAAATGTCTATGCCTTCTTCAGATCCTGAACTTCTGGCTAGATGCAGAAACAGGACATGGCTTTAGGTTGTTTCCTGTGGGGGAAGGCATGGGTATTTTCTTTTCTGTGTGTATTTATGTGTGTGGGGGGGATAGTTATATTATAATGGGTATGTGTGGAAGAGAGTAGTTTTAATCTGTCTGGCACACCTTCCCCACTCCTTTTGGTGATAGACATTCCCTTGTTTTGAGGATTACTTTTAGCACCTCCAAATGTAATACACTGTTCATTCTGCTTATGTGGATCTTTGGCCTATACCTGCCCAATGGCGCATTTCCCTGAGTTTCCTATATACCAGAATGGAGAAAAGAAGGCTCTCTTTCTTCTCCAGTCTCTAATCAGGATGACGTTATCGCAGGGCTGCTTGCAACCATGTTTTACCTTGTTTGGAGGAACCATATCCTGTGTAAGAGGTCAACACACAGAGAAGTGACAGTAAAAACAGAGAGGGAAAAGAGTTTGTGACAGTTTGTGTCCTGTGCCTAGATGTTCTGATGCCAGCTCTCCACCATCCTTCACAGTTAAATGAGTTCATAACTCCCCTATTTTTTCTAAAGAAAGTTTTGGTTGAGTTTCTGTCAATTACAACAAAGAAAGTTCAATGACACAATTTCTAATTTTTCATTATTATAAATAATAATGTGATCTTCTCCTTATGGGTATATCTTTGTATCATTTGTCAACATTTATTATCAGATTTCGCTCAGAATACGTTATCAGATTTCACTGAGGCATTACTGGGTGGTATGAATAGATCCCTGTTGTCAAATTGCCTTCCACCAAGGCTTGGCCTTTTTAAAGTCAGCACTGCAGAACATGCAAGTCTTGGCTGCCTTGTGCACCATTTACAGAGACTTTGCCAGAGCTCTGGGACCCAGCACCAGAATCTCAGCTGCTGGAGTGCCACTTTAACTTAGACTTCTATAAAATTAGTGGAGAATTATTCAATTCTGAACATATTAAAAAATTCAGATCAATTGAACCTATATTTCAAAATAAAATTAGATACAGTTCACAATAGAATTAGTTTAAGAAAAATTTATATGCATTAAATTACAAGTAATTATACTGTTTTTAATTTCCAATTATCTCCTCATTAAAGCACTGGAAAAACATTCAGACAGGCATGATTTCTCTTCTGGTCCAGGAGGGATTCCTTTTTTCAAACTGTCCAAGTTCTGCTGGTCTTCTGTCAGTTCTACAGTGTTCTTGAATCTCACCAGTCTATTCTGGGACTAGTCATTTCCTTTTATCACAGTGCATAGTTCTTGTAGTAGGTGGAAAAAATGTTCTCCCTCCCCACTGCACCTCCCACTTTCCAACCCTCATCCCCCAAGATAACAAGTCCTACTCCCTGAAACTTGTGAATGGTACCTTATTTGGAAAAAGTGTCTTTGCAGAATTGATTAAGTTAAGGCTCTTGAGATGGGGAGATTATCCTAGATCATCAGAGTGGGTTCAAAATGCAATCACATTTATCCTTGTAAGAGGGAGGCAGAGGGAGATTTTATGTGCACAGAGGAAAAGGCATTGTGCAGATGGAGGCAGACAGAGATTTGAAAACACTGGCCTCGAAGATGGGAACGGATATGGCTACGAGCCAAGGAATGCTGGCAGCCACCAGAAACTGGATGAGGCAAGGACTGCATTCTCCCCTAGAGCTTCTGGAGAGAGAATGGCCCTGCTAACACCACACTGGTTTTGGACTTCTGGTCTCTAGAAGTGTGAAAGAATAAACTTCTGTTGTTTTAAGCCACCAAGTATGTTGTAATTTGCTACAGCTGCTATAGAAAATTAATACAGTAGTAATAGCTGAAACTTCCTATTTAGCCCAAATTCCTTTTGAAACCAAAATCTTTATCAGTATTGATACCAAGGAGGCTTTCCTTGTTCCCAGAAATGTTTTACAAATTTCTGGCTCACTGTTCTATTTCTTCCTTCACACTGTAACATGAGTTTTTCCCTCTCTCAGAGTACTACCCAGTTACTCTGTATTCTGGCTATATGACACTTTATTTTGGTCTGTTTCTGTGCTTTTTGCCTTTCTGGGGCAAATTAAGAAAGTCACATTCTTTCTGTGTGTGGAGGGGAGGGGTTGCTTTGTTTTTTTCTTTTTCTTTTTTTTCTTTTCTTCACATTCTTGGCCTTACAAAAGAATGTCTTTGTCATTGGGGTCATACTGATAAGGATTTCCTAATGAGAAGAAATGTGAATGCTGCATGATTGCAAAGGCCTGACCATTATTGTTTCATTATTTTTTGCTTGAAAGCTGTGCTTGGGGTGCCTTAAAACATTTCTATACACTGAAATATAAATGTGGACATCTAGGATTAAATGACCTGACCTATGTTTGTATCTTAGTTCTTATACTTCTTAATTATGTGACTTTGGTAAATTGCTTCCTTTAGCCTCTTTAAGGCTTGGAACTTCTCATTGATAAAATGAAGATAGCAGTTGCCTAATAAAAGAAAGCAGTCCAATAAGCCAAGCCCTCTATCTTAATGTTTGCACTTTTGAACCTTATTCCAGTTATAATGAAACCAAGCCTAATTATAACTAATGCCTAAGAATCTCTTCTTGAAAACCTCTTTGTTCTTCAAGTTTGGTGTCTCTCTAAGCAAAACTCTGCAAATAAAATCACTACCTTTCCCACCCATGACATGTGATATGACTCTCAGGGATGAGCCTCCCTGGCACCAAGGGATTATTACCAAGCATTAATCAGTGATTCATTTGGAAAAAGACCTTGACCAAAAGGGGGAATATTACATAAAATAAAGTCTTTATGGGTAAGAGATTTCAGTGTGCATTGGGAGGTCATTCTAGAAGTTACACTTATGCAGGTCTCAGCCAGACTTCACAAACTGCCACAGCAAACAAAGCTGCAAACAAAAGTGCACCTGAGGGTCCCAGAGGTGTCTGGACACCATAGGCAAGCCACATGTCCTCATGAAATCAAAACCCCTTCAGTAGACCATATCTGAGAATATATGAAGAACTACTTCCTCAATATAACATAGTTATACTCATTTATAATTCCCCTGATCATGTTTTCTATTCCTTTTATTTGAACCTGTAATTTTCAATTTACCTATAAGTACTATTTATCATAGACTTAAATCTTTTGATTGTTTCTATGCCAGTTGAGCCCTGAAACTCAGCAGAGTTGCAGCCAACTCCTACTTTCTAGTTCTCTGGGCTTGCCCTGGACAACTGACAAAATAATGATGATGGACCTGTTCCATCCCCAAAACAAGGAGGATCTTCAATTGCAAGCAAAAAATTCCATTCCTCTGCTCCATAATATTTATGTTCTTTCTCAACCTGAAGTAGTCAGAGTGGACATAGTCCCAAATTCCTCAAGATTGAGGAATGAACAAAAATAAGGGGGGAATGTAATCTCTGACTAAAGCAGATTTACTGTTATTATATTTATCATCTTTTGTTAATGGAGTAACTTGTGATGTTGATATAAAAATTTTTTTAAAACATGGAGATGGCAGGAAGGTTTGTTGTAAGGATTCAAGTAATTAATATATGCAAAGAACTTAGAACAGTGTCTGGCACAGAACAATAGATGCTGCAATTATAATAATATCATCACATCATCATCATCTAGTGTGAGGACTGCAGCATCTCAGCAATGTCTGCACCTGAGCATGACAATTACTTACCATTTCTTCCATCTGACTTGCCTGCTCTATGTGGAAAACCTTTGACAGGACATACATTTCTATTCACATTTGATCAATGGAAATTGATAAAAGGCTTTGTCTAAGGTGTGGCAATTTGATGAGTCATTTTCTATCAGAATCAATAATCTGATTGAATCACATAAATGAATATTTGAATTTCCAGTTTCATATTGTAGAATGGATGTTCAGACAAAATTTTCATATAACCCACCTTTGAAACCAAGGATTGATTAAAGGACCTCATATTTGGGAAACCTGTGCTCAATCATTGACTTTTTTTGTTTGTTTGTTTATTTTTAGGAGGCACCAGAAACTGAATCTGGGACCTCCTATGTGGGAAGCAGGTACTCAACTGCTTGAGCCACATCTGCTCCCTGATTATGGTTTTGATATATTCATTCATGCAGCATGTACTTATTAAAATCCTACTGAGTGTCCAGCCCTGTGTTAAGTCCTGCAGATACAGCAGTGAACAAGACAGACATGGCTCCTTCCTATGGAACTTACAATCTAGGGAAGACAGACCAAAAAAGAAGTATGTCAATAACATAATAGTAAACTGTGACAGGTATAATAAAAGCCAAAAACAACATTCTGAGATGGAGAATAACAAGCTTGCATGGGGTTGGTATGGGTACAGGGATAGCCAAGGAAGGTTTTCTGATGAGTGGACAAAGAGGAGAAATTGGCTGGTTAAGAAGGAGCCAGAAATGAGAAAAACAACAGGAAGAACATTCCAGACAGAAGTAGTAGTAGCATTTGTTTATATATTCTAGAAAGACAAAAATACCAGGTTGTGAGGAGGAAAGTGGACAAGGGGAGGGGTGGTCAGGGATGATTTTGTAGAGATTTTGTAGAGATTTGCAGGGACTAGATCACATAGGGAGCGACAAGTTCTGGAAAGGAATTTGCCCATTCTACACGCAATGGGAAGCTTTTGAAGGGTTTTAAGCTATAGAGGTGCTTTTTTAAAAAAACTTCCATAATTTAGAAAATTTTTTATTGGAGTATGTCATTCATACATGAACATACATAAACAATAAGTGTATAGTAAAAGTTATAAACTTACAAAATCAACATGCATAACATCATATGGGGGTCCCACACATCATTCCCCCACACCACCTTGTATTGTTGTGAAACATTTGTTACAAACTAGGCAAGAACATCATCAAAATATTACTTCTAACTATAGTTACATCTTACATTTGGTGTATTTTTTCCCCCAACCCACTCTTTATATATATATATATTATTACAGAGATTTTGAACTTACAAAACAATCATGCACATGTGCAGAATTTCCATACAACACCCCTTCACCAACACACAACACCATGGTGAAATATTTTTAGAGATTATGAGATAATATCATCAGACTAGTACTACCAACCATGGTCTATAGCATACATTTGGCACACTTTTTCCATACCCTCATAGCATTAACACAGTATGTCTTTGGCATTGATACAAGAGTATTACAGTATTGCTGTTAACTAAAGTTCATAGGTAACACCAATTGTTTTTTCCAATATTTTTCTGCATTCCCTTCACCATACAATAGTGATGTACATCTGCTGTAGCTCACAGAAGGACACTCTTGCATCTGTACCACACAGTTCTCATATAGGAGGTGTTTTCTGTTTGTTTGTTTGTTTTTTCCTAAAGAGGAATACTCTATGGCTGTAAGAAAACTGAGGAGGGTGGTGGACATTGTGGAGGGAGGAGAGGAATGAGAGAGGTCAGTTGATTGACCATTGTATGAATTTATTGAAGAGACAATTATGTATGGACCAGTAATCAATGAAAGAAATGGACAGATTAGCTGTGTATTTGGAACGTAAGACCAATGGGGCTTGTTTAATTGGATCTGGGTCTGGGGGAGTGGAGCTATCAGGAATTACATTACTGTTTTAAAGTTACACAAAAGAAGAGTTGTAGGTCATAACAGTAGTCATGGTTCTTCTTGTTAGCAAATATTTTAACCTGAGCTGTATGCAGGTAGGCTTAGTAAATGCATCTGTTATATCACATATATGTGTTTCCAAGCCAATTAGATTTTTAAAAAATCAATTTTATTGATACATATTAATAAAACATAAATCCATCCAAAGAGTACAATCAGTGGTGTTCAGTATAATCACATAGTTGTGTATTTATTACTTCAATCATTTTTAGAGCATTTTCATTCTTCTAGTAATATAATAATAATACTAAAAAACAAAACCATCCAACCAAACAAAACTCATCACTTCTCAATCTCTCTATGCTTCCCCTGCCATACTTATTTGCTATTCTGTTTCCTTCTTTCTAATTTATTTGTATTTATATTTTGTAAAAACAGTCACGTAAGAAATATCACTGATATTTATATTTTACATGAGGTTTCACTATGTTATACAGTCCCATGTTAAATTTTTTAGCTTTTCCTCTAAAAATATACATGTCCTTAGACTTTCCCTTTCAACTACTGTCATACCCATATAATAATAAGCTGTTAGTTAAAAACACTATGATATACTTTCACCATTTCCATTTATTTCTAAAGATTTACAAGCAACTTTTGACCAGTTCTGCACAGATTAACTCTCAGCTTTCCGTTCTCTACCTTCATTCTACTCTCTGGTAACCCATATTCTAATTATTAATTTCATGAATTTACTTAATATACTTAGTTCATACGGTGCAATCATACAGTATTTGCCCTTTTGTGTCTGGCTTGCTTCACTCAACATAAAGTCATCCAGGTTCATCCATATTGTCATATGCTTCATGATTTCATTTCTTACCACTGCAAAATATCCCATTATGTATAAGCATCACAATTTGTTTATCCATTCATCAGTTGATGAATACCTGGGTTATTTCCAACTTTTGGCAATCATGAATAATCCCACTATGAACATCAGTGTGCAGATGTCTTTTCTTGTCACTGCTCTCAATTCTTCTGGGTATATATCTGGTAATAGTATTGCTGGGTCACATAGCAAGTCTATATTAAACGTACTTAGGAATTGCTAAACAATCCTCCACACTGGCTGTACCATTCTACATTCCTGCCAACAAGGAATAAGCATTCCTATCTGTCCATATTTTCTCCAACATTTAGTTTTCCAACTTTTTAATACCAGCCAGTATATAGGTTTGAAATGATATCTCAATGTAGTTTTGATTTGCTTTCCCTAATTGCTAGTGATGTTGAACTTTTTTCATGTGTTTCTTTGCCGTTTGTATTTCTTCTTTGGTCAATTGTCTCTTCAAGTCTTTGGCCCATTTTTTAATCAGGTAGTTTGTCTTTTTATTGTTGAGTTGTATGGTCTCTTTATATATCGTGTTAAACCCTTATCAGATGTGTGATTGCCAAATAGTTTCTCCCATTGAGTCGACTGAATTTTCACCCTTTTGACAAAGTCCTTTGAGGTGCAAAAGTGTTTAATTTTGAGGAGGTCCTATTTATCTATTTTTTCTTTTGTTGCTCATGCTTTACATGTAAGGTTTAAGAAACTACCACCTACCACAATATTTGAAGATGTTTTTCTACATTTTCTTCTAGGAGTTTTATGGCTGCAGCCTTTATATTTAAGTCTTTGATCCATTTTGATTTAATTTTTGTTAAGGTATGAGATAGGGTTCCTCTTTTTTTCTTTGGGATATAGCTATCCAATTCTCCCATCCCCATTTATTGAATGGACTGTTCTGGCCAAGCTGGGTGGGTTTAACAGCCTTCTCAAAAATCACTTGACTGTTGATGTGAGGGCCTGTTTCTGAGTTCTTGATTTGGTTCCATTGGTCAATCTGTCCACCTTTATGCCAGTACCATGTTATTTTTACCACTGTAGCTAAGTTATATGCTTTAAAGTCAGGAAGTGAGAGTCCTCCTACATCACTCTTCCTTTTTTTAAAAAACATTTTTGGTGATTTGGGGCCCCTTACCCTTTGTATTAGTCAACCAAAGGGGTGCTGATGCAAAATACTAGAAATCTGTTGGGCGTTATAAAGGGTATTTATTTGGGGTAGGAGGTTACAGATGCCAGGTCATAAAGCATAAATTACTTCCCTCACCAAAGTTTATTTGGAACAGAATGCCTGCTGACATCTGTGAGGGTTCCTGGGTTCAGGCTTCCTAGGTGCCTACATTCCTGGGGCTTACTTCTCTCTGTGTTCAAGGTTCCTTTCTTCCTGGGGCTGGCTTCTCTTTCCTCTGTGTGCTGACTTCCCAGGGCTCCAGCTTAAGTCTTCAGAATCAAACTCCAAATTCAAAACTCCAACATTAAAAGCCCTCAACTCTGTTCTTCACCATGCCTTTTACTGTGAGTCCCCACCCACCAAGGGGGGTGGGACTCAACGCCCTAATCATAACTCAATCATGCCTAGGTACAGATCAGATTACAAGCATAATCCAATATTTCTTTTTGGGATTCATCAATTATATCAAACTGCTACACTCTTCCAAATAAATTTGATTATTGGCTTTTCCATATCTGCATAAAAAGCTGTTGGGAATTTTATTGGGATTACATTGAATCTGTAAATCAGTCTGGGTAGAAGTGACATCTTAACAGTATTTAGTCTTCCAATCCATGAACATGGAATGTCCTTCCATTTATTTAAGCCTCCTTTGATTTCTTTTAGAAATGTTTTGTAGTTTTCTGAATATAGCTCCTTTATGTCCTTGGTTAAATTTATTCCTAAATATTTATTTTTTATAAATTTTATAAATTTTATATAGTTGCTATGATAAATGGATTTTTTTTCTGATTTCCTCCTCAGACTGCACATCAGTAATGTATAGAGACACTATTGATTTTTGTTTATTAATTGCATATCCCATCACTTTGCTGAACTTGTCTATTATTGCTAGAAGTTTGTTGTGGATTTTCATAATTTCTTAGATATAGGAAAATATCATCAATAAATAGTGAAAGTTTTACTTCTTCCTTTCCTGTTTGGATGCCTTCTATTTATCTTACCTAATTGCTCTAACTGGAAATTCTAGCACAATATTGAATAACAAGTTGACAATGGCCACCCTTGTCTTGTTCCTGATCTCAGCAGGAAAACTTTTATCTTTCACCATTGAGAACAATGCAACCTGTAGGTTTTTCATATTCACACTTTACCATATTGAGAAAGCTTCCTTCTATTCCTGTCTTTTGGAGTGTTTTTTTCAAGAACAGATGCTGTATTTTGTCAAATACCTTTTCCACATCAATCGAGAGGCTCATGAGATTTTTCCTCTTTAATTTGTCAGTGTGGTTTATTACATAATCGATTTTCTTGTTGAACCACCCTTGCATACCTGGGATAAATCTCATTTGATCATGGTGTATAATTCTTTTAATGTGCATTTGTATTCAGTTTGCAAGTATTTTGTTGGGGATTTTTGCACTTTACTTGTTAGAGATAGTGGTGTGTAATTTTCTTTTCTTTTTTTTTATAGTATCTTTACGTTGTTTTGGTATCAAGGGTGATGTTGGCTTCACAGAATGAGTTTGATAGTGTTCTGTTCTTTTCTGTTCAATTTTTTGGAAGAGCTTGAGCAAGATTAATACTAGATCATCTTTGAATGACTGATAGAATTCAGCTACGAAGTCATCTGGTCCCCAGTTTTTCCTCTTTGGGATGTTTTTGATGACTGTTTCAATTTCTTCACCTGTGAATTGCCGGCGGGTGGAGAGGAGCCACTGGAGGCCTCTGCGACTTCTCTCGGTGGCTCTGAGGCGTGGAGGGCGCGTGAGATTCCGGAAAGAAACTCGCGCAGACAGGCTGGTGGCACAAGTCTGGTTTATTCCGGAAGGGTACACACTTTTATAGGGCTTAGGGTGGCGTAGAGGGTTCTGATTGGCTTAAGCTAAAGGCGACTTGTGGTTGGTTGCCATAAGCAGTTACTCGGGACGGGGGCAGATATCAGGTTAGCTCTGCTATCTATAGGGATGGGGATTGGTTGGGGACTGCATGGAGAGATTTGATAGGTGCAGGCGGGTACTGATCTCTGATAGGTGGTTGTAGGCAGTTGCTAGGCAGAGGGCAGGCGGAGAGGTTTGGAATGGGGGAGGGGAAAGGGGAAATGAGAGCCGACCAGATGTTAGGCTAGGTGGGAGATAGTGGGAGGCGACCGTTATTGATGTATCTTGCCCGGGTAGGCTGAGGGCGCTTCGCCCGTACCAGGCTGAGGGCGTGATCGCCCGTTCCAGCCACCCTGAACTGCGGCTTCAGGCTGTGCACACGCCTGTTGCCGGGTCGGCTTAACAACGGTGGCTCACACTCCCACAGTGAATGGTCTGTTGAGGTCTTCTATTTCTTCTAGGGTCAGTGTAGGTGGTTTGTGTGTTTTCTAGGAATTTGTCCATCACATCTACTTTGTCTAGTTTTTTGGCATATAGTTGTTCATTGTATCCTCTTACGATCTCTGATTTCTGTGGGGTCAGTGGTAATGTTCCCCCTCTCATTTCTGAATTTAATTATTTGTGTCTTCTCTCATTTTTTGTTAGTCTAGCTAGGGTTTGTTGATTTTATTGATCTTCTCAAAGAGCCAGTATTTTTCTCTCTATTTTTTTTTTTATTGTTGCTGTTGTTCTCAATTTCATTTATTTCTGCCCTGATCTTTTCTATTTCTTTCCTTAGGCCTGGTTTGGATTAGTTTGCTGCTCTTTTTTTAGTTCCTCCAGGTGTGCAGTTAGATATTCAATTTTAGCTCCTTCTTCTTTTGTAATATAAGCATTGGGGGCTATAAATTTTCCTCTCAGCACTGTCTTTGTGGAGTCCCATTGGTTTTAATATGTTGTGTTCTCATTTTCATTTGTCTCAAGATACTTGCTGAAATCTCACTGATTATTTAAGAGTGTGTTGTTTAAACCATGTATTTATGAATTTCTCTTTTTCCATCCTTTATTGATTTCCAGCTTCTATCCATTATGATCAGAGAAAGTGTTTTGTATATTTCCAATCTTTTTAAAATTTTGAGACTTGACTTGTGACTCATCATATAGTCTATCTTGGAGAATGATACATGTGTACTTGAAAATAATGTATTTCCTTCGGTTTGGGGATGCAATGTTCTATAGATGTCTATTATGTCTAGTTCATTTATCATATTATTCAAGCTCTCTGTTTCTTTATTAATCCTTTGTTCAGATTTTCTATCCAATACTGAATAGCATATTGAAGTCTCCAACTATTATTGTAGAGTCATCTATTTTTCCCTTCAGTTTTGCCAGTGTGTGCCTCGTGTATCTTGGGGCACTCAGGTTAGGTGCATAAATATTTAATATAGTTATTTCTTCTTGGTTAATTGTTGCTTTTATTAATATATAATAACCTTCTTCATTTGGTATAACAGTTTTGTGTTTAAAATCTATTTTGTCCAACTTTAGTATCACTACTACAGCTCTTTTTTAACCATGGAATATCTTTTTCCAACCTTTCACTTTAACCTGGTTGTGTTCTGAGGTGAGTCTCTTGTAGACAGCATATAGATGGCTCATATTCTTTTATCCATTGTATCAGTCTATGTCTTCTGATTGGGGAGTTCAAGCCATTAACATTGAATGTCATTACTGTAAAGACATTATTTACTTAATCTATTTTGTCCTTTGGATTTCTGTTGTCATAACATACTTTTTTCTGTCTTTTTACCCTTTAATTTACTCTTCCTGATAATCTTCATTTCTACACTCTTTTCCAAGTCTCTTGCCCTTGTTTTTTCCATTCAGACAACAGCACTCCCTTTAGTATCCCTTGTAATTCTGGTCTTTTGGTAACATATTCTATCAGTTTTCATTTTTCTGTGAAGACTTTGAACTCACCCTCATTTTTGAAGAATAGTTTTGCCAGATATAGAATTCTTGGTTAGCAGTGGCAGTTTTTCCCTTTCAGTACCTTAAATATAGCATATCACTTTCTTCTCTCCACTATGGTTTCTGATGAGAGACCTCTTAAAATTATCAAGATTCCCTTGTATGTGATGTTTTGTTTTTCTTACTGCTTTCAGAATCCTCTTTATTAATCATTTTTAATTTTTATTTTTAAAGTAACTTTAGATTACATTAATGTTATATAAAAATATAAGGATTACATAAATGTTACATAAAAATATAAGGGATTCTCATATGTCCCATTCCCTCCCCCTCCCACACTTTCCCACATTAACAACAGCCTTCATTAGTATGGTATATTTGTTACAATTGATGAACCCATATTGAAGCATTGCTACTAATCACGGACTACAGTTTACATTATAGTTTACATTTTGTCCCAATGTTTACATTTTGTCCCAAACAATCTTCGAAGTTATGACAAAATATACAATGGCCTCTTTATCTCTGATATTTATCATTCTGAATAGTACTTGTTTTTGGGTGGATCTATTCAGATTTATTCTGTTTGGGGTGTGTTGTCCTTCTTGGATATTGATATTTAGGTCTTAAATAAGGGTTGGGAAAATTTTGGTCATTATTTTCTCAAATATTCTTTCTGCCACTTTTCTATTCTTTTCTTCTAGGACACTGATAATGCATATGTTTGTGCATTTTGCATTTCATTCAATTCCGAGACCCTGTTCCATTTTTTCCATTCTCTTCTCTTTCTGTTCTCCTATCTTTTCCAGCTCAGATATTCTGTTTTTGAAATCACTAATTCTGTCTTTGAGCATTTCAAATCTGCTCTTACATACCTCTAATGTATTTTTTTTAAGATTTATTTATTTATTTAATTCTCCCCCCCCCCCCCCCAGTTGTCTGTTCTCTGTGTCTATTTGCTGCGTCTTGTTTCTTTGTCCGCTTCTGTTGTCATCAGCAGCACGGAAAGTGTGGGCGGCGCCATTCCTGGGCAGGCTGCACTCTCTTTCCTGCTGGGCAGCTCTTACGGGCGCACTCCTTTCACATGGGGCTCCCCTGCACGGAGGACACCGCTGTGTGGCACGGTACTCCTTGCGCGCATCAGCACTGCGCATGGGCCAGCTCCACATGGGTCAAGGAGGCCCGGGGTTTGAACCACGGACCTCCCATGTGGTAGACAGATGCCCTCACCACTGGGCCAAGTCCGTTTCCCCCTCTAATGTATTTTTAATCTCATCCATCATGTCTTTCATTCCCATAAGGTCTGTTACTTTTCTTTGTAGGCTTTCAAACTGTTCTTTATCCTCACTGAACGCCTTCTTAATATCTTTTATCTCTTTAGTCATAGTTTCTTTCAATTCTTTGAATTGATTTATGAGATTTATGTGATTATCATTATTTGTCTTAAATCCTGTGTCTTTTCAAAATAGTTGGTTTGTTCCTTTGGTTGGACTATCTCTTCCTATTTCCATTTCCTTGGCTTGTAATTTTTTGCTATGTTTAGGCATCTGAATATGTTGGTGAATTTACTCTGATGGCCAATTTCTCTCTCTCACCTATTTTTGACAAAACCCTTCTTTGATATTTGGGTCAACTTTTTCTAAGTCTTTAAAATTGCCCAAATTAAGTTATCAAAATCAGGCCAAGGACTCCCTAATGGGTCACTGATTTTCTCCCTGGAGTTAGGGTACAGAAAGAAACAAAAATAGTTTTGTCCATGCAATTTCCAGATCAGCCAGCCAGAATATGGCACTTGTCAGTGAACCTATCCATGGATATGTTTCAATCTCCATTTTCCTGTTTTGGTCTGTCCAGAACCGAGATTCAAAGTGGGCTCTGCTCACCCAATTCATTGAAGAAAATCTCCCCCCCCCCCCCCCCCCCGCCCCATCCACTTCCCCTTCCCTTTCCCTTGTAACAGCTGACAGGGAGGAAGACATCTGTTCCCTCTCAGTCAGCTGCAGTGAGCCAGGGGATTACCCTAGCTTGAGAGTTTGGGAGGGGAGCCCTTCCACTGCTGTGGGTGTTTGGTAACTCACATTTGTTGTTTTGGGTTCTTTGTCCCTTTCCTCACCCTTCTGGGGTTTGTGAAGCTCTGTCCTGGTCTGCTGACCCCAAAAGCAGATCCCTCAGACAGTTTTTGGCTCCTCCTCCATTGTTTCCATGAGAGAGTTGAGCCGTGCCTGGTTACTCTGATGCCATCTTCCCACAATTCTGGCCAAGTCAATTCGATTTTGCTCTAATATCAAAAATGTTTCATTGCTTAAATAGCTCTGCCTTGATCAGTGCCATTAATAGCCATGCATAAATAAGAGTTTTAAATTTTTATTAGAACTTTAAATTTTGCTAATTCAGAATGACTGCCAAATTGACTTAAAAAGCTTGAGTTATGTAATGTTTTCAAAGAAATCAGTTTTACTACTTTGAAGTTCATAGAGCATCTCAAACTAGACTAGAAAATACTGCCAAGTATAGATCCCTTAGCTCCTACTTTAATGGTTGATAAAATGATTTTAATTATTTTTAATTTAATGTTTTTATAATGGTTGAAATTTTTGTTTTCTGTGAAATTGAGCATATCCATTTCAGTCGTATTTGTATCATTTCCTTGGTAAGACCCTTTTAAAAATAGATAATACAAATATTATTCCATGTTCAGATTTCTCCAACTGGGTATTAATGGAGTACCAACAGTGAAGTTTCACAATTTTATAACATCTCAGTCAATATTTAAGTATGTTCAAAGTATAAAACATTAAATAAGCTTGCTGAAGACTGAAGTGTGAACAGAAATGCATAACATCTGTGAGTTTGCTCATTGTTCTGTACTATTATCTTTAGTAGGCATTTGTTATTTAAATGGGTTATTTACTGAGATGTGTACTATTTGAACAGACAGATAGGTAGATCTTAAGGTAACTGAGCTTTTTATCCAAATTAATCACTAATTAAAGTTGCTTTTGCCTGCAAGATTAATGATTGTGTAACTTATCCAAGGATGAGAGGCAAAATCAATCCAGGTAAATCAATCGGTAAATCAATCCAGGATTCCTCAACCAGAGGGTGTATTTGGGAGCTGGGCATGGCATTAATGGTTTTATGTAATTGGGAAAGAATTTCATACCCAAGTTAGTGTCCTACTGTGAAGCAGAGGGCATAGCCCTCCAAGCCAACACAGAGATTTGCAATATCATGCAAAGAAAGCAGGCAACAGATTTGTAATAGACAATACCTTTGGTGTGGACTGTTTCAAAAATGAACTTGAACAACTTCTTTAGAGAAACTGAGAATTCTCTGCACTACCCTAATATAAAGGAGTAACCATTCCAGCAGACTTCATGTGAGGCAAAACAGAGATTCAAGAGAGGAGGCAGAACCCTGAAAGTGAGGAAAAAAAGAAGGTAAATATATTTCCTTGAGTAAGTCATGTGTGGGTTCTTCTTTCTCACTCTTTTTTCCTTTGTTTTTTTCTCAAATAAATCCTTACTGAGCAGCATTTAGAAATTAATCCCACAATATCAGAGTTTATGATATCTTTTATATCTATGATCCAGTTAACACCAGTTAACCACCTGTAATCCACACACTGTGGTGTCTTTATGAAATCCTTTCTGGTATTCAACAGATGGAGAATTGAACCAGGCAATCCCACCCCCAAGTGTCAACTTAGTAAAAATGTATGTGCCCAGAATGAGGCAGAGTCGATAAAACTCACCCTTTCTAGAGAGGTAACTGAGCAAGGCATATTACTGTCTAAATATGCTCCATGTCACAATTACACCCCGTCATTCTTTTAATCTAATGAAAACACACAAAATACACATACAGTATTTTCTGAGAGATGATTTTTACTAAGTCAGAAATTTTTACATTCAACCAAAATGTACACTATTAGGAGAAAGTGGCCTTAAAGGACACTGTTAGGAAACAATTCTCCATGGATTTCTTGAAGTTCTGCACATCTTTCAAGCAAAAACACTAATTGCCTTTGTTCTGGACTATCTTTTCAAAGATGTTTGTATGACATGGTGTTGGAAGACAGAGCAAAGAACAAGTTTGCTTACTGTTCAGTAAAATAAAGATATCTTTTTCTGGAGCATAGGGCAGGTATGTTTAGTGCTGAATACAAAAGTTTCAGGGTCCCTAAGCTCTGTGTTCTTCTCCTTTGACATAGCCCATCCCATCGTGTGTGCTGGTATTACCTGGTTCTTTCCATATTGGCATGCTGAACCTGGAGGTTAGGAAACTAGTGCAAGAAAATACTGATATTCTAGACACTTTTATTATTGTGAGTAATGAAGTCCCTTGTCTCTGACCCAGGAGTCTCATCCCTTCCGCCGGCAGCCATGAAATTGTGGCAGGCTAACTTATTATCTTGCAAGTAGGGTGAACTCTCAGACCCTTCTCCATTCTTCATAGACATCTAGATAAACTGTGAAACAATACTCTTGCTCGCTTCATGACCTTCAGGCCAAGTGGTAGATCAGATCAGCCTCTCACTGAGCATAACCAATATTAGGGACCAGACCCTAGGCTATCTCATTCCATTATGGACAATATTATTATTAGAAATTTCTTTTTATTTATTGAAATGAAATTGCTCTCTGTAACTTTTACCCTTTGATTTCAGTTTGACCTATATAGCTCTATGGGACAAATCTATTACCCTTTTCCAAAAGAGTATGGACATCTGTATCTGCATCCAGATCTACATCAGCATTTAGATAAATATCTATACCTACATCTGTATCTATTCTATGTGTATGTCTATATATCCATATCTGTATGTTTTTATGGCCCTTTGGAACTACTCTAGTCCAGACTGAATATTCATACATCCTTCAGTGCTTCCTCAGCTAAAATGGTGTTGGTCCCCTTTGCTGAAAGAATACTTTATTTTGTCTATCTCCTTGTATGGTATTAAATAAAATATGAAGCAAAGTATTTTCTTCTCTGAAATGTGTTTGAGTTGACTTCTTCTAGTTTCTAAAGCCTTTTTGCTCATGCCAATAAGGAGAAATGTTTGTGTATTTTAAGTTGTCCTCTGGTGGGTAGCGTTTCACATGGTAAATGCTGTCATTTAAATTATTTTTAAATGAAAAATATTAAAATTAATGTTACAGAAAATAGAGACAAGGAAAAAAAAATACCTATGATTTCACTCTTAACAGAACTGTTGCTATTTTTGTATGTTTCCCTCTAGCTTTTTCCTATGGATTTTTTTTATCAGAGTTACATAAATACTGTACTTAAAGTTTTATATATGCCTTTTCATACTTAACATTATTTCGGAAGCAGTTTCTCACATTGCTAAATAATCTCTGTAATCATCATTTTTCTCGTTGCATAATATACCATTAAATGAATGTAATTAATTACCTAGTGCTGGATATTTGGTTTTCATTTAAAATTTTTAAACTATTGCTGTAGTGGTGATCTTCAGGCACTTAATCTTTCCTATACATAATTATCATTACTATTTTATCATATTTCATTTTTTACTATTATCAACACTGTTGTAATAGATAACTGCATAGACTCATTTGGTATAATTGTTGTTCATTTCCTTAGGATATACTCCTAGAAATGTCACTTTCAAATTAAACGGTGAGCACAGTTTTGAGTTTTAAATGAGGGAGTGTTTCTTGGAAGAAATGAATCTTAATATTGTATTTAAAATATGAATTATGGTTTGGGAGATGAGAGAAAACCCTAAGTGAAGGAAATGGCATGCTAAAAGCAAATGTAAATGGGACCTTTTGACAGTGATCAGCTCAGTTGGAGTCAATGGAAAGAAAAAATTGGCCATGTCAAAGAGGATCTTACCAATAAGGGGTAAGGACAGATAAAGGTACAAGTATCAAATTCCAAACTGAAATGTTTAAATTTGCTTTACTAGACATATCAGTTTTTTTATTGCCACAATTAATGCTATATAACAAACTACCCCCAAATCATAGTTATTTGAAATAATAACCATTTAATGAGTTCACAATTCTTCAGCATAGTTATTTAGTCTTGGTTTAGCTGGGCAGTTCTCTTGGTTTCAGCTGGCCTTTCCTATACACTGTGGTCATCTCTAAGTCAGTTTTGCAGGTCTTGACTGGGCTTGTTCATGTGCCTAAGATTTTGACTAGGACAACTGGACTGAGTCCATATGGTCTCTCTTCCTTTAGCAGGCTAACCTGGGTTTGGTCATACAAGAACAAGAAGAAATGTGCAAGTTCTTTTGAGGTCTTGATTTAGGTCAGGCACAAGATCACTTCTTCTACATTCTATTGGTCAAAGTATATCACTAGATTTGCCCTCATTCAAGGGGAGGGGACTAATAGACCACCTTTTAACAGGAGGACCTGCAAAGTCCTATTGCAAAGGGAGATAAGATAAAGAAAGTATTAATATTCCCTGTTTGCAAGTAATCTACCATACCAGTTGATAAGGAATAATAAATTCTTGATCTATGAGTAAGGAAGACAAGATATAAACAACTGACTTAACCTGGCAACTATGAGCAGAATGAATGTTGAGTGAACAAGGAAGGCTCTGGTATTAGTTTGAAGATTAAGGGGTATAGTAATCATTATCAACATCATCGTCATCATCATCATCATTATATAATAGATATAGTCCAGTCTGCACAGAAAGACTACTCCCACTCTGATAAAAGATAGGAATCTAAACATTCTCTGCAGAGTTTCTGCTCTTAGGGATATAAGGCACAGCTGAGAGTAGAGATAAGGTAGCACATGTTAAGTGAAATTCTTCATATTACACCTCACTTGTTTTCTCTGCTCAGTTTCCAGAAAATTGGCAACAAAACTTACAGCTTCATGCTGAGACTGGAGGATTCCTCCCTAAGGCAACTGATCAACCAAGAGAAAAGATCAATAGGTACATAATTACCCAACCCATAGACCCACTCCCTCTATGTACACTGAGCTTCCAACTAGCTTTTCAATGCTTTATTCTTGTATGAATAGACAGGTATGTCAGAAGGTCCTTAGATCACCATGAGGCTCAATGATTTGCTATAAGGACTCACAGGATTCAGAAGCCGTTATGCTCACGGTTACAGTTTATTCTAAAATAAATTGTGATAAGTTGAAATGCATATTTTAATCACTGGAACAACCAGTAATAAAATAACTAAAAAATATAGTTGAAAAACTAACAAAGGAATTAAGGTAGTATCCTAGTAAAGATCTATTTAACATAAAAGGAGGCAGTAGGGAAGCGGATGTGGCTCAAGTAATTGGGCTCCCATACACCATACAGGAGGTCCAGGTTTTGACGCCCAGGGCCTCCTGGTGAAGGCAAGTTGGCTTGAGTGGTGAACTGGCCCACGCAGAGAGCTGGTGCAGCAAGATGACAAAAAAAAAAAAAAAAAGAGACACAGAGGAGAAACAATAAGAGATGCAGCAGTTCGGGGACCTGAGGTGGCACAAGAGAAGGATAACCTCTCTCCCACTCTGGAAGATTGGTTCCCAGAGCTGCCTAACAAGCATACAAGCAGACATAGAAGAACACACAGCAAATGATACAGAGAGCAGATAACAGCAAGGGGGGCATAAATAAATAAATAAATCTTTTAATAAAATTGATATATGCTATAGAAATAGAATTAAGAACTATAGAAATATAGAAAAGTAATAAAGTAAGCTACTCTCCTATGA
Organism: Dasypus novemcinctus; assembly: GCF_030445035.2. Classification (NCBI taxonomy): domain Eukaryota; kingdom Metazoa; phylum Chordata; class Mammalia; order Cingulata; family Dasypodidae; genus Dasypus; species Dasypus novemcinctus. The sequence continues at coordinate 55,679,566 of NC_080676.1, forward strand.
GGGCTAGGGATCTCATTTTTACTTCTAAGTTAGAGTAAGAAATTTCTCAATGAGTTGTCTTTTCATATTAAAAATCTCAATAAATTGCCCAGCTAACCATCATAACTACTGTTGTTGAGTGTCTGCAGTGTGGTAAATATGTGGTACATGTTATTACTTTTAATCCTTACATCAATGCAGATATTATAGACCACTAACTACGTTCCTGATAATGTTTAAGCGCTTTATGCAACATTATCTCACTGATCTTAACACTCCAAAATTTAAATATAATATCCCCATTTTTTCAGAGCAGAAAATCAGGACTCTGAGGTTAGGTAAATTGTCCAATGTGACATATTAATATGTAACAAAATAAGGGTTCAAAATTGAAGTCAGTCTGGCTTGGAAGCCCACAGCCTTCCCTCGAACTCTGGGCTGAAACTCAGAGTTCTTGCCTCTGCTTCTCTTGCCTCTGCCTCAAAACCTCGCCTACTCCTGAATAATATTAGGCATGTTTCATTAATGCTGTCATCTGTTCATTTATTCAACAAACGTTGATTGTGCTGGAATTTGGATTTTCAAACATGGAGAAGTTACAGCTCTGCTCTGAAGGAATTCATGGTTTTATGTGGGAAATAGATAAGTTAATTTTACTTTCATAAAATCCAGTCAGTTTTATAATAGATGTATGCATGCTACAGAAATGCTCGGAGCCCTTTTGATGCCTCCTCTGAATTTAGAGAAGGCTTTATAGGGCCATGATCTTTATTCTTCTTGCTAGACATTTCTATAGAGAGCCCTTTCCTCACCTGCAATCTATAGTCTCTATATTTAGACATCCCTACCACTGATTAGGTCACTATTTGGGTCCTGTTATTAAAGCTTCTTATGATTTGTTGTTTTGCCCTTTCCCCCTACCGATTAGATTGAAGCTGTGTGTGTTTCATACAGCCTTTATGTGATGGAACGAGCATACCAGCATATCTGCCCCAGTTCGTCCCTGAGTCATTTCACTGGATTCTCCTGTTTTCAGATACCTTTGGTAACCTGTCTTCTGACAGCTTCTTAGGGAGGGAATTTTTGTGGATCTTGAACTTGACTCATTTAAATTTTAGAGGTTAAGCTTATTTTCCAGGTGACGAACAGATCTCAATTCCAGGTTTTTGTGCTGAGCGCAGAATGAACTTTGGCATAGGCTCTGACTTTCCCCTCAGCCTATCCTATGCTGGTTAGTGCTCTTCCCAGTTCTCCTCCTCCATCTTTATAAACTCACTCTTCTAAAACAAGAGCTCTTTTCCTAAAAGTAAAAAAAAAAAAAATTTCCAAAGAAAATATTAAAATGAAAAAAATTACAAAAAGGAAATAAAATCTACTTGAAATTACATTATCCAGTAATAACTACTATTAACTACATATTATTGCATATATGTAAATATTTGAGAGGACACGTTACGTATAGTTTTTTTTTTTTTCACTTGGTGTGAATGTTTTTCCATGTGATTAAGAATCATTTGATAGGAAACAGATGTGGCTCAAGCAGTTGGGCTCCCATCTACCATATAGGAGGTCCAGGGTTTGATGCCCAGGGCCTTGTGGTGAGGGCAAGTTGGCCCGTGTGGTGAGCTGGCCCACATGAAGTGCTGGTCCACATAAGAGTGCTGCCCTGCCGAGAATGCTGCCCCATGCGGGTGTGCCTCCCCGCACAGGAGCGCCTCCCCACACAGTAGTGCCGGCTGACACAAATGGCTGGCACAGCAAGATGATGCAACAAGAGACACAGAGGAGAGACAATAAGAAGACATAGTAGAACAGGGAGCTGAGGTGGTGCAAGAGAATGATGGCCTCTCTCCCCCTCTGGAAGGTCCCAGAACCGGTTATCAGTGCCGCCTAATGAGAATGCAAGCGGACACAGAAGAACATAGGGTGAATGGACACAGACAGCAGACAATGGGGGGGGGGGGGGCGGGACTGGAAAAGAAATAAATAGATAAATAAATAAATAAATATTTTAAAAAAGGTTCAAGCTTAAAAAAAATCATTTGAAAACATGATCTTTAAGGGTCATACTACATTCTATTTACTACAATTTAATTACTAATTCTCCTAGTTTGAAACGTTTATAATAATATTAACTAACACTTCCAAAGCTAAAGTTACAGATCTAAAGGCTTTACATATATTAACTTATTAGATTCTTACAACACATTTTTGAGATACCCATTTTAAGGATGAGAAAACTGAAACAGGTAGGTTAATAACCAAAGTCACAAGTTGGCTCTGGAACTGGTACTCCTAACTGTTACCTTATTACTATCTGACTCACTGTATGGTTTCTTTGTGGGAAAAAAAAGATCTTTATCTGCATTTCTGATAGTTTCTATTGGAAAGATTCTTAAAAGTGGTATAACTGGGTAAAAAGTTATGAAACCTTCAAACTTTTATATTGTATGTTGTCCACTTGCTCTCCAGAAAGTTCACACCAATGTTTACATCAATACTGATAAGAACCTGCCTTGATTAATTCCTCTTTAATAACCTTGAATTGTGTATCTCCCTGAATAGTCAATATAGCAAAGTGTTCTAGGGCAGGGGTTCATACCAGAGGTCCCTGGATCCCCAAGGAAAACTGTGAAAAGATTTCAGGGAGTCTGAGCTTGACTTGGAAAAAAATCAGCTTATTACCTTTATTTTCTCTGACCTGTGATGTTAAGCATCATAAAACTATCTGCCACTACATTTGGAGAAGGGGTCTGTGGTGTACACCTGACTGGCAAAGGGGTCCGTGGAACAAAATGTTTAAGAATCTCTGGTCTAGTGGTTCCTTAAAAACAAAGGAAATGCCATTTTAAACCAATATTCAGAGGAGTGCAGTAGTTTGTATATGTCTCAGATATACTACATTCTTGTTTTATTTACCTATATGTAAATGATTTTCCTTATGTCATCAGAAATACATGTATGAAATGGCTAACATGTGAGTGTGTATTAAGATTACTTGTGCCCAAGGTTTGGGGGTCATTACACCCATTAAGGGTGCCTTTCAAAATGTGGCCTTATTTTGACAACTGCTGTCACAGGCGATATTTATGGTATTTTCTCAGGCTTTTAGCCTGTTGGAAGTCCTTTTACATTAATAACCTTATACTACTCTTTGACTTTAAAAAAATATATCATGGTAAAAATGTATCTGCTCATAAGTATTTTATCTTTGCATTAGCTTTATGTAATGTACACAAAATGTTATACTGTATCTGCATTTCCAGGTGATGATAACTTTGAGTGCACAAAGTTAAAATCCTAGGATTTTATCTCTAGGATTTAATTTCTCTACTCCCATCTTGAATTCAAGGAACAGTGAAACTAGCAGCAGAATTTCACTCCCACAACTCTCACTCTCTTTTTCTGAAAAGTTGAAGAAAATTTAGTGGAAATATCACAGGGAAATTTTATTTTAGCAATTTCTCAGTGATTTAGATAACACCAATTGGAAATCTGAAGTATTCCTTGTGATTGGTTAAAAAGTAATGAATTATCTTTCACTGGTTCTTTGGATTAGTATTTTACCATCAATCTATTTTTCATAAGAATCTTCATTGAATGAGGCATTTGATTGTGCCCAGTATTTAAGGATCTGTGTCTTTTAGCTGCAGGTACCACTTTGACTTTAAAATACTTTAGATTCTAAGAAGGAGGTGTACAGAGGTAGCGGGGAGGCCATTAAACTGAAACAACACAAGCATATTCTACTATAAACTCTCTTGAAGCTTGGGTTGCTTGCCATTCTTTTAATTAATTAATTAGTTAATTAATTTAAATTTTAAGTGCTATTCTGGGTAGAAGCTTTGTCTTGAACACAATGCCATTGTTAAATAGAGAATGAAATGACTGGAGCTGTGCTGAGGAAAAAAAAAAGTAGGCTGAAGGATTTAAAGCAGACCAGTGCAAACCAAATGCTGCAATTATCTGCAGCTGAAAACAAGTAGCTTTTAATGTGTCCATTTGGCCAAGAAGAGAGAGGCGAATTATAGACTATTGCTCTTTCCTCTTTCCTGCTCATGCTCTTCTTCTTCTTTATATAGTTTATCATCCATAATTTCAGGATGTATTTTGCTTCTTTAAGCTGTTTTATCTGTAGGCTTATGAGGTCACTCATGTGTGAATTCCTTTGTTAGTCATCTCACCTTTTGCCTTGATGATAGAAAATTGATCAGGCCTAAAGTACAAGTTCAATAGACAACCCCCTTGGTCCTTTGTCTAGGAGAATAGCTACCATTGAAGGCCATGAGCAGGTTGCTATTAATATGACAGCCTGCTCTATCTCCCACTGTAATTTATAATGAAATACCTAATCTCCATTATTTTGATCCAAGCAGGCGATCCCATGAAAAAGTCTTTTCATCCAGTTCCCAATGGCTGTTACATGAGAAATGGCAAACCAATAATTTTTGTCAAGTTTTTTAAGCCAACAGAAATGCTTTTCCACTGCTACAGTTTCAAAAGGCACAGATAAAGCTCATTCACTGAGATGAATGAAAAAGCCATCTGGGGTTTTTCTTTTTGACTTCCTTTCCTTTTCTCCATCCTTGTAATCAAATTTGAGCAAAATCAAATGGGGCTTTCTATGAAAGTACCTTTTGTTGATCTGAACGAGCTGGTAATTTACAAAATACCCTTCCTTTGTGAGGAAGGCTAAAGAAAAAAAGAATCAGTAGCTTTTAAAGCTGGGCCTTAGTGGGACTCTAAATGCAATGAAAGCAGTCTGTGTTGAGAGATTGAAATGCATTTCAAAGCCAGGCCTGACTCGGGGTACAAGGAAGAACAGACCTATGTGCATTTTGTAGGAAGAAAAATTTGAATGGAGAAGGGAGAAGGGGAGAGAAACTAGGGTAAAATCTGGATTATGCCTTAAAGTAACCATTATTTTGGAGATGCACTCATCTTATTCAAATTGTGTATGTAACCAGTGATACAGAAGTTCGATACTTGCTCAGTCAGGATGCTCAACAATTCGAGTCTTTAAAGTTTGGAGCTGCATAGGTTTGTGGAGAAAGTCGTCTCGTGATATGTGTGATGTTTTTCTCCAACTTTTTTCTTCTTTGCTTTGGGATGTTGTGGGAAGGACCTCAAGAAAACCCGAAGATACTCATTTTTAGACTACTAATACTTGCTATGTTTCCTCTTTTTGCCTGCTAGATTTCCTCATGGTAGTGATTCTTCTTCACCCCTCTGAATTTGGAAGGATGGCATAGACATCTTACAAACAGTAAGTAGTGTGTGATTTTTATTCAATTACTGTTAATAGTTAACTGCAATAAAGCTAAATTTGGTTGTTGGAGTGTTGAATCATCATGTACGCCTAGGAGGAAACTAGCTTTTGTGCAGCATTTGCATGATTTGATGTGAAGGATTTTGGGTTTGATTTCACTGCTTACCACAATATTCCTGTAGTGATCATCAATGTGTTTATCACTACTGCTTTACCCTATCTATTCTATGATAGTTCAGTATTGTGTGGCATATAATATATGCATTCTTAGAAGAATTGTTTAAGACACAATGCAAAAATTGCAGAGAACTATCTTTGGAGATGCTAAGTTTTCTTATTTCATGAACTATACAAATCCTCCTCACGTATTTATAGTTTTGATTCCCAGTAATTGTGTTTTCTAAGGATCTTTTATTTGTGCTTGAAATGAAATTCTCATATGAACTACATGGCTTATTTCTTAAAAATAAATATCCGGAGAAAGGCAAGAAGTTATTTTGATATCACAATCTAATGAAATGATTTTTAAAGAGGTTTAAACTATATTTCATGTAATTTCACCAAGTATTATAACAAAAATGACAAAGTTTTTTTTAGAAATATTTTGCTCCTTTGAAAAAATGTAAAATCTATTTTTAGTTTTCTAAAAATAAGACAGATATTTCTTATCTGAAGACATGATACTTTTGATTAGAATGCATGTAACAAGTATTTTTAAAACCTAAATACAGCATCTGCATTTCTAAGTAACTGTGGTGCATGTTTTAAATATGTAAATGTCTTGGTCAGGATGAAGCAATATGGGGCAGAACCAGTTCTGATGTCTCTATGATGACTTGAACAGTATCAGCATTAGTGTTGGCACTGCTAAAGCAAGCACAACCTGAGAATTCCAAGTAGACAACCATTGAGACCCTTGTTTATAGAGCCAAAAAACAAAACAAGATTAAATGAAACCAAGATCTACATTGTTTAACCCTTAAGGCAATTATCACAGTTGCTTAGAGACGCTGAAATAGGGAAGGGGATCCAGATAATTTCACAAAGTTCTCTGAGAGGGCCATACTCTTTTCCCTTATAACTTCTCCTTTTATCAAATCTAAATCCCTGGAAGTTTGGGTTTAAGATGAAATTCGTTTTCATGCTTTTGCAGCCTTAAGTCTCTTTTCCAACTTCCTACAACATTTATCTTTGCCTCTGGTCCTGAGCCATTTGCTGCCTCCTAATGCCTAATTTTAAAATAGCATGCATGGCCAACTGCCAGGAAGGTGGCAGTGGGATATTGGTTTGTATTGGTGGTGGGATTCCAAGGTTGTTGTTACCCATAATTTGCAACTGTTGCGACAAAACAGATTATTAAAACCTGAGGTGGTGGAGGAGAGGGAGAAGAACAAAATTCATTGGTATGCTTCTTGACAGATCTAAGTGTGGTTTCTTCCTGTGCTTTCTTCCTGTAAACACAAGTTGGATTGTTGTGTTGGCTATGTCGGCATGTTCTTGAGGATCTGTTCTAGTCATTGCCTACAATCTTAAATGAATAGAGAAGCACAACGTAAAACAGCTATGGTTTGAGGGATGTAGTTAGTTATACCAATTATGCAGAGATTTTATTTCGTAATATTGATTTCTTTCCCTATTATATAAATTAAGACTGCTCTTAAATTAAGACTGTTTATTTCTTTTTAGTTCCATAAAGAAAAGGGTTATCATTTAGGATTGTCCATTTTTGCTTTATTGCTAAATCAAATTAGTGCCTGGGAGTTTTCTTCATAATTTCATGTCTAGTCAATCTTGTAAGTGTTTTGCAAAATTTCTCTTCCGTATTATCTTTTAGCAGTTTTGGTAAGAGATTAAGGTACTTTGTCTTGGTGTAATTATAAAGGATCTCTCTAAAGACAGTATTGAAGAATAGTTAATTGGGTCTGAAAATCAGCTAAGGTTCGGACTTGCTCGGTTTATCAAGGATTAACTGTTCCAAAGCACTGGTTAATGGAGCAATGAATGCGTTCTCTTTTCCTCAACATAGGTGTAAATATTATTATATAAGCACCTGTACTTTGAGGAACTGGAAGGCTAGTCATTTCCCACTTAACCTTCGGCGCAGGTGGAACCGTCTCGAGTCTTTTACCTGGAGGCTTCATATTGCTGGGTTTAGCAACGATGAACTAGGCACATTACCCTTCGTTAAGCCAAAACAAAGACAGAAGCAAAAAATAAAACCCGTCTTGGAAAGTTCAGCAATCCAGATCTTTGTGGTATCTTCAAATGTTAAAATAAAAAAAACAACCACCACAAACCATCAAAGTCATCCAAAGAAAGGAAAAGGAAGACATCGGCTGAAACTCCAACACTTCTGCAATTGATATAAATATTTTTCCTTCTTGTAAAATTAAAACTTTGTTTGACTTTGTGTCAGAAACTGGGTGCTACCTTTTATTGACAGTGATGTTATTGAGGTTTCAATGCTCTCAAGGACTAGCAATAGGCCCCAAAGGTGGAGAAGATGCTCATACAGCCTCACTCCTCCCAGTGTAGCTTTCAGAAAAATCTATTACCAAAAAGTTGTTCTTTTATAAAATCTTAGACAGGCTTGAGTAAATGTGACCTTGCTTTGGTGTACCTTGGCTAGTCAGTTACATTGGAGTTAGCATTCTCTAGTGTCCAGGTTGCAGAAGAGCCGTTGGCCTGGCTTTCATCCCAGGTTTGAAATGATGTCTCTGAGATGGTCACGGGTTATCTTTGGGCCTTGCTTTCCTCAGGCATCAAAAAGGAATGTTCTCTGTCCCCCACTTGCATCTTTTCCTACCTCCTGTGGATAAGGAAGACATTTTGGAATATACTTTTTGGCATGAATATGATAGTTGGGCCTGGTCAGCTTAGTTATAGTAACAGTGACAAAGACCAGGCTAAGTTTCCACAGGCATGAAGTTCACAACACACCCCTGTCAGAGGCTGACTTTTGATATGAAAAGAGACAAAGCAAGAGAGTGTGGGGCAGGCTCTGATCAATACCAAGGTCATTCCAGTTTTTGGTCAGACAATTTCATGGAACTCTAATCATGACAGTAGCTTGTAATAGGGAGGAAAACGTACCATCTCTACCTTTGTGTCCTAAAATTCAGAATGCAGAAACTGGGAATATAATAAACAGAAACAATGTATGAATGTATTACCACCTTCACAAGGGCTTTGATGCAAGCTGTAATGAAATACAATTGATATAAATAATGACTAAACAACTAGGACGCGAGAGAATATAAATTAGCTTAAGACTCAGGATTAAAAAGAATACCAAATGAAGGCCATGGATTTTAAACAGTTTTTCGTTTGTTTGTTTGTTTTAGCCACAGATGTGGCTCAGGGTTTTCAGCAGCTAAAACAGAAGTGGAAAAAACAACATCATCAAAAGAGTAACTTTACAGTGAGCATTTTACACACCATAGCTGTAGAATCCTCACTACCACTCCGAAGGTGGCTATCATGAGTCTCATTTTAGAGTGGGGGAAATGCCAAATCAGGGAGATGCAGGAGCCTGTGCATGTTCCACAAGCAGGTGTACCTGAGCTGAGATTAAATGCAGGTCTCTCACAGGCTGGGCCTTCCGTGCGTGGCACGGGCGCCGGCTGTTCCCTGAAGTCTGCGTGCACGTGCTCTTTCTGTACTCGCCCAAGGCCAGCCCAAATCCACAGACTCAGCTCTTTGAGGTTCTCTTATAGAATCCATTTCCACGGAAAAATGAGTAAGATGTGAACTTTACAACACGAAAATTGCCACTGAACATTCTGGTCTGTAAAGTGTCTTCTTGGTTTGCCACCGCCGGTGGGGAGAGGGGGTCCTCTCTTTGGTCCTTCCTTCACATTCCACCCTGCTTCTCTGGCTTCTCTCCCCCATTCCTGGACTCCCCCTTTCTTTCTCCATCTTTAAAGTACTCATACCTCTATTAAGCAGGACAAAATAGTTTTGCCCTGGCTCCTACAACTAAACTTGCATGCCAAAGCCCAGCACAATGTGTAGCACACCTCAAAGCCCTCCTGGCAACATTTCTTACCCACCCGAATAGTAATGAGGATTATGTAGCAGTTTAAAAATCCCATTATACATTTTCCATAAGGGAAAAACATACTGGTTTCTTAGCTTTTCACATACTTAGTTCTGAAAGAATTCTCTTCAGTGTAATTTTATCAAGGATGCTGGGGAAAGTGATTCATCAGCAGGCTTGAAAGGGGATTTTATTACTCTTTAGCTTAAAGCTGCCCCTATTGATGACTGAGTCCAGGTGCCAATGGAAACCTTAGAGCATGCTAGTCTGTAAGGGGTGAAGATCAAGGAATTAAAGGATAGCTTTGCTCAGAAAGTTAAGGATGGAGGGAGAGGGGAAGTTAAGAATGAGGAAAGAAATAAAGGAGAGACAAACACCTTAGCCAGTGAAATGGATTTTCAGCTTCATCCCATAAATTCCATTGTACACAGCAATAGGACACTGTATTCTAAATTTGCATATTAAATGCATAATGTCAAGTTTATTGAAATGATAATAGAATTCTACCTCCCATAAATAGAAAGTTGAAAGACACTGAAAAATGAAAACTAATCTTCAGCTTTAATATCACAAAGCTGTGTTTTACATATTTAGTCATATGATAAGGAAGTAGGACTTGTATTAGCTTCTATGTACTCTTTTTCAGAAAATTTGAAGAGTCACATGTATAAATCAACTCTATGTAATTTTTGGAGTTTGGGGCATGGAGTGAAAATTGAGAAATATTTACATAATCTTTTGAAACCTCATGATTAGAAAGCCTTCAGCAAACCATTTGCCAGCACACCAGCATATTTTCTGCCTAGGTTTTCTTTTAAGTTACTCAGATCTTTACTTTTGCTTTTTGGTTTAAACAGTTGATATTATGTGGTTCTTGGAGCCTTGAACTCAATTGTTAACCAGTGCAGCTCTTTCAGGAGAGGATGTCAAGTCTGCCAGCCATCCAAAATTGCCTACATTGTCATAGCTCTAATGAGTATGTCACTTCAATAGTGAATTGAAGGCTAAAAATAAATGCCTTTTCATGTTCACAGACTCCTTATAAAGTGCTCTGAAACCAATATGAAAGATTATAAATTTTTTTCTCCCTCTAAGATAGTTACAAGAATGGATTAAATAACGTATAATTTCTTTTGTTGGAAGAACAAGGTCTCTTAACAAATATGTATGCTAGATAATTGGAGGTAAAAAGATTTGTGCACAGTGACAAAAGTGTACTATAAGAAAAAAAACCACCACATTTTCAGTTCTTTTTTATAAACTGAAAGAAAGTACTTGTATTCAGTAGAGCAGTTTAATACCCAAACAGTTCCAAGGTAGGAGTCAACAGGACACAAGGAAATGAAGACATGCAAGCAAGGGAAGCTAAGAGTCCCCCTCTAGCTTCTGCCATGAAGCAAGTTTGAAATTCGGCTGTGGGTCATGCATGAATTCAGGATTTCTCTTGTCTGCTGACAAAGTCAGATCTGGAAATAAGGTTCCTTACGCACAATGTGGAACACTCTTCTGGCAACCTTGGGTTAATAACCTCCCCAAAGCAACTCGAATTTTTTTTCCCTTTTTTGGTCTACTAGGCAGGGCCAAGGAGATGGTCACTTGTATTTCCTCAGAGAAAATTCCAAAATAGGTAAGTTATTTTTCTGGCCTCCAGGAAAAAAATGTCCCACTGTTCACAGGATAGCATAATTCACCGTCAATCCAGTGATGATAAGAAAAAAAACTGGAAAAGAGAGGGTTTAGAAGTATGAAGGGAGGATGGAGGAAAGAGGAACGAGGGAGAGGAAGGGAAAATTCTGGATATAAAAATAAGTTCTAAAATAATTTACTTATGTTTTGAAGCCTTTTGAGTCTTTCTCTAATTTACTCAAAGTGTCTGTTTAGTGCCCACTCTGTGTTTAGGAGACAAAAAATGTTTAAAGACTTTATAACCTAAAGTCACACAATATTAGAGATGCTCTCTGCCTTAGAGATCTTCCAGCATTGGTATTGTCAGCTGGGAAGCTGGGCAGTAGGAGGGGAAGTTTGACCTTCTGGGGTGGGGGCAGGTAGCCAGGATCCCCAAGTTGCTGTATATTGTTTCAAAGAGCAGGTAAGCATATTTAATACTATACCTTTACATTTAGAAAATGCAAAAAATACTATAGCTTTAATGATTTAAACATCAGAAACTGTTGCCCCACAGGATCTTCTTGGTCTGATGGGGATACATAGGATAAGTTATTTTCAGCTCACAAAAGACTTGTGAAGGTTGGGAGCTCTTCAGAATTTATTTGGTGCTGGGAGAGCATAAGATTTGGCATATTTATTTATATAGAGAGGATATGTTACAATAGGTTAAGGAACAGTGACCTCGTCCAGGAAGAAAAGCAGGTTTGAGCTTTTTTTATTTAACAAATATTTATTGAGCAGTCTGCTGGGTTTGCTTGACAATAAGGTGATGATGTCTAGTACAGAATTGGGTATGTAAATATGAAGCTCAAATGAGTTCGGGGCTCAGGACCAAGGCTTGGGACCATCTTTCAACAGATATGTCAAGTAAGTAAAGGGCCAAGGAGGACTGTCTATATTTAGCAGCCAAGATGTTGCGAGTGATTTTGGTGAGAACAGTTTGGGTAAACTGATGAGGTGGAAGTCAGATTGTAGTGAATGAAGAAGAGAGTGGGAGTCAGAAAGTAGAAACTGCATCTGCAGGCAATCCTTTCAGCCAGCCTAGCTGAAAAGGGAAGAATGGGCTAGGGTTGGAGCTAGTGTGAAACTTGAGAATCAAGGGAGTATTTTTAAGATGAGAGATAATTGAATACATATAACACAGTTAAGTAACTATTAATTCACTGACTATTTATTGGAAATGCATTATGAGGTAGAATACAAGATGATAAATGTATAGTTCTTGCTGTCAGGGAATTTGCAAAGCTAGGTCACTCAGTAAGGCCAATACACTAATCGTTAATCAAAATAATAGACTGCACCATCAAGAAAGTGAAAAGATAGCCCACCAAATGGGAAAAATACTTGCAAATCATTTATTTGATAAGGGTATAATATCCAGAATATATAAAGAACTCCTACAAATAAACAATAAAAAGACAAACAACCCAACTTAACAATTGACAAGAGACTTGAGTAGATGGTTTTCCAAAGAAGATAAACAAATGACCAATAAACACATGAAAAGATGCTCAATAGCATTAGTCATTAGGGAACTACAAATCAAAACAACAATGAAATACTACTTTACACTCACTAGGATAACTATTATCAAAAACCAGAAAATAATGAGTGTCAGCAAGGATGTGGGGAAATTGGAGCCCTTGTGCTTTGCTAATGAAATATAAAATAGTGCAGTTACTATGGAAAACAGTTTTGAAGTTTCTTAAAATGTTAAAAATAGAATTACTATATGTCCCTGCAATTCTACTCCTTGGTATGTACCCCAAAGAACTGGAAACAGGGGCTCAAGCAAAAATTTACCCATCACCGTTCTTGGCAGCATTGTTCACAATAGCCAAAAGGTGGAAACAACTCAAGTGTCCATCATAAGATGAATGTATAAACAAAATATAGTATATCCACACCATGGATTCACCTATGAAAAGGAATGGAGTACTGATACACACTACAACATGAATGAACCTTGAAAACATTATGCCAAGTGAATAAGCCAGATACACAACAAAAATTATCATATGATTCCACATATATGGTGTATCTAGACTAGGCAAAGTCATAGAGACATAAAGTAGAAGAGAGGTTACCAGGAGCTGTGGGAATGGAAGATGGTAAGTTATTGCTTAGTGGATACAGAGTTTCTGTTGAGATGATGAAAAGTTCTGGAAATAATGGTAATGGTTACTAATCATTTTGAATGTACTTTATGACACTGGATTGCACACTTAAAAATGGCTTAAATGTTAAGTTTTGTTATGTATATTAGATCACAATAAAAAAAATAGACTGAAAATGATATGACTCATTCAATTAGCAAACGTGGATTAAATTGTTGAAGGGAATTCATAAATATTGGATTAGGAAAGACTTTACGGAGCAAGTAGACTTCAAAGGATGGAAGATTGCTACAGAAAGAAGTAAGGAGGCAAAGCTCAAAGAATGTGATGTGTTGAGTGTTGTGTTAGGAAGTGTTGGACTTTTACCATGGGTGGTTTGAATTCCATGCCCATAGGTTTGTCTATTTCCATGAGCAATTTGGAAGAAAGTAATTTGAACAAGAAAAAGACATGCTCCAGAGATCTGTGTTAAAAAGATGAATTTGGCAAACATATCTGGAAATGTCTGAAGTGGACTGAAAATAAGGAAGCTAGTTAGGAAACTTGTGAAATAGATCATGTGAGAGGTAACCAGGGCCTCAGTCATAGTGAGAGTGGGAAAAGGATAAAAGGGAAACCATTCATTCATTATTTCAGCAGATATTGACTTAATGATTACTATGTGGTAGGCACACGTATAGTCTTAAATCTCATGGAAATCCCAGCCAACTGTGTGTTATGTGCTATAATAATGTTATAATAGATAGAAACACCCAATGATAGGGGATCACATAGACGGAATTGTTGGGGGGGGGAGGGAGGGAACAGAAACCATGGAAGTAGAATGTTTTTAGTAGAGACAGGCTAACAATTTCAGTAAACCAGAGGAATACAGCAAAATGAGACCTGAAACAAGTCTGTTGGATTTACAACATAGAAAATGTTAGTGATGTTAGCAGGAACAATTTCACTGAAGCAGTAGGGGTAAAATTATAACTATTGTGGATCAATGATTGGAAAAAGAGGAATTGAGGACAGAGTGATAGGAGTAATATTCTGAGATGTTTTCACATGGCAGCTGCTGGAACCAAAGTAATGGAGAATAAGAGACAAAAGCTGATTCTGTGATTTTAAGTCTCAGAGAATGATGAAAAATGGGGGGAGTTTTAACTTGGTCTTTGATTGTGTTTGAAATATGGACATGCATTTAGTCCAAGATTTGAAAAAAAGAAAAAAAAAATGTAAGAAATATTAGGGCTAGGGGTAGCTGATTTAGATCTGAATAGGAAAGGTACTTGACACCAAAATCATAGATGGTGGAAATATACAGGAAGAAGAGTACAGAGGACAGAACTTTTAGGAGAAAGGGATGGGAAGGAAGATGAGGAGCCAGTGAAGTTGCCCGAAAAAGTTATCAGAAAGACAAAAAGAATTTGAGTGAATTTGTTGACAGTCAAGGAGAGTTTTGTTTTCATAGTAGTTTAACCTTTGGTGGTTATACTATCAGTTACTATAAATTTAGTATCATCAGTTGCCTTAAAGCAAAATAAGGACCAAAAATTGCCATTGACTTTGGCAGTTAATATTTATAGGTATGGGAATAGCTGTTTTTAGTAGAATGATCAAAACATCAGAAACCAGGTTGCAAGGGGTTAAAGTTAAGTGTGATTTCCTTTTTATTGTTGCAGGGAAGGTGAGGGAAGAGTTTAACCTGAGTTTGTGGTGAGGTTCAGGGGAGAACTGAGTGTGTTTATATGTACAACGATAAGCAGAGAGGAAGAAAGCCATCAAAGATAAGAACTGAGGAGTCAAAAGAAAAGATGGATATTTGATAAAACGAGGTTGGGGAGACAGAATGATTTAGCCTCTATCTCAGTGTTTCTGTCTGAATTTAATGAGAGAGTGAATATAAAGTATCTGATATACAGTAGACCTTCAACAAATAGTAGTGTTTTGATTTGTCAAAGGGCTTTTGATGAAAAGTACCAGAAATGGTTTGGCTTTTATAAAGGGGATTTATTTGGGGTAAAAGCTTACCATGAAAAGTCCAAATTGAGGCACCATAAGAGGCGCTTTATCACCAAAGTCAGCCACTGTTTATCTTGTCTGGACATCTGGCAAAGAAGAATGGCCACTGATCTCTGCCGAGGTTTCAGTCTTCCCCTCTGGCCTCACCATCTCTAGGAGCCCAGCTCCCAGAGCTCAGCTGTGAGCTACCAGATATAAGGCTTGACTCTTTCCAGGTCTCCTCTCTCAGTCTTGGCTGCTCCTGAGTTCAGCTGCGGCTATCATGCATATAGCAGGGTTTGTCTCCTCTTGAGCTGCCCTGCGGGCCCACCTTCTTGGTGGCTTTATGCTTAAGCGATCCTCTACTCTCTCACATGGCAGGATCAGCACGGCAGCTTCCTTTTCCTGTGTCTGCTCATCTCTTTCTCTGTGTGTCTCTGTTTTTATCAGAACCAGCAAAAGTGTGGAGATTCAATGTGAGTCATGTCTCACTGACCTAGTCCAATTGAAAGGTTCTCATACCCAAAGTAATAGATGAGTTCACAAACACAATCTTTCTCTTTTTGTGATTCATAAAATAACTTCCAACTGCCACAATTACCTATTGTTATTTTGATGCCAGATGAAATGAAGAAAGCATTTATTGAGTACCTACTCGATGCCAAGCAGTTGTTATTTCATTTCCTCTTTACAAGAACCCTATAAGCTAGACTTGGTCAGCCACATTTTGTACATGATAAAACTAAGAGAATTTATAAAACTAAACCAAACCAAGAGATTGAGGCCTTGCCTAGGGTCATAATCAAGAACTGGCAGAGCTGGAATTTGAACACAAACCCACCATATACTAAAGACTATACAATTTTAAGGAAGTTTTGGTTTCATACAGAAGAAAAAGAAGTGAGGGTAGTAACTTGAAAGAACACTATTTAACAGACGCTGTTCTTTGTAAAGCAAGAGTTGAGGTATCTCCTGAGAGTGAGGAGGTTCAGGTTGAAAAAGGGGATGGAGGAGAGTGAGGATAACTTGATAAAGCAGTTATAGGAAGTTAGGGCATCATTAAGGGATGAAGAAAAGAAGTGAAGTTTAGGTAGCATGAAATTTCAATGAACCTTGTTCCAAAAAGATTTTTCAAATGAGATCTGATACTGCAACAGGAGCTTGTGCGTCAAGAATTGGCAAACATTTCTATAAAGTGCCAGACAGTAAATATTTTAGACTTTGAGGACCGCTGGTTCTTATTATCTATGGCAAAAGAAGCCAAGGATAATAAGTAAATAAAGGAGCATGGCTATGTACCAATAAAGTTTTATGAATGGACACTGAAATTTGAATAGTTACATATCATGAAATATTCTTCTTTTGATTTATTTTCAATCCTTTAACAATGTAAAAATCCATTCTTAGCTTGAGGGCAGTACAAAAACAAAAGGTGTGCTGGAATTGGCCTACAGATATATTTTTTGTAGTTTACTCTTCCCTGGTTTAGGTACTTGCTAAAATGCAGATTCCTGTATTTCACTGTAGAAGGGATCAGAATACTTGGGAGGACCCAGGAATCTGCATTTAGAAGAGCTCTCTGGGTGATTTTTATGCCACTCTAAGGCTATTGCTTAAGGGGAGAATTGGTAACTAAAGAGTGATTGTACATGGTTCCTTGCAAAAAGCAGTTTGTAGATCTCAAGTCACTGAGTTTGCAAGACTCAGCAGTACAGGACTGGGAGTCCTGTGCCAAGGAGGGCCAGTAGTATTTGGGGCTTGGCATGGAAGGCAGAAGGTACAGAGGTGGAGTTTCTAAGATTGTGACTAGTGCTTCATCAAATGAACATTCAGGAGAACCAGGCTTATCAGGAAGGTAAAGGTATACAGGGGAGATTGGGGAATTAGAAAGATTGGGAGGATTAGAGGGATTAAGGCTCATGATGAAAGTAGAAAATAGTCTTGGAAGGTCAAAGCTCAGAGGCAGAAGGACAGACGTTTGTGACCAGAGCAGAATTTCAGAACAGATGTGAGCCATGTTGGAGTATGAGGATTGGGCACATGAGGAATTGAGCAGTGTCCTGGAGGTGGCTGTCACTGCAGGTGAGAAGTCAAGGACTTGTGAGGCCAGGGTCCCAGGGAGGGTCAATGTGTGTCTGGGTGTCCAGGATGAAAATGCAAATGGACATAGAAGGGAGGCTTGTCAGCATGGGCTAGCCTGGCCAAGGAAGCCTGGAGAAGGGTACCTAATGTTTAGACAGGTAGCAAACAAGGAAGGAGAAGAAGAGAATTGATGTTCCCAATCATCTACTCTGTCTTTTTACACATGCAAACTCATTTGACCTTTACAACATACTGCTGAGGTGAGCATTATTCTCATTTCAAAGGTGAAGAACCTTTAGTTCACAGAAGTAAGAAATCCAAAGTTACACAGAGAGTAAAAAGAGAAGTTGGGATATGAGCCTTGGTCTCTATGACTGGGAATCCCACTTTCTTTCTCTTATTACCAGCATAGAAAATATGTTTTATTTTGTATGCCAACTTCAACAGATTTGTCAGTATTAACCTCCTAACTCACTATGTTGAAAAAGATTCTGAGATAGAGACTAAGGTCAGAAAGAGAGAGTGTTGTGATTAATTAGTAGTATTTGCTGTGGGTACGAGAGGAGATAGAGTTGTAGCTTTCCATTCCTTGAATTTGTCTTCCTTAATGCATGCTCATTGCCTTTGCAAGAGTTAAGATATGCCAATTTCAGCCAGCATCCATGTGGAATCTGAGCCTCCTCTTGACATAGAGGTGCAATGGACACAACCAATCCAATGTCCACATAGAAGAGGTGGCATTGGATTGGGAAAAGTGGACATGGTGGACGATGGGTATGGGGAAGGGCAGGAAGAGATGAGAGGTGGGGGCGTATTTGGGACGTGGAGCTGCCCTGGATGGCACCTCGGGGGTGATCACCGGACATCGTGGATCCTCACAGGGCCCACTGGATGGAATGGAGGAGAGTATGGGCCATGATGTGGACCATTGTCTATGAGGTGCAGAGGTGCCCAAAGATGTATTTACCAAATCCAGTGGATGTGTCATGATGATGGGAACGAGTGTTGTTGGGGGGGGAGAGGGGGGGTGGGGGGGTGGGGTTGAATGGGACCTCACATATATATTTTTAATGTAATATTATTACAAAGTCAATAAAAAAATAAATAAATAAAAACAAAACAAAACAAAAAAAGATATGCCAATTTAGTGTGAAGGAGGGTGAGTGAGCAAAGAAAAGGAGTTGAGGATGAATATGCTCTGTGTGGGAGCCTATGGCAATACCAGCCTGGGTGGCTGAAGGACTCAGAGGCATGGAAGGAATAGGCTGGTGAGTATGATGACAAATTCCAGGTTTTGAGTTTGGGCTATATCCTAGAAATAATAAAAGTTTTTGTTTGTTTGTTTTTTTCCTCTAACAGAAACACGCCATAAAATGATTTAGAAAGTTTAATCTGGTGTTTGAGGTAAAATGAGCAAGAGAAAAAATAGGAAGTTTATTACCCATATGTGAAATGTTAGAGCCTAGACCAAAGGAGTCTAGGAAGTCTTTCAGCAAAGAAACCTTTTAAATGTTTTTAATCTGGCATCCCTCCAACTTAACTGAATGTCTCTTTCTTACATAACATCTTTTAAGTGCTAGGCAACAAGGACATTGGAAAAGCTGGAGAAAATCATGATGCCATGGATTAAAAAAACGGGAAGCTCTTTTGAGGAGAACTTAATGAGTTCTATTTGGAGTTTTGTTGAATTTGAGAGCAGATATCTTGGCAGAGTGGAGACATTTAGAGCTTGGTGAGGAAGTATGTATTGGAGGATCATGAGTCATAACCATAAAATAGATGGGGATTGTTGAAGTCTTGAGACTGTGTAACAGAATCCATTTTCCAGGGAAAAGAAGGAAGGGACAGAGGGATGTCAAAGTCTCGTTAATTCTCCAAGTTAGGGAATTGGAGATGGTAGCTGAGCAAGTAAAAGGAGATCAGAAATCAGTGGTCAGACAAGTATGAGGCAAAACTGGATAGGGCAGTGCCAGGACAAGCAAGGGGGTAAAAGATTTCAGAAAGGAGTCAAATGCTGTAAACCATGAGGAAAGGCCATTTTGCATTTGGCAAGAAGGAGGTGGCTGGGTTACCCAGTAGTGATTGTACACTGGTGCTAAGAATTCATTCCATAAGAGTGTATTGGGCATCTTCTCAAAGAAAAAGATGTGGCTCCTTCTCTTCTCAGGAGACCCAAGTAGTCTCCTGAGGGGACATTTGCCGCCTATGAGCAGCAAATGTAATAAAAGAAGTATCAAGTGTTACTGAAGCATGAGGAAGGGAGAGGTTATTCCTGCTTGTCAAAAGCTACGAGCACTTTATTAAGATAGGTGTTTCTGGTGAAATTTTGAAGTTGGGGACATGTCTGGTGTCTCCTGAATCCAAAGTCTCTGGCCTTCATGCCAGTGACTTTTCTTCACTTGTCTGGCTCCCCGAGGGTCCCCTTGCCCTTAGATAAGGGTCTAAACTGTTCATCCACTCTGAAGCATAAACTCTTTCTAGGTGTTATTACATTATAAAAAATGAACAAAACCAAAAATAAAATGTCTAAGTTCTGAAAAGGGGCGTTTTTCTTTTCCTCAACACCAATTCATTTA
Source organism: Dasypus novemcinctus (assembly GCF_030445035.2). Classification (NCBI taxonomy): domain Eukaryota; kingdom Metazoa; phylum Chordata; class Mammalia; order Cingulata; family Dasypodidae; genus Dasypus; species Dasypus novemcinctus. The sequence goes on from NC_080676.1 coordinate 55,699,282, forward strand.
AGGATTAAGGTAAAAATGTTTAAATGACATTTAAGCATACTAATAGAATGTAAGAAAGTGTTTAAATTACATATATATTTTAAAAATTGTGCAATCATGCATTAAATTACACTCATTGGATGATTGGAAATCAGTATCATCAAAATAGGAACTCCAATATGTTCCATGTTTAATCATTCCTAAGACTTCCAATTCATAACATATGGAAATAAAATACTTAGTAGGAGATTTGTGATTAATTATTAGAAAACTGTTTCAAGAAAAGAGAAAGAAATAGAATGAATAAATTTAATGTAAAAAGAGATCTCATTTCTGCTGTCAATAATATTAATATTAAACTTTGAAAATGAAAATGTATTCAAAAAATAATATTTGCTGTTTCTAAATCACTGTAATATATTATGTTGGCTTCAAAAAAGGTTAACCTAACCACTGTGGATTGACCCAGAACAAGGAGAATTTAGTTAGGTGAGATTCTAGAGCCCCAGAAATGTAAATAGCAGTAATAATTGCCATCATAAGTAGCTATAAGTGTCAGGCACTTAATTGAATGCACTTGATACACTGTCTCATTTAATCCTGACAACCATCTAGGTTGTAAATATTGTTATCCCAAATTTACAGATGATGAAGCTGAAGCTTAGAAAATATAAGAAACTGGCCCAAAAACACAGAACTGGAATTTGAATTCAGATGAGTCTTCACAGTCCATGCTTTTTTCACCCGTCCACCTGTGAAGACCTTGTACTGCAAGGAAATGTTTTTTAAGTTGGTCATCCTCTCTTAAAATGATAAAAGGACATTAGACTGTCAAAAAAGTTTATGATCACAGTAGATCTTGGTACCCAGGTCTTGGGTGCTTCCTTCTCACTTCACGTTCAGGTGTTGCATTGTGGAACATTTAGGAAACCCTTGAAGGTAGTCTTAAAATTGAAACACGTTTAAAGCTCAGAAGGTGTGAGTAGATGCTGAAAGCTGTGGGGAAGGAAATTGATGGTCAACCTTTTTAACGCTGGAGGGATATGGTGGATTTGTTAGAAACTCCAGATGACGTTATCCACCATTGTGGAAGGTGGTGCACAGCAATATTGGCCAACTGTGCCCTGTGATTCAGGCTATTTTAACCTACATAACGTTATGGGGCCATGCTTAAATTCCCTCTTTTTTTGAAATGACTCTATCCAGGGTAAGTTACACTGAACAGCTGTGTGTTTCAGGGAAATTTAATCTTAGCTTCTTTCTGCCCAGATTGTGCCCTCCCATCCCCTTGATCCTCTGCTCCTCATAAAGTGTCCATTTTTCTTGCTTGAACTCTGTTGTCCTTTTGCCTTAATATATTTTGTTAACCTACTCCTACCCTTAAATTGTCATTGTCACGCCCGCCTATTTTTATCTCATTTTGCCCTTTGTGGGGAGATGCATCCTCTGGGCAAACACTTTCAATAAATATTTATTTTCTGCTCTTGAATTCTTCTGTAATCTTGTGGAATAGTGTACCACTATTCCTTTTTTTAAAACCTTATCCTGAAACCTTAATTCCCTCAGACCACCTCCTTTTTCTCTCAATTATTTTTTTTCTCTTTTTCTTTCCTCCTGTTTTTGCCTTTATATTCCCATTTTTCTCTCTTCTTAGAACTCAGGGCTGAAAACATTTTTCTTTTTGTATTTTTTTTCCATAACTTTCATCTGGTATTCTCCTTTTTCTTTTAACCTTAATTCTCTTTTACTCTATTTTTAAATTCTGAAAAAAAAAATCCATTAATTTTTCTTTAGTCCTCAGCTAAAAATCTTCCCCTCAATCTATTCCAGATGCATCAGATGTTGATTCACCTCACCTCTGATTTTCTTTTTGACCTTCTCCTAACAACTTTCTCACTATCCTCTACACAGAATTTGTACTTACCAAAGAAGTTCTAATGATTTCCTCCTGAACAAATTGGTTGTCCTTTTATCTGTGATCCTTATCTTTCCTGGAAATAGTTTTATCCAGGAGCTGGTGATCATCTTTGAAGTACCTTTGAAAAAAATAGTGATGCTTAAAAAAAAAACTAACAAACTATATTCTAGAGTGTTTATTCTGTTTGCGATAGTTAGAGATAACTTTCTATTTGCTATTTCTAGTAGCTGCTTTAAAAAGTATTGTGACATTTTAGTTGATTCTGAATGGCCGGTCATTAGCCTTCTGAATTTGGGCAGAGTTAATTTCCCTGAATGACAAACTACTGAGTCAGTGTTACATGCATGTGTGCACGCGTACATGCACACACACATACTGAACAATCTAATGCATCTGGCAATCTAAATAAATGTCTTTTGTAAATAATTTTCTTAGGCATTTTAGTTCTTATAAAAATCTTAAACATCTCAAAATTCGAGTTCAGTTTATAATTTGAACTTAAAATATTTCTCAATTAAATTTTAAAGAATAAAAATTTCCTTCCAAAATTCCAATTGATGCAAATTTACATTAGCCTTTACTTGGCTCTATAAATGCATTTTATACTTCTGTGATTATTTTTGTTCTTGACAAGTTATTTTTTTAAACCTACGCATTCCTTTTATTTATTTATTTATTTATTTTTAAAGATTTATTTATTTATTTACTTCTCTCCCCTTCCCCCAACCCCGGTAGTCTGTTCCCTATGTCTATTTGCTGAGTCTTCTCTGTCCACTTCTGTTGTCAGCAGCACGGGAGTCTGTGTTTTTTTTTGCTGCGTCATCTTGTTGTGTCATTTCTCCGTGTGGGCGGCGCCATTCTTAGGCAGGCAGCACTTTTCTTTGACACTGGGCGGCTCTCCTTACTGGGCGCACTCCTTGCGGTGCGCACTCCTTGCGCGTGGGGCTCCCCTACACGGGGGCACCCCTGCGTGGCAGGGCACTCCTTGCGTGCATCAGCACTGCGCATGGGCCAGCTCCACACGGGTCAAGGAGGCCGGGGGTTTGAACCGCGGACCTCTCATGTGGTAGACGGACGCCCTAACCACTGGGCCAAGTCCGCCACCTCTTGACAAGTTATTAATCATCATTATGGATAAGAATGAAAATGTTTCAGTGGTAAGAAAAAGAAAGTATAAAGGTTATGGCTCTGTGACAAAAGGCTTAGAATTCCAAGTTTAGGCTGCCACCATCTATTTTACCCTGTGTTAAGTACAAGGGGGTGTAACCTTAAACTTCTTCAGATTCCTTCCTGCAGGTTTATGCCAATGACTATTAACATTATTTAAATATAGCTTTCTTAATTCCTTAGAACATTTCTGAAAACAGTATTTTGACTAGTAAAATGAAGGTGACAAAGAATTCAAAGACAAAGGCAAGATATGCCCTGACTGACATATGTCATTTTAATAACATAATTGCTTGATAAGCACTTACATAATTTAGTTACTGATCTTCAACCTTTCAGAGATGGAGAATGAGTTGATGAGGCATTGCACTCAGTTCCTGCCAGAAATTTGGAGTAACACTGTATTCTGTAATCTTAAGAGACATATTCCTAAATTGTATCATTAAGTAGCCCATCATATAAAATAGGACAGTTTAGTGAAAGCATTTCCTAGAACTAGGTTGCTTTCTGAACTGATGCTCTCCTTCATTTCTCCAGGTTGGATACATTTTAGAGTAGGGAAGAGAATGTTGTGCAATCTCTTCCTAATTTATGGATAATTGGGAAAATTCAGAAGTGTGGTCTATTTAACATGCCCCCAAGATTATGCAAACTACAACATTCTCTAGAAAATCAAGTCTAGAAGGGTGTCTTCCACAGATATGAAGTGGGAACAGTGATGATGCTTCCTAGGAGTAAACATATTAGTGTATCTTCAGTGAGGTGCTGTGCTTAGGGCAAATACTAAATGTGACCTCACCCAACTTCTCTTACATAGGTGAAGTCACATTAAAATGATCATTATAGGAAATCTCCAGGAGGTAAATTTCAACATCCCTTTATTCACCAACATATATTTATTGAATGCTTATTTGATGCACTCTTCCAGGTAATGTGAATTAAACAGTGAGCAAGACAATTTCCTTAACAGGACAGTGTAATTAAAATTACAGATAATTGTTAGTGATTATGGTTAATTACAATATGGTAGGTTATGTGGTACCATAGTGGTAAACCCAGAGTGCAGCAGGAGAACACAGGAAGGACTTCCTGAGGTACATGAAGACAGTCATTGGAAGCTTCCTGAAAGTAGTGGCCATGCTGCTATTTGAATAATGCACAGTGTTGGCTAGGTGAAAATATGGCAGGGAAAGGAGAATTTTCCAGCAAGTGGAAACAGCATGTGCAAAGTCCCAAAGGTGAAAAGGTGTGACCCACTCAAGGAACGTTGTACAGTGAGAGAGAGTTGGGAGAAATCAGGATGGAAAAGAAAACAGAGCCTAAATCATGACCAGCTTGTTTGTCCTGCTAAAGAGTATGGTATATATTCTAAGAGAAATAGGAAGCTATGGAACTATTTTGTACAGGGTGTGACATGGTCATATTTCTGTTTTAGGAAGACTTCCTTAGTTCTATAAGGATAGTGAATTAAAGTAGAAAGCAGGGAATCTGGTAAGGGAGCACTTAAAATCTAGGAGAAAGATGACGGTTCCTGAAAGGAGGAAAGTAGACTGAGATTATGGGAAAGTAGATAGACATGGGAGAGATTTAGGAGGTAAAATTGATAGAATATGGTGTTTCAGTATTGGGAATGAGAGAGAGGGGAAACTGTCAAGGACTCTTGAGTGTCTGTTTGGTCAATTTGATAGAAGATGGTGCCATTTAGTGAGAACAGGAGGTAGAGAGTTGAGGTCAACTTTGCATGGGGCAATCCCACTCCTGCTTTGAGGGTTACTAGAGGAAAGTTACCAAGAAGTCTTTTCTACTAGGTAGGGTTCTCTAGGGAAACAGAACCAATAGAAGACAGCTGTAAATAGTATGAGATTTTATAAAATTGTCTCATGTGGCAATGGGGATGCATAAGTCCAGATTCCGGAGGGCAGGCTGCAAGCCAGGGATTCCAACGAAGGTCCTTGTTGAATTACCCCAGGAGGTGCTGGCTATCTGAAATAGAGATGGGGATTCTCTCTCCGAATGCTGAAATCACTTCTCCTTTTAAGGCCTTCAACCGATTGGATGAGATGTCACTCATTACTGACAGCAATCTACTCAGTTGATTGTAGATATAAGCAGCCATCTATGCAATCAACTCGCTGATGATTAAAGTTCATGAAATGCCCTTGTGTTACAATTAGCCCAGTGTTTGCTTGACTAAACAACTGGGCACCATTACCTGGCCAAGTTGACACATTAGCCTAACCAACATAATCTACCCTTTGTCAAGTTGGGAGCCATATACTTCACTTAAACCATACTCTTTCTCTAAATAATAATAATAACAGATATATTGAACATGAAAGTAGTTTCCTGTTAACAGTAGAGGGACACAGGATACCAAGCTGATGTCAGAGGGCTAGAGTGCCATAGGGACAAAGAGCTGAGGACTATGCACAGAGTTGCTAGACAATTAGAGCACAAGCAACACTGGCATTCTGCCCATATATCTGCTGAAGAGGCCTCAGCAAAAGGCAGGTTTGGACAAACATCCCTCTAAATTCTTGTTTCTTTTTGCTCTCCAGACCCAGGAAACTCATAGTTGAGAAAAGATATAGAGGAGGCCCAAGTATGCTCCTAGCATTACACAAAGGTTTCTGGGTGTCTTAGTTTGCCAAAGAGCTTCTGATGCAATATACCAGAAATGAGTTGTCTTTTATAATGGGGATTTTATTTAGGGTAAAAACATACAGCTCTGAGGCTTTGAAATGCCCAAATGAAAGCACCATCAGAGATGCTTTCTCACTAAAGTCAGCTACTGGCAATCCTAGTGCCCTGCCACAGGGTGATCAGGCATATGGCAGGACTCATCTCCTCTTGAACTGCTCTCTGGATCCAGCCTCTTGGGGGCTTTGTGCTTAAGCTTTGGCTGCTAGTGACCCTTGAGTGCTCTCTCACACAGCTGGGTCAAAAGTGGTGGCTTTCCTTCTCTCTGTGTTTTCATTTATATCAGACCCAGTAAGGGGGTGGAGACTCAAGCTGGCTCATGCCCCACTAATGTCCAATCAAAAGCCCAAAATCAATCTTATCAAGTAATCTAATCAAAGTCTCCTTATCTGAATTTAATGTAATCAAAAGGCCCCACACTCACAGGAATGGATTTGTTTAAGAACATAATCTTTTTCTGGTTTGACGAAGTTCAAACTGTCAAACTGGGCTGAGAGAGATCAGAGGGCTTATGGCCCTGGTAAGCTCATTGTGAAGAACCCCCTTCCTTGGAATTGGACCCACAGCTCTAAGTCAGTCAGCTCTGTTGACTGTGGAATCCTACAATGTTCTGTCCTTACTGAAGGCAGTAAATCATGACTTTGAACACATTTTAGTGCATAGGCTTGTCAAACACCTATCTCAGGGAAGTAAGAAAATGAGGGGATTCTTAGTGCAGGGTTAAGAAGATACACATGGCTTACTATTCAGTTTCCCTAGCTTAAATGGAGATAAGGAATGCTCTTGTTGAAAGTTCTAGACAGTGATTAGTGCTGCATTTCTCTAAAAAACTGCACCCGAGCAAGAAGCAGGGCAGAATCATGGAAAACTACCAAGAGACATAGGAGGCATGATACAGGGGGCTCTGGTCAGGGATATTTGTGAGCCTCAGTTCTACCCCCATGGGACTGACATCAGTTTGTGGAGACTGCTCCTTTTCCCCTGAGGACAACTTCCCTGAACCAATGCCTGGCCATCTGATTACTTACCTCTGAAGGGATACTCATTCTGCATAAAATGGTCTTGATCACATTGAGGCAGCCATCCTAAAAGACAAGTAATGGACTCATTTTCCTGTCTAGTAACCTTCTGGTTTGGATTTCTTGGGAATCTATGTGAGTGGGAATTCTGAATTTGCTATTAGCAGGTGTTTGTGGTCTCTCGTCCTAGCGATTTGGGAACTTTGACAGAAGGTGGGAATGATTGTTGGTGGCAGGCATGGTCTGGACATATTTGGATAATGGCAATGCACATTCAAGAGGCCAGATAGATTTATGGCTCTTATTTAAAAACAACAACAACAACAATGAAAACCTCATATTCAAGACTGATATGCTTATTCTGAAAAAGTTCCAAAGGGAAAAACTCCTATTTAGCCATTATCCCTCCATTTCAGTATTTAACACCTTTGAAATATCCTCAGATTTTTTTATTACATAGACAAGGAGCCATGTTTAGAGCATAGAGCCCATTAGGATTACAAAGGATAGAAATTATAGTTTATTAGATGTCATTACTATTCTGGGAGATGGAAATGCAGGTCTTAGTAGGTGGAGCTGCAGGGCCCTCTCCACATCTCTATCACCCAAAGTAGCTCTGTTTTCCTCTGAACTCTCAGTAAGATTTCCTTTCTGCAGTGCATTCTTGGCTAAGAAAAAAAAGTCCAGAACCACTAGTATAATTTATTTTCTTATTTTTTTAAATGAGGAAACTGGTTCTCAGAGTGGTAAAATGATCTGCCCAAGAACCCATGACATTGAATCAAGGCAAATTTTTTTGCTTCTTACTCCTGTCTAGTTCCTTCCTAATTACTTTGTTATCTCTCAAATTCTCAATATGGTACAAAAAATAGCCTGAGTGATCTCGTCTCACAGAGTGCATTATACAAGTGTGTGATACATGAATTCTGTATGAATTTATTAGGTATTATGAACAGAAAACTGATCTGATGTTAAATAAACTTGGGAAATACAGAGCTAACCCAATTGTACCGTCTTCTCTATATCAGTCCTTCAAAAGTTTTTAATGGGCAAATGTGAATTTCAAACCTTTCACAAGGAGAACCAGCATATGCAGTTTCTCAAATTTATTTAATTATGGAATCCTTTTTTTCATGGAGCAACTTAAGGGGTCAGTTTTCCATGAAACACACTTTGGGTGCTATAGTCAATGTTAAAGTTATCATTGAATCTTGAATTGTTGGCATTCTAAAAATATTTAAATGTTTTAAGCAAAATGTGTGCAGTGTGAGCTGTAAAGGTGATACAGATGACTGACCAACTGAAATTTGAGAAAGGAGAATACCCAAGGGAATTTTTAACAATTCCTTACTACCTTACTTTTAACAATTTCAAATAACTGCAAGTATTGAAAATGTCCCTTGGGGAAATAATAAAGGACAAATATATATATCCCGTGGTACTGATTGTATAAACGTTGAAGGTGATATTTGAAGGGCACCGCAAATCCATTTTCCAATTCCAAATGACTTCGGCACATCTTAAGCTTCTACCATTATTGTCATTCGTTTGGGTTATTCTTCTTCTAAGGAAAACTAACATTGTAATCACCAACACAACAGCACCAATTAATATGTCAGCATAAAATATAGAATATTTTAGTTGTCAGAAGAGACAGTACTACACATAGTTAATAGCACAGACTCCCACATCAGACATCCTGGGTTCCTATCCCTGCTCTGCTAATTGCTAGCTCTGTAATGTAGGGTAAGTTACTTAACTTCTCTGTACCTCAGCTTCTTCATCTGTAAAAATGGGGGTGCTAACTTTAGAATGCAGTTCTGAATATTATCGTGAAGGATTTTGTTGCTTTGAGGAGGGGCAAAAGGAAGAAATGTTTCATCAAAATGAGAAATTGCAATATTTTGTGATTTTTCCTAGCATTCCTCTCAATGCCCACTGTGTGACCTGTTAGAAAAGTCTTTCTATCCTTTATTTTACATGTATTAGGGAAAAATAAAACGAATTTGAACTTCGTTTTTATTGCTCAGAATTCTTTATTAATGTTCTTAATGCTCACTTAAACAGCATTATCTTCATCTTTGAAGTCTCTTTCTTTTTAGAGTAGTAGAAAGGGTGTAATATGAAAACCAAACTGTCCCACTGCCTGGGTAGGGGATGGCCATTTGGTAGAGAAATAGTGAAAGATATTGAAGATATGTTATGCGGTTGCACTAGACTTTATGATGGATTTTTCTCACGCAAAATGATGCAATCATGGTCTTAAGAGACGATGAGAAAAAGTGAAGGCAGTAGTTCCTAGACTGGATCTAGTTACTCAAACCTGAAGCTGAAAAGATTAGTTTCTAGTTTCAAAATTGTAAAGCCCTGCCAATTAGGTGGTAAAGTAGTGGGAAGGATGGATACCACTTTGCTTGTACATGCAAAGTAAATATATTCTGACTCTTAAATCTAGAAATAATCTTAGCCCAATATTTGCCTCCATCCAAAATAACCCCAAATAATAGTCTTAAACAGAACCTTATCCTGAAATGCCTCAGTAAATGGAGTTTTATAAAGTATCTGGGAAGTTTTAACTTTCATTCATAATTTATATCCCCTTTATCTCCAAAAGTAATTTGAGGCTGTCCTTAGTAGTTAATGTCACTTTTAATTAATGAAGTTTGTCTTTATTTGGGACTGATTGTTCTTCAATCCTCCTAAATACCTGCACAATGATGATAAATGGTCCCTATTTATTTTGGAATTTTACAAAAGAATTTTTTTAAGAGTAATAGTTCCATAACTTGTTGAGCTGCCTTATAGTAGTGTTTCATTTTTGTGAATTTGAAATAACACTGTTAAAAAATAAAATTCTAAATTGGAATGGGGCCTAAAATATAGAGGCATCTGGTTTTCTTCCCACTCCAGATTTACATGCTTCTGTAACTATCAGTGGCCGAGATGGAATAAGGCCAGCCTCTCAGGGGGAAGCAGTTCCAAGACCTCCTGTTACGGCCAGTCTGGAGATCATTTGATAGTAAGATCATGATTAAATAATTCAGTAATACTGTCAATTAATTAAGATTCCCAGAACAAAATTTTCCATATCACCACTATTGAATAGTTATAATAATTGTTAGAGTGTTTTTTATTACATTTTGTTTTACAAGTACTTCACAATTATAGTATTTAAATTAGCTATTCATTGCAATAGACATTTCAGAGTGCTTATCATTATTCTCCTCATTTTGCAGATGGGGAAACCTGTAAAGACATGGTTTATGACTTCTGTGAATTTCAGGAATCTTTTCTACATTTCATTATCCAGTCTAATAATTTAAGATATTTGTAGAACTTGACATGAAAATAAAAAGCATCAATATATCTGGTAGTAATAAACTACCACTAATTTTAGAAAATACTTATACTAAATTCATGGGGGTGTATGGTTTTAGACCTTTAATAGTTATGCATGTTCAATGGGCTGGCAGAAAGTGTAACTAGGGAAGTAGACACAGATTTCTCTGTTCATCAATTCATCTGGGATTTGCTACTTGTTAAATGGAAGTTAGAAAACATAGTAAATGTTTTAGTTTGCTAAAGGGCTCCAGAAGCAAAGTACCAGAAAAGGGCTGACTTTTATAAAAAGGTTTTATTTGAGGTAAAAACTTACAGTTCCAAGGTCATGAAAAGTCCGAACCTAGGTACCATAAGAGGTGCTTTCTTATCAAAGTCAACTACTGTTGATTCTGTTGTCCAGGCAGATGACAAACAAGATAGCCACCTATCTGTGCTGAGGTCTCAGCCTTTCCCTCCAGGTTCACCATCTCCTCCTGAGCTACTCTGTGGGTCCCGCCTCTTGGGGGTTTCATGCTTAATGGATCCTCTAATCCTCTCACACATGGCAAGATTGAATATGGACGCTTCCTTTTCCTTTCTCTGTCTGTCTCTCTCTCTCTGGGTCTCTTTTTATCAGAGCCAGCAAGAGGGTGGAGACTCAACATGAATTACACCCTGCTGACACAACCCAATCAAAAGCCCAAAATTGATCTTATGAAGTAATGTAATCAAAGTCCCCTCAAAAGAATTTAATGCAATCAAAGGGTATCAGATCCATAGGAATAGATTAGTTTAAAAACAGAATCTTCCTTTTGGGGATTCATAAAATAATTTCAAACTGTCATAGTACATATACATTCAACTTTTAAAAATCTGAAAACCACAATTATCTGAAACATCCCCTGCATCATTGACCATAACTAAACAAAAGTGAAAGAAAAATAAGTCTGAGTCTAACATTAAACATTCATAATAAGGAAATTGTAAAGATTCAGATTTCATTTCAATATCCCAGGAATGAATACAAAAAAGATAGTCAAAGCTTTTGTCTAAAATATCTCATCTTATTCTGTTGTGTAATGTTGCTGTATTTTACTTCCTTTTATATTTATTCAATGGAAAATCAGAGCAAAAGAAACAGAAATCAGTTACATCCTTTATGGAGGGACTACTAGGGCCAGAACACGGTTCCTGCTGCTCTCGGGAATTGTGAAGAAGCTGCATTTCAGGTCCTCAGAAAAATCTGCCGTCTAATGGGGAGCAGGAATACATAAGCAAGTAGAAATCCTTAGTCCTTACTTCTACCTCCGCAGAAGCCCTGGAATGAGCTTATTCCATAAGGCAAGGACAGAGAAAGTCCAGGGAGGGGAGAAATAGCAGGTTCTAAACTGTAGATGTAGATGCAGACAAATTGTGTTAGTCTGATAATGAACTCATTTTCTAATTCCAAAATTGAAGCTGGCAGCAGATTATTGGCTTTTTCATGGGTGGGCCTTTATGGAGAGACACAGCTTCACAGAGTATATATAAGCAAAATTGCAAACTCTCTTATTTCCAAGAGAGGGTTAGGTTCTCTAACTAAAGAAGCTCAATGGATTATAGCATAGCCCCACCCCAGGCAGGGTTCTATACCCACCAGAGGTGAAGAAGAGTGATTGAAATTGTTCCGTAGCTCTGAGAATCCTGGGGAAAAATAAGTCCTTTCTTGTTCAGAGAGAAGAGGAACAGCACTTCTGTCTGCTAGTAAATGGGTAGATGAGCAGCAGAATAAATCTGCAATATGTTCTCTTGCAGGCTGGTTAATAGAGGTGGTCTGTATTAGTCAGCCAAAGAGGTGCTGAAGCAAATACCAGAAATCTGTTGGCTTTCATAAAGGGTATTTATTTGGAATAGAAGCTTATAATCACACAGCCCTAAAGAATCCAACTCAAGGTACCATAAGAGGTACTTTCTCACCGAATGTCTGTTGCCATGTGCTGAAGTAAAACAGCTGCCAATATCTGCTAGGGTTCAGCCTTCCTTCTTCCTCTTAAGGCTCCGTATGCCCTGCTTCTTCTGATCTCAGCTGTAGGCTGGCATAAGGCTTGTCTCAGGGCTTCTCAGCTCCTCAGTCCTCTTCAGCTTCTAACTACCAGGCTCATCTCTCTTCCTGGTGCCTCTGCTGTGTCTTATGAGCTGTCTCTCTTCCTCTGTGTTCTTCTCCATGTATCTACTTCTTTATTGAGCGTCCATTTATATAGCCCACCAAGGGGGCAGAGACTAAACCCTGCACACCCTAAAGATGTGGTCAGATCAAAGCCCCAATCTTGATTGAATAAAGTAAAAGTGAATTTAATGTAATCAATGGGGTATCATGCCCAAAGAAACAGACTAGTTTACAAACGTAATCAATATCTCATTTTGGAATTCATAAATAATATCAAACTGCCATATTGTCCTTAGGCAATCTCTATCATAAGGCTAGCATATGTAGTCCTACCTTTATCTAAGTGGCCAGGTAGTCTAAGCCTGGACTGTCCAGGTAAAAACAACTCCCCAGATCCCTTAGAAACTTGTAATAAATGCTGGTCACACACTTATTTTCAATATTGCATGAGTGTTTAAATTTAGGCTTCTGTATGTGATAAAGTTGCACCGATCTGCAAGACCTTCAGTGACTTCAGGGGACAATCTTGACCAAAGAAAGAAAGTTTCATTACAAAGCGGCAGTTTCTTGGGAGATCCTCAAGCCTGAGAGTTAGTTTGGTAAGGTGAGTAGTTTTCCTTTTTGAGAGCAGGAAATACACCCCATGACGTGTTAAGAATTAAGAATAAGTAGGGGAAAAGAGGGACTAATTGGCAGAAAGCCTTGTCAACCTTAGGTTTGTATTTTAAGTAAATCCTGAAGAAATTTAGAGTTGTTCTCCTGAAAAGGAACCTGACTGTGGCACCTGATAAAGGTAAGTTTTGCCACTGTCTAGGTAGGAAGAGAGATAATGGCAAAAGAAAGGTAATAAGGGGGCTGTTTATCCAAATATCAGGTGTTTTGGAAATGAGGATGGGATAAGGAAGAAGGAAATAATATTAACAGCCAATGAGTACGTACTATGTTCCACAATGGAATTAGGTAGCTTGCATTTAATCTTTATATCACTGTAGGAGGCAGGTGATACACTGCCCATTTTACAGACCAGAAAACCAAGTCTCAGGGAGGTTAGTTGTATTTTCCACGGTTGTATTGATAATTAAGATAGATGTGGGGCTTAAGTCAGGGTGTTGTTGACTTTAAAACCATGCTTTTATTCTGAAAATTATAAGGTAGACTTACTAAATATGGGCATAAAACATGAAAATATAGGGATGGAGATGAAACAAATGTATGATTTAATAGTGGACTCAGAGGTAGGGAACTAAATTTTTCTTAAGAAAATTGGAGGCTAGTACTACCACATGTAGCGCCGGGAAAATGTTTCTCTATGGTCCTCTGATATTGCTGAATGTCCACTTAGTTTACATCAAGATGCTCTAATGACTGTCTACAACTGCAAGCAAAACCATTCCACCCATTTGCCCCATGAGATTTAAGCCCCCTCTCAATCGGAAACAGAGTGGGCATCGCCATTCCAAAAACCTCAAGACTGAGGAATTAACAAACACAATGGGAAATGCAACTATGGACTAAAGTAGATTTATTATTATTCTAGTAATGGAAGAATGTGTAACACTGATATAAAGGCAGTGTCACCAGAGGTTCTGAGGGGAGGGAGAGGGATGAATAGGTGTAACATGGGGGCATTTTTGGGATATTGGAATTGTTCTGTATGATATTACAATGACGGAGACCAGCCATTACATATTTTTTTAAAACCTACAAAATTGTATGGTGCAAAGTGTAAACCATAATGTGGGCTGCAGAGTGTGGTTGGTAGCAATACCTCGGTATGTGTTCATCAATTGTAACAAATAAACCACACTGATGAAAGATGTTGCTAATGGGAAAAAGTATGGGAGGAGGAGGGGTGAGGTATATGGGAATCTCTTATATTTTTGATATAACATTTATGAAATCTAAATCTTCTTTAAATATAATAGTAAAAAATGTGAAAAAATTTTAAAAGATGCTCTAATGCACAAAAAAATGTTTCTTAAAATGAAATAATGTATGGACCCCTTAATTATTATTATATAGTTATTATTATTAACCTTTTTATTGTGAACAATTTCAAATATACACAAAAGAATAGTATAATTAACACTCATGTACTCATTACCCAGGTTTGACAATTTTGAACATTTTGAAAATTTTATTTCACCTATGTTGCTGATTTCATTGATGTTATTTGTATGAGTATTTTAAAGAATCTCAGACATTCTATCACTTCATGTGTAAATATTTCATTATGTATCTCAAAAGACAAGAGCTTTATAAAAATATAATAAGTATGATATTATTACACTTAAGAGAATCACATAATATTTGGTTTTATAACTTATAAATTAGATGAAGCAATTAAATTTACATCCTGCCCATACTGTAAAAACTGTATTTTAGGGTAACCCAATTGGCCAAGGAAAAGTTTTTTATTTACAGAAGAATTCTAGCTAATGCAAAAGGAATGATAATATTACAAAATCACCATTTTTTAACTCTTATTGAAATAATTGACCTAGGCATTGATTATTAATGGTTACTAAAATATTAGGTAAAATGTTGGTGGGGAAGTTTATAATGGAGGGATCAGGCTCATATGACCAAAACCACTGAATGAACTAAAAGTAGGAAGAACCAAATATTACGTAATTATATTAACTGTATGTCATAATATCGTAATTGTTATATATTCTATGAAGCCCTTGTCTATTTGAGATACATACACATAATTGGGAAGGAGAAACTAATATATTAAGAAATGGCTGGATCCAGGGGTTAAAATGATTCATTTGAACTCTGTTTCTACATCTGGCCCTGGTTTCTTCCTTGATAGTTTCATTCTCAGTCAGGTCTTTTTTCTCCATCTGATAGCAAAGGTGGCCCAAAGGCTGCTCCAAATCTATGTCGTCTTTACAGATCAAGATCATCCCAGAAAAGTAAGAGCTCCTCATTTCCTCCCAATATCCATATCTACCCATCAAAAAGGACTCTGATGGCCTGCTTGGATCACATGGCCTCCTTTGAACCAACCACTGAATCCTCACTTAGCAAGCCTGGTCATGTGCGCCCCCTCACCCCCCAACATGAAGAGCAGTAGCTATCTCAGTGTTTAGCATGATAAAAATCCCAAGAAGAAAGCCTGCAAGATAGATAAAAACGTACAGATGTCCATTCCATGGTGGAATGACTCAATTTTCCCACTATTTTTCTCTATTAGAGGTAAATCTTAGCATGGACATGGTACACCATTATATGACTTCACATGATACAAATTCATGATTTACTTCTTAAACCTACTGCTGTTTCTCTTTTTTTTAAAAAATCAGACTATAACACTGAAAGTCATATTACTTGGAAGAATCATGGTCACTGAAAATATAAGATACTTCTCAGTTCTAAGGTGGTTATTCAGAAGATTTAAATTTAACTAACATAAAAAAGGAAACCCCCCCCAAATCTGATGCCACTCGAGGACTGATCCTTTAAATTATGGATAAAAATGGAGTAAACAATTCATTAATATAGTTTTCCATGATTTGAGTGTTTTAATGTGCCAATGTGAATGTCATGATGTTTTGTTTGTTATCTAACCAACAATTTATAAAAGTAAATAACATAAATATAAAATTGAAACAAGTGTAAACATAAATCTTATATACCGAGTGTAACACTTGTACCACCATGAACCCCAGTTTGATTGAGTTTACTTTAAACCTGGAAGTATAATTTTCTCAACTCCCTCCCATGTGTGGTGAGAAACTCAGGTCTCTTGTAATTCTTGAGGGTAGGGAGATTATATATTCTATACCTTCTGTCAGTCTCCCCTCTCCGAAAATGTGGAATTAATTGGGGGTGGAGTTTAAAAACTAGAGAATCTACTATACTGCCTGGAAAGTCAATCTCAGGAGTGAGAAAAAAAACATTAGAGGACTCAACTGTTTTGAATGTGTACGGATAAAAAAACTTATGTGGGCATCTGGAAAAAAACTATCCTACAAATCAAGATATAATTAGGTATCTTTTATAAAAAGTATTTTACAGACTTTCTTAAATTTTTAAAATTAATTAATCTCCCCCCCACCCCCCCTTCCTATTGTTTGCACTTGCTGTCTGCTCTCTGTCTGTTCATTGTGTGCTCTCCGTGCCTGCTTATCTTCTTTTAGGAGACATTAGGAACTGAACCCAGGACCTCCCATGTGGGAGGGAGGCACCCAGTTACTTGAGTCACATTCACTCCCTGCTCATTGAGTCTCCTTGTTGTGTATTCTCTTTGCCTCTTGGCATCTCCTCACTGCACCAGTCCATCATGTCCACTTGCTGACTTGTTCATCTTCTTTAGGAGGCATTGGGAACTGAACCTAGGACCTCTCCTGTGGGAGGTGGGCACCCAACTGCTTGAGCCACATCTGCTCCCCAATTAGGTATCTTTTAAAAAGTTATTTGTACTCATTTTGGAATGCAGTGGGTAGAGGTGACAGAAAGTTTGCTGACACTGATTGGCTACAGAAGTCTGAACACGGGACCGACAACATTTAGTGCAATAAGTGCTTCTTATGTATCTGACCTTAGACTTCCCTATAGGCCAAGACCTCCTCATAAATAAAATGACTGGTGGACTATATCATCTCCAAAAATCACTAGTTTATGAAGACACTTTTTAGAGCTGAGAAGAATGAAAGAAGGAATTGACATGAAGGGTAATGTAAAATATTAGAGAAAATGTGTTTTCCTATGAACTTTCACTTTTAGGTAAATCCTCCCGACACCTAGGAAGAACAGATATGGTAAAATAGTAAAGGATGGAGAACCAGGTATGTTGCTGGTACAAAGACATGAAAACCTTTGTTTTGAAGAACCAAATCTCCTCTACCTAGTGCTAGAGGGAGCTCTGGTAGAAACGGAGGCACAGTTAAAAATGAACTGGAGTCAGTCTTGATAAAAGTTTACCTTAAAACACACACACAGACACACAAATATACCTGTATTATAAAGGAACTGTGACTTTGATGATAGCTTCTGTATTTGGAAACAATAAAATAACAATGGTAGAAACTGCTCACTCCTACAAAAGTGCACAATTATACTGAGATGACCATGAAAGGGATGCAATGATAACACAGGAAGAGTTACTGCTTTGCAAGTTTGCCCCATGTTGGTGAGAAGTGTAATATACCCAGTATTGGGGTAAGGTTCACTTTGCAAAGACCCATTTCCATTGCACTTCCTCAACGTGCCAGAATTTTTGAGGGTGAGATTTGTTAATAGTAAGTGGGGTTTTCCCATTATCCATAGGCTTAATGGGTAAATGATAATGGGAATTAAGTGAGCAGATCTTTCCTTGTGTCATTGAGAGATGAGACCCCTTAGTATACAAAGTCTCTGTTGAAATCAAAGGCAATTTGCATAAGAGTCATATGGACTGCTTAATGCATAGTGTGGCTGGCAACCAGTGGAAGCTAAAATGCATCCTGAAAGCCCCAAACACAAAATGGCTTTGTGCGTTAATGCTGTTCAGGAAAGTGATAGCTACTGAGTGTTCTCACTGGTATTAAATACCTTAATGTTATTTCATTTTAAGCAAGACTTTAAAAATCACTTATCACTTGCAGTTGATATGTAAATTTTAAAGCAGTATTTTAGAAGGAAGTAAAATAGCACAACTAAACTGTTTATAAATGCTTCCAATTGAAAATAGTTTGCATCATAAGAGTTAATTTCAACTCTCATACCAGTAAAATAATTATTTCATCAGGTAGAAGAGAATCTTAATTTCTCAGTTCATACGAAAACAGAAAATTTAAAAGCAGAATCAGAAGTTTAACTGAAGTTTAAGGAATATGTTTTTAGCCAAAAATAATAATAATACATGGCTGATTTTTCAAAGCTTGGTTTTTATTTTTATTTTCATTTTAAAGCTTCAACAGAGTTTTCCAGCAGGTGTCACTGTAGGCAAATATAAAATGATAAATACATAGTTCACGCAGCTTGCGACCAATGGTTATTTGAAGAAAGCAGGTTTATATTCAATTATTTTGGGTA
This sequence comes from Dasypus novemcinctus, assembly GCF_030445035.2. NCBI lineage: Eukaryota > Metazoa > Chordata > Mammalia > Cingulata > Dasypodidae > Dasypus > Dasypus novemcinctus. The sequence goes on from NC_080676.1 coordinate 55,717,556, forward strand.
TTTTTGTTAATATTAGTCTTCTAGCATTATTTTCTGTTGGACTCACAGCCTACTAACATTCATTAGAATGAAAAAGAGCAGCAATGCACTATGAAGTGATGTCTGGCATGGCAAACACCCTTCACTTTGGGGGTAGAACCTTAATCATTTTAAAGGAGAGAATCCTGAAATCTTGAAAAGTCAATTTGAAACATCATATTTTAATTCTTTGGCCTTTTGGGGACATTCTCCTAATTAGTGACTTCTGATTTTCTTATTTCTATATAAATTTTATTACAAAAACTAAAGTTTCATCAAGAAAAAAAACTTTAAAAAGTATTCACCAAAATGCTTAGCATTAGTCTAGGCTAAATATGTGAAAGAGAGAGTTTGTTATTATTGGTTACCTTGAAATTATGCTTCAGTGGTTGGGTTAGAATTGAATTCCTATTATTCAGCCTGTGAAGGATGTCTCATTAGAGTTCAGAGAAACCATTTCTGAACATGTTATCACAAGAAAATCCAGAGAATCCATTATTTCTCTTTGCCCCCTTCTTTTTAATATGCACAGCACAGGGGAAAGGGAAGGAGCGTGATAGGGTACTGGCAGGAAGCTTTTTCAGGAATTATTTTTGACGATTTCAAAGTTTTCCTGTTTCCTGGTAGCCGTGAGCATACTGGCCTAGCTTTCAGAGCTTTTGAAGTATCACTTGGTCTGCATCTATAGACTGGACTTGGCTGATGACAATCTGACATATGCAGATAGATTTTTAAAGAGTAATTCACAAAGCGGAAAGTGGTTTGTTGTATTCACCCCACCCACAACCCATAAGAAAGGCCCACATGATTGAAAGGAAATTATGCTTTATACAGTATCACTCTGAGGAGGAGAAATCTGTATTCCATGCATCCAAGCAGGTAGGCAAAGAATATTACTTTCTCCGTTTTATAATCAACTCACTAACTCTCAGGGAAATTGCTGGCTACTGTGGCTACGGTTCTCGAGTCCAAAATAACATCCACATTTCCTGACTCCCTTCTCTCCCCTAGAACATGTCACCTAAAATAGGGTGGTTTTTCTTTTTCTTTTTTTTTAGTCTAAAAACATGTTTGCCTTTTAATAGCATTGTCAAAGTAAATTGAGACCTGACTACACGTGGTGCTATGCTAAGCTTCACACACATTCTGTCAGCTAGTCTTCCCTTTACTCCTCTTTCCTATGAAGTGGGCATTCTCATCTCCATTTTATCAGCACAGACGCAGATTCAAAGGCTCAACTTATGCAGGGTCCCGCAGCTAGAAAGGGCAGAGCAGAGGGGCTGGGATTTGGGTCTTTCGAAAGCTAAAAACACTTTGTTCTGAATAACCTTTGCATTCTCATGGCAATAACAGCCTGCTATTTTCAGAGAAAGGGTGAAGTAGAACCATAGCAAAACTACCCTTTGGAAGTCACACAGAGAAAAGCAATACACTTTTTAGAGTTTTGTGGGCTGTAGGTGAGAACCAGCCTCATCCTGCCTGAGGTGTTCCGCTTTAGTCCTCTCCAGCAATTGACTGTCTTTCAGAATAATGATCCCACCATCCTTAATGAGACTTTCTTAATTTTGCTTATTTAGTAGAATCATACAATCATTTAGCTTTACATTTAAGGCAAGATTCTTAATAAAATCATAAGACCCTCTGGGAAAGCTCAATTCACTAGAATCTTTAAGCATTATAATCTCACAGCATATAGCATTTTAGAAAGTGTAATAAAAATGGTAAAAGAACCTCAAAGAACTAGGAACTACTCCTGGTTCAGATTGTGACATGTTAGAATGCTCCATTTGCAGCCTTTCAGCAACGCACTTGGACTGTGATTTCTGTAACTATCACATGATGAAGCTTTCAGTGGGGTTTGCAGGGAGAGAGTCCAGGGTTGAAATCTTGACCATATTCATTCCTGAACCTTAGTTTTCTCATCTCTAAAATGCTGATAATGATATTATAATAGAAACTAATATTTAGCCAGTAGTTATTATTATGTGCTAGGCACTGTTTTAAGTGCTTTACAGATATAATCTCAATTTATCTTTTAACAATCTGGTGGGATAGACCCAGATTATTTTATCCCCATTTTTCAGAGGATAGAACTGAGGCCATAGAATTTGTAAGTAACAGAAATGGAATTTGAATGAAACTATTTGATTCTAGAGATTTGCCTCTCATATGGTTAATGATAAATATTGAAAGAGAAACTTAAATCAGGTAATATATGGAAGGTGCTTTGGACACAGTAGAAAGCGTGGATTATTTTTATTTTTAAAATGAGAAAGGGGAGTCTGGCAAACTCATCCTTAAAACCTTAAAGGAAACTAAGACTCTGTTTTAAGCAAACTGGGAATCTATTCTAAGGATTTACTGATATTTGGATCCTATTTTTTTTCATTTTCCTATTAGTTCATTAATTCTCACTTACTTGACATGCCTCTGTGTCCTGTAATAGTCAGCTCACCACTGTTTCTGGAACCTGTTTTATCCTATCCACCTTCTTGTTTTCCCGTAAAGCTATTGTCCTCCAATAGCTCCTTTTCCCTCATGATGTAGGCCTGTGATGGGTGGGGCTTGCTGACTTTAGTTGCTAGTGGATCCAGTTCTCACACATGAGGGTCAGGGAATTAATGCTTAAATAGGAATAGAGTTATGCTCATGCATGCATGTGCACACACACGCACAGGAGTTTGCAAGTTAAAAGTAATATACCCAAATTATAGTAGAAATCGTAACAATGAACTTAAAAGTTTATGTAAAATACATCAAATCTACTCTTAAAAAGAGAACCAGCTATGGTATCAAAAGTAATATATGGGGAAGCGGCTGTGGCTCAGTTGGGCTCCCGTCTACCACATGGGAGGCCCTGGGTTGTGTCCTGGGGCCTCCTTGTGAAGGCAGGCTCGCCCACACGCCGCAGCGAGCCGCATGGCCTGCAAACACTGCAGAGGGCCGACTCAGCAAGGTGACACAACAAAAAGGGAGACAAGTGAAAAACACAGAGGGGCGCACAGTGAGTGGACACAGAGAACAAACAAGCCACAAGGGGAGGGGGATAAATAAAAAAATAAATACAGACACACAGAAGAAAGCACAGTGAATGTACACAGAGAGCAGACAGCAAGCAAGCCACGGGGGCAGGGAGGGAGGGAGGAATTAAAAAAAGTAATATATGCTAATCGTAGAAAATTTAGATAATGTAAAAAAGAATGTAGAGAGAAATCATAATCCTAGCAAATAAAAAGACTACAGTTCACAGTTTGGGGTCTTTCTTTCCAAATATGTTCTTTTACTTAATTAACACATGCAATTTTGTATCCTTTAACATATGTTTTTTCTTACATTAAAAAATATGGGGAAACGGACTTTGGCCCAGTGGCTAGGGCGTCCGTCTACCACATGGGAGGTCCGCGGTTCAAGCCCCGGGCCTCCTTGACCCGTGTGGAGCTGGCCATGCGCAGTGCTGATGCTCGCAAGGAGTGCGGTGCTACACAGGGGTGTCCCCCGCGCAGGGGAGCCCCACGCGCAAGGAGTGCACCCATAAGGAGAGCCGCCCAGCGCGAAGGAGGGAGCAGCCTGCCCAGGAATGGCGCCGCCCACACTTCCCGTGCCGCTGACGACAACAGAAGCGGACAAAGAAACAAGACGCAGCAAAAGGACACAGAAAACAGACAACCGGGGGTGGGGAGGGGAATTAAATAAAATAAAAATAAATCTTAAAAAAAAAAAAAAAAGAAAGAAAGCAGATAGCAAGTACAAACAATGAGTCGGGGTGAGAAACAAATAAATAAAATAAATATTAAAAAAAAACAATATGCACTGGATTTACATTTTTAAAAGACATTTGGAAGTTCCCTGTGACTCATAATGGTAAGCATGGCACATTTGAGAGTAGTTTCTTAGAATTGCTTCATGGTGGTTCTAACACATTTGAATACAGCAATGATCAAACTGTCTCTCCCAGAGTGTATTTGCCATATCAGGAGGCTCTTGCAGCACCACTGAAGAGAGATGCTGACGCCTGAAGCAAATGTGGGGGCCATGTGAATCGAGAGGAGGCTGTGGGCTGAGGGGAGGTTCAGGAATCAGAATGTAATGATTTATTGGATGTGGAAAGTGAGAAGAGATAGGTGATAGTATCACTTCCAGGCTGCTGTGTGTTTGTTGATGCCAGGGTCAGAGGTACAGTATGTAGGAGGAATAGTGGGTTCTGTATGGAATACTGTGTTTGAGCATCTCTGGGGAATCCAGAGATATCCAGTGGTTGAGTCTAGGAGCTGGGCCTGGAAATGAAAACTCGGAAGTTTTGAAGTGTAATGTGCAGTTGAAATTATAGCATAATAGAAGGCATGGATTAAGAAGAGAAATGGGCCAAGGCCAAAATCTGGGAGGTTCTGAAAACACTTGTACACTGTTTATTATGTAAAGCATTAGAGGGAGTGGAAAAGGAAGGCTAATTTAATAGATTTTAAGGCACTTGGGTTGCTAAATTATTTAAATGATCATTTTTAGTCATTCAATGCGAAATAACTTTTCTATAGACAGTGGGTTCCCGAAAATTTACTGAAAACAGTTGCTGGCCCTCTCTTCTAGTTGGAGAAAGAAGTTATGAGGGACTTCTACCATCACTTGGGGAGTGGCTGACGGTATAGTTATAGCCTGGCTGATGTCAAAGAAGCATGAGACCCCAACAGCTCTGCAAGAAAGTTACTTTTTGAAACATAGGTAGAGGCAATGGGCTCAAATTTAATAGAAAAACTAAAGTAACAAACTGATGTTTTCTCTCTGATAAATACAGGCACATTTAAAAAGGCTTTGAATGTCAAAACCTCTGTGAAACCTTGACACACCTGGACTAAACAACAAAAAGACATGGATGGATAGGCCTGGACCTGTAGTTTTGATGCCAGAATCAAAAGTATGAGAAGTTTAAGGCTCTCAACTCAAAGTAAAATAGAAAACTGCAATTAGATGGATTAATAATAATGGTCTCAGTTGTAATAGGAAAAAAATATTAAATTTAAAATTTTGCCCTGAATTATGTATCATATTCTTCTCCTTCTGCTTTTGTATACTCAAGTTACCTTTCCACAGAGCACACAAAGTAAAGACATAGCTCAAATCCCATCACTTGCCTGCTTAAAAGTTTTTGATGGCTTCCTGAATGTGGCTACAAGACCCTTCACTCATAATACCCAGCCTCAAGATCATTAGTTTCTCCAGGGCAGCTCCAACTTCAGTCCTGACTCCCCTCCCCCTTCACCTGGTTGAAATGAGCTCTCAGTCTGGTGTCATTGTAACCTGGAAAAGCCAGTCATAAGTTTTAAAGAGAATAAATGCACAATGCCATGGAAAAGATCATGGTTGTCCCAGATCTCCAGGTATTTGGAGTGATCTGTGGCCAGGAAATTATGATAATTTATACATACATATTTATAGGTGTATGCACACACAGACATACAGGTGATATTTCTGGGAGCACAGAGACATTTAATCTTCAGGATGACTTCAAACAAAAATTTGATGATAAAAATCTATGAAGTTGAAGTATCTGTGATTTGGTGTGGGTGGTTAACTAAGGTTAAAGCAGGAGCAAATTTACATAGTATTAAAATGAGGAGAGAAGATGCTGGTAAGGAAGAAAAAGAAGTCACTGATTTTCTAGGGGCTATTCGCTGATGGTTTTTAATGTCAATCTAGGTAAGGACGACTCCTCTGAGGAAAATGCCTGAGAGAATATCTCATTTTCTCTCTTATTCACTTTATCCATCAATGTATCTTTCTTCATATTCCAATAAAAGAATTATCACAGCTTTCTACATTTCCCAGAAGAACTGGCTTTAAAGCATACATTATTTAACCTGAAGAAAACCTTGGAGAATATTGAAATTGGAAACTCCTCGTTAAGCATTCTAAGAGCCCTGTGCTTTGAAGTGTCCATCCATCCATCCATCCATCCATCCGTCCATCCGTTATTCATCCAATATTATTAATCACCGATTAAATTCCAGATGCTATGCTAGGAACTGGGTATTTAAGAGCAAATATTCTTCTCTATTGCTAGGGATAACTTAAGCTATGAAACAGTCTCAAGGTACAGAATGGTTATTGGATTGAGAATCAGAAGGCCGAGTTTGCATTGTCCACCTCTTACTGTAGTTACTGTGGGACACAGAGCAAGTCATTTCTCTGAACCCTAATTTCTTTATGTAAAATGTGGAACAGACCTGCATTGCTGAAAGAACTAAATGCAAATATGTTTTTAAACTTGAAATCACTACACAAATATAATTGAGAGCATGGGATGAATAAAGCAAATTCAGGGAAAATAAGGGGTTTGTCTTTGTCTCCCCCCTTACTCATTTTTCTGTTCTTTTTTCTTCCCTGAGTTGTAGGTACTCTTCCTCACCTTATCTGTGGAAGAAAGTAGACCCCTAATACTTAAGATGCACCCTCTCAGCTCTAACACAGTTACTTTTCATAACTTTGTATTAAATAAATGAATGAATGAGAAAATAAGTATATCCCAAGGCTATCAGAAATCCAATTTGGGGAGTATGACAATGGAATATTTTCCATATAAAATGAAGTGAAATACAAACATCTGACACAGCCTTAACAGATGGAAACCGGGAGCCATTGAGAGGTTTCCTAGTTGAGAAGCCTCCCATGATGAACTTTTTCCCCCAACTCAGACCATGCAAGCCTTTCTTGCTAACTGCCACCCAGTGCCACCTTTAGGTGCCTTCTCTTCAACTCATTTCACTACTGCTACTTGTCACACTTCATCTCAACCCTCAATTGTGAGTCAGTTTTGTCCCAGGCTTGAGCTCCAGGGCAACCTCCCTCCTCAGGGGTCTTCTCGTCTCATCTTTCTCTCTCCACTTCCACTCACTGGCTAAGAACCTCACACTTCAAATTGGGGCCTCTGCAAAATGAGAAAGGAAAACATGATGTGGACCTGTCAAGGGACTACTGTACTTCACAGGATTCCTTTCTGTCTGCATGTACCCACCCTTCCCAGCAGGTGATCTATAGGAAACAATCTATAAAACTAATCCCTACTGCGGTGCGACTTGTTGATAACAACTTAAACTTCCCCAGGGAAGTTAACCTTTAAAAGTGGGACTTGGGGGAGTAGATATGGCTCAAGCAATTGAGTGCCCACCTCCCACATGGAACCTGGGTTCCCTGTACCTCATAAAGAATAAGCAGACAATATGACCAGAGAGCAAGCAAAAGCAATGAGCAGATAATGAGCCAAAACAAATGAGCAGGGAGCAGATGTGGCTCAAGCAATTGAGTGCCTGCCTCCCACTCGGGAGGTCCCGGGTTCAGTTCCCAGTGCCCCCTAAAGAAAAAACAGACAATGAGCAAAAACAATGAACAAACAGATGAAGGAGTCATCCAGGGGTGGAGAGGAAGAAATGGGACTCAGAGAAACAATGGCCCAGTACACTCTTATGGCTGAATGTCAGGTTCTGTAGCAGGAGACAGGGGAGACCCATTTGAGCTTTGGCTTCTCTTGGTGATATTCAATCAAGAACAAATAAGAGACTGCTTATATTTGGGCCTATGGAATGCTGACTTCATCCATGTATTCATTCATTTATTGCACTTACATAGTGGTCCTACTGTGTACCAGTATTGTATTATAGTCAGAAAAAGGGGGGAACACAACCCTATCTCAAAGAGATCAGGGTCTAGAACATATTTAGATACAGACAGATAACTATGACACAGCAGGTTCGTGGATGATGGAGATGCACACAGAGTATTAAAAAGAGCATCTGACCTAGGAGTGGGATGCCCAGGGTTGGGGAGAGTAGGTAACAGGAAAAAGACAGGCAAGATCCTGAAACTTCCTTTCATAGTTTATGGTAGGGCCAGAGAGCTTAAGACCTGTCAGTGAAATGTGACAGGGTCTAGTCAAAAAGGTAGTCTGGCAGGTAGTTCAACAGAGGAAATTTGATATGGGGAAGTATCTCCAAGGGTGTTGGAGGAATCAAAAGTCCAAACAAGGGTCAGAAAGGCAATCCAGAAAATAGCAACAGCAAGAAGCTACCAGCATCCCTATTACTGAATGTTAAAGGGCACAAGTGCTGTTACCAAAGTCCAGAAGCCAGGACAGCCTGGTGGGGGCCAGGGAGCCTAAGCCACTTAGGATGCATAGCTACTGCCAAAGACACACTGGAAACAGAAAGATGGGGAGAAATGCTCTAGTCTGCCTCTGTCTGCCCTCTGATTGCTTGTCACCGTCCCCCATTGGCCAGGCATAGCTGGAGACCAGTTAGCAACAGAGCCTGAGAATGTAGTTTGCAGGGGTCAGCTCTCAGTTATATAGAACAGAGCAGGGGATATATGAGGATGAATCTGAGAGCCATAGACAATGACCAGTGCAGTCATCTTCCTTGTCCTTATCCAACCTACTAATTCACAGAGGCCACAAGGTTCAGAGCAACCATTTCCTGAAGGTTGTTCTATTTTCTTTTTTATTTTTATTTATACAGATACATCTAGTAATTAATTTCAAAATCATTTATAGAACTATCCATATTCAAATGGAATATTATAGAAAAAATTGCATAAAAGGGAAGTTGGGAACCTGGGGAAGGATGCCATGATGAAACAATATGATATGGGGCTAATGATTCATTAGATACATATAAAGACAATATGCTGTATGTTTTATGGCAGTATTTTCCAGGATGATACTATTGCTACCCCCTTCCTGTTTCACAAGACCATTTCCTAAGTATTTCATAAAAATGTCAGGGAACCTGTGTTAGTGACAAAATAACTCGTCAATAGCGGAGTATTATTCCTCTTAAGTATAAGCCTGATTGACTGTGAAGTCTGAGGCCAGGCAAAGCCAAAGTCTAAATTGTAAAGTCAAAGAGGTACATATTTCCAAGATTCAGAGGCCAAAGAAATTTGGTTTGATCCATCCAGAAATCCAAAAACCAACAAAAAAGCCCAGAAAAATTTCATGAATTTTAATAAGAATCAAGGCCTAACCGAGGGTAAAAGAAATAAAATTTGGTTGAAGAAATTAGGAAGGGGTTTAGTACACATTGGTAAGTCCAAGCATCAGCATAGCTAGAGTATGAGTTTTGCATCTAAGACTACTCCTGTCTATCATCTTCCTATCTTTAAGTCGCCTTCCTCATGCAACAGTTTTCACTATTCCTCAAAGTGAAATAAAGCTCTTTAGATGTTGGTGATTTCAACTAACAGGTAGTGTTCCTGGTAACACTCATAGCTTTAACATACCTTATATAATTTTTCTATAACATAGGACTAATAGCAAAACATGTATTAAAATTCACTTACAGCCAACCTCCGTTTCCTGAGGAGCCACTTCCAGATATAGATGGAATAGTGTTCAGGGCCTAACTTGCTCAACTGCCCCAATGCCCTGGGAGCCACCCTTTCTCTCGAGGGATACAGTTCCCTCTATTTGATGGCATTAGTCCTCCCCAGGATGTGGGTCCACCCCCACTCTCACTACTTGGGTTTCTACCCCATGGTGTCACTCACTCTGGCAGAATGAGCATTTAGACATTCCCCAGGAGCCCGTCCTGCATCAGACCCTCCCCTCCGAGCATTCTAAACAGGTAACCCTCTTTATTATATTTTGATATGATTTTCTCGGCATTTTACTCTCCACCAACACCTGACCCTCCCTGTGTTCGTATGCTACCCCTCCCTCCCCTCACTTTTGGGCAATGTTACCCATCCGTCCCTCCCCAGCCACCCTCAAACCCGCAAAGCCCCAACCAAAGGCAACCCCTTGCCCCCCTTTTATCTCTTCTTTGTGTTCATACTTACCACCATCTCGTCTTAAATTCCACCCCTGCAGACATCGGCTCCGATTTCCTGTAAGCCTATCGTTCAGTCTCTTGCTATCTAGGGCAGCTTGGTTATTTCATATCATTGAGGTCATGTAGTATTTGTCCTTCAATGTCTGGGTTGCTTCACTCAACATAAGGTTCTCAAGATTCATCCATGTTATCACATGTGTTTGTAGTGTGTTTGTTCTTACAGCCGAGTAGTATTCCATTGTGTGTATATACCACATTTTATTGATCCACTCATCTGTTGATGGGCATTTGGGTTGATTCCAACTTTTGGCGATAGTGAACAATGCTGCTATGAACATTGGTGTACATATATCGGTTTGTGTCCTTGTTTTCAGTTCTGCTGGGTATATACCCAGCAGTGGTATTGCTGGGTCATATGGCAAATCTATGGCTAGTTTTTTGAGAAACCGCCATACTGTCCTCCAGAATGGTTGGATCCTTCTGCATTCCCACCAGCAGTGGATGAGTGTTCCCCTTCCTTCACATCCTCTCCAGCACTTGTATTCTTCTGTTTTTTTCATAGCTGCCAATCTTATGGGTGTAAGATGGTATCTCATTGTAGTTTTGATTTGCATTTCCCTGATAGCTAGAGATTTGGAACATTTTTTCATGTGCTTTTTTGCCATTTGTATTTCTTCTTCAGAGAAGTGTCTATTTAAGTCTTTTTCCCATTTTTTAAATGGGTTGTTTATCTTTTTATTTTCAAGATATAGGAGTTCTTTATATATGCAAGTTATAAGTTGATGGGTATGGGGAAAGGCAGAAAGAGATGCGAGGTGGAGGCGTCTTTGGGACATGGAGCTGCCCTGGATGGTGCTTCAGAGGCAATCACCGGACATTGTATATCCTCACAGGGCCCACTGGATGGAATGGGGGAGAGTATGGGCCATGATGTGGACCATTGACTATGAGGTACAGAGGTGCCCAAAGATGTACTTACCAAATCCAATGGATGTGTCATGATGATGGGAGGGAGTGTTGCTGGGGGCGGGGGAGAGGTGGGGTGGGGGGGTGGGGTTGAATGGGACCTCACATATATATTTTTAATGTAATATTATTACAAAGCCAATAAAATAAATAAATAAATAAATAAAAAATTCACTTACATTTTAAAAGATTACCAAATTAATTTATGCAAAGATAAAGAAATAAAACAGGTTTTCTAAATTACCATTTAATTCTCTGAAAATATTAAGTACAGCTATTTTATGGATCCCTTGTGAATCTGTTTCTATTGTCTATTGTTTTCCTTGGTTTAGGGACACATTATTTTTACCTCATCACAAGCCTAGTTATTTTTTATGAGAACTGGACACTGCATTTGAAAAAGTGTGATATAATTTGAAGCTGTAGATGGTTTTCTTTTCTCCAGAGAAGTTTTGTGCTGGCTTTTGGCATGTGGCTAGGCTAGGAGTATCAACAATCCTAGACCAGGGATACATGAATCAAAATTAGAAATTCAAATCTTTTGAGGGCTTTAACCATTTATGGTTCACCCTTACTTATAGGGTATAACCCTTTGGGATTCCATCCTAAAGCCTGAAGGGTATATCAGGATCTTTCCCTGAACTCTGATTTTTTTCCCCCATAGATCCACAAATCTGTCAAACGTGCTACAAAGATCTGGACTCTCTGCTGCTGATTTTGGAATTAATAAAAACACAGCCCCAAATTCGTGGCTTACCTCCCTGAGCTTCCCTTTTCTTCCCGCTCTTGGCTCCTCAATGCCTTACTGCTTTGGGAGAATGAGATGTCTTCAAACAGAAGTTTTTAACATTTTGTCCAGTTTTTCTAATTGTTCTCAGGGCTGTTAATTTGTTGTTGTTGTTTTAATTAAAGAATTTATTGAAGTACATTGTTCATACATGAACATACATAAACAGTAAGTGTATAATAAAAGTTGTGAACTTACAAAACAAACACGCATAGCATCATACAGGGCTCTCAAACATCACCCACCACCAATACTTCGCATTGTTGTGGCACATTTGTAACAAATTATGAGAGAGCCTCATCACAGTATTACTACTAACTATAGTCCATATCTTACATTTGGTGTATTTGCTCCCCAGCTCTCCCTATTATTTTTTTGTTCATAAATCGTACAATTTATCTAAATTGTAGAATCAATGGCATTTGGTATAATCACAGAGTTGTACATTCATCACTTCAATCAATATTATAGCAGTATCATTACTCCAAAAAAAAGAGAAAACAACAAAAAACAAACCACTATCATATGTTAGCACTATTAATTACAATCTTATGATGTGCTTTCCCCATTTCTACTCATTTTCAAACATTTACAAACAACTTTTTCACCAATTCTGTACAGATTACACCTCAGCTTTCCATTCTCTAACCACATTCTAAGAGCTATTAGCTTTTAATAAAGTCAGATTTGGAACCTGAGTCAGGAGGAAAGTAATGATTCAAGTAGGATTTATGAAGGCACTGTTATGTTCCAGGCTACATGCTAGGTTCCTCATATATATTATTTCATTTAATTCTTCCAACATTCCTATACAGTGGCTTTCTGACTTCTAGTTCCCAATTTGTTCCCAAAGCTAAATGACCTAATGTTTAAAAAAGTTAATGTCATTATTAAGCCACGAAAGAGTTATAGGAAATTGTCCAGGGTGAATGTTAAGGAAACTTGTAGAATTGTTTAGGATCTATTCCAACATCATCCTCTGAGTTAGCCTTCTAAAAGGATAGGCCTAAGGAATGCTAAATGAGTCGGTTCCAGTATGTGGGCTGGGCCCTTTGAGGTTTGTATGAGTACACTCCCACCTGACTCATCTGTAGACTTGGGGTTGTGCTCTGTCTCCCACAGTTATTTCCTGCTACTTTTCAAATATGTGCTCATTGTTGGGGAATATACGTATTTGTTTAAAATTGTTACTAAATTCAGTGTAGCTTTTTGTGATTTTCCAAATTCTCAAGTGATGGATAAAAAATATACGACCATTATGATGTGATGTCAAAGAAATTTTTGGAATTTGAAAGGGTTCTTTATACTAGGAAAGGTAGAGAAATCATACTGTAGACTGTTACCATGGAGAAGTGGGGTATTTCTTGGAAAGCAAGATGAAATTAATGATAGCTACCATTTATTGAGTGTTCTGGTACTTTACATGTATTAAATTAGTAATTCTCATAAACAACCCTACAGGTGGTTATTGAGATCCCCATTTTATAAATCAGGAAACAGAGTCACAGAGGTATTAAGTAAAAACTATGGTCTTAGAACTGAGAAATGGTAGAGCCAGGATTTGATTCCATCATTGAATCCAGTCAATATGATTCCATGGTTTACATTTTTGCCACAGCATTATTCTGCTTCCAAAAATTATTTTTCTCTCCTGCTCCAAGTATTAAATTATTTCAAGCTATAAGTTAAATAAAAGGACATGAGGAAAATGATTACAGACACATAAAATCCATTGGCAGTAAATTATTAAAATGCATTTTCAAGAATTTTATCTATTATATTAAAAACCATTTTAATTTTGGCACTCTTTATAGGCAATGATAGAATGTACATATGTATTTCTTCTCATTTTTCAGATTCACAATAATTATGTAATTTCCTTCACTTAAGGTAGAGCAAACTGTTAATAAATTGAGTGGTTAGTACTTAAAGACTGTTAAAAACCACTTCAAATAACATGACAATCTCTCTTTACAGTAATACCAGCTTATTAATTAGCTGAACTACCTAAAGACAGAGATTACAGTTAAAATGGTTTTGAGTGGGAGATGATAATGATGTACCGCCTGTTTTACAACATGCTCTATGCCATGCATGTCAGCTACTATTTTTTAAATAAAAATTTCCAGCACTATTTAAAAGTTCCTTTTGTTCCGAGTGAGAGTGCTGTGAAAAGTAAAGGTTTTGCTTAATTAAATAGTTCTGTAAACAATGTTTTTACATCTATCGATGAGGAAATACGTAAGAATGAAATGTTCAAGGAAGGGAATTTTTACTTTTCTAGGTACAGAGGAGGAAAGTGCCATTCTTCTTGAACGTTTTGGAGATGGCAGTTTTAGAAAATAGAAAAGTATCTCAACTATATTTTTAAAGTTTCTTTTTATTTTCAAAGAAGTCACTTTTTACTTTTCAGTAGTGGCCACTCTCATATAATTTTAAGCACAGTTAGAGGTCACTCTAGCCTTAATATCATTGTCCCTTACTGCATTATCTGCTTTGCTGGGGGAGAATGACTCAGGGTCTTTTGGTTTGAAAATTTCTCCAGTATTTTCTGTGTTCTAGGCCTTAGGTAAGATTTGGGGAATACATTCATGAATAAGAAATGGATCTGAAGGGGCTACCAGACTAGAGAATTCTGATAGGTAAATGAAAAATTACAATCAGTGTATTTTTATCATGCAAGAGGGAATCCTGTACAGAGTGCTGTGGGAATTGAGGCAAAACAATGATCTTTGCCTTTGTTGGGGGGCGGGGGGAGGCGGGCGGTGAGGGAAATAAGACAGTATTGCTGTCCAGGAGAAGCTTTGCAAAGGAAGTGATAGTTGATGAGCCTCTAGAATGATTAGGAAGAGTCTGTCAGGGGAAAGGCATAAGTAAAGTCAAGGAGAAGAGGTTGGGGCATCAGACAGGCTCAAATCTGCATTGTAGTTCAGTAGCTCATGGGCTATGCCAGTATGAACAAGCTACTTTATCCTTTCAGAGTATAGTGGGGATAGTAATCCCCACCTTGCAGGACTGCAGGGTAATTAAAGATGATATGGTTAATATGCCTGGCACTGTGCCAGGCACAGATCTTCTCGTGGAGGATTCCTCTTCCTTCCAGGCATTCACATACAGCTCAGCTGCCACCTCCTGACCACCCTTTCTAAAGCTACCCTCACCCCAGCCATGTTCTTCATTTATTGATTGTCATTTTCCCCCACCAGCATGTAAGCTCTATGAGGGAAGGATTTATTTTGTTCACTGCTGTATCTTTAGCACTGGGGCAGTGCCTGGCACATAGAAGTTGCTTAACAAATATTATCATTATCGCTAATGCTATAAAGCCATGAAAGGACATGGTGATTCATAAAAATGTCGTGGTTTTAGTTCAGGGTTCATTGGTGGAGTGGAGAAGCTGAAGCTAGAGGGACACTCATAGGAGATTCTTTGCCTAGAAGGAGCTAAAAGATCTGGACTTTATCTGGTAGGTATTTCAGTAAGTGTTTGACCAAGAATCATAGTTCACCTTGTCAGTAGGTATTATAAGCAGAGCTGGCATATTCTTGGTATTGTGATTTATGGGATGCTAAAGGCTTCCCTACTGAATTTGAGGAAATTCACCTTCTAATTTGTCTCTTCTGTTCTTTTGTCTTAAGGCACTGAAGCCCTGCATATTTGGGAGGAGTCACACAAAGTTTATTTTCCAGCCAAAATTTGCTTTAGTTTGCTAAAAGCTGCTGGGAGCAATATACCAGAAATGGGTTGACTTTTATCATGGGAATTTATTAGTTTAAAAACTTACAGTTCTGAAGTGGTAAAAATGTCCAAATCAAGGCATCATTAGAGAAGCTGTCTCACCAAAAGTTGGCTGTGGGCCATCAGGCACATGGTATTGTCTAAAGAGAGAAATCTCTAAGCTCAGCTGTGAGCAATCAGGCATAATGGCAGGGTGAAGTGATCCCCCGAGCTCAGCTGTGGGCCGGCAGGCACCCGGCTCGACCCTCTCTCCTCCAGGCCTATCTCCCAGCCCCTCTGGGGCCTCTTTTCATGCCTCTGTGCTCCACTCAGTCCAGCCTCCAGCCCCCGGGACCTCTCTCCCAGCTTCTTGGGTTTTCTCTGTCTCTGCTGCTTTTCTCTGTGTGTCCCTGTTTTCAGTCTTCCATTTATAAAGGATTCCAGCAAGAGGACCAAGACCAACCCTGGGTCATTGCCTCACTGAAGCCACCCAATCAAAGGGCCCTACAACCACAGGAATGGATTAGCCTCAAGAACACGATCTTTCCTGGGATCCACAAAAAGCTTCAAACTGTCACACATTGTTTGCCCTCTCCAGCAAGAAAGCAGAATCTTTATTATTTAGATAAACAGTTCCTTGCAAATTTAATCGTTTCATGTAGGAGCAGGGATAATTGGATCAGGACCTATTCCTAATTTTGTGGTGGAGGAACTGACGTTTACACAGATAGTTGTAGAACCACGGATTCTTCTTATGTCCCTTCACTCAGCTATGATGTCTTGTCATGAAGAGTTTTGTCTCCCTACTTCTGGCCTTCTGATGGGGCTGTCCTTCACAGGGCACACAGTAATTGGTGCAGGAATTGGCACCCAACCTAAGCAGGGCCGGTTAGAGTCATCCCTGAGATGGATTCATGGATGCCTATAGAATTACTTACGTTTTCAAGGTAAATGCCATCAATTAAATGAATGATTTAGTAGGCCAGTTTTATGTTTTGTCCCATAGAATTGCCACACAGAAATTCACAATATAGGAATGTATTGGTTTTATGGTGCTATACTTTCCTGAAAATCTGGAACATTGTAGAACAGCCTGTGCATGAGCTGCTTAGTTATTTGCTGAAAGATGTTATATAGCAAATAGAATAGTGAAAGTATCAATAAAGTAACACATGTGTTTTCACAACACCAAAGGAATAGAGCTCCAAATGATACTCCACCTTTTAAGTTTACGTCAAACAGATTTATACTCAAAATTTCCTTTGGCTGCCAGGAAGTTTTTTGATTATATTAAAAAGATGAAAATATTAATTTGTCAAAATCGTTTTGCCTGAAATTGTGACTCAGCGTGCTTTGACAACATGAATACTTTACCTTTATAAATACTGTTGCGTAGTACCCTCTGAACAGATAGTTAATCTTGTACCTTAAAAACGTGTATATGGGAGAGTAGGAACATTACACAAGCATTTTCTGCCATTCTTTTCTCTGTCATTAGCTACTCTGGTACATATTAGGCTCAGAGAGGTTCATTTCTCCCCGCCCTGGACAGAATGGTACATTTTTCTGTGATGTACTAAGAATCATTTATACCTTCGGTATTGAAACATAGTCCCTAGCGCATTGCCAAAAATTCTGTCAGGTGCGGTATCTATAAAGGTGATTAAGATGCAGTCTCTGTCCTTAAGAAGTTCACAGTCCGGTAAGTCCAGGTTATTAGTGCAGAGATCCTCCTTCTTTAGGGACAGGTGCTATATATTCAGGGGACACTTGCTCTTGCTATTCAAATCAAGTTATTTAGAGAAACTTCTGATGACTAGAAAGTATTAAGGGATTGTGTTTGCCATTTACCCTTTTTTTTTTCCTTTTGAGGTTCTGCGCAGTGGAGTATATAAATAAAAATCTATGACCACATGAGAAATGAACTTTTATTTAATTAGTTACGAATGCCCTATAGCTTTGTAAAACGATGCTGCTGTTAAATTCTGTCTTAGAAGCTGACCTAGGCTTGAGGCTGAACTGGGGGTTTCCCTCTCACCAAATTAAAATGGCTATGATCACAAAAATCCTCATTCTCTGAACCAGTATTAGGGGAGAACCTGGAACAGAGAGAGATGAGGGGTGACCCTGTTCTGTTGTATTTAACAGAGAAAGAGAGTGAGATGAAACACAATCAGTGCCACTATTCCCAGACAGAGAAAATGAAAAGACAGGTGAGAGCACACTTGATATATGAGACCAATCCCTAAGAAGGTGACGCAAACCACTGGTAAAATGTGTCCTAATATCTAATGTCTAACATCACATTTGCAACCTTACATTTTACCAAATACTAAGCATCATGGACTTAAGGGTCTATGATAATGTTTTACATCTTAAATTTTTCTTTTCTTCAATACAATATTGCTCAGAACTATCAACATGGAAAATCTCTTCTTCATGAGGAAGGAGTATGGCCTGAGTTGGAGAAACCAGGGATGTCTCTCATAGAAACTCCTGGATAGGAAACGAAACAGGTCTCCCATTTGTTAGTTGTGACTGAAACAAAGGAGAAGCACAGGGCATTTGTGGCAGAGTGACCGCCAGCAAGAGTTCACAGGTGAAATAGAGATCAAGTTTATTGTCTGTCTGTAACTTTAAAGTAAACAAGGAGAGTGGAAAGAGGCTAGAAATAAAGCTGCGGCGACAAACATAGGCTGGATTGTAAAGAATGCTGTTAACCCTCCAATTTAGGCTTTTTATCCTGGAAGTTGTGACTTGTCCTTGAAAATCTGGAAGCAAAGGAATGATGGGATTAGATTTGAATTTTAGAAAGGGCACGTTGGATAGGGGTAGAGAACATGTTAGACAGGACCAAGATTGATGATCATTTGAGAGGACCATGAGGGCCTAAATGAAGGTGGTAGGATGGGATGAAGAGAAAGAATTTGAAAGAGATTCAGGAGGTAGAATTGATAGGACATGGCAACTGAATGGATGTGGGGGTTTAATATAGTGATTAAGATAGATGTAGACTTTAGTCCTGGCCTTCGAGTTGTGTGAACTTGAACAGTCATTCATCCTCTTTATGACTCAGTTTTTTCACTGTAGAATAAGAATCATAATAGTTCCAATTTCATCAGATTTTTGTGACAGTTAGATGAAAGAACGCATGTTAAAAAATCTTATCCCTGTGCCAGCATATGGTAAATACACAATAAATATTTTTTTAAAAATATGAGGACTGGAAGCAGATATGACTTAAGCACTTGGCTGCCTGTCTACCACATGGGGAGTCCCAGGTTCAGTTCCTGGTGCCTCCTGAAGAAGACAAGCAAGACAGCAAGCTGTGCAAAAGGCTTGCGCGGTGAGCTGGTATGACTAACTGATGCAACAAGATGGTGCAATGAGGAGAAACAAGGAGGAAACATAACGAAAGACACAACAAGCAGGGAGTGAATGTGGCTCAAGTGATTGAGTGTCTCCCTCCCACATGTGGGGTCCCAGGATGAGCTCCTGGTGCCTCCTAAAAAGAAGATGAGCAGACATAGAGAACACACAATGAACAGACACAAAGAGCAGACAGTGAGTGCAAACAATGAAGGGAGGAAAAATAAATAAAATAAAATCTTTTTAAAAAGTCACTAAAAAATATTAGGATTACATGAGAACAAATTTAGAATCACTCTCAGATTTCTGATTTGTTTATCATGGTTACAATATTATAATACTCAATGAGAAAGGAAATAGTAGTGGAGAGAAATGGGTTGGGGAGTGAGGATGATAAATTAATTTTTAAAAAATAAAATAGAAATAAAAAACGTAAAATATGTAAGCAATATGTCTATTACTGAAAAGATACTGCCTTTTCTTTTATGTTGGCATTCATAAAGTTCAAGTTTTATATTATTAAAGTAGTAAAAAGCTTTACATTGTCTATTAAAATATTTTAAATGGAAAATGAAACAGGCATCATTATGTTTCTAGGTTATTAGAGAAAAAGAATTACAAAAATCATATTTGTTTAAAACCCTTTTAAAAATCTATATTGATTGACTTGGCTGTTAAATTGGAGATAGAAGTATTGACTTTTGACAACTTGACCAGCAATTAGTTCTTAATTAACCTGGGGTTGTCAACTTTTGATCAGTTTCTCTCTTGGATGAATGATCCGAGTTGTGGCGATCTATAACAGAGAAATTGAGTTGTCTGACAGAAATTATCCTTTGCTGGATTTCAGTTCTAGGGTTGCCAGGTAAAACACAGGACTCTCAGTTAAATTCGAATTTCAGATAAACAACAAATACATTTTAAGCATAACTATGTCTCAAATTTTGCATAGGGCATACTTACACTAAAAAATCATTAGCCCTACACCTGAAATTCAAACTTAACCGGATATACTGCATTTTTATTAAACCTGTCAACCCTATCTCAGATTCTTTCGATGGAACGTGATTCTGCTGTGGAAATATTTAAAAATAGGTTAGGTTCATTTCATCCTCACTTTAGGTACAGTTTTCCTGAAAACTTGGTGTATGTGATGCTCATGATCCTTTCTTCTAGTCATCTACCCCTATGCCTTTTGAATTTCAAAAGAAGCCATTCTGCCTCATTCTTGAATACTCACAACCAAACAGTGGCACATAAGAGAAAACTAGAAAGTGTTCCTTATAAACCTGGGTGTATGGTTTGGTTTGCTGCAGAAATTGCAGTAGTTAGTTTATACTGTTTACTTAGAATTCATTAGATATTTTGCTACAAGGGCAGCTACTTACTCTGACTTTTCAGAATAATTTCTCTTCTTACTTTCTATAACAGAAATCATGCTGAGAGGTGAGAATTACACTTCTCACTTTTCCTAAATATTTACTTATGCATTTTAAAAAGGTGTTAGAAACACAAATATACTGAACTTCACTGCTAAGAGAACAAGGAAATATCAATAATTCCCAGGCCATACATGTTTTGAGAAATGTGAGATCTGTTTATAAAATTCTAATTTATATTTGGTGGGGGAAAGGGCTATGGAGGGGTTTGTCCTCACCTTCTGCTCATTGGCTCATGATCACAGCACTGCTCAGGCCTGTCTCTCTACTACCAGAGGACACCTATTGGAGATACCTTCCTTTGTCTTCAGCAAATAACCATTCTTCTCCATTTTTTGCTCTTCAGCTTTATGGAGTTAGGGGACATGGATGAAGGGAAAAATTCACCAAAAAGTCAAGAGCCTCTACTCCATGATTTATTTGTTACTCTCTGATTTTGAGGTAAAGCAATAATACTGTGGAACATCAAGGAACCCCAGGGAACACATGGGGCTCTGGAAGCAGTTTGGAGAACTGCCTTACTAATGCCGTAAATCAGAGATGACTTCTTAGAGGAAGTGACTTCTAAGCTGAGAACTGAAGGATAAGTAGTAGTTGATAGTGCAGAGTAATTCAGGTGAAAGACCTTTTGTGAAGGCCTAAGAGGTGAGAAAGAGACTAATTAGTTCAGAGTTGAGCATAGTTTAATTCACTAAGTTCTTGTTAAGATTATGAAACATTTTGTAAATCATCGAAAAGAGATGGGATTTTATCTTGAGGGCTTGGTTTAGGTATCAATGAAGGGTCTTATGGTATAGAATGATGTAATGATGTAAACAAGTACATAAGCACATGTAAAAATGTAGTAAGACTTACACTTTTTGAAAGATGTCTCTGGTTTCACTGTGTAGAATGGGCTTGAGGGGAACAAAATGAGAACCAGGAGAGCTGATAAGATCCCTGTAGTAGGTTGAATTATGTACCCTAGGAAAAAACGTGTTTATGATCTTAATTCATTCCTGTATGTGGGAACCCATTGTAAACGAGACCTTTTGCAGATGTTGTTTTTAGTTAAGTTGTGGCCTGGCTGAATTAGGTTAGACCTTAATCCTATTACTGGAGGCATTATGAAGAGAAAGCCACATGGAGGAGCAGAAGCTGGAAGTCAGTGAACCCGGAAAAGAATTTGAGGGGCTGTTGTCATGTGTATTGCCATATAAAAGAAAAGCCAAGGGTTCAAGGATGGATGGCGGCCACCTCCAGAACACCACAGTCCTCAGGGAGAAAGCATTGCCTTGCTGACACCTAGATTTTGGACTTCTCTCAGCTTCAAAACCATTAGCCAATAGATTGCTGTTGTTAAACCAACCCATTGGATGGTATTTGTTTTAGCAACTGGGAAGCCAAGACCCTGACTTTCCAGTAATCCAGGTGAGGTGATGGTGAGCTGAACTAGGAAACTGGCTATACAAATGGAGACAGTGAATAGGTTCAAGAACTATTTAAATGGAAGAGTTGACTGAACTTGAATTGACAGGTCTGGAGAGTGAAATGAAGAAAATTGTAAGATAAATTCCAAGTTTCTTGACTGGGAAACTAGTTGGTTAAACTGTGATAGGATAAAAGGTAGAGAAACAGGTGTGCCAGGGGAAGAGGGGCAGTATAAAGGAGATAATGAGTTCAATTATGGACATGTTTTAGGTACTTGTGGATAACTGAATTCATTTATGCATTCAACCAATATGTATGGAGCACCAATTACATACCAGGCAGTGTGAGTGAGGGTTGAAGGGATAAAGCAGTGAATGTAATCTTTTAAAGGTTATAGTTTAGTAGGAGGGATATAAATAAATAAATAATCAATTCGACAAACAAATGTATACAGTAATTCTGAGTACTGAAGGTAGTGGAGGAAACAGAAATGTATTGATTATTTTCAACTTAAACTATGACCACAGACATCAAATGAGTATAGTACTGCTTAGCAATATCTAATCAATCTCTACTCCACAAACCCTCTTTCTAGTCCAACTAGCCTCTCTAGTCCAACAGCCCCAATTCCCTTTTTGCTTTTAACAAAATTTCCAAAAGAGAAGCAACTTATCTTTCCATCACTAACCTTGCTGCTTCTGCATCCATATTCTCTGCCCTCCCATTCTTTTCATAACCCGTGCCAACAGGTCTGTCCCCACCACTCCACTGTAGCAACATTTTTCCAAGGTCACTGACAACTTCCATCTTGCCAAATCAATGGCCAATTCTTGGCCTCATTTTACTTTCTCAGTCAGTTATCATTGGCCTCTCTCTTCCTTCTTCACTTAACTTCCTATACACCATGCTGTCCTAATTTCCTATCACTGTTCTCAGTCTCCTTTCCTGGCTTTTTTTTTTTTTTGGTCTTTCTTATGTAATTCTACATATAGATTGTCCCTTGGTGACCTCACCTAGTCCTATGTATTTATATACCACATATATCCTGATGATTTCTAAATTTATTTTTATACCCCCAATTTCTTTGAGCTACAGACTCATATATCCACCTGCTTACTTGGTACCTCCCAGTGGATAGCCAGTTAGTACCAGAATTCTTAATTCTACATCCCCCTATCCTTGCCTCTCTCTAGTATCACCACACTTGGTCCTCTACCCCTCTTCATTCTCAAAAATGACTGCTCTAGTCAGCCTTTTTCTAGTTCAGGCTGAAGAACTATGCTGCATGGATTACTTTTCTCTTTCATTTATGCTCCCCAATTTTCAGGAGGTTCTGTTAATATTATCTTCAGAACATATACAAAATGTAATTAATTTCCACTTTCTTTACTACCTCAGCCCAAGTCACCACTGCCTTTCATGTGGATTAGTTTTGTGTAACCCACTGTTTTTCATGCCTCCACTCTTGCCCCTCCTTCTGGCCCTGCCACAATTCTTTCTCCACACGTCTGCCAGGTTAATCCATAGTTTCCTATCATATTTGGAACAAAATCCAAGCTACTTACCATGACCTATAAGGTTCTCCATTATCAGCCCCTACCTTTCTCTTCTACTTCATCCTGTACCATTCTATTTTCAGTGAAGAGAAATTGAATGATTTACAACATATTTTAGAGGCTTAAGCAGCAAGATTTAATGATGGATTAGATGTGGGTAATGAAGAAAAGAGATGAATCGAGGACAACTCATAGGTTTTGGTTTTTGTAAATGGCAGTTTGCAAAGTCTGACCATCAAATGACTGGAGTAAGACTATAAAGGAATAACTTCTGAGGTATAAAAGAAAAAAAGTACCTGTTTTTTTCTTTGCATTTCTCATAGGAAAGGTGAAAAGAAGAAAATTCAAGACCAAAATACAGTCTTTAATTCCTTGTGATTGGGATCTGTAGGTGGTTGATTTTTGAAAAATTCAATTAAAGAATAGAATCTTTAAGAATGGTACTTACAGACCTAAAACATTTCATTTAAACTAAAACCATGTTTATGTATATTCATTTACCAGTCTTTTAATGTAGGACAAGGTATTTTCTTCGAGTGTAGGTCCAGTGATTGAACTTCTATCTTAACTTTCCTACATAAATCACATCCACAATGCGTTTGTAAGATTTCTAATTTTTATTTCTGCAAACTGGATCTAAAATTTAAACTCACATAGTAAGAAACCTGAAGGCAAAACCTTCTATACTTTTATAGTTTTGCTCAGTGTTTCACAGTTGTGACCCCCACACCTAATTAAACAGGAAATACTTTTTAGTTACTTGCTCTTACTATGAATTTCCAAAGCACTCAATATAGTTTTTATATCACAACTTTTTTTTTTCTCAGTCTTATTTTGTAAAATACATTATTTAATAAAATTATAGACTCACAACATCAAGGATAACTGAAATAAACAAGTTTGGAAACAAATTTAACTGATTCTTAGTAAGCCTACATGCTCCTGGAAGGTGTGATTGTGTTTATAGACTAGGAGGTGATGTACTAGCTGACACTATTTAATATGCTTTAGACATCAGCCGCAGTGTAGTTTACAGTGAGATTGGAGAGGACTGGTTAAGCTGCTAAACTGAACAGGGGAGATTAAGAGACTTTCAACTGTGTATTTATACCATGTCTCACTCTCTCACACATACACATAAATATGTATTATATAAACTCAATGTAAATATTGAAAGCCACAGCTTTCTGAAACATTTTTAAAAATTCCTTAAAACAGTTTCCAACCTCCTCAAGGGGGAGTGTATGAAATGTGGATGTATAACATTGGAGATAAGATGACAGTCACCAATTGGAGTCAAATTTTGCTAACTGCAGAGCGGTATCTTTAAAGAGAAAATAGAAATAGACTAAAATGGCTTTTGTTGAAGTTCAAAGTCAACATTTTAGCATCCCCAAAATGTGCACTTGGACATAATGACTGTGTTTGGCAAGAAGGAGGATTTTCTGGGATTGAGTACGTCAGATGGTAAAGACAGCCCTGTCAAGCTTGAGAA
Source organism: Dasypus novemcinctus (assembly GCF_030445035.2). NCBI lineage: Eukaryota > Metazoa > Chordata > Mammalia > Cingulata > Dasypodidae > Dasypus > Dasypus novemcinctus. The sequence goes on from NC_080676.1 coordinate 55,742,128, forward strand.
CAGGGCTGTGTTCCTGTTTGGGAGGGCTCTCGAGTATGTATCAACAGAGCATCCTTAAATGTCAGTGTTCACCAACACAAATGAAGTAGATAATGATTGTTAGTCAGCAACTAGTATTAAATAAATTAAAGCCTTAACTATTGTCTTTCTAGTCAACAAACATTTATTGACTGCCTGCTATGGGCACGACCCCATTATTTCTGCTAGAGTCACAAAAATGAAAAACATGCTCCCACCACAAGTTCACAGTCTGGTAGCATGCATTTCACAACTCATTTTGGAGTAAGTCAAACTAGCAAGTGCACAGATGGTCATATTAAATTCAATTAATTTCTCCTGGAGACCGAAGGAGAAATTTTGGAGGTATTTTGGGAGAAAGTCAACTGGCTCCATGTATCATGATATGGGGAAAATTATATAATCACTCTAATTCGGTGTAGATTTTCCCCCTTTTAAATTAGCTAACAATGTACTGGGAGGCCATGCATATTATTCAGAATGATGTCTTCTCTGTGCAGTTCCATTTAGGAGATATCAACTAATTCTATATCATTTGTTACTATAGGAATTTTCCTTTGGAGTCAGATTTCTCAGTTAGAATAGTTTTTGTTGTCATTGATTCAAGTAGATTCTAGTAGATACCATCAATTAAAGGACTGGTATTTATTAGAATATTCATATTCTAGATAAATCTAGACAAATATTAATCCGGACAAATATTATAGTCTAATAGTCAGTCCTTCGGGCATATTCTACTGACATGGGCATGACCTCAGTAAATTGGGTGATGCTCTAGTGTTCCCTGAAATATAAAGGATAGTCTAGCTGTTTTTAGTAGCCATTTCTGGCTCTTTTATCATTTGGGTCAAATTCCACCCATCCTCAGACATCAGCCCACATCTGAACAATGACCTCCTCCCAGGTTAGGCCAAAACCCACTGCTAGACAGTATCAGAGAACCATGTGCCTTTCTCATCACTTTGATCTCAGTAGTAATTTTGTATTATTTGTTTGTCAGCTACTATTTAACCATCACTCCAGTGGACTTGAAACTTAACAGAACAGTAGCCATTTATCTTTTTCTCCTTATTATTGCTTCAGGTCTTAGACAAGCAATTGACACTGAATGAATGAATGAACTCATTGAAAAGTTTATTTCCTTCTTGTGTAAACTCTTATAAGGGGTGAGGGTGGAAGGCAGTGATGAGTGGAGTAGACAACATTGGTGAAGTTGAGTTTTGTAAGTTTGCTACCCTCTCCTTCCTTTTGTTGTCCTGAACTTATTTTACTGATGTTTCAAAGGATGCCTCTCCACTCTTCTGTTTGTATATATAGAGAACAAGTTTATAACTTCATTATCCAGATCATCTATAATTTTATAAATTTTAATCAATTTCCCCATTCAACATTTGCATTTCTAGGTTGAAGAGGCCAACATTTCAATATGCCTCAAATAGCAGCACCCTAATCCCTCTGAACATTTTATTTTCTTCTTCCTCTGCTGTGTATGCCTTCTCTAGCTTCATTATAATTACTTTGAGATGTGATGACCAAAATTTCACATGGCATTAAAAAATTACAAGCATTAGAGTTTTATAGGATTCTAATTTCTGCTGGGTTTCTAGTATCCTTGAGACATTTCTGCTTCTTTCATTTTTGACCCAGTAGACTACCCAGTTAGTATCCTCAGGGAACTAACAACAATGACTTCCAGGTATGTTCTTTCCCTGCCTGAGGCTGATAGCACAGAGCTGTTCATTTTATATCTATATTATTTATCATAAAATACGTTACCTTGTACTTATTAACTTGAAGCCTAGTTATTGCTTTTCTAGCCATTTGCACAAATTGATAAGATTTCCATGCCTATATATTACCTTTTTTCCCCCTTAACTACAAGTTTGGAACTTTCACTTTGAAGAAATTGGGTTTTCTGAAATTAAAAATTGTTAAATATGATCAACTGGTGGCCAATCAGTGTTGATTAACAAAGAACTTCACTCTGGATAAAACTACTCATTTATTCCTACTCTCAGTAAACGTCTCTCCTGGTCTAAATATACCCATAATGAAACTTTGCTTTATGGTGTCCCAATGTCCCACACAAACTTCTTTATGTTGCTCAAGCCTGGATTGAGATGCAGCCGGCATGTACCAGTGTGGCCATGCTGATAGCTTATGTAGAACATTCATTGTGCTTGGGGGAGGTTTCTGTTTTGATTGCTTGATGCCCAAACAGTGTCTGTTATTAAATACTTTTTATATTTAAGGTGATGGAGAAATCATTAAAATATAAATTGGATAGAAAATGAGGAAGAGTTTGCTAGAAAGAGAAAGGAGGGGCAAGACTGAGTAGTTGAGTCACAGGAAGCATACCATGTGTTGATACACAAAAGCAGCATGTATCTGGTACCTATCAGTATTCCTGAGGCATGGAGGGGCAGGATGAGGTTGACAAAAGAAGACAGCAGGCTGTGAGAAGTCTTGTGTGGAGTGAGGAGCCGGCTGCCAAGAACCAGGCTGTAGGTTCAGGGCTGCTTCCTTTTGTGTTATGTGCTGTCCTCAAAACTATGCCTGAATCTAGTATCTAGGTCTGCACTGTTCAATAAGGTAGCCACCAGCCAGCAAGGGCAATTAAGCACTTAAAATGTGGCTAGTCCAAATTGAGATGTGCTAAAAAAGTGAAATACATACCGGATTTTGAAAACTTAATACCAAAAAAACGAGTGCAATATATCTCAATACTTTTGTACTGATTACATGTTGAGATAGCTTATTGTGTTAAATAAAATTACTGCTAAAATTATCCTTAAAAGAGAAAGAAATCACTGAAATACAGCAGTATCAGATATCAGCTCTTGGTTTAAACTCAATGCTTGAGTTTTACTTCTCTTTGCTGGGTAGAGGACTAAGTCATACAACAGGCTGAAGTGAAACCACAGAAGTGAAAAAAAGGATCTGAATTACCTGCAATTTGTAATCAAGAATTGACTGTTCATTGATAGGTCTGGTTAAGGTCATGCATTGGAGTCTGTTGGGAATTTAAAGTTCTTTGAATCTTTCAGGTAATAGAAGGCTGTGTTTCTTATCTCAGAGGAAAGGAGTAGATCCACTACCTTGACAAGGTCATTCTCCTTATTTCCTTATAAAACAACAGATTTATGACATGTTTCTGTCACTGTGGCTGAAACATAACAGAACTGTCTGAAAGCCCTGATGATAGGTTTGGTTTCCTTAGGAAGCTGGACTATAGCTGCAGAGTCTGTGTTAGTGGCATGATGATACTCTTTATTTTTTCAGTATTTTATTGGGGTCAGGCAGACACACAGTGGTAAGAAGAAGGGAACATGTCCCTTGACTATCACAGAAACTGTAGTCTGTATGAAAGTCCAAATATTTAATTTTGAATTCTGTAAACTATTAATAAGAAGGGATCCAGATTGGATTGACCTCAAGAGATTGAAACCTAGCCATTTTGTTTTCAGTAGTTTTGCTTAATTGTGTAAAAATTTTCTTAAGTTGGCCACTAAATCTTCCAATAGTCTGGACAATGGTTCCAGAAAGAGTTTGAAAATTAAAATTTCAATGGGTTTGAAAATGTCTTGGTATCTCTTGGAGTTAGAATTTTCTTTCTCATTGGCCCTCTGAGATTGTTCAAGATAAGGCTTGAGGACCAGGTGGTCATAATGTTGTAGACAATCATTGCTTTTCAAAGTGGTCCACAGAGCAGCAGCATTGGCATTACCTGGGAACTTGTTAGAAAAGTAAAGTCTCAGGCCCCCACCCTAAACCTATGCAACCAGAATCCACATTTTGTCAAGATGCCCAGGTGATTAATACAGGGATTGAAATTTGAGAAGTCTATTGTAGAAAGTATCTAATTAGGGTGGAGTGGGAGAGGGGCTCTGCCCTAAAGTTCTGTTATGAAGTTACCACCTTTGATTGTAAATTATATATGGACATTTCAACATGTGCCTAAATGGAAGGTGGTAACTTCTTAAGTGAAGGAGGCTTTGGGATGACAATTTAGTTTTCTTTCCTTTTTGCTGTTCTTCAGTAGATATATGGAAGTCAATGTTTCTTGATATCAATCAATTTCATTCTGGCCATTTAAAAAGACAACTGTGGACTTGAAAGCCCTATAATAAAGATCTTGAGCTTGATTTGGCTTTTTTTGGCTTAAAATCACATGTATTTTTCTGTTCATAATTTCTATTTTGTCATTTTAAACTGGCAATAAAATATAAACTTCCAGAGAATTAAAATATGCCTCCAATTAGATACTCTTCATTCTGCTGACATAAAACTATAATCTCACCTGTTTAAAATTGGTATACAGCTCTTTCTTTCCACAATAAGAGTATTCAAATATTTGGTTTGTTTTTTTTTAGAAATAAGTTCTACAATGTTTTTTAAGTTTTTTTGCCATTGGCTCTGAAAGCAACTTAAAAATACAATAATCATATTTAAGTAATTACATATTGGAGAAGTAAATCCCTTCACAATTTCATTTTATCATTCTTCATACATCAGTCAGTCCTGGATTAGTACATATATATACACATATACACAATCTTTGTAAGACTCCTTTGAAGAGTCCTTTGCAAATGAATTGAAAATGTATTGTCCTCTTATGGCCTTTCCTGAAAAGCTTCCCCTGCCCGCAACCTAATCAAATCTGCTGCGTTACACCACCCAGCCATCCAGGGTGATCTGGCAATGTCTGGAGACTTTTTTATTTTTTAATTGTCACACCACGAAGTTTGAAGGTGCAAGTGGGGTGGTACCACTGGCATATAGTGGATGAAAGTCAAGGTAGAGGACATAGCTAAAACATTTTACAATGCACAGGACATCTCCCACAACAGAGAACCAGCCAGCACAAAATGTCAATAGTGCCTAGGTTGAGAATCCTTTTATGAAATGTACTGCTGAGCAGGTTAATGTTCAAACTTGAAGTTAACTATTATGCACAGTAATATGCCTTCTAGAGACATAAAACAAATAATTTATTGACTCTAAATATATAGAAGTTTAAATACAGTACCGTATTTTTACAAAAACAATTGAAACATCAATGCTTAGCCTATAAGGTAACATGAGTTCAATAGTGTTTACAGGTGTCAGAAATAAATTTGGGAGGATGCCCCTGCTACAGATTAAATTATGTATCTCAGAAAAATATGTTCTTACTCTTAATCCATCCCTGTGGTTGTAAACCCATTGTAAATAGGATCTTCTGATGAGGTTACTTCAGTTAAGGTGTGGCCCAGCTGAATCAGGGTCTTAATCCCGTTACTAGCCGCCTTATAAGGAAAGCCACAGAGAGAGAAGCCACCGGGAGAAGCCAGAAGCTGGAAGTCAACGGAACCCAGAAGAGAAAGGAGAAGACTCTGCCATGTGCATCGCCATGTGATGGAAAAAGCCAAAGAAACTCAGATTGCCTGCCAGCCAGAAGATACTGGCCCTGGGAGGAAGCAAGTCTTCTAACTTTTGAAACCACTAGCCAATAAATTCCTGTTGTTAAACCACCCCATTGTATGGTGTTTGTTTCAGCCCTGGGAAAGGGAAACTAAAATACCTACCCCACTCCCTTTCTCTTCACCTCAGCACTAAATAAGTTTCCTGTTAAGGGAAGCTAAGCAAAATACTGTCATGGAAATATTGGATATTTCAATTAATAAATTCCAAATAAAAGTGGAATTAAACTAAAAATTATAGAGTCCTTGAATGGCTTGTTGATTAGAAACTAATGTAATGCCTTGTCTAGGATAAAATACCAAACAGGCAGCAGCTGCTGGTAATTTGGTGCAAGTAATTGTAGAGCCAATAAGTTGAAGAAGTGCTTATTAAAAGAAACTGCTTTCCTATCTGCTTGTAAGTTCAATTGAGTAATGCACTCTACATGTGGTCTGACACTGGGTAAATTATACACCTGATTTAAAAACACTCCATCCATAAGAGCTCCTATTTTGCTCATCCATAAAATTTTTACTTTCTTCATTACTACTTGCAGCAGTGTATGGCATAATATCTATCAAATTAGGCTTTGAGGACATCTCGGGCTGGCACCCTGCTGACTTGAAACATGTGCTTAATATTACGGCAGTGCTTTTTAACCCCTTGTGTGCCCTGGTTAGCCCACATAGGCATGCTGAATCCCCTCCACTCTCTGCTGCTGCTGTATCCTCCACTCACTGAGAATGAGAATTATCAAGGAAAAAGGAATGGGGATTGAGCGGGGGTTTAGTCACTGAGTAGGAGAAATAAGTAGTTGAAATTCATAGTAAGTGAGACAGAGAAAATTAATTTTGCCATCTAATATTACACAATTTGAAAACATATGAACTAAATGTAAATATTTAAAATCAAGGTTTTCTATCCATTTGACCAAATGAACTCTGAAAAGCAAGACAAAATATATAACACTTTCTGGATGACTCATATGAAAGGCAACTTCAGAATGTGTCATTCATATTTCTGAGCGTCTGGATGACTTTAATTTTAGTAAACATTATTGCTTTCTGTCTACTAAGTGCTAGGTACTATGCTTGGTAGTAGAACTATATGGATGGACACATTAGGGCCTTTCCATCTTTCAGCTCAAATCTTGAAAAGGAGTCAAGATTTCAACAAATAACTATAATATAATGGTAAAATATAATTGATCTCAAGACCTTTGTTCAACATTTGTTCATTCATCCATCACTCATTCATGGGACATGGTGTGCCACCCAATAACTCTATTTTCTGGGTTCCCCTGGCAGATAGTGCCCTATGTGAAGATGGATATATACACGTGTGAATCTCAGCTTGATGCCATTAAACACTTGAGTCATGTAATTAATTTCCCTATTTCTTATACCGTGCTGACATAGCAGTCTTCTGATTATAGTTCAGCTTCCCACCTGGATGTCTATGGAGCAAAAATGCACTTACTGGAGAACTCCAGTGTCCATTCTTTTTGTAATATTACTGCTTATTCTAAATTAATAAGCCGGTATATTGATTATAATTTAGCTCCCTGTGGAGGTCCCTGGATGAAAGGTCCTTTGGCAATCTGTGTTTCATTATAAATGAGTGCTTTGTAATTCTCATGTTGTATATTAGTCTCATGACTTTATTCCCAGAGGGATGAGCTCACTCTCTGGGTACTGACAAGTTAGGATCTGGGACCATCCAGGCTTAAGAGAATAGAATAAAGAATAGAAGCCATTGGTGGATATGAGAATATTAAGGAAATGCCTAGAGAAAGACAAAGAGGAGAGATGGGGGGTGGAAGAGTGGGACAGACAAGGTTAGACCTTAAGAGGTGGAAATTTAAGGTGGAGATGGAACCAGGAAAGATGCAGAAGAATTAATGAAAGGGGAAGATGAGAATGATGGAGAACCAGAATAACAGGACCCAGTGGAGAAAAGGGTCTAGAAAGAAGCTGGCATCTCAAGATGCATGAGCTGGAGAAAAAGGTCATTGGGTATGGCAGTTCAGAGGTCCTTCAAGAAACCAGTTTCAGTAGAAAGGTGGGAGTAGGCTTGGGAACCAGATTGCATAAAGCTATGGAATAAATAGCTGATAAAGAGGTAAAAGCACTTAGTGTGGGCTCCCTTTCAAGAAGCTTGACAAGAGAATAGCAGCTTGAAGAGTTGTCTTTTGGAAGAAAGACCCTCAATATTTGTGGACAAAGTGCAAAATGCTAGTGGAGAGATAGGGGATAAATGATAGAGCAAACTTCCATGTAAAGCATTAATGAATGTCTCTATTATTTTGATCATTTCTTTATTCAAGGGGAGAGAGTGCAGTGTAGTGGTCAGGTACTAAGAGGCTGTAGCCAGTTCCACTGGATCCCAGTTCCAGTACTCTAGCCTTCGGAAAATTACTTAATGTCTTTGAGCCACTCTGCACCTGCCTCAGTGAGTCATTGTAAGGATTCAATAAACTAATTTTTGTGAAACATTTGGAACCACACCTAATACATGGGTAGCACTTAAATATGTTTGATAAATAAACAGGATAAAGGATAAGATACCTGATAAGGCACTCGGAATCCATAACACAAATGTTCTTATGTTTCATGCACTTCTTTTAAGGTGTCTTTGAGATTCAATATTATGCATAGCCTGCAATGAATGAACTTACTAGGTATGTCAGCACAAATCGTTCTGACAATTTTATTTCTAGGAACAACTAGTTAAAATTTCAGAAATCTGCTAAGGAGTTAAAGGAATTTCTTAAGGAAATTGCAAACTAATTTCAGTCACATTTTTTGTGGAATTTGGTGGATATTATTCCAAGCTCTTTTCAGAATACCTATAGCAATCTTTGCCTGTAGATCTTTCTTTGAATTTAACCTGCCCTTTCCACCTCCTCCCCCATTACTCTAGATAGCATTTGAAGCTCAGGGAAGTCAATCTGTAAAGTGTTTCCAAGTTTCCTTTTTGCTTTAGTCCCTTCTCAATTGAGATCAGCTCAGAGAGTACAGGGTTAATTTAATATATGCATCAGATGACTCTTCCCTTGTATGTCTCAGTTGATGTGAATGTAATTGCTTATTAATTGGTTGAAAAAGTTCTACTGTGAATAAGGAAAAGTAGTTGAATAATTTATCAAATCTCTTCCTCCTTTCCTTTCCTTCTTCTTAAACATAGTCTTTTATTCCAGAACATTTAAAGCATAGTTTGTTGTTACTTGTTGCCCACTATTTTGAAAATTCAATACAAGAAAATAGACACGCTGTAAATCATCAGAAGCTTTCCTTTTTCATGGAAGCAAGTGATGGTTTACTCAGAACAGCAAACCTGTCTCCCTTTTCCCTGACCTGTTATTAATCTTTGTTTTTTCTTCTCTCTCCTGTGCAAGGAGAGAAAATGCTATCATATATTATTTAATTTTTAAATTTCATATAGAAAAATAATTCTGATGGCTACCTTTGAGAGAGATGGTGATTAGTATCAACATCATGTGGATGTCTATAAGGCTGTGGAACATAATTCTGCGTGGGCTTTTCCCAGGGTTCACCTCAATGGCTCATGTGAGACCTTGGGTCTGAGTGTTAGGACTGGGATGCTCTTTTTATTGGAAATGGGTACTGGACAGATTGTCCAGTGGATAGAGGGCAAAAACTTTAAAATGGAAAGAGAAGTTTTCCGATGGTGGCAAGGAACTCGTGGCTAGGCTCTGGGTGGAAGGTGCTGACCTTGTGCTCACCGGGATATGAGCCTCAACCCATTGCATCCTAGCTCTGTGATCTGGGCCAAATCACTTAACTTCCTTAAGGCAACCTCCTTAGACTCCTGAAGCCTCAGTTTCCTCGTCTATAAACTGCAAATGTTGATGTTTCTCTTATTTCCCTACACAGGGTAAGAGTGTGAGTTAGATGAAGAAATTTAGCCCACTGTGCAATACAATTCTTAGGATTAAGATTAGGATTAATGCTGATACTAATATCAGTGTAGATTGTTAGGTTAGAATAGTAGGTAAAGAAGGTGAACTTTACCTAAGGGCAGAATTGGCCTTACTTACTAGATTGAAGAGATTTCAGCACATTAACATACCTCCTTTTAAATAAACTGAATAGGAAGAGAGAAACAGACCAGGAAGTGACAGAGCCCCTGCAGGCCTGACTCAAACCTTAAGATGCACAGCTTGAATGAGTGTGTCATAGAGAGGTCTACATTATTTTAACTTTCTCCTTTATGTTTTTTGAGTTTTTTCTAAGTTCAATACAAGAAGGAAACATGACTATTTAAAAAACAAGTGAAACATAGGAAAATCAGACTACCCCGGAGTAGTGATCGTTACAGAGGGAGAATTGGGGAATGGTTAAAATAGCTCACATTTATTGGGCACGTAGGTGCCAGACAGTGTGATAAATACTATATATACTGTACTGTAATAAACTCTCTTTAAGAAGCCTAAGGTGTAGGTGCCAGTGTTATCACATTTTACAGAAGAAGAAACTGGGGCACAGCAAGGCTGGCAGTTTGTCCAATGTCTTATAGCTGGTGGGTAGCCAAGTCGGGATTCAAACCCAGTCCGCCTGGTTCTGAAATCTGTGCTCTTAAGACTGAGCTACATTAATCTCAGAGGCGATGCGATCAAGTTCCCATCTTGGAAGTAACTATCAGATATCAGGGACTGCTGCTTTACGTTAGTTTGGGCAAATCCATCAACACTTAAAACCAGCCCACCATATTTAACTCACTCATTAATCAATGACCAGCACCTTGAACCCTAGTAGCTCTTCCTTCTCTCTTAACTACATCCTGTATGACAGATTATTCTGTGTCTTGGTAAATTATCTAACAATCTGATACTTCGATATCTTATCCAGCCAGAAATGTGGTGCTGGCCTCTCTCCCTAGAACTCTGACAAGCTCAGTTCTATTTGTCTTTCTCTGTGTCTGTGTCCTTCTCCCTGTCTCAGGCCGTATCTGGTTTTGTGCACTAATCTTAAACAATTTAAGGCACCACTTTAAGAATAAGGATATGCAAATTATGAATTCAAGATAAAGTAAACAATGGATAGTTCTTTAAAATATAACACTGACAAATACCCCAAGACCTTGGAAATGGTTCATGCATGTGAGCATTCCTGAACTCTGAGTGTCCCTGCCTGTGCTTCAGCTACCTCCTCAGAGCAACAGGGCATTATTACACCACCATCTCTGGCAGCTACTCCAGTCCTCAGGGAATGAGTAATTATGGAAGGCTTTTCCTTCAGTCTCACAAAATCAAATTGGAAATTAATAATTAAAAAATAAACATAATAAACATTAATGAAAGGTGGCCACAATGAAATTTGAAAAGATGGATTTGAAATCAGATAAATCATAAAGCAAGGGCAGGCAGGGTGGATAGTGTAACGCTATAGGCTTACCCTGCATTCAGCAGATGAGAGTTTAAAGAGAGAGTCTGAAATACCTCGGTGATCAAGTGAGCTTTTAAGTTGGATCCCTGTGTGTTAGTAGAGCCAGAGGAATTAAGAAGGGAAGAATGTCCTTAGGCCTCTCTCCATTTTGGCTTGATTCCTCCTGAACTGGCAGGGTGGTTCTTGATCTTTCCACTGCCCTTGTGCTTCAAATGGTCAAACCTAAATCATCCTCCTAATGTGTACTCAGGGAACTGATCTTGTCAAACAGAGAGATAAAGTGTACAGGAGGAATTGAGGGTTCTCTTCCATCCACTGTCCTTTTTTTTAAACAAACAACACACAGAAACTTTGGGAATGGAAGTATTTTGATCACGGCAGAGCCATGGATTCAGGGTCAATAAAAATTAGACAAGTAAGTCAGTAGGCTGCTGACAGCAATGGTGATACAGTGATTCTTATACTCGGCATAGTACTTTATGGATCCAAATTCCTCTAATATGCTATCTTATCAATGCCACACACAACCTTGGCAGGTAGGCTTTTTCAGTTCCATTCTATTACTAACGGTAACTAGTATATTTTCAGCCCTTTCTATTAATATGTACCAAACATTGCTCTAAGCATTTTGGAAGGAGGGTCTCATTTCATATTATAACCTCTATGAAGTTGGCCTTTTCTCCATTTTATATACTAGGAAGGCACAGACAGTGAATAAAACCACTCCCAGGTCACACAGGTCATGAGAAGGAGCTGGGGTTTACATTCAGTCTGGCTCCAAAGTCAGCATTTGTATCTTCCAATATATATTGTCACTGACATGTCCCAGATCACTGTTAGTGATAAAGGACAAAGTTATTTCCAAAACTCAGGTTTTTCATACCAAGTCTGCTTAGTGTGGTCAAGAACAAAAAATCATGTCGAGTGGGTACAGTGGAAAAAGACTGGAGGAAATGGCCTGATTTCTAGCCCATCACAGCTATGTGACCCTGAGAACTTTCTAAGTCTTACATTTTCCGTCTTTAGAATGTGTATAATAATTCTTCCTCCATCTACCCCACCAGGGATTTGTAAAACTCAAATGTAGTGAAGATGCTTTGTACAATGAACTTCTCATCATAACTTAAAGTGTTTATCGTTAAGCAAAGTTACCTAGGGCTTGATCTGAGCACAAGTGTTATACTGATTTTGATGAGTGTTAAATTGATTTTCTAACATTTTAAAACAGTGTTGTAAACACGGGGAAGGCTTGGATTCTGACCTTGCTTATGTTGGTAGCTAAACTCTATGCTATCTTCACCCTGCCCTGAAGATCAATGAATGAACTTTATGTATCAAAGAGATAAAAACAATCAATTCAATTTATGGTACTTATTTTATCAAGAAGAGTAACTCTCCGTAATCTTTCTTTAGCCAGAGTTATGAAGTATCTTTAGATGAAGGCAATTAATTCTAATAGTGAACCCTAAAATGATATAGCATCTAAGTATATAAGATAAAGAGGAGAAATGAGATTTAAAATGTTTTTCTTAAAGAACCTACTTTATATTTAGCTAAGTAATATATGGAAAAATTGGTACCTTCAGCACCAGAGCAATTGCCATCACTGGTACTGCGAAGGCTGATGCTTGGTCAACACCTGCAGTGGAATTGGAATTGAATTAATGAAAATGATTTGCATATGTATACACACACACACACACACACACATATATATATATGAAGTAGCTTTTTGAGAAAAAATGATAGAGTTGTACTTAATTCCCATTAAAATTTACTTGATTCTAATTATAACAGACTTTCTGCTATTGAAGATATATTTCTAAACTGGATTAAGACAGAAATATTAGACGTTTCACTGTTGCCCAGAGCCACACTGCGATAGAAGCAAAACTGGTAACTTGATTTCTGCTGTACAGATAAAACATTTAATGAATAATTCTGGTCTAATCATTTTACATGTGCTGACTCATTTAATTTACTTGAAGCAACATTGTAGGTATTTCTGTTATCTACTTTTTGCATATAGGTAAACAGGCTTAGAGAGGTCAAGTAACTTGTTCAAAGTCACATAGCTAGGAAGTGACTGGCCCTGGACTAGAACCCAAATACCTACAGAGCATTTTCTTTCTAGACTCCTCATCTTATCATGAAATAGTGTCATGACTTCCCCAAGAAATAAGTGGCACCCTCGCTGACCTACCCTTCATCACTGTCATTTGAGTCAATTTTGCTGCTCAGCAACTTGTATGTCAAGGAGGTCTTTGATTGCTGTGGGGAACCATTGACCCTTTTCTATTCACTTTGACCTTATTTTTATGGGCAGATGGTTATTGAAAAACCAGAAAAAAAATTTTAAATGGGATGTTAAAAGGTATATCTCTACTTTTTGGAACACAGAAGAAAGGGTTTTTTCATACGGCCAATCCCATTGTGAGTCAGAGAAATGCCATCTGCATGTGATTAGGTGAATAGAGTCCACCCAGATCATGCTCTCAGGAACACCTGCTAACAGCATGACAGCATGGCCTTTCATTGATTTCCAAAGGCAGCAACTTGCTGTGGCTTGGGTAATTTTTCCTTCTAACCCAGCAGAAAGGGTAATTCGTAGGTGGTAAATATACCAATTTCTTTGATGCATCCAAAGTACTTGTCCAATCTTACTAAAATGAAATGAGGGAACTTTCTGAGCATTCCTAGATTTCTATGCATCACCAGTAAAGAAAGGTTGGTGCTGTCTTATTCCTTATTCCCAAAATTTAAGGAATTATTTGATCCTGCCAATTGGTGAAATTAAATCATTTCAATGTGACTTTAAATCATGTATGCAAAATAGTAAAAAAAAATACATATACATGATTTATGCAAGGTACCAGACTACCATATTAAAAAATGTAAAGCCAACAACTTGAGTTAACTTTGGCTACCATTGACAGTGAAAAAAAGTGCTCTTTATTTGCAGGACTAAGTAGTTTGTTCTTGTCACTTTTCTGGCTCTAGATTAGGTTGTTTAAGTGGTAAAGTAAGTGTTTCCTGAGTCATGGAACAGAGTGCTCTATAGGAGGGCTGGGTCATAGAACACCCAAAGTGGGAGCTAGCATAACAGAGCCAAAGAGCTGTTACTGACCAGCTCTTAGCACCTGCGTGCTAATCACCAACTCTGTGCTTCCATGGAAATCACTTAGCTCTCTGATTCTCACTCTCACCATCTCCCAGATGAGAGGGTTGTACAAAATGATGCTTAAGGACTTTCTAGTATGAAAGATATAAGATCCCCTCATTCTGGTCATTCATCTACTGAAAAGTCTTATGTGTGGTTCTGAGATCTATTTTTCCTAAAGATAGTGAAGGCTTTACAAAAGTTTGGACTTATAAAGTAACCAATTTTACAATTTGAATGGATGAAGCTCCTTATGTGTTTTCCCGCAATGGGAGCCTGGCCCCATGGGGTCAATTCATTTTTTTTTTTTAATTAAAAGAGCACATTAATCTGTTTCTCTAGGGTGATGTTCTCCTCAAGAGAAGCATGTGACTTTGTGAATGAAGCACAGACTTTACATTACAAAGGCACCTTCATCAATATTTCCATCTGTGCTTATATACTATTATAAAATGTATTTAAAAAGTCATTGAATGAAATTTTTTTTTTAAAGATTTATTTATCCTCCCCCTCCCCCAGATGGTTCTCTTTTCTGTCTGCTCATTGTTTACTTGCCTTCTCCAGGAGGCACCAGGAACCAAACCCAGGACCTCCCAGATGAAAAGGGAGTGCCCAACGGCCTAAGCCACATCCACTTCCCGTGGGCTGCAATGTCTGCTGGCTTGTGGCATTTGCTCGCTGCAGCAGAGGTGGCGTCTAGCTTGTCTTCTTTTCTTTTTTTAGGAAGCACTGGGATAGAACCCAGAACTTCCCATGTGGTAGGTGGGGACCCAACCAATCGAGCCACATCCACTTCCCTGAAATGCTTTTTGATATAAATGAGTACCTGGCTTGTTTGGTTATGGAAAAAAGCAACAAAAAACAGGAGTCAGAAAGGTTTGGTTTGTGTTTTTCTCTCTAAATTATTATACTACCGTTTGACACTTGAATGTCTACAGACCCATTACATAAGCTTTTTATTTTGACTGAAAATCTAAATCTCCATACTACTTCCCACATTATAAGTCTTGCTTTCCAAATAGCCTCTGAATTGTTTAATACATAAATCTGCAGTATTTCTTGCAGAAAGACCTTAATAGGATATATTCTCCTGCATTTTTGTATATTTAAAATACAGAATTTAAAATAAAGTGACTGTTAATTACACATATTTGGCTTCTTTTATATGTAGACTTGTTAACTAATGAAAAACTTAATTCTGTTGTGCCCAAAACACTTCCATCTAAATAAAACCTCATGGAATTTGGAAGAAAAATCCTGCTTCTTGACAAATATTTTAGAGGGACAATAGCTGCTTTTCTGGGTGTGTAAGGCAAGCTGAAACCATAATGTAAGAGAAAACGATAGACCCAATAGATCAATATTCCACGTTGAGAAAAGATGTGCAGATTTAAACAGAGGACTTTAAAAATACATACATACATACATGCATAAAGGCAGGAAGTTTATTTATTTAGTTAGTATTTTTATTTTTTTAAAAAGGCTCCATAGTAAAAGCTTTCCCCTCCCCCACCCCAGAGGCTTAGAACTGTATAGAGATAGTTACATACACAAGCATCTCAAATGAGAGGGCACCATACATACATGTAATTGGTTGCTTTTTTCTTTCCCTCTGCAGTCTGTAAAAAATGTGAAAAAGCTCCTGCTTCTGCCTAGCCATTAAAAGGCAGTGGCTGCACCATACTGTGATTTGGGAGCTGAAGAAAATGGCCAGAACTGACTGATATCTGATAAACAGTAACAGGAGTCAGTTTATTGCACCAATCGTTAAATAATGGTGCTGATTATAAGGCTGCTAACTGCAGATGCTGTAATTGTCTGTCATAAATCTTAGTCATTTGTGACAGGAGCACAATGAAAGGGAGCATCTGCTTGAGGGCAAATGACTTCTGATAAATATCAGCTCTACGAAAATGTACTTGGATGTGTCTCAATATTTTGGAGAGCCATTCATGTTGCTTCCACAAATGTGAAGTTATTATTGGTTTGTATTGATTTTGCCACCCTTTTTTTTTAAAGAGACAGAGTGACTCAAGGTTGAGTTGAATAGCATCTCAGCTCTTTATCTGATCTACTCATTTCTCTCAAATGCATGTTTGAGTGAAAAAAAATAATTGCACTTTTTTCCCGTAGATTGCTGTTCAGAAACACAGCCTAGGAAATTCAATATGCAGCCGATAAAAAAAATAAATAACAAAAGCCAACATTTGTTGAAAGGGAGAGGGAAGGCATTTGGATTTTTATAAAGGTTATTTTCCAGAAAAGATTTTGTCTTAAAATGCCAGTCTCTAATGAATTTCAACTACATCTTCTCCAATTATATCTATAGAAAAATAGTTAACATTATCATATTCATTATAAAATTCATTCAAATACTAAAAGCTATATAACAAGGACTTTTTTAAGTTAAAAAACTTGGGAAAAGTTAGCTTTACATAAGCTAACACCCACCTTTTAAAAACAGCTGTTTTTTTTTTCCCTAAAGTATTTATTTCATATTAAACAATTAGTTGCTACATCAAGGGGCACTGAGAAGAAGTACTAAGCAAATAATTGAAAATTCACATTTCCTGATGTGGAAATTCAACCTTGTGTTGTGATCAAACTTAAAACTGTGGTTTGAAGATGGTGAGAGTTATCATCAATAAGTACAGGTTGTATTTGTTAGTTTAGGGGTTGTTTATGGTTATCTGAGATGTGGGTCTTATCACATCTTTTCACATGAGGGATGAGGTGAAGAAAGTAAAAGTTGTGCAGTCTATTCCATGCAGCTGCTCACTTTGAGTCAGTCCGGCTGAGTGGTCTAGGAGTGGTTCAGGATCTGGGGCTAAGGGGACATGAGGACACTCCAAGGAAGGGGGAGGGTTGAGATGAACTCAGAGATGAAATCGAAGAACAGTTTTCTTGTGGGCTCTTTGGAGTCTTTCCTCTGAATGGCTCTGCTACTATGTATAGCTCAATGCCTCAGGCTGAAATGCCCAGATAAAGTTGTCCATACATCTATAGAGCAAAGACTCTAGGGATTGTCACAGTTGGGTATTTACTGTTTCACCATCTTATTTAGATGATTTTTTTCTAAAAGTTCCATCTGAAATTTCCTTGTGTCCTTGACCATAAAAGAACCTGAGCTCTTTGGAACCCTAATGATTCTAATAATTATACATACCCAAAGCTTCATGGTAATAATGCCCAGGATATGGCACTGAATGACACTAAATTTCCTGGGAGAATATCTAATATCTCAACTTTGTATAAAAATGGGGGAGGAAGGGAGATATACAGGAAAAACAGTTTATTTTGGAGTCAGCCCAAATTGGATTTGATTCCTATCTGTACCAAACAAGTTCTTAACCTTTCTCATCCTCCATTCTACAAGAGGGACTGTTTCTCCTAATACTAAGGTTGTGAGTAAAATTTAGGGTCTGTAGATCATTTGGTATAAATGCAGCTCAAAGGAGACATGCAATAAATGCCTATAGCTATTATTAATTGTATTATGACTAATATTTATTTATTAATATTTTAATTAATAATAACAAATTTTGCATGCTTGTCTGGATTTTCATTTGCATGTGGTTTCTCCTGACTTGAATATTATGACATATTTCTTTCTTCTACAAAGAGACTGCCAGGAATCTTAGATAGATTGCAGGTTTCTATTTTTATGGGCATATTTCCATGAGTAAGTGCAGAAATAAAGCAAATAAATGTTAAATACCTAAGTGCTGTCCTACTGGGGTTGGACATGGTAAAAGAGTTTCAGGGGGAAAATGTTCTAACATTCATCCCTACTCTTAGAGAGCTTCCTGTATTGTTGGGTAGAAAGAACTAGCAGTTATAATAATTGCACATCGATCTTGTGTGCATTAGGCAGTATAGTGCAATAGAAAATCAAAAGGAGCTGGAGTAATTGGAGGAGGTTCCTGAACTAGACTTTTAAGGCACAACGTAATTTGGATAAGTCTAGCCACCGGATTTCAGTGAGACCAACAGTGTGAGCAAAGACGTCAAGTGTGGATATGGCATATGACGTGTGACCTGAAGTATGGCTTCCGGAACAGGAAAGCAGAGAATATGTGTTGGGATATATAGGAAAGAAATTAAGCTGAGTTGTTGTTGTTGGTGGAAGTCCTAGTAGTTATGTTGTTATTTTTATCATTAACTGCTAGCACTTAACTCTTGCTATGTGTCAATCATCACATGAAGTGCTTTCATGCATGATTTCAATTAAATCCAACAGCAAGCCCATGAGGTGGATAGAATTATTATCCCTACTTAGAGGTAAGGAAATTGAAGCTTGGCAAGTTTAAATAAGGGTCGGTATAGCAAGATGGTTACACGTATCAACACTTTAGCCAGACTGCCTGGATTTCAACCTCAACTTTACTCATGACTACTGTGTGACCTTGGGCAATTGCTCATCCTCTGTGTATCTGTTTCTTCATCATTAAAATAGGGATAATAATAGTACTGAGCTCATATAGCTATTGTGAGGATCCAGTGAGTCAAGTTTATATATATTTATATATATATTCTTTAGAATTCTGCTCAGTCTATAATCAAGTATTCTATAAGGGTTCTTATTAAGTAAATAGCACATGGATATAAGTGTTATTAAATAAATAGCACACAGATAATCTTTGTATAACTCTTATGTTGACCATCAGAGAGGATAATATACATGAGTAATTTATATTCATTATAGAAAAAGTATAAAATATAGATAATTAAAATATTTAATCACTCTATTTCTCATATATAATTGCTATATTTTACTGTATGATCTTTCAGAGTATATTTTATAAATATAGGTACTTGTGTATTTATATTTATTTATGTACATTTTTCTTATGACCTTATTTTCCACTTAAAAATATTTGGAAACATCTTTCTATATCAGTAAATAAAACTACATTGTAGTTTTTCATGGTCATGTAGTAGTTTGATACATGGATATGGTATACATAAATGAACTATAACAGTTTGATATTATTTATGAATTCCAAAAAGAAATAAAGATTATGTTTGTAAACTGGTTGATTCCTCTGGCGTGATAACCCTTTGCTCGAATTAGATTCAACTGAGACATCCGATTAAATTATGTTAAGATTAGGGCTCTGATCCAACCACACCATTAATGTGTAACTCAGTGTCGAGTCCCAGTCCCCTGAGGGATAAAACACACTCTCATATGGAAGTAAAGGCACTGAAAAGGAGAACACAGAGGAAGAGAGAAAGATCATTAGACAGGATCCTGCAGCCTTGGGAAGAGAGACGAGCCTTATGCCAGCCTACAGCTGAGATCAGAAGTAGCTGGGACCACAGAACCTTAAGAGCAAAGAGGAAGGCTGAACCCCCGCAGACATTGCCTGCTATCTTACATCAACATATGGCAACAGACTTTGGGTGAGAAGTACCTCCTAAGTAACCCTGAGGCTCTTTAGGGCCTTGTGACTGTAAGCTTCTATCCCAAATAAATACCCCTTTATAAAGGCGAACAGAGCTCTGGTATTTTTCATCAGCACCCCTTTGGCTGACTAATACATGAAAAAAGCACCTATCTCCATCGTCTGTTCCCAGTTTTTTTTTTTGCTACTACAAACAATGCTGCAATGCATAACCTCATAAATTTGTGAAATTATTTCTGTAGGATAAATTCCTGGAAGAGTATATCTTGAGCTAAAGGTATGCCCATTTGTCAGACACATTTTATTTATATATAGTGCCAAATCACCCCCCAGAAATTTTTTAAAATTACCACATCCACTAACATTGTGTGAGAATTCCCATTTCCCTGTAACTTTTCTAACACTGATTGTTGCTCTCCTTTTGAATATTGTCCAATCTGGTAGATAAAATGCCATCTTATCATTTGCATTTGTTTTATTATTATTATTAGTCAGCATAAAACTTTTAATATGTTTATTGAGCATTAACATATTCATGAATTTTCTATTTTTCCCCAATTTTTAAAAAACAGATGTTTTATTAGAAGAAAGTTTTCACAATTATGATATTAACCCTTTTCCTGACATATTTGAAAATATGTATTTGATAAGGAACAAAAGGGAATGAGTAAATGAGTTCAGATCCACATGGAAGTTACTAAGGAGACTTTGCTAAAATGCAACTCTGAGCATGTTCTACCTTTGTTTTAAAACCTTTTGCATATTAAAGCCACAGAAGGCAGGAAAAGAGTGGAAGACAAAAAAAGACCAATGAATAGAAAAGGTTTTAAATATGGTAAATATTAATACAACTATATGAACAATCACTTTAAACATGAATGGCCTAAATATACCAAGACAGAAACTGTCAGAATGAGTAAAAAGCAAGACCCAACTCTAAGTTGGCTAAAAGAAACTTGCTTTAAATATGACACAGATGTGGGAAGTGGATTTGGCTCAGCAGATAGAGCATCCACCTACCACATGGGAGGTCCAAGGTTGAAACCCAGGGCCTCCTGACCCATGTGATAAGCTGGGCCACACATAGTGCTGATGTGCGCAAGGAGTGCCGTGCCACACAGGGGCGTCCCCCGCATAGGGGAATCCCACGAGCAAGGAGTGCACCCCATAAGGAGAGCCACTCAGCACGAAAAAAGCGCAACCTGCCCAGGAGCGGCGCTGCATACACAGAGAGCTGACACAGCAAGATGACACAACAAAAAGAGACACAGATTTCGCATGCCACTGACAATACAAGCAGACACAGAAGAACACACAGCAAATGGACACAGAGAGCAGACAACTGGGGGAGGGGAGCAGGGAAAGGGAGAGAAATAAATAAAAAATAAATAAATAATGACACAGATGTATTAAAAGTAAAAGGAAGGAGAAAGATCTACCATGCTAACACTAATAAAAAGAAAGCTATGTTAATACCAGACAAAGCAGATTTCAGAGCAAAGAAAATTATCAAGAATAAAGAGGGGCATTACATGATGACAAACATTTCAGTTCTCTAGGAAGACATAATAATTCTTAATGTGTTTATGCATCAAAATAGAGAGGTAAAGACTTTGTAAGCTTTGCCCCTGGAATAAAGTCTATATTTCATATAAGGTCCACCATGACCTGGTTTCCATAGACTTTTCTAGTCTCTTTCCTAGTTACTTTCTCATATGCCAGCCGTGTGCTAGAGCCCAAAGGCTTGTGAAAGCTTACTGTGTGCATATCTTCCCAATTCCATGCTCAAAGATATCATGTTGGTAGCTTCAAATCAGCCATGGTAGAAGTATTTATACCATAGAAATAGGGAAAAACTACCAACTAGAGATTTTTTCCTGGAGACACAATTGTTAAATATCTACCAGCATTGCACTGCATATACCCTAAACTCTAGGCATCCTAAACTTCTTAGCATTCCTGATTCAGAGCAGGACTGAGACATGTTAACCCAGTCAGGGTAATAACTAGTTGCCTCTTTTTTAAATTAATTTATATTTTTTACTTTTAAAGAAACTTTAGATTACATAAACATTACATAAAAAATACAAGGGGGGAAGCAGACTTGGCCCAGTGGTTAGGGCATCCGTCTACCACATGGGAGGTCTGCCGTTCAAACCCCGGACCTCCTTGACCCATGTGGAGCTGGCTCATGAGCAGTGCTGATGCGCGAAAGGAGTGCCGTGCCACACAGAGGTGTCCCCACATAGGCGAGCCCCACGCACAAGGAGTGCGCCCCATAAGGAGAGCTACCCAGTGCGAAAGAAAGTGCAGCCTGCCCAGGAATGGTGCTGCACACATGGAGAGCTGACACAGCAAGATGACGCAACAAAAAGAGACACAGATTCCCATGCTGCTGACAACAACAGAAACGGACAAAGAAGACGATGCAGTAAACAGACACAGAGAACAGACAACCGGGGCAGGGGGTGGGGGAGAAGGGGAGAGAAATAAATAAATAAATACATCTTAAAAAAAAAATACAAGGGATTCCCATATCCCCTACATCCTCCCCCTACCACACTTTCTCCTGTTAACAACATCCTTCATTAGTGTGGTACATTTGTTACAACTGATGAACATATATTGAAGCATTGCTACTAACCATGGACTATAGTTTATAGTTTACATTCTGTCCCACATAATTTTGAAGGTTATGAAAAAATATACTATGGCCTATATCTGTCACTACAATGTCATGCAGGACAATTCCAAAGTCCCAAAATGTTCCCATATTACACCTGTTCTTCCCTCTCCTGTCCCTCAAAACCTGTGGTGGCCACTGCGTTTATATCAATGATGAGAGTTCTTCCATTGCTAGAATAACAATAAGTCTAGAGTAGAATAATAATGCCTACTTGCGTCCACTGTTCATTCCCAGTCTTGAGGATTTTGGGATGGTGACGCCCACTCTGCTTCTAATTGAGAGGGAGCTTAAGTCCCATGGGGCAGATGGATGGAACTCTCTTGCTTGCAGTTCCATACACTGTTCCTCGGTCAAGAGGCCACACATTACATGGAAGAAGCAGGAAAATAGGCCCTCTAGTGGCAGTGCTCAACCTCTCTGCTGTTGTTCTGAGCAACCCGGTTCTGGTCCAAAGTTGCCAACTTCATGCTGTCCTGCAAAGCCCTGTAGTTAATGGACCTATCTTCCTATGAAGCCTTTGGCCTGACCTTTGAGAATCTTACCACTCCCTCATCTCTACCCCAAGCGGCTTATCAAAACATTTCTGCCTATCACATATAGTGCTTCCCTTAAGGGGAATTTCGGCCAATGCAATTTTTTCCCATCATTTTTAACACCCCTTTAAAGAATAGGACGTAAGGCAACTCATCCTTTAACCCAATTGTCCTCAAGATGTCTTTCTTCCTTGCTCTATGCCTAGGTATACGTGCTCTCACGTACCCCTTGGCTCCTCATGCCCACCTGGTTGATTTGTTACTTCCTTTAAGAACTCTTCTGAAAGTATGTTCTTCCTCCTCTGCAACCTATAGTTCTTCATAGTAATAGTAATTATCACTGTGAGCCCCTCCAAGCAGTGCCCTTGTATCAGCATCAAAGAACCTGGCACATAGTAAGCTTTACATCATGCTTTTAGTGCAACTAAGGAAGCCTTATATTAAGGTGAATATTTCGGCAGGATAACTGAAAGGACACAATTGCAATGGCGTTTGTCAGGAAGACTGGCTAGGGTGTTGAAATTTTGTTGAGTGCATCGTTTAGTCTTGAGAGATTGGTGAGCTCCTGGAAGAGGGTGATTTAATGAGGATGGAAAGAAAGAGCAGACATGAGACATTTTAGGCAAGAAAGTGTGGAACTTGGTGAAAAATGGACTGGAAGAAGAAAGAATAGGCAAATATAAAATGTCTTCAAGCTGCTAACTTAGAAACAGATTTTGGAGGCATCTGTATTAAGCCATGGACTCAAAGTAAAAGAACTTAGAAATAATAATTAAATAATAATTGTTAAAAGGCAGAAAGTTGAACCTTAGGGAAACTGCTATTTCTGTTATGGATGGAAGAGGAGCACAAAGAAGGAGACAGAAGAGAATGGTTGGTTAACTAGAAAAATATACCCTCCCCCAACCCCAAAAAAGCTGTTTCCCAAAACCTAAGGGAAAAGAGTTTTAGAGAAAGTGTAAGATAGAGATGAGGTGGGTATGAGAATGGGTCCTATGACTGACTGCATGGTCATAATTGACTGTAACTGAGTAGTGACTGCCTGGAGACATGACTCATTCTCTGCAGTTTTCCACAGTCACCACCACTCCCATTGATATATCAACTACTAAAGTCGAGGATCAGTTATCATTCAATATCACATAAGCTCTGTTGCTTTTATTGTAATAAGAAAGACGTTCTTGGGAAACCGACTTTGGCCCAGTGGTTAGGGCGTCCGTCTACCATATGGGAGGTCCGCGGTTCAAACCCCGGGCCTCCTTGACCCGTGTGGAGCTGGCCATGTGCAGTGCTGATGCGCGCAAGGAGTGCCGTGCCACGCGGGGGTGTCCCCCGCGTGGGGTAGCCCCACGCGCAAGGAGTGCGCCCGTGAGGAAAAGTCGCCCAGCGTGAAAAGAAAGAGCAGCCTGCCCAGGAATGGCGCCGCCCACACTTCCTGTGCCGCTGATGACAACAGAAGCGGACAAAGAAACAAAAGCAGACAAAGAAACAAGACGCAACAAATAGACACCAAGAACAGACAACCAGGGGAGGGGGGGAAATTAAATAAATAAATAAATCTTTAAAAAAAAAAGAAAGACGTTCTATAGTTCCATGCCTCTAAAAATGAGAGGGTTATATGGTTTACTTCTTTTCTCACATGTCTGTCTCCATTGGGCATCTGAGTTTAGGATCCTGCCATGACCCAACGGTAGTCAAATGTGGTGTTGTTGCACACAGGTGTGTTGAGATCCTTCCTGACATATGTCAGGCACTTAGAGTAGATGAAGTAGGAATATTTGTGAATATTAAATTTTTGACTCTTTAAAAACTGTTCAAAGTTATCTTGTCATAGTATTTCTTCATCGCTTGTTTTCTGACATAATTTCTTAAGTGAGAGAGAAAAAGGTAATTTTAGAGGCAGCACAATAGGAACATCCATGGAATTATATCACATGGAAACCTCACTTGTCATGTATATCTCAGTGGATAAAAAGGATGAGAACTGCTGCTCTGGTAGTTGGTGTAATGACTGTATAGACATCTTAGACACAGCTGAAAATCATGCATAATAGAACATTTTCTGTAGAGTAATCGTTTTTTTTTCTTAATTTAATTTTTATCAAATACATATATAGTTTAAAAAGTCAAATAGTCACCCCTTCCTCATCTCTTTTTTTTTCTCCTAGGACAACATTTGGATTAAATGAATAATTGATGTTTGTGTTATGATGATGCAAATTTTATTTGCAATTGAGCCATATGATACACTATTACCATGTTTCCTTTCTTCTAAACTTTGTTTTATTGGACTTATCATTGCTTAATTGTTTTTTCATTAGGGTCTCTTCCTTAAATTGGAACTATATCTCTCTCAATATGGTCAAAGATATGAGATGATCAACCAGTTCCATTTTATCTTGGAGACGTCCCTCTCGAAGCCTTTCTCCCTTTGCTCCAATCCAGATTTCTTGCTCCCTGGGCTGCTACTGTGACATCATGGGATTTTCCATGCCTTAGTTCTGGGAATTCCCTTCTCTCTTAGGCTGGATCCCATGTCTGTATTTTCTCCTTCACTCTCTTATTTTGGTAGATATATGCTCTGGTAGTTTCCTAAGAAAGTGAGTAAAGGAGGTCAATATTTTTGTCCCCTGATAAGTCTGAAAACGTCTGTATTCTGCCTTCACACTTGGTCAGGTGTAAAACTCAGATGAGGAAGAAATGTTCCCTCTGTATTTTCATGGCCCTGCTCTATTGTGTTCTAACGTCTAAGGTTCTTGTTGGGAAGTATGATGCCATTTTTTTTTAAATAAAATTTTATTGAAGTATATCATTCATACATGAACATATATAAACAATAAGTGAATAGTAAAATTTGTGAATTTATAAAACAAGCATGCAAGTCATTATATAAGACCCCCATACATCTCCCCAGACCACCAACACCTTGCATTGTTGTGAAACACTTGTTACAAACTATGAAAGAGCATCATCAAAATATTACTATTAGGGAAGTGGTTTTGGCTCAACTGATAAGAGTGTCTGCCTACCACATGGGAGGTCCAGGGTTCAAACTCAGGGTCTCCTGATCCGTGTGATGAGCTGGCCCATGCACAGTGCTGATGTGCACAAAGAGTGCTATGCCACGCAGGGCTGTCCCCTGTATAGGGGAGCCCCATGTGCAAGAAGTGCACCCCTCAAGGAGCCATCCCATGTTTTAAAAAGCACAGCCTGCCCAGGAGTGGCACTGCACACACGGAGAGCTGAAGCAGCAGGATGACGCAACAAGAAGAGACACAGATTCCCGGTGCTGCCAACAAGAATGCAAGCAGACACAGAAGAACACACAGCAAATGGACACAGAGAGCAGACAACTGGGGGCATGGGGGAAGGGAAGGGGAGAGAAATAAAATAAAAAATAAATCTTTAAAAAATATATATTACTACTAAATACAGCCCATATCTTACACTTGATGTACTTTTTCCCTAACCGCCCTGATTATTAAGACCCTATGTTAGTATTATATGTTTGTTATTATTCATGAGAAAATGTTCTCATATTTGTCCTGTTAGCCACAGGCCATCTTCCACTATTGGATCCCCTGTGTTCTACAGCCCTATGCTTTGTACAATCCATTCAAAGTGTACTCTCAATGGCTTTCATTTTCATTACAAAGTTGTGCTGTCATCACCTCAGTCAATTTTAGAACATTTTCATTACAACACAAGGAAAAATCCATTGTCCCTTTATACTCTCCTATGGTTGTCCTTTAGTATTAAAATAGTATCATCTTGCCATTGCTGAAAAATAATTAACTATCATCCATAAGTTACATTAGTTGTAATTTTCCCATGTATCATCATATTCTTAGTGCCTTGTAAAAGAAGATTCTTATAGTTACGCTATTAACCACAATCTAATCCACCACCAAAATCACTGTTATACATTTCCTAGATTATTCTCCAGTTTCCATTCAATTGACATTATGTCCACAGACTACCCCTTTCAGCCACAATACATTTATAAATCAGCCCTGTTAGCTATATTCACTATAATGTTACTCTCAGCTCTATTCATTTCCACATATTTATATTAAACCTTATTAATAATGCTATATACATTAAGCACCAGCTCACATTCTCAACCTACATCCTATTTCCTAGTATCCTATGTTCTAGAGTTTACCTCTGTGAGTTTACTCATTATATTTGTTATTACTGAGACCAAACAATATTTGTCCTTTTTCACTCAACATAATATCCTCTAGGATCATCCACACTGTCAAATGTATTCCAATTACATTTCTTGTTACAACTTAGTAGCATTCCATCGTATGTATATACCATACTTTGTTTATCCATTCATTGGTTGATGGACACTTGAGCTTTTTCCATATCTTAGCAATTGTGAATAATGCTATGATTGTTGGTGTGCAAATGTCAGTTCATGTCCTTGCTTTCAGTTCTTCTGAATATGTTGCTAGTAACAGGATTTCTGGATTATATGGCAGTTCTATATTCAGCTTCTTGAGGTACTGCCAAACTGTCTTCCATAGAGACTGTGCATTCCCACCAAGAGTGAAGGAGTATTCCTGTTTCTCCACATCCTTTCTGACGTTTGTAATTTTCTGTTTTTTAATAATAGCCATTCTTTAAGATGTGAAATGGTATCTCATTGTAGATTTGATCTGTATTTCTGTAAAAGCTAGTGATGTTGAACATTTTTTCATGTACTTTTTGGCCATTTGCATTTCCTCTTCGGAGAAATGTCTATTCAAGTCTTTTGGTCATTTTTTAATTGAATTTCCTAATGTTTTAGTCCTTGACTTGTATAGTCTCTTTATATAATATGGATATCAAACCCTTATCAGATAGGTGGTTTCCAAATATTTTCTCCTGTTGGGTAGAATGCCTTTTTACTTTCTTGACAAAGTCTTTTGATGAACAAAAGTGTTTAATTTTGAGGACATCCCATTTATCTATTTTTTCTTTGTTGCTCGTGTTTTGGGTGTAAGATTTAAGAAACTATTGCCTACCACAAGATCTTGAAGATGTTTCCCTACATTTTCTTCTAGGAGTCTTATGGTTGCAGCTTTTATATTTAGGTCCTTGATTCATTTTAGTTAATTTTTGTATATGATGTAAGGTAGAAGTTCTCTTTATTTCTTTTGATATGAACAATATTTTGCCATTTTGATTACTGATCCTTCATATATGTCCCTTTCATTTTCATCTCTAGAATTTTTTAGGACCTTTTCTTTATTTCCAAGTTTCTAAAATATCATAATGATGGGTTCTAGCATAAACTGCTGTTGTCCATTTTAGAAGATGGAAATTCAAGTCCTTTAGGGATTAGAAAAATATTGTGGATCACTCATTTGATTAATTTCTTCCTGTGTATTTTCTCTTTTTGGAACTCCTATTAGTCAGATATTAAGATTTCTAGATTGGTTCTGTGCTTTTCTTATCTTTTCTCTCCTATTTTCCATTACTTAGTCTTTTTGTTCTACATTCTGGACGAGTTCCTTAATTCTATCTTCTAAATATCCTTTTGAATTAAAAATATTTTGCATCATATATTTTTTTAAGTTTCAAGAGCTATTTATTGATCTCTGATTGTTTCATGAATGTAATGCTTTTCTTATTTCTCTTTTAAGATACTAATTATATTTTTAACTATTGCTTTCTTTAATGCCTCTGTTTCTAGATTTTGTGTGTGTATGTCTGTTTGATTTTTGTCTTAGAGGCTTTTTTTTTTTTAGTTAAGCCAGTAAAAAGAATTTATTGGGAAATAGGGGAAAGAACAGAGCTTGCTGAGAAATGGGAGAGAAAGATGGAAATGCATACCAAGAGTTGGTGTGGTGTCTTAGATGCTTTTCTAAAATATTTGGTGATCTTTGGCTGCCATTTCATATTTAGAAAATGAGGTACTAAAAATATTGTGATATTTTTATTTTATACAGTGTGTGTTTATTACTGGAAGGAGAGGATTTCCACTGGGTGGAAAATTGGCTGTTCAGTTACTAAACCCCCAAATGTCATTCACTATAAATCTTTTATCTTGAGCTGGTCAGTTTCTCCAGAGAGAAATTGTCCAATATCCTGCTTAGAGGAAAAAGCCTGCCTGCCAAATTTTTAAGAATTCATTACAGATTGTTTAGACCAGAGGTTCTTCCGGCATGGTCTATGGACTCCTGGGGCTTCAGAGTCAAATCCATTTTTGTAATAATGCTGAGATGTTACTTGCCTTTTTCCCTGTGTTAACATTTACACTGATGATGCAAAAGCAATCATAGGTAAGACTGTTGTTGCCTTAGCACTGATCATGACAGTGGCACCAAATTCTACTAGTAGCAATATGGTCTTTACTTCCACACACTTCCAGTTAAATAAGAATTAAATCCAGTTCCTCTTAAGAATGTCTTTAATGAACAGTAAATGTACATTTTTATTTAATCTTAAATGCATATCTTTTTAATATTCTCTGTGAAGAAATGGAAAGTAGGCATGAAGTACTTCTGCAGCATACCGAAGTAGAATGGTTGTCTTGAAGAAAAGCAGTTATGTGATTTTTTTTTAGTTAAGAGCTGAGCTACCTGCTTACTTTTACTTTTTTATTTTTAATAGAACACCATTGTTTACTTGAAAGAGCAACTGACAAAGGATGTCAGTCAGATGTGGAATTTGGCAAATATTTTGTCAAAAATGAACAAAGTAATCTTGCCACTTCAAGGAAACAAGTGATGACATTTGTTGCTAGTGATAGAATTTGAGTTTTCATGAACTTGATAGTTTCCCAATGCTGGGATCAGCAATGGTAATAACCCATGTGAGTTTTTAATATTGTATAGTAAAATAAATGTACTAGTATTTAGAAGATCTGCCTGAATCAGTGAACCAGTATTTTCCAAAGGAGCAGTATATGACATTATAAAATTATGCATGGGTGAAAGTTCAAGATCGGCCAAGGACTTCAATGTAAAAGAGTACAAAAAATTCATTGATGTGGTTTCAAATTTCATATTGCAACTATCCTTTAATAACCTACCACTTGTCGAGTTTTGGTGTTGATTATTCACAATTATCAGAAAAAGTTATTAAAATAATCCTCCCTTTTCTAACTACATTTCTTCATCAGATTGGATTTTCTTCACATGCTACCACCAAACAATATATCATTATAGATTGAATGCAGAAGCAGATATAAGAACCTGTCTTCTCTTTTTTCTTTTAAAGATTTATTTTTTCCCCTGCCCCCGCCCTGCTGTTTTTGTTGTCAGTGTTCTTTCACTGTGAAATCTTCTGTATCTATTTCTCTTTCTTTTTCTTTTTCTTTTTTCGTCTTCTTTTCTCCTCTTTCTCTAGGATTCACCTGGATTTGATCCTGGGGGACTCTGACATGGAGCGAGGTTCCCTGTCAATTGTGTCACCTTAGTTCCTGGTCTCTGCTGTGCTTCGCTTTGACTCTCCCCTTTGTCTCTCTTTTGCTGTGTCATCATCTTGCTGCGTGACTTACTTGTGCAGACACTGGATCACCGCGTGGGCACTGGCTCACTGTACAGGCATGCTTTCTCGTCTTCTTTTTCACCAGGAGGTCCCAGGGATCCAACCTGGTAGGCAGAGGCCTTATCACTTGAGCCACATCCGCTTCCCAAGAACCTGTCTTCTCTTAAGCAAACATTCAAAAGATTTGTAAAAAATGTAAAATAGTGCCACTCTTGTCACTAATTGTTTGTTCTGGAAAATATGGTTACTTTTCATAAAAATATATTATATATGAACCTACTATTTTTATTTTAAGTGAATTAATAAACATTAAAATGTTTATAGTTTTAATTTGTAATAAGATAATACATGTAACCCCCATAAACAACAAGCTATTTGAAGTCTTAAAAATTCTTATGAGTGCAAAGTGGTTTTGAGACCAAAATGTTTGAGGATTCCTGATATAGACAACTACTTAACCCCCTAGTTTTGCATGGCTCCATACTGTCTCTTAAACCCTATAGCCCATAATCTAGAGCTCCTCTGTTCAAATCTCCTGTCTTCTGCTGAATGGTGGGAGGGATCTGAGAGTCTTTTTTTTTTTTTTTGGACATACTTATTTCCAGCCAACTCTCCTTCTTTCCAGTCTCCATCCTCAGTGATGAATGAATCAGCTTGCTTTTTCTTGCCTCTCACCAGGCAGACTCCTAGGTTTCAACTTTCTCCATTCTAAGTCAGTTATGACTCATGGATTCCATTCCTTTTTTTCCAAATTTTTTAAGATATCTCTTGGCTTGCTTCTCTCACTTCTACCATTTTTTTATCCTTGTGGCTTAATAATTTTTAAAATTACTTTTCTACCATTTTAGTGTGATTTGGAAAGCAGTCGAAATATAGGCTTTTGTTTGGGAGTAAGTGTAACATGTGTTGCTTTTGCAATATATGTCAACATTGTGGAAGCTAATGATTGCTACCTATTAATAACTGATTATTTAATTTAAAAATCACTACATTGAAAAAGTAGAATTCTACAAAGAAATTAGAAATTTTTATTGAATGGAAAGAAGATTTTAGAATATCTGATATATATTTTCAGCTTGACTATTTGCTTTTTCTTTGTTATTTAATTACTTAGAAACAACTGAGAAAGTAATTGGAAGTCCTTTGGGAAAATGACCCTGGAAGAAAATTCTTCCACTTAACCAATTTATAGACCAAAATGACTTATGTCCACTTTGGGTACACCTTGTTATATCTGGCCTTTATATATATATTATATATATAGTGAGGTTTGGCTTGAATAATGACTCCTGCACATATAAATCCATTTAATAACAGATTGCATAATTATTGAGATTTATGTAGCATTTCTAAAGCACATTGTGATAAATATATTGGCCAAGAAAATGTACATAGAAGAGTTTAGTGGATTTATCATTCTATTTCAGGCCCCATCATTATTGATTACACTCTTTGAAGTCAAGGAATGCTTAGCTTATGAGACCATAATATAAAGTGAGAAATGACTAAGTATTATTCATTTCCCATATGTAAGAACATAAAGAAAATTGTCAGATTAAAATGGTTTGATTTTGGTGCTAACAGTTGTATTGAAGGGTGATGGGAGCAGGAAAAGATAAGCTGAAATTGTATCTTAAGAAGATATGAATCAGAATTAAGAATGATTTTATTAAGTTGGAAATAACACAAAATGTAGACCTTCATAGAAACTGAGAGTGAGAATGGACTTTAAAACTCATCTTTTACAATCCCAGCATTTCATAGATGAGGAAATGAAGGTCCAAAAATGGGAGTGAATGGTCCCAGGTCACACTGCTAGTTGCTGTTGAATTGTTTGAAGGTCTGGCTAGTTACATGCAAATTGAGCAAGCAAGGCTCCTCAAAATTATAGCCAAATTAACATCTTTGAAGCCTTGGCTTAGAAAACAAGCACAATGTAGAAATAAATAAAAAGAAAATGGTATATAGAAGCAAAATATTCAGAATTTATTTTTTAACCCTTTTCAGACAATTTTCAAGGTTCTGCCAAACACTGGTTATCCTTTATGAAAACTAGAAGTAAGAACCCAGAAAAAAAAGGGGGGGTGGTTTTGAAGAGAGCCATAAATCCTTTATGACATGCTTAGGTACTATAGAGCTAATCTTATTCTTGAAACACAGGTGCCTCCTTCATGGTTATTCAATTTGTTCACTGTATAAAGGTGTATTAAGGTGCCTGACTACACACCAGTGAGGCTTAAAATCCAGCCCTGCTCTGTCTGCCAGTCTTTGGAATAGGGAAGGAGCACTACTTTTTTTTTAATCCAAAGTGACCCTTTTCTCATTGGTCTCCCTAGGGTAGGAACGAGGAGTAGCGTCTTGTTCTAATTCTCACAAAGGCGCCTCTGAGACAGTTGTAAGAGGTGTCCTGAACCAAAGGTCCAAATGAACAGCAGTATACGCTTAAACAATGGCTCACTCTTGACACTCACACACTCACAGAGTTTAGAGGAAAGGCATAACAAGAGATAAAGCAATATTTAAAAATGACCTAAGAGAAATTGTAGAAGGAACTGAGATTATATAGCTTAGAAAAGTTGTGATAGGGTAATATTAAAGGATTTGTTTTTTAAAAAGATGAACTTTTTCATAGAGTGATTTGTTGCTCTTTAATTTCATCCTGAAATTAAATTGGATAAATTTATTGGATAAACAAAAGTATTTCCTGATGATGAATATAATATTAACATTAAAGGTTGTGGCAATTCCTTCTCAAGAGGCTTTATATAATGGAATGCATTCCCAGTGGGGAAGAGTGTAAGTTGACTCTGCCTGACTTCCTAGAGGGCTAAGGAAAGGTCTCTAATTATAAAGGGTCCTTTTGTGCACTTCTGGAGAAAAGGAAGTGTGGAAGGCCTGTGACGTTCATGGGGTTGGTGTTCTAGAGTTCTTCTCCAGTGGTGAGATGCCCAAGTACCCTCAGTCACAGTGCGGAGAAGAGCTGGAGATGCCAAGGGTGCTAGGTCCAGGAACAAGTTGCTTATTTATGCCAGTACAAATAGCTCTCTTTACAAGCATGTTTTAGTCTTTTCCCCTTAGAGCCCCCTTATCGTCATGATTCCACAATCTGTATTCTATCTCTACTTGTGTAGTCTGGAACGAGTCTCCTCACATCTGAGTTCCAGTTTCTTCACTACATAATTATGAGATTTTGAACAAAATGAAGATACCGTTAAGTGGAGCAGCTACCACAGAGCTTGGAGCCATAGCAGATATTCAGTAATGAGAGCTCGCTGAGGAAGATGGTGGCGGTGGTAATGACTGATCTGAGTCTCCGAATCCCTAACAAGGTCTGCTCATCCTCTGGCCTTGGCCTTGCCATTCTCCTGCCTGGAATGCCTTCCCCTCCCTTTGTTCTGACTATATGAATTGTTCAAATTGGGGATGGCAGCAATAATAAATAAATAAAATATATATTATATTTAAAATAATTATTTTTAAAATTATTTTTAAAATTTATTTTATTTCAAGAAATAACACAAGGACATGATGATTGCAAGGAGGATAAAAATGTATACACTAAAAGACATCTCCCTCTCAGCCCCTAGTTCCCTTCCCTGAAGGCAAACCTGTAATGATTTTTAAAATGTAAATGGTACCATTTGTACCTTACTTTTAATAAACAATGTGCTTTGGAGATTGTGTCATTCATATAATTGTATCTGTCTCATTCTTTTTTTTAACATATTTACATTGCCCTTCTGTTATCGGATTTTATCTAGGTTCTTGGCTATGCTACAGAAATGAATTTCAAGAGCACAATGGGTGAGTTAGGTCAGTAATTTATTCAGGGAGGGAAGAAAACTGGGAGAAAATAACAGAGCAGGTGTCCCAGGTAGAGAGGAAGGGGGTGAAAAGGGATAAAGAGGGCTGATACACAAGCTACAGTTCCCCATTATAGGTTATAAATCCCCAGGTTTACTTGCATGGCCACGTGGCAGGGGAAAAATGGTGAGAGTGGCACATAGAGGGCAGGAACGAGCCCAGAGGCAAAAGAGCGGAATGTGCCCGCTCTCAGGCCTCGTAGTTTGCTTTATAAGCTATTAATTATTCCACCCCTTTGCTGATGGCAGGGGAAGGGTTCCAGCTGTTTGCTGTTTTGATTGATCACCCCACCCATCAATCCCCCAGTGAAGACCCAATAATAAAGTCCTTGGGGAATATCCAGGGCTTTTCTTTGCTTCCAGAAGAAGTCTTTGTTCTTAATAGCAGAATCTTGGGGGTGGGAGTCTTCCAGCAGCATCTTGGGGGTTACTGATGTTTCAGTGGACTCTCTGCCAGGTTCTAGATCTGTCTATTGATTCCCTATCTCACTGGCCTGCTTCACTTCACTTTTGAAGAACTCATAGTTAGTTGGAAGACCTATTCTCATAAACATCTGTTTAATTTCTAGAAGAGAGGGAATATAGGAATAATAGCAATGATCTTGAGAGGTTATTTTAGTGCCTCTTTGAGGAATTTTTCAGGCTAAGGGAATCTTTTTTAAATTTTGCTTGAAGAGATTGAAATATAACCTTTTAGTTAAAGTTACAGGGTCTAGAGGAAATTAGTTTCAACAGTTAAACATTTGACTTGATTGCTCTGAAGGGGTGAGTAAAGATATTTCTTATCTTTGCATCTCCATCCTCTAGCAGGCTGCTCAATGTTTAGGGGGATAAGTAAATGCTGAATTAATTAGAAACAAGATGTGAAAATGTGTGGAAAAAAATGTATGAAGTTCAATGTACTAGAGACATATTGTGCCTCCTTGCAAAGAAGTAGTTTTGAGGCAATGAATAATTCTGTACATATATCCAGAAAAGAAAAAAGCCTCCTTTTGACTTGAGCTCATCTAAAACTTTTATAAAACTACTTTTTGTTTTGTAGGGCTCTGATGTAAATCCTGATGCAAGTGTTCATGATAAGTAATAGGGTGTTGAGTTATGGTCTCCAATATAACCAACCTGACGTGGCCCAGAGAAAGAAAAGGAAAGGTTAGTCTTTAAGGTACACATTGGCTTTAGGACTTCTGAACTTGTTTAATATGGAATATTCTCTAGATAAACCATGCCTGGGTGCACCCAGAGCATTTGGTTAAAGAGTGTTTTCAAGTTCTATAAGAGTCAGATGAACTGTTTCAAATATTTTCAATGATTTTAAAAAATTTTAATAAACACTTAAAATTAATGTGCTTTTAAAATGTGGTGAAAGTTAATAAAAAGGTATAGCTTCAAGGGTTTTGGTCAATAGGAGAGAAAGTAAACTAATCATCTGACAACACAGGCAAGCTAAAAATATACCACAGCTCTGTGTAATAATGATAACATAGTCCAGTTGGTAAACAAACATATGGAGCACATTTCTTTTTCCAATCAAACAGACGTGTAAGTTAAATCAAAAATGGTTTACTAGTTTACTCCTACTTACCAAAAATAAGTTGAAAAGTTCATGCCCAGTGCTAATGAATTTGTGGCTAAATTAGTGAATTTGAATTTTGCTGATAGCAATGTTTTACTTTTGAAAAAGCACTCTAGCAGTACGAGTCATAAAAATATTTAAATCATTTGTTTAGTTAGTCCACCTTTAAACATTTATACCAATATAATTTTTGCAAAAAAGGATATATTTACTTATATTTAAAATAACTAGATGTACATTTCAACCTTACAATGGTAAAAAAAATAGAAAAAAATTAATATTTAACATCAGAGAACGGTAAACTCAAAGTATGGTTTGGACACTGAATGTACTGTTCATTCATTAAGAATTATTGTAAAGGTTTTGCTCCAGCATACTAAATTATTTATGAAAAGTCAGGAACACAGATATTTACTGTGATTGAAACTTTGTAAATTGTTCATGCTTATGGAGAACTAAAAGGAAATACAAAACAAAGGGTTTGATTTGTGTAAGTGACAAATATTTTTATTTTTTATCTTAATATTATCATAATTTATCAAGTAAGTAGCAATTTAAAGTAATATCATTGAAATTACTTACACTAATATTTGTGTAAAACAAATCACAATTTAAATCAAATGTCTTATATTTAGTTTATGCTATTTACCTGGGATAAAACTGGAGTAGTCCCACAGTAAATAAATCATTTGCTGAAATAGCCTCAGAGAGTCAGAAGTAGGATGAATGATATTTTATTTTATGTTTATATCTCCACGTTTTTAAACTAAGTTAGAATGATGGGCACTAGGTAATATTTAGAACAACCTCTCCCCCACCCCTGCTACAGTGACCTGTCTCTTCTACATCACAAAAAGGGTGATTATTAGACGCATGCTGATCATGTTTCTCTTTTTTTTGTTTTTATTTTTTTAATGTTACATTTAAAAATATGAGGTCCCCATATACCCCCCACTCCCCTCATCCCACTCCTCCCATAACAACAACCTCCTCCATCATCAGGAGACATTCATTGCACTTGGTGAATACATCTCTGAGCACCACTGCACCTCATGGTCAATGGTCCACACCATAGCCCACACTCTCCCACAGTCCACCCAGTGGGCCATGGGAGGACATACAATGTCCGGTAACTGTCCCTGCAGCACCACCCAGGACAACTCCAACCCCCGAAGATGCCCCACATCACATCTCTTCCTCCCACTCCCTACCCCCAGCAGCCACCATGGCCACTTTCTCCACATCAATGCCACATTTTCTTCAATTACTAATCACAATAGTTCATGAATAGAATATCAGTAAGTCCACCCTAATGCATACTCTATTCCTCCATCCTGTGGACCTTAGAATGGTTGTGTCCACTCCATATCTATATCAAGAGGGGGCTTAGATTCCACATGGATGCTGGATGCAATTCTTCTGCTTTCAGTTGTAGGCACTCTTGGCTCCCTGGTGTGGTGGCTGACATTCTTGTTTCTCTTCATCTTATAAACATCCCTCTTTGCGATTCACTGACAAACACTTCCAGGTAGGATGTTTTGATCACTGTTGTGCCAAACAGGTCTATTTCTTTTGTGGATATTGAAACTTATGGTGAGAGAGGGAGCCATCAGTTTGTATGATCCTTTTTTCCTGAAGTGTGAAAAATGGAGGAGCGATCACAAGTGTGAAATAGAAACTTGGAAATGTAGATCCATGATTCCCTATGACTGGGCATTTCTGCATACTCGTAGACAGAAAACCACTTTTATTCACCATGTTTCATGTGAATTTAAATTGTATCCAAGAACTGTTTAAAATTGGGGTGAGTTATTTAATTTTTTTAAAGATTTATTTTTATTTATTTCTCTCCCCTTCCTTCACCCCACCCTCCCATCCCCCCGTTGTCTATTCTCTGTGTCCATTCACTGTGTGTTCTTCCTCATCCGCTTGTATAATCAGGCAGCACTGGGAAACTACGTCCCTTTTTTTGTTGCATCATCTTGCAGTGTCAGCTCCCTGTGTGTGCAGCGCCACTCCTGGCGAGCTGTGTTTTTTTCACGCAGGGCGGCTCTCCTTGCAGGGTGCTCTTCCTTGCATGTGGGACTCCCCTATGCGGGGGACACCCCTGTGTGGCATGGCACTCCTTGCACACACAGCACTGTGAGTGGGTCAGTTCACCACACAGGTCAAGAGGCCCTGGGTATAGAACCCTGGACCCTCCATATGGTAGGCAGATGCTCTATCAGTTGAGCCATGTAAGCTTCCCTAATTTTAAGTCTAACAATAAATAATATTAATTTTAAGATTTAAATTATCTAATTTTAGAATTAATGCTAAAAGCCTTAATATTAATTCAACTTTCTTGCCAATTTTGACCATTCATTCATTGAACAAATGTTTATTATCTACTATGTGTAATGATTGGCTCAGGAAAAAGTTTAACAACCCCTTGTATTCATGTGAATGGTGAACAGTTCAGTAAAATTGTTGAACATGTTACATTTAGACTGCATGCACCTCCTTTAACAAATCATAACACAGCAGTGCATTTTAAAATTAGACCCACTTTAATGTATCTTCTCTTCTATAATGTCCATCCAGCCAGTCTAAAATAAAACAGTTATTACTGATCCTGAAAGGTGAAATATCAGTTTTCATGGCCTCTTAACAGTATATACTTTTAATTAAGTTGAAACTCCTAGAAGAAAGGTAATGAGTTTCCCCAAACTTAGAAAATTCATGTATACAAATGTCGACTGAGAAATAAACTGAGCTGTAAAGCAACAAGAGCAGTTATCTGGTGTCTTAGAATTACAATTCAGGGAGCACAGATTCAGAGAGCAACCCACACTGTGTTGCATAAGTTGTTTGCATGGTGGCTGCTGGGGGTAGGGAGTGGGAGGAATTATGATTGCTAGGGGTTTTCCAAATGTTCTTTGAGTTGGCCAGTTTACTGATTTCCTTACTGTGTAGTTGTTTCATGGAATCCAGTTGTCCTCAGACATATTTTTGCTTTAGATTTTGCCTACCTTGGCAATTTGTGGTATCTGGCTGAGACATGAATAAGAGTGACTTCCTGAAAGGCCTCCTGACTCTATTTTACATCTTATCCATAGTAACTCCATTATATTTTTTAAAAAATTTTTTCTTTATTTTCTTTTAAATGTTACATTAAAAAAATATGAGGTCCCCATATATCCCCCACCCACACCACCGCTCCCCCCCCCACTATATTTTATCTCTTTCCTCATAAGCCACAATTTTAAAACAACAACAAATGCTCTGAGTGGTATATCCTTCTCCACTCATGCATATCTCCTGGCCAATCTATTGTATTGTGCAATGTCATGGGGATCGAACTCTGGGAAACACCAGAGAGCCCTCTATCAACTGCTACTGAATCACTTTCACTGTGCAAAGGAAGTTTTTTATCTCATCATTCCTGTAAAACTGAAAGCTATTTGTCGGTAAAAGTATTTGAGGTTCTCCCATGAACAAATGTGTTTCGCCTTGACAATTACTTCATAAATCACATGAGGAGATAGTCCTTTAGGGTCCGCTTTCCTTGTGTGGACCCACAACATCACATCACCTGGGAGCTTGTTACAAAGGCAGAACCTCAGACCCTACCACAGACTTACTGAATCTGAATTTGCATTTAAACAAGATTCCCAAGTGATTTATATGCACCATAAAGTTTGGGACAGTGGTCTAGAGCCAGTTTGCAAAAATTTTCAAGGGGAACAGTAATACTTATCATCTGTCAGAACTGCATAAACCGTTACCTTGAGATGGTTCCGTTTCAACATTACGTTGTTGTAGCAGAGAGAAGTCAGGTGTATGCGGTATTGAAGGCCAGGAAGCGAGAATTCTGAGAAGGAAGATTTCTTTATGACGGGCCGGACTTGGTGGACTGGCAGACTCCTGTCCTAATAAAAACCAAGTCCCGAATAGGATTTTTGGGTCACTTTTATACAGAGGATGTAGGAGTGGGAGTCAAATGGTGCTTATATACAAAAGGACTTTTTGTTAGTTTCTTCAAGTGTTTTATCTGAGTATCAGATAGGTTATATCCTCCAGGTAAGCTTGAATTAACACAAATCCCCCACATTCCAGATAAGCTTTTAACATGAACCCCCTACATTCCAGGTAAGCTTTAATTAACACATTTAGTTTGCATCCCCCCTGATTACCCAAAGCCTATAGAGTTTATACTTCTCAATTGGCTTTCCAGGGAACTATGCATACTTGGATATAGAATAAATTTGAATTTATGAACAGTCCATATTAAGATCACACTGCATTTCTTTCATTTATTTTATATCCTTGCAAAGCTTGTGCCTTGGCAGTTTCTGTGATAAAAAGCAAATCCTATTCTATGAGGAGCATGAAACCAGAGTGGTGATGTTCAAACAGATGGCAAGTTTGGAGAACTGTGCATACCAAAGTCATATACCTTCCATTAGTAAGAAATTGTAGTTATTTAAGAATGAGATAAAGTGTTATTTTTATTTCTATATATATACATTTATCACATGACTCCTAGGTTGTGAGGACACAAATGTTTATTAAGTTGTTTGAGCCCCATTACTTAATAAAAGGAATTTCTTTTAGCCCAGGTGTTCTGCGAAATAATTACTGAGATGCTAAGGACACCAAGATCTTACATAACCATTTGGAACCTCTGATCTAGAGCATTGTTTCAAAAAGAGCAATATAATGGATATTTCATTGTCACATAGCTTTAAGAAATGCTGTGTAAAAGAGAAAGGTGCAAGGCAAATGGCCAGGGGTTCAGGGCATTTAGGCAAGATGGCCAATCATGTGTTCCAGTGAGAATTAAGGGAGAGTCCTTTATTAGAGTAAACCTCAAGGTACTTCTGGACTCATCCCAAGCTAAGAAGTCAAACAATTTCTGAGATAGGGCTTCTAATAGAGGTCACCTTTGACTGGAATGGTTCAGGGGTGGAGGTAAAAGTGGGCTGAGCCTATAGATCCAAGGCCTTTAGTAACTACCACCTAGGAAGCAGGCATATATGGTTTGGATAATAATTAAGAAGAAGGAAGAAATGATAACCATAGTAATAGCTATTGCAAAAATAACAATAAAAATTATATGAAAGTTTTTGTTCCAGCCACTGTTTTAAGTCTTATAGGTATATTAACTTATTTTTATCCTCAGATTTATTCACTCACTCAATAAACCTTTTGTCGAATGCCTACTATGTACAAGGTATTATAAGCAAAATTGACAAAGATTCCTGCCACCCTTATGAAGTTTGCTTTTATTGGAGGAAGGAAGACAATAATTGATTAAATGAATGACTAAATAATTAAAACATAGTAAATTCAAAAGTCAAAAGTGCTATGGAAAAAAGCAGGACCAGAAGTGCTGAGGTTGTGGGAGGGAGATCACTTTGCCTTTATCAAATTGAGTAGCCAGGACTGATGTTGTTGAGAAAGTGAGACTTAAGCAGACTTGAAGGATAAGAGGCACAAGAAGGCAGAAATCTAGGGGAAGAGGGTTCCAGCCTGTGGGGACAGCTAGAGCAAGGCCCCCGTGTGAAGTATGCTTTTTTTGTGTCAGGGGCCAGGAAGGAGATCCATTTAGCTAAAGCTGCTAGAGTGAAGGAGATAAATCAGAGTGCTGCAGACAAAATGTGGGTGGGCCTGTGTATAGGACACCTTAAGCATAAGGACTAGCCCTGTTGCTCTGAATTAAATGTGAATTTACTGATGGTTTTGATCAGAAGAGTGCCTTGATTTGAAGTGGATTTGACAAGGAACTGAAGGCTAGGAGGGATACTTGTTTTTTTGTG
Organism: Dasypus novemcinctus; assembly: GCF_030445035.2. Taxonomy (NCBI): domain Eukaryota; kingdom Metazoa; phylum Chordata; class Mammalia; order Cingulata; family Dasypodidae; genus Dasypus; species Dasypus novemcinctus. The sequence goes on from NC_080676.1 coordinate 55,783,505, forward strand.
TGTAGTCTTGTTTTGTTTTGTTTTTTGTTTTTGTATTCTTTGGCTATCACATACTTATAGTATTTCTCCAAATAAATAAAATAGAAGAACGTATGGTTGCTGTCACCCTCATCTCTACCAGAGTTTACGTTGCAAATTCTCATTTATCTCCTCACAGTGTGCCCAGCTGGCTAACAAGAAAACGGGAGTGCATGGAAGTCCAATTAACATCCCAAATCCAAGATAAATTCCTACAAAAAGCAAAACCACAATGGATGGATTCTGTGTAGTATAATATAATAGAAAGAGTATGAGACTTAAGGAGAGAAGACTTGGGTTTGATCCCTTATTCTCCAATTAAGATACATGGAGCTTTCTCAACCTCCCTCAATATCCGTTTCACTATCTGTAACCTGAAGATAGCTTTAAGGATTGCTTTGCTAGATTGTGGTGAAAATCACAGGAGATAAAAGTTAAATGGATTACTCTGGCAGCCGTATTGATTATTGGCTCGTGGGGCAAGAAGATCAATTAGGAGACATTTGAGATGAGGGTTGCCAGAACAAGGTCATAGCCATACACCTAGTAAGAAATGGTCAAATTCTAAATTGATATGGAAGGCACAAAGAAATTAAGTAACTTGTCCATGATTATAAAGCTACTAAGAGGCAGAATTGGGATGTGAATCCAGGCAGTCCAAACTCAAGAACAGCTCTGATACATAGTAGTAAAAAGAAATTGAGAGGAGATAGGCATTAACTCAATAAAAGGCAGAGCTTTCTAATAATTATACCTGTGAGTCAGTGATTTTTCTATTATTGAGGGCTGTAAGTCAAAGCTGCAAGTCACTTTTCTGTGATAAGTTAGGGAGATTCATATATGAGGTGGTTTAATAAAATAACTTTTAGTTCACTTCCAATTCTAAGTTTTTATAAGTCCGAATACAGAATGGCTGTAGGTAGAAGATGGCAACTCTAATATTTACTGCTCTTTTTTTTTTTAAAGATTTATTTATTTTATTTAATTCCCCCCCTCCCCCGGTTGTCTGTTCTCTGTGTTTATTTGCTGCGTCTTGTTTCTTGGTTGGCCTCTGTTGTCGTCAGCGGCATGGGAAGTGTGGGCGGCGCCATTCGTGGGCAGGCTGCACTTTCTTTCACGCTGGGCGGCTCTCCTTACTGGTACACTCCTTGCGCGTGGGGCTCCCCGACGCGGGGGACACCCCTGCGTGCAGGGCACTCCTTGCACGCATCAGCGCTGCGCATGGCCAGCTCCACAAGGGTCAAGGAGGCCCGGGGTTTGAACTGCGGACCTCCCATGTGGTAGACAGACGCCCTAACCACTGGGCCAAGTCCGTTTCCCTTTACTGCTCTTTTGGGAAATATTTCCTTGCATTCATCTCATGTACAAAGGTATAAACAATACTAGAGTTGGCCTCAGTCCTCAAAGAAAAGATGAAAACTTGATGTATCTGACATCTCTCTGTTGCGATTAAATGAACCCATGGAATTTCCCTTTTAAATGCAAATTTAAGCATTTGCGATTTGCAGTGTGAATGCTGCTTCTTTGCAGAGTTTTGGGAATATAAATTCATAAAATAATGGTGTTGGCCACAGATTAGGATTATCTAAAATCATTGCCCAAAATCCTGCAGTACTTCTATGGGGGTCTTAGCTAATTGTTCACTCAAGGGGCTGTACCCTGTGTGTGTATATTGCTGGCATACCACTGGAGTATTACATTTGTATTTCTGTTTGTGACAAGTACGTGCCCTCTTCCTGCTATTGCTGCAGTTTGGAACTGCTGGGTGGTGGATCCAAAGGTATGACTTCATCTAAATATTTTTAAAATGTTTTTTACCATAATATCAATGTGTCCTGAACAAACTCCTGCTGGTTGTGATAGTTCCTGCTGCAAGCAATACATATCAAGTCCATAGGTTTTACCAGGTACATCCAGGGCATTCAGTGGGGCAAGAATTGTAGCAATCTGGTAACAACCATTTGGAATATTTCCAGATGTATTAAGAAAACATCAGACAGACTAGATGAATGTACCCAATTTAGTGGAATGAAAAGAGGAGGAAGCAAAATGAGGTTTAAATAGATACTGATAATTGACAAGGAAATTCCAGGGCCCCTATTTTGGAAGAAAGGCTCTTCTTGAAATTCAACTCATCTCTGAGGGTGAAAATTGGAGGTTAGAAGGGCTTACCTGAATTTGAGTACATCTTGAGTCCTATTGTTTAGTGTTTTCAAGAAAGAAAACTAATTCTAAAATGAAGAAAGGTAAAAATATACTCCAATTCCACACTACATATAGAATAGAATCTGGGTTAATGTCCCTGTTGGACTTGATTCTGTTCATAAAGAGCAAAAAGTAAACGTGATTCTTTCTTTAATATGTGTGTGTGTATGGGTGTATGTGTATGCTTTCATCATGCAAATGTTCCAAGACCTAACAGAGAAAGCCATTAGTTACTTGAGGCAATGTACAGGCCTACTATAGAGCATAAGTTCAGATCTTAATGGTGACTTCTTATCATTTGGAACTGTTTGCACGGCATATCAAAGGAAGTGAATCTCAAATAAATTGTCTAAATTTAGTAAAGAAACCTCTTCTCCCCGGTGGTTTTGCTTTGTATTTCTTTTGGAATACTGTAGACATAAGAGATAGGACTAAGCAAATCAGGTCTGATACTTTACTTTTTGAAAAACTGTGGCTTTCTTTTGAGTTTTGTTTGATAACCTCAACAGAGGTCTGACCCATGGAACAAGACCCTATCAAGCTTACCATTTGCAATGCTAAATTGTCCCTCCACTGGGAGTCTTGCTGTTAAATTCTTAGCACAATTTTAATGAGTTCTTTTTCTTTCTTTTTTGTTTTCTTCATATGTAACTTGCAACTTACATACTCTATTAGAATTTTAGGTCAAATTACAGGTCTAATTTTAATTTCCAAAAATTAATTGTGGAAAAAGTTTTGCTTTGTAAATATGTACATGTGGAGATCTAGCACCCCCTAGTGCATTAAAAGCCCCCAAAGATTTGATCTGGCATTTAATAAGCTAATAACAAACAGGAATATGTCCTCATGGACATGTTACTTTTAACTATGACCACTGGTATCGCTGTATTACTTGTTTATGACAAGGCAAGCATTTTAAAAGTTAGTAAAAAATCATAAACTAAAAGGATGAAGTCACATTTCAGATATTGAAGCTAAAATGAGAAAAATTATCATTGGCATTGGAGCCGCTGGTGGTGATTACAGCTATGAAATAAGAGTAATCTGGTCATATTTGAGAATTTTCTAAGTCCTTTTTTGAGGAAAATTTCAACAGTAAACTAAATTGCTTATAGAAGACTATAAAACTGAAAAGTGTTTAGGATTTTTCTTCTTTTTGTGACTGTTATGCTGTGTGTTGCCTAATGAAACTGTAAACTGAAAATTATAGCCTCATTCCAGAGAGTGAGAGGGCTTATTCCAACAGATGGCATCAAAACACCGGTCTAAACTGTGTGATCGCTGATTGTTAATTGCATCTGTAAAACAGTCTTTTTAAACAGAGTAATGCATTTTATCATACAGATTAGAGTTCTATGCTTTTTGTTTTTTTAATGTGTGTTAACATTTTCTGCTCCAATGTAAGATTTAGTGCTTGCATAATTATCAGATTAAACAACAGAACAACAGTAACTCAATCATCTTTAAGAAACATGCTCAAGGGAGATAGGGAACCATTTTTTTAAGGACATGCTATTTAAGAAATGTTTGGCTTCTTATCAGATTATATAAAAGAGGAAGAATGGGCTGGATCTTACCCTCATCAAATTAAAACAGTGGAAAACGATAAAAAGATCTTAAACATATGGTAAACATATACTGTATTTATAATTACATGCCACTGTAGATGGAAATATGTTTAATCTACATGGGTATTTTGAATGAAAAGGAAATACATGAGGCACATGTTAAGAAAAATTGTTGTCTGAAAATTTAGTGATTAATGCTCACGGCTTCCTTTCTGGAATGGTTTCAATGAAATCCTACATAGAAGCAGAACAGGAGGCTTAATGACATGGTGAGGCCCTTTCAGAAAGATTTTTCCATGGTATAGATGGCTTTAGGGAGATGAAATACAAAGGCTAGCTTCTTTTGCCAGTGCTTCAGCCCAGGTGATTTGAAAATGAGAGCCTAAAGTTGAAAGATATGGAAAGAATGATTGACATTCATATTGTCTTGAGACAGCTTTATGGTTTGTGGCATGTCACACCAGATTCTCTCTTTACATATAACATATTAAATAGGAAAAAATTAATGGGGCCAAACTCCTTCTATTTCCACTTCTTGTCTCATCGACTGGGAAAGGCTTTTCAGGGAGTAAACTTGCTTGTTGAACTGGAAATATGCGTTTACTAAATCAACTTCTGATGATTTCACTTTTCAGTTTTCTGATATCTTCATTAATAAGTGCCACTAAGATAATACTTCACTCATCAGGCATTATTAACAGCCTAGGGGCTACGTCAAAATCGCTGAAGCCAAGAATAATATGGAAATAACCACAAAAGATGTCCAAGCAGCAGAAAGACAGGTCTTTGAGACTACTGTAAACCCTTATCCTGAGCCAGCTTTTTATATCTTTTAAAGAATTTAGTAAACCAGTTTTCTGATTTTTAAGCCTACAACAAATTAGAAGGACAAGTTAATGTTGCTCTTTTTAGCAGCAAACAATCTGATACCTCTCTCTGAAGAAAGATTTGGAAAATTGTATTAATAAATCTGCGGAATATTTTTTATTACAACAGGAAAAATGGTAACTTGGGAAATCCCAGAAGACACCACCTTAACCAACTGGTCAAGGTTAACATGACCTAGAATAAGACATTAACATTCTGAACAAACTAGTTAAATGTACTGAGAAAAGATACAATATTCCTTCTGTGTTATTTTTTGCCAAAAAAGTATAATCATGGGAAAAGTCAGATGAATTGAGAGACATTCTACCAAATAACTGACCAGTACTCATCAAAAGAGCCAGGATCATAACACACAGGACAGACTGAGGATCTGGCATAGATTGCAGGAAACTAAGATAATTGAATTCATTGTTGGTTCTGGGTTGGATCTTGGAACATGGAAAGGACATCAATGGAAAAATTGGTAAAATTTGGAAAAGGTCTGTAGTTTAGTTAATAGTATTGTGCCAGTGGTTTGGGTAATTATACTGTGGTTATATAAGGTAATAACATTAGGGGAAGTTGAATAAAGATATATGTGGGCTCTCTGTATTATTTTACAACTTTCATGTAAATCTAAAATTATATTTGAATACATATTTTTTAAAAATGGCAATACTCAATGAATATGTAATATAGGGGCAAAAACCCTGTTACATACAAGAGTTGTGCAAAATAATTACTATATTCAAAATAATGAGCCCAAGGGAAGACGTGGTAGATTGGATTGTGTACCCAATTTAGATGTTCTTAATCTTAATCCACATTCCTGTGGATGTGAATCCATTATAAATAGGCTCTCTTGAAGATGTTATTTTAGTTAAGGTGTGGCCCAGCTGAATGAAGGTGGGTCTTAATCCATAGTATTATCAGAGGCCTTATAAAGAAAAAGAAATCAGAAGCCAGAGTAAAAGCCATATGGAAGAGCCAGAAGCCAAAAGAGAAATAGAAGACATTGCCATGTAAGGTGAGGCAGGGATACAAACCAAGGAACACCAGGCACCACTGGCAGCCAGAATGTTACAGACTTTAGGAAGAAATTATCACCTTGCTGACTCCTCAATTTTGGACTAAAGCCAACCCATTATGTGGTATTTGCCATAGCAGTACAGCAAACTAAGACAGAATCAATTTTTCTTATATCATTTATTTAATAAACCAGAAAGCATGTAACACATTTTAGAAACATTTATATAAAGGTTATTAATATTAAAAAATGAAAATATAAATGTGTAAATTGCAATTATTTGGGAATTCTACTATAAGAACTTTTCCTACCTATGCTCAGACACTAAAATCCTCCCTCAATCCTCTACCCTGAAGACAGATATTACTTATCTTATGTAAAACTTATAATGTCTGATGATATTCAGGCCTTATCTTATGTAAAACTTTTAATGTCTGATGATATCCTGTAATTTAACTGAATTTGAAAGCTGAGCAATAATTAGTTGTAGGAATTCCCTCAATCCTTGATCTTGATTCTGTGTGGGAATGAGGAATTCAAATGATTTCTTTCATCCATCTTCAATTTCTTCTATTTCTATAAATAGAAGTGGGAGATTTGAGTATCTGCAGCTCAGCTAGTGTTAACTAAGCCATAGTTCTGACCCCCAAATCCATCTACTAATATTCTCTTATTTTTCAACAAAGAATGACAATCAGAGTCTTCTCCAAAAACCATGCAAGAAGGCTATGATTGGAACAAAGGGTGGGAGCTCCAGTGTCCTGGGCAACTTAATAAGTTGTAGAATCATTCTTCATTTTAGTCCATTGTTTAGCAAGTAAGACTGAACTATACCATTACACTTTACTGACTGTGGGAAGCTTGTAACAAGTATTTTTTGAACACCCACCACATATTCCGTGCTGGATGATTCACAGTAGAATTCAGAAGTATACTCTAGCTCTTCTATATCTTATAAGAAACTCCTTAAAGACCATTTGGGGACTTAAAAGATTAAAGCACACATGCAATTGTCAGCCAACAATTTGGTACATAGTGTTTAGACATTACATATTTCAGTGATTTCCAGCTATCTATATGATAGTTGATATATGTTTAGTATATGTAAATCAGAAAATATATAATGGCAAAAACAAACATGAATTATTTTTAAAATGTGTGTTTCATTAATCACAATTGTGTCTACTTACTTTTGGAAAATAGTAACAAATGCATGTGAGTGGCACATAATTTAGTTTAGGTGATGTTTTGGTGCACCTAAGTATCCACAGACCTGTGAATTCTACCCTTGCTTTACCCCAAGGAACGCTTGTCCTCAGGCTGAAAGCCACTCTGCTGGAGCATAAATACTGTAGAAATTCAACTGAGGAGGGCTAGCTTTTTCAGGGAAATCATGTTGCTCCCTGGTGGAGCTAATGTGTTCTCAGAGGATGGGGAAGGCTTGAGTGTGCCGGAGGGAAGCCATGTAGAAGCAGGAATGAGGTAAGCATATTGTGAGGCAGTGGGGAGCTAAGGCTGCCCCCCCACCCCATGTTGGGGAGTTAGGAAAAATAAAACTGGTTAAATGAAGCAAAGGGAGATTATGGAGATTCTTGAAATCTGAGAAAAACACTGGGCCAGGACTCACAACCTGGCCAGGACTCAGAGGATTGGGTAGTAATCCTGAATCTGCCAATTACTAGCCTTAGGCATGTTAATTTTTAGAACCTCACTTTACATCATCAGTGTAATTGAGATAATAATACCCAGGAGTCTGGGAAGAGAGCATCTGAAATTTCCTAGTGGGCTTTTGGTCTATTTTGGTTGAATCTGAAATAAGGAACTATCTAAGATTATTGAGCAGGAAATCAGCATGATGAAAGTGATATATTAAAGAAGATTAGTTTGGCAGCTATATGCAGGTTGAATTAGAGTCAGGAAAGCCAATGAGAGAACTGTCCCAGTGATCCAGATGCAAAGACTATGAAAATATGGACAAAAGGAGATTGAGATGAAAATCAATTGGACTTTCAGTTTGATAAGGTACCAGGAACAAGATGAATCAAAAATGTTTTTGAGATTTTGAACAGCTAGAGACTGAGATAATGTGTGAGACATTGAAAAATAATAGAAATAAAGGGAGAGCTGATATGGAGGAAAAGGATGTTAGGTTTGGACTTAGCAAATGGCAAGGGAGAGCACACAGTCAAGTAGAAATTGGTTCTAAACTGTTAGTAATGTCAAGTTTGTGCTAAAATGGCAGAGTGGAAGTCATGAGCCCTGTGATGACAGCTGAACTGAGAAAAGGACATGTTTCTTAATAGAGATATTATAAAAAAAAAAAAATCAAGTGTTAGGATGAAGCTCTGTGGTATTTTCTCCTGTGAAGCTATTCTAAAATCCGATCAATTCATTATTTGGTAGCTAAATATAAGATGGAATTGAATTTTAACCATCTTCTGGGGAGGATCTAACTTAAGATATTTTTGTTTGTTTGTTTTACAATTCAGATGGTCCAAAGTTGTATAACACATCACTCTTTCCTTACAATCCAATGACTGATTTCTTGCTTAAATCACTCCTCTTAAGGTGAGATATTAAAAGAATGTGCAGCTCCTTTTGGGTCATCTCTTTATGAGCTTTGGCAAGAAAGTATAGCAACATTGCTGGAATTGTTGGGTGGCCAAGATGCTCCCACCAGGCATGTAACCAGGGAGGCACAACCTGGCATTCAAAATTCTTTATGATCAGACTTTTCTTCTAGCCCCATTGTGCAATATTGACGCTTCCCTCCATCTGCACAGGTTTGGAGCCCAAAAATGCCAGGTCTTATGATGGCTCCAAGACGTCGCTCTTCTTCTCTCTCTACTTGGAAATCTTTTCAATTCCCTTCTTTTGAAATCTTTCAAAATCCAGTTCCAATGCTTCCTCTTCCCTGAAGCTGTTCCTGATTCCCCAGTGAGAAAGAATCCCAGCCTCACTTGTTTCCAGCTCTGCAAAGCACTCTTTCCGGTCTACCTTGCATTATCGCTAATTGCTTACATACTTGTCTCCCTGAACTCCAGATGGCAGGGGATTTGTCTGACTCATGTACATACCACACACAGAGCCTGGTCTAGTCCCTCAATTACTGCTTGCCAAATTGAAGAGAAGATGACATTTTGCCTAGCAGCATTTTAGTAAATCCAAAAGAAAGAAGAGCAGCCATTGTAAGGAGGGAAGAGAAGAGCCCTCTGTCTTCACTTGGAAATTGAATTAAGCAAGAAGAGGAGCTGGTGACAGTGGTAGAGTAAAGCTATTTCTCAGGAGAAAGAAGTAGGAAGTCCCTGGAGAATAAACAAGAAAGTGTGACTTCCTGTGAAGCCCTGAATCTCTTAAGTGTTGGAAATGAGTGCTAAGGACATGACTCCTCCATGAAGAGTTTTAGATAATGTGGTACTTTTTAGGAGGAGTCTCAGACAGGGCGACCAGGTTGCACAGGAGGTGGGCAATAGGTTCTGAGGGTTCAGAAAGGCACAGTTAGGGCCCGTAGTGGAGGCCGAAAGGAGGAACTAAATACTAGCAACTTTAAAACTTCAAAATGGACTACAGAATGTGGGAGGAAGGAAAGGGCTATTTTGGAAAATAACCATGAGAAAATTCATCTTAGTCTTGATTATTCTACCCCCCAAATTATCAAATGAGTAGTAACCTATCACATTTGGTCAAAGCTATAGAGCCTTCAATTAAATAGAGGCTGAATATTTAAATTTGATTAAGTGAGGTGACTTCTAATAATACAAGCAATTAGCCTAGGGAATATTCAGGTGGCGAATGAGAAGGAGGAAACAATGCTACATTTTGAAGGCTGGTTTAGTGATTTTCTACATATAATAATACCCTATGCAATGTAGTGCTTTTCAATTTACAATGCTCCTTAATCTTCATTATCTCATTTAGACCTTGCGTTGCCCTGTGGCAGGTAGAGCTGTGCTCACACCTGCGTCTTCTCTCTCCCAGTCTGGAGTAGCAGTGTTCCTTTTCCAGCACCCAGCTACCTCTCTCATGGTTTGAAGATATACACAGTTTGTTCAGTGTTCTCAGCTGCTTTTCAACTAATTTGTGATGACGTGGTTTGATATAAGCTTTTGAATGTAAGGTTTGTTTGATTTACCTTTGTAACTATTCCACACAGAAATGTGGGCTATGCATGGTAGACACCCACTAAAGTTTGTGAAACAAATGGATGGATTAGGGGCATTGCTGCTGAGCAGTTTCCCTTTGCATCCCAGTGTTTCCAGAAGGTACCTGAGGGGCAGCTAGGTTGGGGAATGGGAGAAGTGAAAACGCATAGGAGACAAAGATGGAAGCACAGGCCTTTGAGATTTCAGCACCTCTAACCACAGCAGCTCCCTTTTATCTGTCTCATAAATTAAGGTTCTGAGGAAGTTTGAGAAAAAAATAAGAGTTCACCTGCTTGAAAGAGTTGTAAAACCAGAGTTCTATGGCTTAAGATTATTATCCCTTAGAGTCTGGTAAATGCTCCTTTTATTCCAAATCACGCTTGGTGTGAGTTGACCAAATCTATAGCTTCACCAGGTGGATAGTTCAGAAAAGTTTCTAAGTTTTGACATTTTCTAGCTCCAGAATATTAAGAATCAATTTAAGCACACTTTGTATCTTGTAAATATAATTTCTATTGTTCTTTAAAAATATTAAGCAGTTTCTAAATGGCATGAGGCACAAACATGTCCCATGGGTACTGAATTTCCCACACTTTTGCATGAATACTTTGAACTCTGAGTTTCTTCTAAGGTCCATGAGGAGAGAGTTGAAATCATTTAACAAAAGACCACAAATACAATTAAAGAGAAAGTGTAAAAAAGCAATATATATAATTTTTAAACAAAATTTGATACCTCTAGGGCTGAAGTCTAGATCTGTTAATATCATTATTTGTTTTTAAGTTACTTTGGTTCCCTGGATCTGGGCAAATTGCCAGCAGTGGATAGAAAAACAAGCTCAGCAACAATTTACAGGATGGTATGGTATAACCATCATCAATTAAGGATACAGTTTTGCAGTAAACTACTGTTATCTACAAAAAGAAACCAGTGGGAAGGCATGCAAGAAAATAAAAACTTTCTAAAAGAGCTAGATGTAAACTTTAAAATTTGGGAAACTGTTATTGTGCTTGCTTTCAAGGCTATATCATCTGCAAATGAAATTGGTGTCAGATTTCTATTCCTTATGTCTGCTATCACTGCAGCAATAATAAAACGATATAAAGGAGCAGATGTGGCTCGAGCGGTTGAGCACCTGCTTCCCATATGGGAGGTCCTGGGTTTGGTTCCTGATGCCTCCTAAAAAAAACAACAAGCAAACAAATTGAAAAACCAACTCAGGGAAACCGATGTGGCTCAATGGTTGAGTGCCAGCTTCTCACATAGGAGGTCCTGGATTCAATACCTGGCCGCAGTACCTAAAAAAGTAAAATAAAATAAAATAAAATATAAAATAATGAAAACAAACAAACAAACTGTATCTGCTCTAAAGGACCTATATTTTATATTCTCAAATTTGGACCTAAATTTTTTAAGGGTTTGAAATGGAATTGAAATATAAAACTTAATTATTAAAAGTTAAAAATCAGAACAAGATCATATGTTTACTGCCTTTCATAATAAGCATTGTCTGTATGGCATTCTTCAAGAATATAAGTGGTTGAAGCCTTTGTGAAAAATGATCAGACAGTTGTCTAACTAGGAAGGGGAGAAGAAAACACTATTTTGTTTGACTTACAATCTGGAAAAATAATACTTCACATGAAAGCGTAACTTATTCTGAATAATCTGTTGTGTCAGTATCTGGCAAATATTTTAAATGAAAATGATTATGTGTAAATGTAAATATGACTATCATTGACCATTTTCTAGTGGTAGAATCTGCGAAGTGTTCCTCTCACAGGATCATCCTTCCAAATTGTAAGCCTGCTGGTAACAACCACCACCAAAATGCCCACCCAAGTACCTCTTTGGCAGCCCAGGGTCCTGGCAGATCCTTCTAATGGAAGGCACTATTGTTTGTAATAGATCATCAGTTGGATCCACTTTTGACCAAATAAATCACGGTTTATTTACTTGAGAATTGAAGCTCATGTGATCTGTATCTAGAGTTGATCAATGAATGACAGCAGTCAACCTCTAAGCAAAGGACAAAAAGGGGTGCATCTTGTTTTATTGGCTGGGAGCTGGCAACCCTGGAGAAATAGTTCTAAATTTTCTCATTCCCAGCCCTCTTTTAAAGGGCAGGGGTGTTTTACAGTCTTGTTCTTTCCTCCACAAACCACATTAGGTTTGCATAATCTAAACTGCTTCTGAGTGAGACTGCCTACAGTAGCAGGACAGAATGCTATAATTCATCCAACATAGACTCTAAAGCCAATTCCTAATTCAGCATGAGCATTCAGTTCACCCGTGTGAGTTCTAAATCAGCATCTTTCATATTTTCTAGTATCATGTAATGTGCTTATCAGAATAAAATAAAATGTACTTAGAATTAGTTTGATATTTATCTTGGTCACTGGCACCTAAGGAAAGGCAGGCTTAATTAGGAAAAGATGAGGTAGAACATGGGGACTTCTGGGTACTTGAAAAGATTGAAATGATGTTGAGCTTAATGATGGGGATGGTTTTCCTTTCCTAGATACAAATTCATTTTAAAGCAATGCTCTAACATTTATCAATAATAATTAGGATTTTTCTTTAGACTCAGAGGTGCATAAGGGGAGTCCCTGAGAGAATAAGAGAAAAATTTTTCTGAAGAAATGAGCAAGGACTAGACGTGAGGGAAAGACAAAAGAGGGTTAAAGAGATATATGTGCATATGTGAAAAAAGATTGACTGGGATACAATTTACTATGACTTTAAGGTTGAAATACAAAGTAAATTATTGCAAGCTGTGACAGTTATAAACTTTTTAGAGACCCCAGAAAAGATCATGTTCTTAGAGCTAATCTATTCCTGTGGGTGTGGGACCCTTTGATTGGGTTGGGTTCAGTTGAGGGGTCTTTGACTATGTATGACCCAGGGTGGGTCTTGGTCCTCTTGCTGGAGTCCTTTATAAACTGACAGCTGAAGCAGGGACACAGAAAAAAGCCAGAGAGAGATAAACCCTGGGAGGCTGAAAGAGTTTGGAATCAGCAGTGCACAGAGGCATGGAAAGAGACCCCTGAGAGGCAGAGAGAGAGGCCTGGAGGAGAGGGGAGAGACGAGCCATATGCCTGACCGCGGATGCTGAGCTGAGGGAGAACAGAAGCCTGGAGGGTAAGGCAGAGCCCTCGGCAGGCCACCATTTTTCCTTACCATGTGTGGCATGAGTCCAGGATCATCAGCAGCCGAACTTTGATGATAACTTGATTTGGACGTTTTGACAGCCTCAGAACTGTAAGCTTTTAACCTAATAGATTCCCATTATAAAAGTCACCCCATTTCTGGTATATTGCTCCTAGAAGCTTTTAGCAAAACTAAGACACACGCCTATCACCTCCCAGCCTGCAGGGAGAAAAGGAGGGAGTGGAGCAGAGGTCTGGGGCCTGAGAGGTGCCATCACTCATCTCTGGGTGATAGTACAGCTCAGTGGCTGTCTGCAATGGGCAAGGAAGAAGGGGGCCCTGAGCGAGAGTGGCCGGCTGGCTGGCTATATAAACATGGCATTTGTAATTTGAGGATGATTTATGACAGTAGGTGGTTTTATATTATGCCATTAGAAAAAGTATATTCTTTATCACTCATCATAACCATTGCTGTTTTGTGTTGCATATTTACTACTGTCCAGGTACTGTGTTAATCTCTTTATAAATATTACCTCTTCTAACCCTGAAAGAAAAGTTTAGTTTTCCACATTTTTCCAGGTAAGGAAACTCAAGTTACATAAAAGTTAAGCATCTTGTCCAACTTTTCTTAGAACCACCAGCTAGAACCTGGTGGTTCTGAGACTTGAACTCTGAACTGGCTGTCCTGAACCAGTGCTGTGGTTAAGAATCAGATAATAGGCTCTATCTCCAGCCCATATGGGAGTATCATTCCATTAAAATATGGGGGAGGGGGAAATGTGCTCTTGGTACAGAGCTTGGCAAAAAGTACATATTAATTAAACATAGTGATTATCATCTACCTAAGTAAAATATTGCTTGTTAAGTACCAACAGGGCCAGTGTTGGGTCTTTGTATTCATTCCTGGTTTTGCTTCTTTCTGCACTTTGGTAGTCTTTCTCTGACCTCCAGGCATCTCACAGGTATCCATAGCTCCACTTGTAAATCTGTCGATTTCCCTTTCACATGCTACCGGTTTATGAGCTCTGTGAGAACAGGGACTGTTCCTGGCACATAGCAGGCAGTTATTAAATATTTATTGAATCAAATAATTTAGTTGAACAATCAAATCACTTACTATTGGCTGTAAGGGAAATCATCTGTACTTTAATATGTACAATAAAATGTTGAAGTAAGATATCAGTAACATAAGGAGATTTTTTTTTGTCAAGAGTCTGTCACACATATCACATGACATACCATTAGGATTTCCAATAAAATATTACTATGTTTACACTTAACTAGCAACATGAAACATTTAAGCATTTTACTAGTTTCATAAGCTACCTCATTTCAAATCTATTTCACACATAGCACTGTGCCTTTCTTACTACATTTTAAAACTTAGGTTTAGAAACAAGAGTGCATATTGTAGCTAAGCAAGCTCATAATCATGTTTCTGAGACATATTATGACTTATTTGCTCCAACTATGTATCCATTCACAGGGGTAGAAAACAAGAATATTCTATTCTTGTTCTGATATGTCCTACTCATTCATGTTTATGGAATAAAATTGTTGTGCTTATTAAATGAGTCTGTGACATTTTCTAAAGAGTGAGGGTATTGCCCTCACACCCTGGCTGGATTCCAGTGTGGGTAATTGCATTCTGCTGTCTGGTTACCTTAGAGATCATCTCCCCTTCTCTGTAGGCCCCCACAGTGGCTGAGTTCAGCTGAGATATTCCTGTCTGCCATCCCTAGTTTTAAATAACAGGAGCTGGAGAGTTCTTGTCTTTAGATCTTATTCCCCACCTATCTTGACAAACTCAAAAATGTGTACACATTTTGGGGTACATAGGAAAATGTGGCTTTCTAATTTGGACTTTTCTTATAAAAAGTGGGCAATCTAATCAGAAAGAAAATTTTGATCCTTGACTTTTTTCTCTGTTCATGATCATATTTATTATTCCTATGGCAATTGGAATAATTTATCTAAATCTATTTAATTGTCCCTGACAGTGAACCTTTCATAGTAATTTCTTGGGTCTTTGGTTATTATTATTACAGTATGCCTGGAGGTAGTAATACTTGTGGGCTTATTTTCCACGAAAACCAAATGTTAAACTTCTAGATTAGAGGGCCCTCCATATTTTCTTCATCCTGGTGGAAATTTTCTCAGAATTATTTTATGGTTGCTCAATAAATAATGGATGAATGACATTCCCTTTGGCTTAGCATTATTTACTATTAAATACTGAGCCCATGTGTTGGACCCTAAGAGACCATGTATTGTGCAACCTAATAAAATGTTTTCAATTGAAATATTCCAGTTCCTGGACATGGGTGTCACTATATTGTGACAGGTTGCCCATAGAGGCAACTGCCTCCCCCCACTCCAGCCCCCGATTTACTCTTAGAAGTTTAAGGGTTCCCCCAAAAGCTAGGGCAGAATTATTATAGAATTATTATTGGGGCAGCGATCGCACTTTGCTCTGCACTGGATGATTTCATTTGTTCAGGAAAGGTAATTCATAACAATGGGTTCCCAAACTTTGATTTACTTCACAAAGGGAATGGAAAAGAACATTTGCAGGCAGGTGAACTAGCTGTACCTGCCCCATTCCTCCAGCCTAAGCACATTTTCTTTCTTCCACTCAAGGAAGTATGTTATTAATAAAATGTAAATGCCTTAGAATGACTTTATTATAGGGTTAAACTTGAACTGACTTTAAGTTTTAAGTTAAACTATCTATTATAAGTAATGGAACACTGGCTCCATATTCCTCAATAGACCTCTACATGTGGTGTCTTAAGACAGGTTCAGATTGTTCTCAGGGCCCTCTAGGGCCTCTCTCCTACTCCTTTACGTTCCATCTTGGGGCACTGCTGAGACCGTACTTGGTATCGTACTTTGGTATGTTGGTATGACCAAACTGCCATTCACTCCCTGCACACAATGGGTGTTCCTTTGGCCTGGAGTGTCTATCTTACTATCTCTGTTGGCTGATGATTATTCATCCTTCATGACTCAGTTTAGGTCTCACCGTGGTTGAAAAGCCTAAGAACAAGGACAGGTATCCTTCTTCCTTCTTCTGCATCCTGACTATATCTTTGGATATATTCTGTTTTATAGAAATTATCAGTTTTTGTGTGTCTTTTCCAGTACTGTTGGTGGAACTGAACTAAGATAGCTTAGGCCTACCTCCACCTACCAGAACCATGTGCTGAAGAGTCATTCTCCCCTCATTGAGGGATACTTCTTCACAGGATGTCAGCCTACAAAGAGAAAGTACAAAGAGCAATAAAAAGGAAACAGAAGCAGAGCAAGGAAGACCATGTTTAACTACACCTCCTTTTCTCTTGCTGTGGTTAAATGCAGTCCAAATACTTATTATATAATCAAAGAATGAATTTGTTTTTATAGTATATAAGAAAAGAACACAATTGTCTTCCAGGTCATACCTTAAGGACATCTTTCTCAAAGATTTGTCTGTAAGCCCCAAATTCCTCGCTTGCCATTTGGAATTGCTGTTTTCTTGTTTACAAAAAGTTTCAAAATTGACTCTTTGTGTTGTACCTTTAAGTTCTAGCAAGAAATTAATCATTTTGGTGGATACTCTTCTTAGCAAGAGTCAGTAGCTCATAGATTTTACTTCAGGACTGATTCACTGCCCTGATGCTCTGGTATCAATGAACACCAAATTAAAGTGCTACTTTGTATTGGAAATCTGGAAAATGATTATTCTATTCCCTAAAGAAGCAGTGTGATATTGTGAGAAGGGTACTGACCTGGGCTGTGGAAGGTTAAATTTCCAGTCTCAGCTTTAGAACCCATTGTGGGATTTGGGGAACTCAGCTTACCTCTTTGAGCCTCAGCTTCCAATTTTGTAAAATGGTGATATCTGGAGCTTGGCTGGGAACAAAAGCAGCAGCAGCAATTATAACAACACAAACTAAAAATCCAGAAGACATATTCAACCACTTCATACAAGGAAACAATTGGAGAAACTCTAGACATTTTTGAAAGTTTCTCTCTTTCATATGAAACCTTGGCAGAAACAACTGTGTGTTTAGTTTCCCTTATTACCTAATGCATAAGAACACTGATGACAAGGGGAAGATTTAATTTTTAAAAATCTTGTGTGTAAATCTGGTGTGCAGGGTTGAAGGTCAGGCAACCTGCGGTCTGGTTCTTGCTGTTGGGAGAAGCTGGCGTTATGGAGGCCTGAGGAGGTCACATACTGGTACTGGATTAGTTAGCCAAAAGGTTGCTGACACGAAGTACCAGAAATCTGTTGGATTTTATAAAGGGTATTTATTTGGGGTAAAAGCTTACAGTTATAAGGCCCTAAAGAGTATAGCTCAAGATTACTTTTTCACCTGAAAGTTAGTTGCCATATGTTGAAGCAAGATGATGGGTGATATCTGGGAAGGTTCAGCTTTTCTCTTTCCTCTTAGGGCTGTGTGGACCCAGCTTCTTCGGATCTCAGCTGTAGGCTGGCATAGGGCTCAGCTGCTCTGCTCTCTTCAGCTGCAAACTACCAGGCGAATGGCTCATCTCTCTCCAGGGCCCCAGCATCAAGTTCTCTCCTCTTCTGTGTCTATGGAGTGCTCCCTATTCCTCTGTGTATCTTCTCCTGTGTTCTTCTTGAGTGAGTGTCCATTTATAGAGCCCACCAAGGGGGTGGGGACTCAACCTTGCACTCCTTAATGACCTGGTGGAATCAAAGCCCTAATCTTAACATAATTGAGTAAACATAAAACCTTTTAATTTAATACAATCAAAGGGTATCATGCCCAAAGGAACAGACCAGTTTACAAACATAATTTAAAAATATCTCTTTTGTTGGAATTCATAAATAATATCAATCTGCTACAGGGACCATTAGGCCAAGCCAACCAACCTTAGCCCAGTGGTTAGAAGCATGGGCTTTAGAATCTCTGGTTTGCTCTTTATTAAGAGTGTGACTTTAGGCAAGTTATTTAACCTCTGTGGAAATCAATTTTCTCATTTGGAAAATGAGATTAATAAAGTCTAACCATAGGGTTTTTGTAGGGATTGCATGTGTCAGTTTAGGTTAAGGATGCAATAAGTGGCAACAATTATTGTGAACCAGCCTGAGCTGAGTCTCAGAGTCAGGAGGGGCTTGAGCCTGAGGATCCTGGGGACTCAATTATAACAATAAACACATCAGTAGAATAGGTTATAGGCTTGAACATGGATGATCTCATTTGTTCATCATAAAACACTTGGAAGTCATGCCGGTATTAATTCATATTTTGGGTGAGGAAAATGAAGCTAAGAGTTTAAAGAATATAGATAATAAATAATAATAATATAGTAAGTGGCAAAGATGAGGCTCAAACCGAGGTCTTCACTGTCCTAACATATTCTATCCATTGTGATCCTTCTACTGAGTGAATCTGTGCCTTAGGTTAGTTAACTTCTCTGTTCAATTAATGAAACGACTAAACAAGCTTTAAGGACCCTTCCATGATTTCAGACACCATGTAAATCCTAAAGAAAATATTTTGAAATACCACTTGGTTTTAGAAGAAAAATATGATATTGCTGCATATGCACATACAAAATTCAGGATGTTTCTGGCCATTAGTTGGGGGCGGGGATGGGTTGATAGTGAAATTGGAGCAGGATACACAGGGGCCTTCAACTTTAGTGGTAACATTTTATTTCCTCAGCTGGGGCTGGATATATGGTAGTTGTTGCATTGTTAAATATGTACACGTACTTGATATCTGAAATATTTAACAATCTTTTCCAAAGAAGTCTGGAAGGAAACCCATACAAATTAAAGAAACATTTTGGTACATGATAAAATTATGTTAACATTTTCATAACCTCTTATCAGAAATATTTTACAGGGTGAGTTTATAATATGGAGAAAATGAAGCATTATAAAAGATGAATTACTTTCCTAAAAGATCTGACATTCCCCATAGTTTACCTTGACTTCAAATTTGGGACCATAAATCTATTGTATTTCTCTTGGCTGGGACTGTGGATTTGGTGGCAGGATTGTTAAGAAAAATAAGAAAACCAGAACTTTTGTCTGAATAAGTTGTCTTGTTTATGAGAAGCCTATTTTGAGAAATAGGCAGTTTCACGTCCCTAGTATGAATGGACAGCCGCAGCCAATTAGTCAGAATCCTTACAGTGCTGCTGCCAGCAACATAAGCTCATACATGCATAGTGCTTTACAGTTTATAAAGCATTTTCACACACCTCATACCATGGGAGCCTCACAGAAACCCAGTGACGGACTTATTACTATTAGCATTTTTGCCATTTGCAAGTGGAAGAAACCAAGGGGTTAAGTCTAGGCTCGATCAGCTGGTGAACTGTAGAGAAAGCCAAGAGTAGAACCCACATCATTTTAATGCAAAAGCCCATGATGGTTTACCACACCACAAAATCCTTCTCTGTGTTTGTAACCCCCATCTGGTACTTTCTTTTCTCTCTCTGAGATAGTCACTTACAGCAGGTTGACGTCACCTTGATTTTAACTTTCTATTTCCAGAGTCTTGACCTCTTTCCTACTGCAGTGATTGAATGTAACTAAGACACACTAGATAATTCCAAATGTCCATGGGTTTTGATGATCGTTGGCTGTGCATACATTTACTGCTATCACTTTTCAGGTTTTCCTTGTAGTGCCAGAAAAGGTGACTTTTTCATCAGTTAGCAAGGTAAATATTCCACTCACCAACCCTGTCAAAAACAAACAGAAACTAAACAATTACAATGTCTCTCCTGTGGCCCAGGATGTTGTCAGTGGCTCAGGTGAAAGGAGAGGATTCTCTCCATTTTTGTCTTAGTGTCTAACATGTTGCCTTGTGCAAAGTTGGCACTCAATTGATTAGTTTTAATTTTGCCTAAGCCCTTACATTCTCTGGGTTCCAGCCTACTCCTCTGTTGAGTACAAAACTCTGTTGTACTGAGTACAAACCAGCCAAAGTAATTATTAAAAAGGGAACTTTCTTCAATGATTTCCTGAATTCAGTGAAATTATTTATACAGAGATGCCTTTCTGCTAAACACACTTTACTTTGATTCTGGGCTGATATTTAGCTGGTATACACAGGTAAGACCATTGTTGATTCTGATTGGTCAGGACTCATGTCACATTGGTTGTTAAATATTTTGAATATCACCCATTCCTTTAGTAATATCAAACTATTTTACACTCCCCAATCATGCATACATTTTTATGCTCTGTGCCCTTTAAGTAGTCAGCTTTCATCTTCCAGGAACATTCTTCATGTCTTTACTACCTCAAACATTAATATTAACTTTCTTTAGCCCTACTCAAATATCACTGCTGTTGTATAATATTCCCTACTTTCTCTCCACACAGGCAAATTTTTGACTCCCTATGACTTTCCAAAAAAAGTCATATCTTGATTACAGCATTTAATATATTATATTGCAAACATCATTTACTAGCTTGGGAGCTTTTTTTTTTTAAGATTTTTAAAGATTTTTCTCTCACCTCCTCCGCCCCCCAGCCGTCTGCTCTCTGCGTCCGTTTTGCTGTTTGTTCTTCTGTGACCGCTTCTATCCTTATCAGCGGCACTGGGAATCTGTGTTTCTTTTGGTTGCGTCATCTTGTTGTGTCAGCTCTCTGTGTGTGCAGCGCCATTCTTGGGCAGGCTGCATTTTCTTTCACGATGGGCAGCTCTCCTTATGGGGTGCACACCTTGCTCATGGGGCTCCCCTGCACTGGGGACACCCCTGCGTGGCACAGCACTCCTTGTACGCATCAGCACTGCACATGGGCCAGCTCCACACGGGTCAAGGAGGCCCGGGGTTTGAACCACAGACCTCCCATGTAGTAGGTGGATGCCCTATCCATTGGGTCAAGTCCGCTTCCCAGCTTGGGAGATTTTTGAGAAAAAACTACTTTGAAATCTCCCATGTCTAGCATAGTATTTGGTATATACTGAAGACTCTCCTCAAACATTTATTGAATTGATGGATAAATGGATCTAGAAAAGTTTCATGAAAAGGGATTCAAATTTGATTTTGAAAAGTAGGTTGGGCCTGGGGCCTGGAAAGGCATTCCAGAATAGAAGACAAGCTTGTGCCAAGAGTAAACTATGGTACAGTGAGCCTAAGTTGAAGATATGTCACTTACAGATTGTAGTTTAAGATAAGTAATTTGGGATGAAATTGTGGTAGACTCTGACAACCACAGTGAAGAGTTAGGTCTATGAGAGGTCGGAAGTGGATATCAAGGTGAGATTAATTTTGGAGGCATAATTATAACTGACAAAGTATAGAGCTAAATTGAGAGGTCAGCAGTAACTATTGTATTTCAAAATTGAGTGATTAAGATCTATCACAGGAGGCTTCATAGAGTTTGTGTTTTGGGAAAGAAAAAGAGACAGAAGAACATAGATCCTTCCAGCTCTAGACTCATATTTCAATTCACCCTCAAAGCCTGAATTGAAAGGTTTACCTCACATATATTCCCCCTTCCCCCCACATTTATCTTAATTTCCAAGTGTAAATACATGTGACTGTCGAACACTCAAATGTGGCTCGTCCAAACCGAGCTGTGCTGTGAATGTACATACACACTGGATTTTGAAGACTTAATACAAAAATGAAAGAAAAACTCTAATTTTTATACTGATTACATGTTGAAATGATACCACTTTGGATATATTTGGCTAAATGAAATTGATTATTAGAATCAATTCCACCTGTTTTTCACTTTTTAAATTAGTTACTAGATCACTTAGAATTACAGTATATGGGAAGTGGATGTGGTTAAGTGATGGAGCTTCTGCCTACCATATGGGAAGAACTGGGTGTAATCCCTGGGGCCTCCTGGCGAAAAAGAAGAAGAGAAATTGTGCCCACTGGTGAGCCAGTGCCTGTGCAAGTGAGTCTCGCAGCAAGATGATGCATCAAAAGAGAGACTAGGGGAGAGGCAAGGTGAAGTGCCAAAGAAACCAGGAGGTGGAGCAATTGACAGGGACCCTCTCTCCACATCAGAGGTCTCCAGATTTGAATTCTAGGAGAGAAAATGAGAAGAGAAGACAACACATACAGCAAAAAAAAAAAAAAAAAAAAAACAAAAAAAAAAAAAAAACCAGTAGGGCGGGAGGAGAGGAAGGTGGAAAAATAAAATAAATAAAAATAAATCTTTAAAAAAAAGAATTAGGTATATGATTCATGTTATATTTCTGTTTGACAGTGCTGGAATGTTTTTCTTATTCAACAACCAGCCAAGAAGCCTTTATTTACTCCCTGTTGTATAGGTGGTTATGCTATGTACTAAAAACTTTGAAGTTAACTGAAAGGTGACAATTGTTGTGAATTATGTCTATTTAGGGCTTGATAACATTTCAATCAATGTTCAGAACATTGGTTAGAAAGTAGATTGAATGTCTATGCATTTGCTACCCTATTCAGTGATTTGCAATTATCCACTAATAATCTGTGTGTCACAAAACACTCAGGAATTAGATTTACAAGTTCTCAGAACCATTTGGTTAGTGGGAAAGAATTAGAACATAAACACGGGTGAATGGCCAGGACACAGAGTCCTAGAATACAATCAACTATGCATAACCCTCAAACTATACTCAATAGACTATGTTCTTTCTCTGAAGAGTCATAAGATACTTCCTAGCTTCATAGTGCCATGGGGCTACCTGTATCTGTCAGCCACGGTGCAGAAGAAAGAGGAGAAAAAGAAGGGATTATTTGGGCTTTATAAATACTGAAATTTTACATAAAAAGGAATTGACTATGTGTTAATGGTATTGCTGATACTATATATGCACTACCCTTCTGGGATAAACCACATAATTTATAGAATCGAATATGTTTTGTTGGTTTTTTTAATAATTAATTTTTTATTTGTAAAGAAGCTTTAGATTACATAAATGTTACATAAAGAATCTAGGGGATTCCCATATGCTCGACTCCCACCCCCTCCCACACTTTCTCCCATTAACAACACCCTTCATTAGTATAGTACATTTGTTACAATTGATGAACCCATATTGAAGCATTGCTACTAACCATGTACTACAATTTACATTATGGTTTACACTTTGTCCTGCACAATTTTATAAGTTATGAAAATAAGCAATGGCCTGTATCCATCACTGTGGTGTCATGCAAGACAAATCCCATGTTCCGAAATTGTCCCCACATTACACCTATTTTTCCCTCTCCCATCCCTCAGAACCTCTGGAGGCCACTGTCTTTACATCAATGATTAGAATTTTCCATTGCTAGAATAATAATAAGTCTATAGTAGAATAATAATAAGCCTACTTTAGTCCATTGTTCATTTCCCAATCTTGAGGATTTGGAGATGGTGATGCCCAACTCTGCTTCTAATTGAGAGGGGGCTTAGATCCCATGAGGCAGATGGATGGAGCTATCTTGCTTGCAGTTGCAGACATTCTCTGTTCCTGGGGATGGACATTGTCCATCAGCAACTCCTTGTTAGTTGTCCTGGGTGAGTCCAGTGATTTGGAGAGTAAGTGTTGCAACTCTGCTGAAATTCTGGGCTCGACTGACACATGGACAGACCAAAGATTTAAATCTCTGGGACATATATATATCAAGTATAGTGTTAACTATGGGTTCAAATAAAAGGGGCAGAGGAGCCAAATATGTTCTTAATCAAAATGACTTGTCGTTGGCCAATGTCTTAACCTTTATTCTTTCAGTAGGGCGCTTGGCTTTCTATGTCTTGGTTCCTTCAACTTTCAAATGGGGGAGATTTTTAATTTGTTTTTATGGGAAAGCTAAGTTTTTAATTATAAAGGAAACTGCTTCAATACTACCAAAATTTACTGATGAGATTTTAAGTGGCCAAAACAACATACTACAAAGCATTCTTTGAGAATGGTGACTTTATTCAAGACGAATTTTTGACTGAGATAGTAATGCCTGTGGAAGTAAATAAGTAGCTAGAAAACATTCCTGAGTATTTATGAATGCAGTTTAGACTTGCAACTCTCAATTAATATCCTTTGTGGGAACATCTCTTCTTTAAAAGGGCTATCTGAATTGAGGTTAAGTTATGTTGAGTTTCCCAAGGTTTCGCCTGATGTGTTTTTTAGAATTTTGTTACTAAAAAGGGTTTTAATTTCCTTTTAAAAAAGAAAATTTGCATCAGTAACTTAATAGCCCACACCATAGACTAAAATGCTCTAAAAGTATGCACAAACAAAGCAAAAACAGGAAAATGACTAAGTTTGCAAATGAATACTGTTCCTTTTCAGGTATAAAGAACTGGATTATTCAAGGCTAGACTGCATATTTAACTGTGAGTTATGCATTTTGACAGAACCTTGTTAGCATTCTTGTTGACTATGAATAAGTATTAATAATACACTGATTGTACCTGGGATGCAGGCCTATATTCTGGCTGCATAATATGCCAAATGCATCATTGTTTCTATGCATGCAAAATGGAGTGTGTTTTTGAGCCCATATTAAAATATATGCTACTAAACTCAGTATCTACTCGGTCTAAAAAGAAAACATCTGTGGAAATGGCATTACTTTTGACAGAACCTATATATTTTAAAATATTAATGACACTTAAAACATTTTGTTTTTTTAGTTAAAGTTTTTAAAATAAAATGAAATAAGGCATTTTAAAAATCTACTTTATTTATGGAAGTAAAGACACATGGAATTCTCTCTGCCAGATCAAGCTATCTCTCTGGATTAAGGAAGCAGACAAACATTAAGTGACTGCGCTGGTGGTTAAACAGCTGAAGGAGGCACCACAGCTTCCAGCTTCCAACCATGGCTTCATTAAGGGCTAAATATTCAGTCTTGGTTCAGTCATGATTCATCAAGCTCCTATTGTAGATCAGGCACTAGGAACATAGACATGATCCCTGGTCTCATGGCACTGACAGTCTAATGTGTGGGGTGGGGTGACAATTATTTGTTATATAACTGTGCAAATAAATATGGGAGTGAGAAGTAGTAGTTAAGAGCACACATTTCTGAGCCAGGCAGGGGTTCGAGTCCTGGCTCCACCATATACTAGCTGTGGAATCTTGGGCAAGTTATTTGATGTTTACACGTCTAAGCATCCTCCTCTACAAGGTTGTTGTGAGCTTTTTGTTAGAACACATACTAGCCTGGCACGAGTTAAAGGGTATGTGTCTGCTATTCCTAAGGGCTATGAGAGTATATAACAAAAATGACATGATCTTGTCTAAGGGTGAGAGTGGTGTTCAGAGAAAGCTTTCCTAATGAAATGATGCTTGAATGGGGCTCTACGGCATGGGTGAGACTTAACTAGATGAAGGGTTTTGGAGGTGGAGAAGGGAGTGGGTTGAAGTTGGGAAAGAGCTTTCCAGGCAGTCAGAATAACATGGGCAAAGACTCAGGCCAGAGGGAGTGTGGCCCCTTCAGGGCACCAGGAGCAGCACAGGGTGGCTGCTGGGCTGCAGAGAGGGAGAAGGGGAATGCAGGAGAAAAGAGAGTAATGATCTTTTTTTTTTTTTTTTTTGCTCACAGCAGGAATTTGAGTTTGCTTAGATTCCTTTTCTTTTTTCTTTTTTTTTTTTAATGGTTCTCTTTCTCTCTTGAAAGCAAGGGGGGGCACATTTCTCTATGTCTTCTCTGTTCAGCCTAGCAAGTAAACATAATTCACAAGTAGCTCTACATACATAACTGAAATACAACATTCTGTCTAAATATTAGATGTAAATTAAATTGCCTCTTGGTGTTCAACTTATCTTTTTGTGTACATTATAATCCTCTATTTGTATTTATGGTCCACAGCCGGAGTGCTGCAACTAGCAAGAGAGAATTTATAATACTCCTTACAAAAGAGGTGGGGTAGATGGGTACTAATTAAACCTAAGTAGTAAGAGACTTAAGGAAAAAGAGATTTCTGTATCTCTCCTAATGGGATGAATGTCATGTTCCAATTCCTACTTTATGTAAAATCCATTATACAATATGTAAAATAATTCTCCAAATCTTGATTTCTTCAATTGAAAGTGACCCTGAGCGTAAACTATAAGTCGAGCAAGGTTTGAATTTCTTGATCTTTGGCACTCTTTTGTTCTCTAGGTACGTGGTGTCTTAAATCAGCAGAATAATTTAGGAATGGTAGATACTGAAACAACTAATTTTTCTTTTCTGTAATCTGCATAGACTTCAAAATGCCTACAAAGCACAAAGTGCCAGTTCATATAATTTGTTGGCAAGGATAAAAAGAAGAAAGGAAATTATTTCCTAAGCGTGTGAATCAGCCCAGCTTTAACAGATATTTTTCTGTCATGTGCAGCCTGAGGGCTTATGCCTATCTGAGCTTTATTTGACAATTACCACTTGCCAGCCTAATTAAATGATAATTTATAAATACTGAGAAAGCATGATGGGGGAAGAGCAAATAGGTGCTTATCAGGGCATTGAATAAAGTTGATCTGCTTCAGTGGCAATTTTCATCTCTTATCTTAGTTGTTAACTGGTCTCACTTTTTCTGTGTGTTTTGTTTAGGTTTGATATTTGTTGGGTTGATATTATCTACCCACATATTCACCTTTCTCCCCCATTTGGACTTCTAATTTTCCTTTTAGTATTCTTTTTGCAGCCAATCTCTTTATGAAATTATGCTTATATTTTAACTCATGATGTAAATTTAGCACCTAGAATTATACATATTCCCAGAGAAACCCCAAACAAATGATCAATTTTTTCTGTTTGTCTCTCCTGCCCGCCCCCCCCCCCCTTTTTTTCAGTGGCTAAGTTTTCTGTGTTGTGTGTTATTTTCTTTCGATCATTTTAAAATTGTCTGGGCTTTGCAGTTAATTACATTCCACAGAGTCTCTTCATCTAGTTCCTAGAATGCTGACAAATTTTTTTGTGAAGAGAAAAAAGCACCCATGTATGTCATGGGTTCTGGTGAGGAAGACTTCCTAACCTTGCAGTGCTAAGAATGATACTTTATATGCACCACAGAATTTTTACTATATTCCTACTGAATGCAGAAATTATCCAAAGAAGAATTCTGTAGGCTAGACTGTTTTTGTGCTATCAATGTTTCTTCTCCAGGTTCTGTACCTATTATAAATATTAGGGCAATCGCTGTGAAAGCCGTTGCTAGACTTTGGACAGAAACACAGATTTGTCCTGGGTAACCCAGATAAAGCACTGCAAGAGCAATTCTCTATTTGAATGGAAACAAATCAGTAGAATGACCAAAAAAAAAGAAAAAGAAAAAAGTAAAAATTGAATTTCTATGCCTTTAGAAAAGCATGTTCAAAGAAGGTTAATGGGTGGGGAAAGCAAGATACATTAGTGGGTCATGAAAAGATTGAGGTCTTTTTCTTTTTTTTCTTTTTTTTCCTGTTTTTTTTTTTTTAGCCATCATGAAATTAAATAATTTTAGTAACTACTGATTAGGGTTGTGGTGATTTGAATGAAGAGTGTGGGAATGGCTTAACTAAAGAATAACAAAATAAAGGGCTTTGGTGTTTAAAGTTGTCAATTCCTCAAATTATTCGGCATTTTGTCCTTATAAATAGCAATTATTTGCCTTTTTCAAAGCTGAAAAATTATCTTTCATATTCAAATATTTAAATATACAGTGCCATCATTGGGGCAAAAAAATCCTAATGTCAGAACAGATTTTTATACAAGGAATAATTTGAAAGTGGTGGATTAGTTTCCACCTTTTGAAACACAGTGCTTTCTGTAATCTTCAAACATTATTTAGGATAATGGAAGCCATCATCCTGGTTCTCAAATGTTAGCACTTCCATTAGAATTTGCCGCTACCTCTTATTTTTTATATTAAAATACAAGGCTTAAAAGGTATTATCTTACTAAAGGGGGGCAATTGTAGAGATGATTTGATTGAATAAAGGAAAAAGCTGTACAGGCCTTTTAAGATCAAGGATGTATTGATGGAAAGCTATCATTAGAGACAATTAATGTTCTCCAAGGGAAGAAATTGATTATGGACAGAGATGGACCCTAAGGAGCAGATATGTCTTAATGCTCTAAGGTCTTAAGGTTTATGCATTTCATTCACAGCATCTGTATTTTAACCCTTTGTAGTGACTAGAATACTAGCTTATTCTTGCAGAGCAATGTGAATTAAATGGGAAAAAAGATTGTCCTTATAAAGGATGTTCATAGCAATGACATATGAGTCTTAAAACAATATTAAATTAATTAAATTTGTAGCATCTTTTCTCTATATAGCCCTTTAAAGTGATCTAGAGACAAATATTTAGAAGAAGTGGAATTGGATGGTGATGGCCAGTCTGTGGTGCTATGGAAATGTGATAATGCCCAATAATTATGGTAAAGGTATGCTTTCATAAGGAGTAGCTGGACTTCAGAAGTATTTGTGTTTCCAAAAAACATATCCTTTTAACTTTGCTCGTTCTTCCTATAGATCTTGTTCAAAGCATTCACCATGTTGTTTAGCCAGTCCCTAGCAGCCGTGGATCACAATTGGGTACTTAATAAGGTGGCAACCCCACTGGGAACATTTCACATAATTATTCTTAGCAGAAAGAAGATTGTTATGGTTTTTTATTCCTATTTGAGTTTGGCAAAATTCCAGGTGATTTAGTTTGTGCTCCTAAAAAAACCAGTTATATGTCATTGGTGAATTCTACTTCATCTGTATTCTATAGCCTCACTTTCCTTTAGTAGATTCTGCAGGCCAGCACAATTAGTTCATTACCTGGCATCTGATACCAGCCCCAGAACAAATGAGTAAAGCAAAGTGCTTTTTGACCACAAGTTTCAGAGTGTTTCAATCTGAGCATGGGAGTGGTAGTTTTGTTTGTGTGTGTGTGTTTTACTTTTTTTTTTTTGAATTAAAGTTTATCATTCATACATTAACATACATAAGCAAGTATATAGTAAAAGCTGTGAACTTACAAAACAAACTTGCAAATCATCATACATGGCTCCCATACATTATCCGACCACCAACACCTTGCTGTTGTGAAACAATGGTTACAAACTAAGAAAGAGCATCGTCAAAATATTATTACAAACTATAGCCTGCATCTTACATTTGGTTTATTTTCCCCCAACCCACCCTGTTATTAACACCCTGTAGAGAGATTCCTTTTTGAAATCAGTCTCTCTCAAGACTTCTCTACACTCCCCAATGTGTATTCTGATAATTGCTAAGTAAATAGGAGAAACTCACACATGAAAGTGGTAAATAACTCATCCAGAGAGCTGTGTGATTTTAAATACCATTTAAGGAAAGGAATTTAGATCTCTGGGCCATAAGTTTGGGCTCATTAACAGTTAAGAAATAACTGTCATTTTATTAGTCCAGATCATTAAAACTGTTTGCACTTTAAATTCTCACACCTTAAAGGTACAGCTTGATGCTCTGGGACCCTAAAGACTATGTATTTCATTGACTGCATATGGACAAACTTTTTTCAAAACTTTCACAAACAGTTTGGAAGTAATTAATGTTTTTGAAAGTGAGAAAATAAGCATGTTATGTATCGTAGCACTCCTGGAGGATGACTTTAGGTCTCCCAGTTGCTATTGCCAACTCATGTCTCCAAGTACTCAGCACTTACATACCCAAGTACATGTATTTTGGTGACTATGGAGTGTCTTTTTCTGGTAACATAAGTATCTTCAATGTGAGTAAATACTTTCCTGTATGGCTTCTCTCGACAGGAAAAAATAGAGCCCAGACATTATATATCCAAAGATATGAGTCAAAGAAAAATTATGGCTAATTTTTTATTTAATTCTGAGAAAAGAGGAAAGGGCATAGATGGTGCCTAAAATTTTCATTGACCATGTTGTCGATGAGAAGCGGCATTAAGGGTCTTTAGGAGAGGGAGTGTAGTTTGTGGAAAGAGTGTACTTGGAGTAAGCATGACTAAGTAGAAACCCCAACAAAGCTGAATGGCTTTGAGGTTTTGAATCTGAATGTCTATGGTGATGATGGTGCCATTAATAAAAAAAAGTGAGGGAGAAGAATGAGCGAAGGGGGGACATAACACATTTGAGTTTCTGGTGGAATTCAGGTAGGGATACTTGGCAGACAAGTGGAAATATAGGTCTGTAATAAGAGAGCAGTTAAAGTTTGGAATTCCAGTGTAGACATATAAGAAAGAATCAAAAAGGGTAGAGAAAGCACAGAATTATGCTGAATGTATAATTCTAGAGAGGAAGAACTTTCAGGAAGAGGGTAGTCAGGTGCCTTAAATGATCCAGGGAGAACAAAGAGAATGAGAACCTAGAAATAGGACATTGGATTTGATCATCAGTAGCTCAGTAGTGGGCTGGGAAGTCAGATCTGCTTGGGTTCAAATCCCAATTGCCTAATTATGAGCTGTGGTCCTTGAGCAAGTTACTTAATCTCTCTGCACCGAAATTGATTCATCTATAAATTGAGAATACTTCAAAGTATCAATTAAATTTGTTTGTCAGATATAATGAGATAGTCTATGAAATGCTTAGCTTACCAAATATGCATGGGATGGTGGTACCATAACTAGATAATTTAGGGCTAAGACATGGATGAGTGGGTGACCAGGAAGTAGAGGAGCCAGCTAAATCCAGGCCATCCTTTGGTTGAAAGCAGGTGAAAGGCTGACTGTTTTGTGGAAAGGGCAGAGATCTGGGCAGCTTGAAGACTGCCATTTGTAAAGCACAAGACACCTATCAGGGGCTGGTCTGTGCCCTTTGCATAAGATAACTCATTGACTCCCCACAACAACCCTGTCAGGCAATGTTATTATGACATAAATGAGATGCAGAGGTGAGTAAACTCCCCTCCAGGGCACACTGCTGGTAAATGGCTGAGCAGGGATTAGGACTAAGGAGGGTCTGACTCATGAGCTTCCTTCTAATTCTGATGTTCAGCCAAGGCTGAGAAACTCTGGTCTAGAACAGTGGTTGTCAAACCAGACTGAATCAGAATCTCACACAGATTGATAGTTAAAAGGAAGATCGGTGGCCCCACCCTCAGTTTCCAATTTAGTAGATCTGAAGAGGGGCCCAAGACTCTGAGATTCCAACAGATTCCCAGGTGCTGCTGCTGCTGCCGTGTGGAACCACCCTGGGCCATGTCCTGGCCTAGAGGCTGAACGTTCACCTTTGGCGCTGTGCTGAGTTGGGCTGGCAAGTTCAGTTAGAGTGCTCCCATTCCTACTGCAAGGCCTAGGTAAGGGTCCCTGCCAAGGTGCCCGGATGATGCCACCATTTCTTTGGCAGGAGGTACTTGGTCTGGAAATGCATGCACCTGGGAGTGCTTCCCAAACCTTAACTAGTGCACAGACCACCCTGGGATCTTGCTAATGAAGGCTCCAATTCGGGGGTAGTAGGGGGTCGGGGTGGGGTATGCTGAGCACCTGCCTCCCTAACCAGGTCCTTGGTGATGCCCTGCTGCGGGCCCAGGCTAGCCAGGCACTAAGAGTGTTCCCTCAGATTTGCCTCATCATCCATATCACCTAAGACGTTTTTACTACAGGTTTTGGCTTCCCTTGAGACCTACTGAATCAAAATGTCCAGGGGGAGCAACCTAGATATCTCTATCTTTTTAAAGCCACTTATTAACCTATTCATCAAATATTTATTGATGAGTTACTCTGTGCCAGAACTCTGTGCTAGGTGTAAACAAGGCAGATGGAGTGTCCCAGAGCTCATGGGGCCTACATTTTGACAGACAATAAATAATTACCCCCAAAAAGGTAATTATGGTAGTGATAACTGCCTTGAAGAAAACAAAGCAGGGTCTACACTCTGGGATAAGGTAGCTTTAGATAGGGTGCTCAAGGAAGGCCTTTTAAAGAGGAGCCATGCTGGTCTCTTCTTGTTTATGTGAGGGTCTTGAAGGAGGAGAAGCCAAGGCAGAGGCTCTGACCTGGAATGAGCTTGCTGATTGCCTGGAGTTCAGGGGGCCTGAGATTGAAGACCAGGCTGATTTGGGTATTTAGTCGCAATGGGAAAACACTTTGGAACTAATTTTTTTAGCCAGGTGTCAGAAAAAGGTGTAATATTCATTTTGAAAACATCATCAATCACCCCATCATTTGTCCCTAGAGCATGACCATGGAAGCTGTTATATGGTCCCCTGTGGCTAATAAAAAGAAATTGTCTCTGAAATTTTACAGTAATTTCCTGCTAATTATTTAACTATGTGGAAGTGATCATGTGCACAATCATAAGGTAACAAAAGGTTTGAAGAATTTTGTATTCACTTAGAGAATGTTTCTACAACTTTGGAGTATTTATTGCATAATATTAATAAATACTTTTTAGAAGGTTTGTGTGATTTGCCAGAAAGACTAAATGTGTTATTAAAAGGAGCAGGAGAATTGAAAGTAAAAAAAAAAAAAAAGAGTCAAGGAAAAATAAAGAAGGAATAATTGTGTTTTCTGGGGGAGAAAGTGAGCTCATATGTTTTTGGCATTAAATTACAAATGTGTCTTATGGCTACTATTTACATAGATAATAATTTTCAGAGCTTACTTCTTTCATATATGCTGCACTTAAGAACTACCTCAATGGCAGAGAAAAAATAAATAGGAAGGAATCTTTGGGCTGAGGCAGCTTTCACCTGAATTATTTTTTTTTCAAGCTGTGAGCACTCCTTAATTACGAGTTTAAAAAAAAACACATTTAAGATTGGTAACATATGTTGTTGTCAGCATGTATTTAGCACCTGCAGAAATGAACATGAAAAATGTGACAGCACATAGGTGGAACACCCACTGCGTTGACTGTGAACACTGTCAACAAATTTTACTTTGTTAATTTTTTCTTATTAAAAAAAGTCTAAGAAAAGAATTTAATAGTGCAGGTGTTCAGAGCATCACAGCAAGATGATATAATGGAGGGGGAGGTTGCAAACTTTTAGCATGAAAGCCAGGGTCTAGATCTGGGTATCTTCAAGCTTCACCTCTCACACACTTCCCTCTACCTCTCTTTAAAAAAAAAAAAAAAATCCCCTCTGCTTCCGGGCATTTTCCGCTCAGAGGTAAGGGCAGGAAGCAGCTGGGGTTCACACTCTGGATCAGCTGGTTGGCAGCCCCAGGCAGCCCGTGTCTTAAGATGCTTTGTCCAGAGGGTGGGCTAAGCGGTGTTTCTGGTCCATCTGCCTTTCTAATGTGGGTGAGAAGTCTCATAGCTTTTCCTTCCGTGGGGAAGGCCCTCTGCTTCTAGATTCTGTCTTCTGAACTCTGTGGTCACTCTTATTTCGGAGAAGAGGCCATTGCACTGAGCTAATGGCTTTCATCAAGACCCAGTGCTGGCAGAGCCCAGGCTTGGGAAACACTCAGTGATGCCGTGGTTGCTGTGTGTGTCTGCTTCTCTGATCTTACTGGTTTGTTCACTGTAGAATGGAAGCCTTGTAAGCTGTTTCTATTCTCTTCCATCATTGATTATTTCATTTCCTAGTTCTGTAAACTAGTTTGCTCAAAATGGGTGGGGAGTATTTTTCATTTAAAAGGAAATTTCTCCCTAAGAGAATTTGTCAAGGATTAAAAATAAACACTGGCAGGTATTTTGAAATTTTTACTTTGAAAATTTTGAAATCAGTTTGTTTCCACACTATCTTCCCCATTCTCACACCCCTCTTCTTTCACAGATACTGGCATTGACCTAAATGCCTCTCATTCCTCATTCTGGCAGGTGGTAAAAAGAAATCCATTAACCCAAAGTATTCCAGGGACATGAAATAGAAAAATTTAGGTTAAGTAAGTTAAGCGAAGTCTGTGTTTCCTCCCAAACCCAGGCAAAAACTCTTGATTAAGCCACAGCTCTGACTGCGTGGTGCAGGAAGCGTTTGCACTCCTCACAGCTGAGAGAAGACCCTAGAAATGACACATTTTACGCCTCTTAGATGAGACTCAGGAACTGGAAAGCACTTCACTGCCATCCCTCTGGGATGAAGAATCTGTTTGCAGTAATCACTGACAGTGTTGACAGAAGGTTCAAAACCATCTGCTCAAGGGCAAGTGTTAACTCTATCAAATCGTAATATTTTAAGCACACTGATCCCTGGGCCCAGGCAGCCTTGTGACAGAGCTCCCTCGGGCCATGTGCATCAGCCTGCCATCAATTATGACTCCACTGCAGAAAGAACTGTTACACCAGCCAAAACTCAGAGGCCCTTAGAACAAGAAATGTAGCAACAGAATCCACCTCGTTCCAGTCTTGCTAGCTGTAACAAATCTGAGGCTTTCTCATTCTTCAATACATTTTGTAATGCATCCATATATCTTTGCCTTTACTTTTTTTTTTTAATTTTGCAAATGAGCTGCTTGATTTGTTAGACCCCAATGCATACTGTCTTCAGTGTAGGTTTGTATAAGTTCATGTACACTTAATCTGCATGCTTATTATATGCACATAAACCAGACATATATTACCAGTTACATGTCCAAAATCATTGAATAAAACTTAAAAATCATCTGGTAGAATTTTGGCACATTACTCTCATTTTCTAACAGCCATCAAGTTGTTTAAGATGGTCAGAATATTTATATATTTATTGTTAATATACTTTGCCAAGACAATTGTTCCTAAATGTTTCAAAGTTAAAATCCTGTAGAACAAGTTTTTAAAAAGCATTTAGTAGCACGTTGGAGATGAAATCAACATTCCAATGAGCTGAAAACATTGACTTCTCAAAGGAAGCTAGTTTAATTTTCAAAGACAGATCCAAGCGCTTTCCCCCAGTAAGGACCCAACTGAAAAGAAAACGCATTAGCCTGAGCCATTTTTGAGGATATCTCCCTGCTTCTCCATCCTTGTCAAAGACATTGCAGTAAAACTGATACTATCTTCCTTGATAGCTTGGTGGAAGAGGAAACGGATATATGGAGAAGAAACAGAACACTAAGAGAAAGTTCTCAGCTACAAATCTGCCAAAAGTTCAGATATGGCACTTTTATTTTTAAATGTTATTTTTGTGTGTATGTGTGAAAATTTCATCCTATGCCTGTTATGATGTTGGACATTATAGGTGCTCAATAAATAATACTTGCTAAGTAAATGGATATCATCAGGGTTTATGTTCCAGATATACAGGAGACAAATTGGGAGGATTCTGAAGTTACCACCACCTCCACAGTACCTAAGCATCACTGGGTGTGTAGTGCCATATGCCAGACACTTATAACACATTATCTTATTACATACCTACCTTAGGCATATTAGGTAGGTCATATTATTATTATTAGTCCCATTTCAGAGATAAGGAAACTTTTATCTTAAGCATCAGATAATGCTTGGAGAGCTAAGTAGCTTCACTAAGACCACACAGCTAGGGAGGGAGCCCAGCTTAGAACCTAGGCAGAAGGCTCCAAAGCTCATTCTCTCAACAAAATGCTGAACAACCTCCAAAAGGAAACTAATATCTACAGAACTCTTGGAGACCAAAGGGCATATATCAGATGGCAGCTCTCTTTTCAGAGGCCCATTAAATGCCACCCACCCATTTACAGGCCAGACATTTACTGAGGGCCAACCACTCTGCTAACCAGAAGAGATGGGGAGATTGGCCTCAGGGACCAGGGTACTAGTTCTTAACATTTGAGGGTTGCATATCCCTTTGAAAGTCTTGAGAATGTTGTGAAACACCTTTCCAGATGAAATATACAACTACACAATTTTCCATACACTTGCAAGTATGAGATGTGCGTTTGTAATAGGTTAAGATCTTCTGGGAGAGGCTGCCCTGTAATCCAACAAGGCAAAAGCCACAATGGACATTTTTTAATTTATTTTTAAATTTTATTTTAAAAGAAACTTTAGATTACATAAATGATACATCAAAAATATAGGGGGGAAGTAGCTGTGGCTCAATCAGTTGGGCTCCCATCTACCATATGGGATGTCCTGGGTTCACATCCCAGGGCCTCCTTGTTAAGGTAGGCTTGCCCACACGCCACCAAGAGCCGCCAGCCCGCAAGTGCTGCAGAGAGCCAAATCAGCAAGGTACACAACAAAAAAAAGGGAGACAAGTAAAATAAACACAGAGGAGCACGGAGCGAATGGACACAGAGAGCAGACAACAAGCAAGCTGCAAGGGGGGCAGGGAATTAAAAAAAAAAAAAAAAATATATATATATATATATAGGGAGATTCCCATATACCCCACCATCTCTCCTCCCACACTCTTCCTCATTAACAACATCTTTGATTAGTGTAGTACATTTGTTACAATTGATGAACACATATTGAAGCATTGCTACTAATCATGGCCTTAGTTCAGATTATAGTTTACACTTTGCACTGCACATTTTTATAGTTTTTGACAAAATGTATAATTCCCTGTATCTGTCACTGCAGTGTCATTCAGAACAATTCCAGTGTCCCCAAAATGCCCCATGTTACACCAGTTCTTCCCTTTCCTTTCCCTTAGAACCTCCAGTGACTAGTGCCTTTATATCAATGTTACAGGTTCTTCCACACAATAGACGTTTTATAACAATTCTGGGTTAGTACAAAGGGAGGGTTTGATAATTGCTTAGATAAGTCAGGAAAATGAATCTTGCAGTTCTGTGTGTTAGACTGAAACCTAGCTATAGAGCCCCATCTCATATAACACTTAGGAACTCTACATTTTAATTGTTTCTTCTAAGCTGTCAGTCTTTATCATTTGCAGTTTTTTAACCTGATTGTCATGAGATAATGAAGTATTTGTGTTATTTGATATTTATCTCTGCCATCACAATAACATTGTGGTTGCTCTCACTCTTCAGTTTTTATTATAGTTCCCATTTTAACTGTGACTCTGTGTGCATGCATGTGTGTGAGAGAGAGAGAGAGAGAGAGAGACTGAGACTTAGTAAACACATAAACACACACTTTCACTCATAACTAGGAATCTTGGTTAATGGAACCTTTTAGATCATCTGGACCTCTTGAGTTAGTTACTTGAGCTTTCAGAGCTTCAGTTTCCTCATCTGGACAAGAATACCTATTTCTCGGGGTTGTTGCAAAGATTAAGATAATGCAAAATATCTAGTACTTTATCAGACACATCTTAAATGTTCAACAAATATTAATGCCTTCCTCTGTCTTCTTGCCCTCTTCTTGGATTTTTCATTTGCTGTTTGTGAAAGAAAACAATGTTAGTAACTTTGGTTCACAGGGAAGAAATGGAAAGTAAAGTGACATATTCATATAAAATTCCTTGGAGAAAGGTTTCCTGAAAATTAACTGTATTTAGATTTGGATTTGTGCCTTTTGGGTTACTATTCCTGAGGTGAAGCAACCAAAAGAAAAAAAATTCTATATTAAAATAAATATGCTGGCATAATATCTTGCTACTTGAAGATTTTAAAAACAGTGATTTTAAATTTTTACATCTTCAAGGCCAGTCTTTTGGGGCTCTTCTGAAATATATAAAGAATTCTGCAATGCTGGCCCCCCCCTCAACTTCTGCCATTTATTCTTCAAACCCAAATATGGTGCTGAACATGAAGCACTGTCCTAGGTGCTGAAGGGACTGTCAGTAATTAGAAACGCTATAGATTTACGATAAGATTAGGCAACAATGAGGGATAATTTTTAAATGCATATGGGTGTACAGATAATGATTATCCTAATGAATACCCTTGACTCTGACAATGGAATTTGGAGATGATATACAAAAGTGATCCCTAAAATTCCAGCTTTAAAAAATAAAAATAATAAATAACTGACAGTAGACTGTAAATTCTTATATTAATACAAGGAACTATCAATATCTAAACTTCCAGGATGATCCCCAAGGAGAAAATGAGGATCTCTGAGTTGTGTTTCTTGTTTGATTATTAACAGCATTAGTGATAAAGAAGTTTGATATGTGCTTCCAGAACTACAGAGCATTCAGCTTTTTCCAGATGGCTGGGTTTTTTTTAAAATGTCTTCTGAGGAGTGTAATTTGTTATTCACTAAATGTATCCTGATCTCCTTGTTGCCCAGGAATTCTCTCCCTTCAAGAATCTTGACTCTTGGCCCTTTGGACTTTCCTCTATGACAGGAGGCTGGAGGCTATATTCACCTGGTTGTGGTTGGTGAGGAGAGAGATGGAGAGCAAGTCTCTAGGGTCATTTAGAGAGAGAAGAAGAATGCTGGATGTTAACTGACATTTGTCATGGTCAAGTTCTAATGTAGAGGAATGGTCTTATTCTTTGAGAAATAAGAATTAAATAGGAGAATTGCCAGCAGAATAGTTGTCTTTGGCAGGTCTGGATCACCAAGGCCATGAATGCCTAGCAATGGCAAATGAAACACTGAAATGTGTTTTAAAATTTTTCCATAGGCTGTGATGGGAAAAAGGAAATTACTTAAGTTGCCCCTGGGAACAAGTGTTTTCCTCACACTGTGAAGATATTTAGGGAATATTTAGAGCTGTGAGCTTCTCTAAGTGCATCGTGTCTCTTGCTTTTGCCTTGCTGAGTCCCTTTCCTCTGTTGCTTCATTCTTCCAGCTGCTTCTGTGAACTGTCCTCTGTCGTGGTGTCTCATCTCCCATGGCTGCTCAAATGTGATTCCCCTGAGCCTCTCTTCCTCTCCAGCTGCATCTGTTCACCTCCCCTGCTGATCGATCCACTTCTTTAGCTTAGGGACAGCAAGAGGAAATGATTCCAGCAGCTAAACAGCTTTTATGCAGAGAGAATATTTAAATATTCCCACTTTGCATGATTCCCCTTTTACCGCATGCTATGATCAGAGGTTAATGAAGAAAGTTAGGTCTTCTGTTGGTTTTTAGACTGGAAGACTTTAAAAAATAAAGACCAAGATCATATCTTACAGGAGGGTAGAAATATTTTTCTTTGTAAAAACCTATCCTTTGTAAATGTGATCCCAGGCTCCATTTTCCCCCTAACTTTGAATGATTCCAGTTAAATTAGAAGCTATTATTAATATTTATCCTTTCTAATAGATGGAATTTTAAAATGGGCATTGAATTCTGAATGTTTATATCACTGAAAATTATCTTTGGCTACAAAAAGTGTATTTTTATAGTGATATTTAGCAGGTATTTTGATTTTCTGTTTTATGAAATGAGATTATTTTTGCCACTTTTTAGCTCTGAGATATTGTGCAAAATAACCTGCTAGGTAGGATTGCTATGAGGATTAAATGTAGTAATAGCCTAGCATGGTGCCTGATGCTAATAAACACTAATTTATATATGTAAATATATGCACATATGCAAATATACATGTATATCCTCCATAGTCTGTTCAACATATTTATCTTTTAATTAGCTATACAATAGCTCCTAATGTTGCTATACCAGTTTGCTTATCTATTCCCTTATTCTTGGTCATTTATTTCTATTTTTCTTTCTTCCCTTTCCTTTCTTGCTTGCTTCTTTCTTTCCCTTTTTTCTCTTTTTATTTTAATATTCCCTTCCTACTTTCCTTCCTTTCTTTTGACCTCTGCCATCCTTTCTTCCTTTGTTTTTTCTTTCTTTTTATTATTCTGAAATGTGTGGAAAGAACACCTTGTGTATGTTTCTCTTTATCCTTCTGGAGTCTTCCCTTTTCATATAATCTCCCCAAATAAAATTTCTATAGCAAAGGAAATGAACAATGCCTCTCTATATTACCTTTCTCCAAAACTGAAACATATTTTCATAGAAATTATATTTGCATATTCCCCATAGTCCTGCCAACATTGGGTTTTCTTATTTTTCATTTTTTCCTTCTTATTCCATAAGTTTTAAATGGTATTTTAAAAAGGTCTTTTGTTCTATTAGCAAGGTTCTAATTTTTCTATTTGATGACTCATATTTAAAGTTTCCTATATGTAAATTGTCTATCTTCTTACTGCTTATCCAGTGAAAGCTGGGTAATGATACAATATATTTCTTTCAAAGTGTTTACATATTTTTAATAATAGCTAAACCAACAAATCAGTGACTGTTTTGTGCCAGGCATTTTTCTATAAACAATGACAAATTGGGATTAGAATGATAAATGATATGGTCCCTGGCTTTAAGGAGATTTGAGAAGTTTGTCTAGTAAAAGGTGACAGGTATAGGAAGAAAGTGCATTAGACTCTAACAAGTGTTGAGATGGAAAAATGTACAGGCTCAGGGAAGCCATATAGGAAATAGAATAATTCATCACACCAGAAATCAAAGAAAAATTTTGTCTTGGAGGGTCATAGAGGACATTTTTACCAGTTAAATTTTTCATTTTTTTCTTCTGATTCTCTTGAATTAACACCTCTTTTGATTGTTCACCAAAGCAACTTCACTGCTCACATCTGACTGATAATATCATGGGCTTCTTTTCTATGACCCTGATATAAAATAATATATGTGTGTGCAACACTGCATCAGGATTTATACTACTAGGATGTGTTTTTTAGGGCTCAGGGGAAAGGTAGAATGCAATTAATGGTGGAAGACATCCTCCATGCCTCATATGTGTTGGCATGTATGCCCAATTAGTGATCATATGCAGTCTCAAGTTTAAGATTGATTCACTCAAGTTCATCCACCACTGGACTCTTAAATTACTCCTGCCAGGAAGTCCATGGGCTGACCTCACCAAGGAGAGTGTCTCAGGGAGCAGAGTGAACTCTTCAAAGCTCCCTCCCCCATTCTAAGTATTTACAACAGAGTAAACCCTAATCTTTCTGCTATCAAAATCTTAAGCTCTTTTAGAATGATACTAATGCAAAAAGGCATTGGGTTATGAAGAGCAGAGTTTATCTGGTTTCATCTTCTCCTAGCTTTAACGTATTATTTTGTGGGTGGGCCTTCAATGTTGGGTTGGCCGGTTGGGTTTATTAATAGCATTTTTAAAAATTGAGACCCTAAATGAAATTGTTATTTTTTTCTCCTTTGGAAAACTTTCCCTTCCCATCTTTTTACTTTTCTTCTTTCTATGCTTTTTTTCTCAAATGTAGTTAATGTTAGTCTATGAGCTGCTTGAGGGCAAGAGATTATTCTATTCATCTTTGTATCCCATGTATTTAGCAATATTGCTGGCACATGGTAGGCACTCAACAAACACTTACTGTATGTCTGAGGCATGCCCTGCTGTCTGTGGGATCGCCCAAGATACTGCTCTTCTTTTCCTTAGTGTCCCAGTAATAGTAAGACATCTTTATGTGTCCCGATTCCTATTACTGACCCCACTCCATGTGAGAGAATTGCTTTCACTCCAGGTGTCTGTATATCCACTAGAGGGCACTGCTTTGTCAGAGGCTGTTTCCAGGTCTTGTCCTCAATACCAAGAGAGATACCTTAACTCCATGATCCACCCAGCTTCATATTCTATTTCTACTAATGAGTGACACTGAGTCTTCCATCACAGTTGTGCTTGCAGAAATATACTTAAGGTAGTAAATCATGAATAATAAACAATTTTAATTAAATTAGACACAAGCTAATACTTATTGATAAGACAAATGTGTATTTGATAACAACAGAGCATATACTAAATAAGAATACTCATATACATTGAGGTCATTCCCTGTGTTTACTTGTTTTTCCCCCCTTAGATTTTCCTCTGGTTAAAACTCAAAGGGCAAGGAAAGTTTTCATTATGTCTCGAATTTCATCTGTGCACTTATATAATAAAAGCATTATACTGTCATTGGGGAAATTCCAAGCTAAACACATTATACCCAAATTTCAAAGGTAACTTGAGTGGAAATTTATTTTAAATGAAAATGGTTGTATGAGTTTGCTGCTTGTTTTTAAAGCTATAAAAGTTATAATTTATGAAAAGTTTCTTCTCCCTCCATCACTTCTAATCCTGAAATCCCATAGAACTATCTTAAAGCAGAATCAAATGAGCTTCTAGGTTTTAATGTCAAACAGTTCAAGTTTGCAAATATTTTCAACTTACACGTGAATCAACACAGGGGATATGTGAGAAGACAAAGCCGTTCACACTGTCAGTGAGCATCCAAACACATCATTAACCCAGTGGTGACTCAGGAGGCCCCACTGGAGCTGTCTAAGGAAGCTGCAAAAGAGGGGAGAAGCCAACACGGAGAGGATTTTACCCAAGTTTAAAACCTTAACTCTGAATTCCGTTAAAGAATTTAAGAAGATGGTGAACAGTACCCTCTCAATAATTAAGGAGTAGACTATAAATACTAACTCCAGGAGACTTCTCACAAGAATCTTGTGATAATCTGTTAGTAAACTCTCTTTTAAATGATCCTTAGGGTCTTAAAAAAAAAAGCCATGGGCATTTTTGGTGCCAGGATGTAAAGTCGTTTGTGCAGTGTTTAATTAAGCTTCTCTGATTAAAAATGTAGGCTTAAATAACTGCTGATTTTGTGACAAGCTGTGGATATTAATTGTCTTGATGAGTTTTATTTTGTATTCCCAGGATAACAGGATCATATGTACACAATTGTGGTCAAGGGGAAAAAGCAGAAATATAATTTTTAAAAAGAAACATGCATTTTCTTAACTTAAACAGATATTATTCCTATGCAGGAGGCATTAGGTCTGAGACAGAAAAAATTAAAATATCCGTAAAAGAAATTGAGTCCCCCCCCCTCCAGAATTTATACCCAATAGA
The DNA here is from genome assembly GCF_030445035.2 of Dasypus novemcinctus. Taxonomy (NCBI): domain Eukaryota; kingdom Metazoa; phylum Chordata; class Mammalia; order Cingulata; family Dasypodidae; genus Dasypus; species Dasypus novemcinctus. The sequence goes on from NC_080676.1 coordinate 55,825,984, forward strand.
AATGAATACTAGGTTTTCATTAACTTAATTGAAATCTAGAGCCCATCTAGTTTCCCACTCAATAGTCCCAACATTCGTTTATTTATAAATGACCCCATTTCTCTTTAAAAATTATACTATTCCCCCCGGAGGGTTTAAAAACTTTTAACCAGGGGAGAAACTGTTTCTTTTCACCGATTTGATGTAGCAGATTATTTATGGAGCCAACATGTTGACAGTACTGTAAACTGTAAAAAAAAATGAGGCCTAATAAGGTTAATTGTCATCTGAACTTTCCTCTGTAGGCTGCAATCTGCGGACTTTGATTCTTTCTCTAGGGGAAACTCTGCCCAGATGGTGAAGTCCTCCAGGCCCTGACCCACAAGGGGCCTGCGGAGATGGAGAACAAGGTGCTTCTCCACAGACTAATTAATTTACTAGTATAGCACCTGTTCCAGAATAGCCAGGGCTGGAAGGGAAAGCAGTCCCTGGGCACAGTGGCAAGCTCGCTGGTAAATGGATTTCAGCTGATTATATTAAGCTGATGCTTTGATCATCTGAAGGCGTTAAAATGGAAGTATGTTTTTTCTGGCTGTTGGCCTCTGTTGAGTGTGGTTTGTATTATTATTATTATAATTGTTGAGTAATAGAAAAAGCTGTTTCAAACGTCAGTATGTCCCATTTAAAAAGTGTGCCGTGTATTTGTCTATCTTTTTTTCCACTTTAGAAATACATGTTGCCATAAAGCTGCCCCTTTTAAACAATTCTGTTTTCTTGTTTCCATTTTATTCCAGCCAAATTACTAGCTGGAAATCAAACACCAGCACAGATTCCTTTTAGCTGGAACATTTTATTATATACCCACACCTTTAATTCAGTTTGGGTAATTAGGCTTTAATCAGCTGAACACTATTTGTGAAAAAATCTCAGCCGCTTCTTCAAATGAAATTCTGGTAAAGTCGTGATATTAAGGTTTGGTGACTGTTACTGACATGCATAAATCCTGTGTAAACAAGACTTGGTAGTAAATGGATTTACAGTGTGAGTCTTTCTGCCCTCACTTTCACTTTATTGCCTCTTTGATTCCCAAAAGGATTAGAGGTAATTTTTTCAGTTCTTTAAATGCCATGAAACTGTTTCCCTTTCTAAATTAACACTGTGATCTTCCACTTAATTTGTTTGGCAAACTCGAGTAATTTATAGGACCCACTAGTCTTATGTTGCATAGTAATGGAGATAAGTAATGGCCTTACACCGGACAGCTTTCACCAAGGTTATAGTTTCAGAAGGAAAAAAAATATACTTGGTCACAAGGAAGACAGGCTAAAGAATGCAGATGATTGTAGCTATTTGGTAAATTAAACGATTTTGACTATTTCTAAAAGAAACTTATTTCAGAGAAATTATAGAAAATTTTCATTTAAAATATTACCATTATGTGTTCAGTTCTGACATCACCAACAGTGAAGTGCTATTAAAATTACGATGGGTAAAATTTAGCCCTTCATTTTCAGAAATATACTGTGTACCCTGTACAATATGAAAAGAGAACAAGCACAACACATTTAGTATATGATCCTGGGGCTTATTTCCAGATTGTCCTCTCTATTTGTGGCTTTATAATCCTTGGAACTGTCTGTTCTTGTAGAAGAAATTGAAAATTTCACGGCTGCTTTTTCTTGGTTTGCTATTCCAAAGTTCCAAAAGCATCTTTAAAATTTTTGTCTTAGTGGATTTATTTTTTTAAATACACATTTCTTTTTTAACACCCAAGTATAGGAATGTGTATAGTGAAGGTAATTGCTCCGCTGCCCCACTCCTGATGCTGCCCGTCCTTCCAGCTCCGCACAACCATCAGTTCCTTGCAAGACCCTCCAGAGGTCTTGTCATGGTGGTTTGGCATAAACAGAAAGGCATTTGGATTTTTCCCTGTGGTTTGTTTCTACAAGCCATTAATATCCCTGAGTGCGTATTTTGGGGCCATGGTACAAAAACACTCATAGTATATATTCCTAGAAATAAAATTACTGGGTTACAGGCATATGCATTTTGAATCTGGAGATTTATAGCCAAGTTGCATTCTAAATATGATGTATGAGTGTGACTGTTACCCTGCAACCAGGATTGCTCCCATGGTAAATATCATATCTTATTTTAATTTGCATTTTAAAATTATGACTGAGGTTGAATATCTTTTCAAATGACTAAAAACCACTTAATCTTCTTTTGATGTGAACAGCCTGTTCATGTCCTTTGCCAGTCTCTCTGTTGGGCCATCACTGTTAATTCTTTGGAGGTTGAAGAGCTCTTTATGGAATAAGGAAATCAGTCCTCTGTCTGTTAACATACGGTATTTGCCTTTCTGTGGCATTTCCGCCCGTATCTGTTGCCTCTCATTTACCATGGCCTCTATTCCTTCTCTTTATTGTTGGTGGTCAAGTTTAGGATGGCTTAATAACTCCTGGAAACTAGAAATGATAATGTGAGAAAGGGGTTAATTTAGGTGGTTTTCTAACTTTGACTTTTGATGAAGTAAGAGGAGAAAGACTTAAAGGACAAAATTAAAAGGAGGGTAAAGGGACTTTAGTGGTTTTAAAAAGGGGCTTTTACTGAAAGAAGACCTTGAAAAAAAATGGCGTTTGTATAAAAAAATAAAATAAAGCAATTTACCCATCATTTTCTGTTTTACTTTGCCATCATTACAGATATTTGTGTTAGAGAAAAAAATTCTCTTTCTAGATGATTTTGCCATGAAGTCGTATTTCTGTTTTGGACATTACAATTTGTGATCATGAATTGGAAGTGACTGTAAGGTCACAGATTTAGTATAATGACCTTGATCCTGGATGAAGTGGAGAGGAAGTGAGAGAACATTGTGACTAATAGCTCTTGTATAAGCCAAGTAACTTTTTATGTTCAGCTGCACAATGATGGCAGAGTAAATACAAAGAAAAGTTTTAGGCAGTTATGACCTTTTATCAAAGTTATATCTATTTGAGATGTCTCCAAAGTTACCATCATTATTATTTTCTACAGAGCAATAGTTAAAAGCATAGACTCTGGGACATATGGCCTGAGTTTCAATCTTGGGTCTTCAAGTTCTCATCTGTAAAATAGGGTTAATAAGTAGAAATATCTTCATAGGATTGTTATAAGGGTAAAATGAGATAATATATGCCTGGCATGAAATAATATATCAGTTATTATTTGATTTATGAATTTTCAAAGAGCGTTTGCAAAATATTACCGAAATTTCACTATACTTGACTTAAGTTAAGTGAATAGACACCTATGAAACTTTCTTACATGTATCAAAGTATTTTGCAGACTTCATGAGGTCACGTTTGAACAAATTCTGGATAAAGTTACTTTATAGTATCTCTTTTCTCTTTGGAATGCTTATCCAAATATGGTTAATGGTAGCAACCTGATACTGTTGTAATATTATCAGTTTGAAGTTACCCATGGCAAAGGGTCTCTGGAATGCTTCATTAATCTTATAGGAAATATTGGCCAACTCCCTCCATCTCAAGCCCCATTGCATTCTTGTGTTTGTTCATGCTGTTCCTTCTGTTTGAAATGCTATTCCTGCCATCACCATTCATGTAGAAGTATATACCTCCTTCTATTTGTCGAGGAAATTGGCAGCTAAATTTTATTCTAAGTTGCTTCTGCTAGTGAGCAAGCATAATGCAAAGGAACCCTGCTAAATTGGAACTGACTATCCAGTATTATAAGACAAACAAGTGTGTTTGTTTATTAGTTTTAAGTGAGTGACTTTCAATCATTCCAGTCAACATTTCTGATATGAATATTTTCAAGTGAAATGATTGCTATTGTGTTTGTTAGTTTGGCAAATCAGAATCTATTTGCTGAACACCATTAGGCCAATATATCTTATCATAATATTTGCCATCACCCCAGGTTTTGCAAATTAGTTATTGTGACTCTAGTTTTCTATTGACATGAATTTACTGATTAACTAATTGGTTTACTTTATGAGAATTCATATAGCACAGCACCAATGTTCCATGACTAAGAGTGAGTGTGTGGATTCTTGGTATTATAAATAACTACTACCCACTGTACTTTATTTTTCTGGCTCTCCATGCCTGGAAAGTGCCTTGTGAAAAGTATTATAAAATAGTCACCTAGGAAATTAATTAGTAGCATCTACAAACAGAATCTTGAATCAACACCCATTAAATTTCCCAGGGTTGCTTTGTGAGTGACCTGCATCAAAGGAAGATCACTAGAATTGCAGTTGCTAAGAACTTCCTTTTTTCCCTTCAGGTAAAAAAATGAAAATAATAGCCAAATATCATTCCCATCGATCAAAGTTTCTAAAAATAGTACCTTGTCAATGCCAGAGAAAATGCCGGAAAGAAGGGAACAGATGAGGCTGAATATTGGTACAATTTATCTGAAAAGTAATTTGGCAGTACATACTAAGAACATTAAAATGGGCTTCTTCATGTGACAATGTGGATGAACCTTGAGAACATTACGTGGAGTGAAGCAAGCCGGACACAAAAGGACAAATGCTGTATCATTGTGCTATTACGAACTAAAAATATATTGTATAAACTCATGGAGTTACTAATTAGAATATAGGTCACCAATAAATAGAATGAGGGTAGAGAATGGAAAGCTGAGGGTTAATCTGTGCAGAATTGGTAAAAAGGCTGTTTGTAAATCTTTGGAAATAAATAAAAATGTGAAAGCACATCACTGAGTTTGTTACTAACAGTGCTATTATATGGGTATGACAGTGGTTGACAGGGAAAGTCTAAAGACATGTACACTATTAGAAGAAAAGCTTCAAAATGTAAAATGGGACTGTTAACACAGTGAAACCTCATGTGAAATATGGAATGGGTAATATTGCATACATAAGACTGTTTTTACAAAATATAAATACAAATAAACTAGTTATAAAAAATAAGCAACAACAAAAAAGAAAACAAACAAACAAGAATCCCAAAATTGGGCTTCTTGCAGTGGTTAACAGAGGACATACATGCTTCTAGCATCCCTCTTTCAAAGGTCCCATTAAATCACCAATGAAATATAAATATAGGGAAATATTCATATTTGGACAAGAGTAATAAAAATAATAATCTTAATGAAGAATCCAGGAGAACAATAAAAGTTAAGAAGTAAGTGAAGGAGAAGAAGAGGGAAAAAACATGCTGTTTCTCATCTAACTCAGAAGTCCTTAGATACAGTTTCATTATGGGGGAAATCATTCATTTGTGCATTTGTGTGTGTGTGTGTGTGTGTGTTAAAAGTAATCACTAGTAAAATAAAAATAAGAAATATTTTCCAGATTTCTAGAGAAAAAAATGGACATAAATATGATTCAAGACACAAAAATTAAAAAAGATTGAAAAAAAAACAAAATAGATAACATTGCAAGCTTGAAAAAGGCAAACCCTTTTTAATTTAATTGGAAAAGTTTAACTGGTGGCTATAAAAGCAGTGTCATCTGGCAACCTGGGCTGTAAGAGCAATAAGTCGGGATATCCTCAGCCGTCGTTCTCACGCCTAGCCAAGAGATCCAGTTCTAAGTAACCCTAGTTAGGCAGAAGAGTGGGTTTGTATCTTACAATCTGGAAAACTTTAGATTTAAGTAGTCTCACTTAATTACCATGGGAACTTTTCTCTTTTAGTGGGTATATACGTTTCAACTCCCGGAAAAGTAAGAATTATGAAAAAGTTAAGAGAATCAAAACCATTTATGTTAAGAAGATAACCGTACATATTTAATATCTTATGTACTTGGAATGTAGAAATTAAGTTGGTCTGTTAACGTCATTTGACAAAAATCAATTTATTTTGGTCTATTACAGCCTTGGACTAGAGGGGAAACATTCTAATTGTTCAGTATGTTAAATTGAGTAAATGAATTAGATTAAAATTTTTAAATTGAAATCTAACTAAAGTTTAAACACAATATCGGCAGCACGAAATAAATGAGTTAATTGTATTTATAATTTAAACAATGGATTTTGAAGTTATTTATGTATGTATGAAGGTTGGGTTTGTTAATTCAGACAATTGAAGTACTTAAAAAAGAAGCCAAATACATTGAATGAATAGAGTCAGTTTTAAATATTTGATGGTGTTTATCTATAAACAGGATGAGATGGAGTGTTACCAAAAGCCCCTTAGAAATGTTTGCTAAAATCTGCCAAATGTATAAATAGAAGTTTGTTTCACAAGCTCAACTCAAAAATATAAGGGAAAACCAAAGTTAAAAATTTCTACCTTATAACATTGAATATAAATTTTAAAACCAAAAATAAACCAAATAATTGACCATTTCTATGTGAAAGAGCCACACTCAAGGACAACAAAAAACTCACCTCAACAGATATCACAGGAAACGAAAATAAACAGAAAAAGCTTAAAATGTAAAATTTAAGGCAATAAAAATCAAGTGAAACAAAGAGGGTCAGTTTATATTAACAAAAACTCAATCCAAGGTGAGGATAAAAGTACCATGAACTATTATGAACAAAAGCAAAAGCACAAAAATATTATATTAAAGAAAAATTTACAGAAATACAAATAAAACTAACAGAAACCCAAAGGTGGAAAGAGATTTAATACACTAATGAAAAAAGGAGACTTTAAACCCTAAAGCAAGTTTACATTTTCTAACCCTGACTTTTCACTTCTAGGAAATCAACCTAATGGTATAATTGAAAATGGGCACAATATGCAAGAATGCCTATCAAGTGTTAGTCATAAGAGTGAAAATTACTCAAATGTCCAACAATTAGGAGTGATCAAATTAGGATTCTTAATTGGAAGAAGCCCTGAACTCTGGAATTACATGCAAATCTGATGTGCCTGTCCGTAGCTTTCATCAGCTTCATAAAGTCGTCCATATCCCCAAAATAGAAAGAATAAATAAAATTTGGTATATCTATTGACTGTGAATAACACAGCCAGTTAAAAAGTCACAAAAATCATTTTAATAGCATGGAAAATTCTTGTTATATGGAGTGAAGAAATTGCTAAAAAACTCTGTATATATGACAATGAAATAATACATACACAAAAATCATACCCCCACACACATACACAGGGAGAAAGAAATATCTAAGTGGAAGCTTCAGAAGGGCAGGAAATTTAGATTGTTGTCTTCACCAGAAGTGTCTGGCATGCAGCATTTGCCCAATAAATATTTGTTGAATGAATAAATGGAAATTCACCTGCATTAATAATGAAAATCTGAATGATAGGATTATGCGTGTTGGGAGTTTTATGCTTTGTTCATATAGAATTTTCCAAATTCTCTATGATGTACATTTATTATATTTAGAATGACAGAAAAATACGTATATTTTTAATACTGGGATAGGACCTCTATTATCACTCTTCATACTAAGGCGAATCCTCCAAGATTCCTTTTCCCCAAGGTTCTTTTAGCATTTCCCATCTGAGGTAAATCATATCACCCTACTGCTTAGGAGTCTTGAATGTTTGCAAGCCAAGTTTTGTATGCCAAGTCTATAATCTGGTCCCAAGCTATTTTTCTACCTGCATCTCCAACTCTTCATAGAAAATGTCCCCACCTTGTTCATTTTCTGTGCCCAGTCTGTGCTTGCAAGAAGAGTGAGGCACGTAGGGGAAAATAATAAATCTTGCTCAAAGATAGCTGTTATTTTAACATTTGGGAGGACAACAATAGCAAAGAAATGACATTATATCTGAACCTACTTCATGAAGTTCCTATGAATGTTGAATGAGCTAAAGCATAGAGAAGTGCTGAGCATAATACTGGCTCAGTAGGTGCTTGGAATCTTTATTTATTAGTTTCTGATATAATGGACTAATAACACCTACCTTGCAGAGATGTTGGTTTCAATGTGAAACTAGTATAATTCAGATGATCAATAAATCATATATAAATATATTTTTCCCCCCCTTCTATTGCTTTTCCCTCAGCCCCTCTATTTCCCAATTAGTTCTTCTTGGCTGTCTTATGTCTGGTGCCAAACATCTAAAGAACTGTGGGATACTCTAACCATGTCTGGAAGAAGAAATAGTTTGTGGACAAATGCTAGTCTCCACTGAGTCTCTTTTTGTGTTGTTTGTCCTTCAGTAGCATTCATTTTGGATGCATTAGGTTGACGTGAAGATTATTTTCATATTGCAGCAGCATAAGACCAAAAAAATATCACAATTCAATAATTTGCAGAAGAATCTGAGGCCCGGAGATGTTCTGCGATATACCCAAGGCCACACAGCATCTTACCCATAGCACCCTGTGCATTGTGCAGGTTTATGTTGCTCTTACCTCCTGGAATGGGCAATTACCTGTCACAACACCTAAGACCTTTGTCAGATGTGCACAGCCTTCGACATAGAGCCCCCAAACCTTGCTGTATATACTGCTGGATCTTCCAGAAAATACATTTAAGTAAAAGTTCTTTGCTCTTATTATTCTCCAAATCACATTGTTCATTAAATGGCTATTTAATATAAAGAAACAAATTAAACACGGGAGGGGAAAGGAAAGCATTTCTTTAGGTTTTTTCTTTTCTCTCCACTTGCTTTTTGTGCAGGTGGATCGCTGCAAGAGTCCCCTCTTCCGAAGCCCATCTGGGATGTTAGTTTAGCGCTATTGATGTTTAAGACTCCGTCTTTCATCATAACCACATGCCAAGACAATACGTAATTGAACCTCATGTTTTGCCTTTTTAAAAAGGTGTAATCTCCTTCTGAAGTGTAGAGATGTTTAGCAGGATTTTTCTAATTTTTCTGTCATCACACCATGCGGGCTAGGCTCCAAATCCCGACTGCAATGTCTCTTTATTATCGTCTTTTGATGAACACCTGTTTCCAGCACACAAATATATCTGCTGAGATGCAAAATTAAAATAATTTCAACAGTATAGGAATAATTAGGAACCTTTTTTTGAAAGGTCCACCTGTTCCAAATATCAAAATATCATATTTAGTTGCATGTACATCCTTTTATCACTATATATTCTTTATGCTAGGTATGTATGTATTTGATAATAATCCTACTCTGATATTCCATTAAGTAAAAAAATAAATATTTTCAGTTTTGGATATTCAATTGTAAGCAATTTTTAAAATAGCCAGAAATATCTGTACTCAATGAAAAAAAAGAGTGAAGGCAATTACTCCCAAACTTTTTATTTTATGAGAAGAAACTTACAAAGTACTCTCTTATTTATGATTGGTCATGGCTTTTTGTTAAGGGGTTTAATTCATAAATACAACAATGATTATGTGAATCTTAAATTAGTTATAACATTATTTTTCAAAGAACAAGATGTGAATCCTTTTAAGGAAATATTTTTTTATAAAGTTTGGTACAATAAAACATTTGTGTCTACATTTAAGTCAATAGATTTAATATAAAGAATTATTATTTTTTATAATTCATTTTCATTTCACTTTATATTTAAGACTGTATCCATCAGGCTTACTTTGGCTTTCCCTTAAACTATGAACTAGTGGTGTGAACCTTTGAGGTGAAATTACATGGCCCCCTGCTTCAGAGGGCATTCATCAAGACGTCTTGGTTTCGTAGGGCTAGGAAAGTACCAAAAGCTGAAGGGATTAAGCAACAGAAATTTATTCTCTCATGGTTTTGGAGCGAAAAGTCTGAAATCAGTGTGTCAGCAGGTCTGTGCTCCCTCGAAGGTTCTAGGGCAGAAGCCTCCCTTGCCTCTCCCTAGTTTCTCGTGGCCCCAGGCATTCCTTAGCTGTGGCAACATCACTCCAAATCTCTGCCTCTAGCCTCACATGCCTGGCTTTCTCCCTGTGGGTCTCCATCTGCACATGGCGTTCTCCTGTGTCTGTGACTCTTCTCTTCTTATAAGGACACCAGCATATTGGGTAAAGGGCCCACCCTGCTCCAGGATGGACTCATCTTGACCAACTCCATCCACAATGACCCTGTTTTCAAGGTCACATTTGGAGATACTGGGGTTAGGACTTCAGTTTACCTTAATGGATGGACACCAAGAGTGACTTCCTGTCCTAATATATGAGAAAAGATCCATGTTCCCAGGAATTCATTTCGGAACAAGGTGAGCCCAAACAGATTTCTAAGAAAATACACAGAGTAAGAACTATTTGTAGGCTACATATTGATTTTCTTTTACTATAAGCCACACTGGTGCTCACTCTAGATAAGTAGCTCCATATTTCTTTAAACACCCAATAAACCAAATTCACACATGAGAGTCAAGTTAATGTGGAAAAGTATTGCAGTGTCTTCATTTTCAGAAAGTGGAATCTGAAGTACCAAATTTTGTTGTTGTTTTTTGGGCAAGTAGGCAAAAAAGTAAATCACCAGTTGCCTGGCCCTTAGGAGCAAAGCTGTCTACGAGGTGTTATGTGACTGGTTGCTTTTTAGCAGTCGGGAACATTTTGGGCAGTGGTTATATACACAAGACTAATTACACTAATTAATCCACACCAATGTGTGAGCAATAAGCATGTTTTTACAATTAGGATGTGATTTTTTTAAAATCCTTTATTGGCTACATTTAGAGACACAGCAGTTTCAGATTTACCATACAATATGGAAAGGAATTAAACAAATTGAATAAATGTAAATTTCAACTTGGGCAAATGAATGAATAGATGGCAAATAAAACCTACACTTGTGCCAGAAATACTTGCATAAGAATAATTTTTAGGCAAGTGTATGGATTTTTATGGTCATTAAATTGTAGGAATCGCATATCAAATTGTTTCATGCAACATAGTTCTATCACATTACTTCTGCCAGCTTTTACTTCTGACATTGTTGTTGTATTAGACTAATGTCTCCCCAAAGATGTCTACATCCTAATCCCCAAAATCTGTGAATATGTTAACTCACAGGGAAAAAGGACTTTGCAGATGTGATTAAATTAAGGATCTCGAGAAGGGGAGATTATCCTGGATTATCTTGATGGGCCTAATGTAATCACATGGGCCTTCCTAAGTGAGAGGAGGAGGCAGGAGGGTCAGGGTCAGTCATCGAGGTAATGTAGAATGAGGAAACCAGCCTTTGTTGGCTTTGACGGTGGAGAAAGGGCTACCAGCCAAGGAATGTGAACAGAATCTAGTAGCTGGAAAGGGCAAGGAATGGACTCTCCTCTGAGCATCCAGAAAGGAATACAGCCCTTTCAACCCCTTGATTTTAGCCCAGTGAGGCTCATTTCAGACTACTGACATCCAGAATTGTAAGAAAGTAAATGTGTATTATTTTAAGCCAATAAATGTGTGATAATTTGTTACAATAGCAAGAGGAAACAAATACAGTTTTCTTTGGGTCTTTCAGTGCCTCAGAATATTTATCTGTATGGTGGTAAAAACATTTGCTTGATACTTTTTTTTAAGAACTAATATGGTAATGTATCACCTTAAAAACTATATATATGAAATTTTAAATGATAATCTTTTGTAAAATCAGTACAACTATATCTAAATTGTACTGTAACTGATCAAGACTCTGCCAACATCAGACTCAACCATAAAATTCTCCCTGAAATACTTATCAATTAAGAACTAGTGACCAGATAATATTGAGTATGTGCAGCATCATTAGAAAGCATCTGTTAGAATGTATCCAGGCAGCCAGGGAAAGAGATTGAATAAATGATCTGGACAGTAGAAAAATTCAAGAACATAACTGATATCAAAAGGGCAGCAGAGGTCCATTGGAAAGGAAAGTGTCTCAGCAGGGCTAAGCAAATGAAAAGTAGTGGGACTAATTAAAGACCATGCTAGATTATTTACAACAAAAAAAAAAAACAGCTTAAATACCTTGTAAACACTATTTTCTAAAAAGATGGCTAGACCACTCTATTTTACTCAGAGATATTCAGCACTGAATTATTTTAATTAAGAAAAAAATTGAAAGCCAATTGAATGTCCAACACGTAGGGATGTATTTAGTAAAATACGGTTTACCAGTAGGATTGGATATTATTATTAAAAGTGCTTAAGAAAAGCTTTGAAAAACCTTTGGGGAAGATATATGGATTGTAATCACAACTATGCAAAGAATCCTTGTTTTAAAAAACTAGGAAATACATAGACTGTAATCACAACTATATAAAGAATCCTTAAAAAAAAAAAACTAGAAAGAAATTTACCAAAAAAAAAAAAAACGTTATCAGTGGTTACCTCTGAAAGATAGTGATGTTTGTTCCCTTTTAAAATTTTTCCTTTTCTAATTTTCTAAAGTAAATATTTACTATTTTCTTTAATTCTCCCAGAACAACATAAACTTTAAAAATTATGCCATCCTCCTAAGTTGATCTTTTGACTGGTGTAATTCATTCACTGTTGTGATTGCCTAATTAATGACCCTCTCATTTCCTCACTTCCAATTTAATTCAGTAAAATTTTCAGATACCTCTTTTTTTCTAGGCACTTTGCTAGGCAGGATGAGGAATATAACAAAGAATAAAATATAGTAATTGACCTTTGGAAATGTATAAGCTAAAGGGCATGAAATAGAAATAAACATCACAGTCCAGGTCTGAGGCACAAAGAGATAACTAGGAAAAGAACAGGCAAAGAGGAGATTAGGTGCCTCATGGAAGGGCACGGGCTCAGCAGGGCCTTTATAGGTCAGAGGACAAAACTTTTTATAGGAAAGAGTTTTGGGAAGGACATCTTCGTGGGAAGAGAATAGAAGCAGGAATAGAAGCAGGAGAGGGCAAGGGCATATTTGGAGAACAGTGAATGTTCCTAAGCAGTTAGAGTTTGGGGGGAAAGATGGGAGGCTGGCGTGGAGGAAGAACCAAGAGTTAGAAAAGCTGAGAGCCTGTTTGCAAAGTGCCTTTAATGCTAGACTGGTAAGTTTGGATATTAGCTTTGTCCACACTAGCTTCTTGACACTCAATCACTAAAAATGTAAGGAAAAAAGGTACCTTAGTCATCCGAATGTTTGACAGAAAGGTAGTTGACTGTTTACTCTTCATTCAAAGGCTTTAGGATTTTGAAGACACCTAGGTGACTTCTCCCATTGATCATGTCTGCTGGGACAGTCTTTGAAAGGGACTCCTCCAACTGGCCTACTCACTTTTCTCAGGCAGACTCCTGGAATGAATTTTAAAGCAGTTCTGTAATCTCTATGATTCCAGTTCAGAACCCTGAAATTGGTTTCTTCCATATTCAGCAAGTCCTTTCTTCCCAAATTCTTTAACTTTTACTTGATATTTTCTTGGTATTATTACATGTATAAGCTGTCTTCTCTACAACACTGTATTTCTTCAGTAGGTAAGAACGGTGTCTTCTCATTTTTATTCACCTTTCTCCTATGCCTGGGAATAGGTATAGGTTTTTAAAAAAAAAATATGTGAATTGGCATCACATCCATTTGTGCCAGTCTCTGTGCAGTAGCATGTGCACAGGATTTATATTTATAAGATTTCTTTAAATATATTTCTCTCAAATATTTCTAGCAATGAATTCAGAAGTCATTGCCTGAGATAATTAGCAGGACCATTGCATGAACCTAAGCCCTCCAATGTTTTCCCCATTTCTGCTACATTTTACAATTAAACTTATTGTTAGGCATAAATTGTTTTCCATGGTTCACAATCTAATTCTCCTTTTTAAACTATCTGGGTAGTGCCTGCACTGAGAAAAATAATCCTTTTTATTTTTAGGAGATTTCTTTCCCACGTGGCATTTTAAATCTTTTCTGCCGCCATCATTGATCTTATCTCTTGGCAGTTCATGCTCATACAGTAGGCTCTTTCTAATGGCATGTTTTTCAAGGCTTTTATCATTATTACCACCTTTTAGGTTTTTTTTTTCCAAATTAGCAATTCTATACATATATGTACATATATGCCAAAATTTGCATGCAGTTTTCCAGGCATAAATTTAGGAGTGTGGTAAGTAATGGGAAGTATTAAAATTGGTGGAAATCTCAAGCTCCAACTAAGTGGTATATTTAGTGTTTGGTGGCATAGGAAAGAGGAAAGAGACTCAAGAATAGGAGGAGGGCGGACTGCCTTAGCACTACGTTTAGTCATATAGCATTAGAATTTCCAGGAAAAGTTGTCAAGAACATAAACAGAAATGAAAATGATATCAGTCAGCATTGCTTAGCCCTATGTGTATTTAAAGATACTTATTGAATACCTACTCTGTGCTGGGTCCTGGTCTATGTGCTAAGGCTATGGAAGTGAAGAAAATGGACAGTACCTGACTCTACATCAGATTATTTTACTCCTCTGCTCAAATTCTTTAATGGCTTTGTCTTAATTTGCCATGTTGCTATGACAAATACCACACAATGGGCTGGCTTAACAACAGAAATTTATTGGCTAATCGTTTGGAGGGCTAGAAGTCAAAATCAAGGTATCAGCAAGGCCATGCTTTCTCCCCCAAATCCGTAGTGGTCTGGTGCTGGCTAGTTACAGTTTTTGGGACTCCCTGGCTTGCGTCTCTGCCTCCCATCACATGGTGACCTCTCTCTCCTACATCTGCTCTTCTGGTTTCCTCTGACTTCCTGCATTTGGCTACTCCCTGTAGATTTCAACAGTGTTCCTTTCTCTCTTTATAAGGCCCCAGGTATGGATTCAGACTCACCCTGATTCCATTGAGCACATCTTAACTAAAAATAACTTAACTAAAAATAATGTCATTAAAGGGCCTGTTTACAATGGATTCACACCCACAGCAATGCAGATTAAGATAAGAATTTGTCTTTCTTTGAGGCACATAATTCAACCTACCAAAGGCTTTTCTCAGAGTAAAACCACACTCCTGAGCCTGTTTACAAGGGACCATGTAATCTGGCCCCAGCTACCCCTCTGAGCATATCTCCTGCCTTCTTCTCCTCAACTCACTCTATATAGCCACCCTGGGCCTCAGGGCCTCAGCACTCAGTGTTCCTCTGCAGGGAAAGCTGGGTTTTAGGAAAGAGGCAAGGCTCTTAACACTCTGTCTATTAATCCCTTACTTTCTGCATACATCGTGCTAAATACTTTGCTAACATTATTGCATTCAAGCTTTACATCAAAGCAGAAAGATGGTTAGTATTGCTATTACAATTTTTATTAGTAGTACTTACCAAATATTACTATTATTAGTAGAATTGGCCCATTGTTGCCCTCTTATAAAGGAAGAGCAGAAGCTAGGTAGCTAGCTCATGTTCACCCAACTTGTATTTGGTAGAGAACCAGACCACTGTGCTCGAAAGAGCTTCTCGTCCTTGGCTGCCTTATTGAAAGATTGAACAAAGAAAAATTTGACACCATTGAGCTTGAAAATTCAATCACCAGGTCCTTCATTCAGATACTCAACAGAGTTACCTGGAGCCTCTTACAAGCAAAGCTCAGGGAAGGCACCAATAAACTCTTTTCTTCAAGGAATTTTCAATTTAGTACAATTGTTGTATGGATTGCAATCTCAGATTAATTCCTAAATCTGAAGTATTAATTGTTCTACAGTAGGCTTCTAGTTGAAGATGACTATTTGAACCTAGGTAATTTTCCCCATTTTCAAATTGAAATAAACCGAAAAAATAGGAATTAGGAGTTAAAACTGCATTGGCCTGGTACAAAAGGAAAAGACTGACCAATAGGCAAGAAATTTGGAGTTTATATTATATTCTCCAAATAGAATTGCATAATCTCCTACAGCTGCAGTGCCGCAGGGCTTTGGCTTAGGTACCTTCTCTCCTTAGTTATACCTAATCAACCCTATCTCTATTACTACTCCAAATTTTCACCAGACCTCTAAACTTGTATGCCCAACTGATGACTAGAGATCACCCATGGCTACTCAGTGGCCGTCTTAAATTTAACTTGGTCAAAATAGAACTCATGATTCCTGAATCCCCTATCAAGTCCACTCCTTCTCCAGTGATTTGTTTTCAATAAATACTACCACTATCTACCCAGCAACTAGAAACAAAAATTTTGATCATATATTTGATTCTGCTCTGCTGTCACCCTCCAAATTCAATCCATCAGCAAATCCTGTCATCTTTATATCCATAACATTCTCTGAATCTGGTAACCTCCCTGTCTCTGTTACCTGCTCTAATGACGCTTTTTTTTCCTGTAATATATTCTACACAGCAAAAGAGGGATCTTTTACAAATGAAAATCAGATCATGATACTCCTGTCCCTCTATCCCCCGCCCCCAAAAACCCACAATCTCAAACCATCCAATGGCTTTGCTTCAAACTTAAATAGTCTACACTCCTTATTCTGGTTTACAATGTCTTATTTGGGTCCTGCCATCTTTTATCACTTTCTTGCTCATTTAATATGCTCCAGCTTCTTTCAGCTTTGAGAACTCAACAACTCTTTCCCACCTCAGGAGCTTTTTACCAGCGATTTCCTTTCCCTAATATCAGGAGGCTCTTTACAGATCCTTATATGACTGGCTCTTTCTCATTAATTGGTTCTCAGTGTTTTAGTGGGACCTTCACTGTCCCCCCAATTTAAAGTAGATACTCCATTTTTCCCTACATGGCAATTATCACTAGCCAAATCTTCTCTTGTTCAATTTATTATTTCATCTCACCTAAGAAGTAATGCTCCCCAAAAGCAAAGACCTCGTCTCTTTTTTTTAGTGCAGAATTCGTTTGCTCTACCAATGTGATATATAGTAGATAATTAATATTTGAGTGACTGAATGAGTCATTCATTTCATTGTTATTAATATTTGTTATTTGAAACATAATACAAATGTAAAAAATTAACAATAATAATAATCTAAGTGTACAGATCATATTAACACAATATGAGCAAATATAATAACATGAAAAAAAGAAACATGAAAAATATAAAATAAGATGACAGAGGTTATTACAATAAAGCTGATCAGATTAAACTCCACCATTAAACAACAAATATTTTTAGACTGGGTCTCAAAATATAATCAAACTACTTACACAATGCTTATAAGAGACACACCTAAAATAGAAAGATATAGAAAGTATAAAAATAAAAGGAAGGGCAAAGAAAAACTTGCAAAATACAAAAACTGGGGTAGTAATATTAGACAAAGTAGAGTTGAAAAAGACAGACATTTTACATTGTCAAATTATACATAGTCCACAAAGAAGCTCTAATAATGGCACTATCATAATATTGACATACATACATCAATAAACTTAGAAGTTGCAGGTTTTTAAAAAAGGCTAAAATAATAGTAAAAACCTTTTGCAAAACTTATTGAGACTTTGAATGATAGGACAAAATTACAGAAAAGCTAAACTGATAACTTTATTTACATATGTATGGAACTTTATATTCTACTGACAGAGAATATTTATCATTCAAATAGCAAAAGAAAGTTACACAACCTGCTTATATTCTGGGTTGCAAAGAAAGCTTAAGTGCATGCCGAAAAGTAGGAATACATATTCTTTGATAACAGTGCAATAAAATCAGAAATAAAAATTATAAACCCTATCAAGCCACAAGGCTAAAAACTATGAAAAATGCTTATATCAAAAAAAAAAAAACAACAACTAAAGACTTCAGGTATTAATGAAGTTAATACATATTGAAATTTATGGATTGCAGCTGAAGATTCATGCAGAGGAAAATTCATAAATTTAAGTGCTTTTAATAAACAAGAAAACATTAATAAATAAACTAAGCATTGAATCAAGAATTTTAAAAAAAACAAGCAAAGACCTTGATGAAGAAAAAAGAAATCATTGAATTAGAAGGGAGGAGAACAGTTGAACTTATAATCCTGTAGTTCATTCTTTGAAAGCTCCAATAAAATAAACAAAATTCAGTCTATGGTGATTAAGTGAGAAAACACAAATAGATATTATAAATAGAAAGGGGAGTAATAATTATAGAAGAAATTTAGAAATTAAAAGTATGTAATATACAATTCTATGCAATAAAAATTAAATTCTTCTGACTTTCTAGAATTTGGCATTGGAATAGTACACAGAGTTCAAATCTCTCACCAAAATAAGAGAGGGAAGACAAAGAGCTGTCTGAGGAGACCAAGAGAATGCTGCACAAACTCCCTCCACCCAGAAGGGTGAGAGACAGAGAGAAGATGAAAACAAAATGAAAACTATGAGTTACTAGCGGCCACAGCTGGGAACGGCACCCATCTGCCACCCTCTAGGGAAACAATCTGGATAAAAACCATGGCTCACTGCAGCCAAATGAAAGGAGAATTGACATCTTCCTCCCCAGGAAGAGGGAGAGTGCAGTGGAGGGTAGAGAGTGGTTTTTCTTCAGTAAGCCTGGCCAGCAGAGCTCTCTGAATATCTGCTTTGGTCAGACCACAATCACAGGCAAGTGGAGGCTGAAAGAGACACCTCTGTGGAGAGAGTCACTGATAAATGCCACCTTCTGGTCAACCAGGAAACTGCAAAGAGAAAAACTGCTTTTAGATATCTCTTTTCCCAGTCACCTTGATCTAGTCTGCACCCAATTAGTGAATCATGGCCTTATTTTGATAACTTAAGCTGTTAAAGTCTTTAGCAATGTTAAAGACTTAGAATAAGTTGAACCAAAAATCAAAGAAGAGCCATGAGACAAAACCACTAGGCATTAGGGAGAATTTGACCATAGAGTAAATTCACCAATATATTCAGATGCCTAGACAGCAACAAAAAATTACAATCCATATTAAGAAACAAGCCTATGGTCTAGCCATAAGAACAAACCAAAAATCCTGATGAAACACAGAATTTAAGACAACTGATCGATAATAATCACACAAATCTCTTGAATCAACTCAAGGAGTTGAAGGGAAATAAGACTAAAGAGATAAAGGATATTAAGAAGGCACTGGGGGGACATAAAGAACAATTTGAAAGCCTGCAAAGAAAAGGAACAGACCTGAAGGGAATGAAAGACATAATGAATAAGATTAAAAATACATTAGAGGCATATAACAGCAGATTTGAGTTGATGGAAGACAGATTTAATGAAATAGAAGACAGAACATCTAAATTTGAAAAGACAGGAGAATTGAGAGAGAAAAGAATGGAAAACATGGAACAAGATCTTGGGGAAATGAATGACAATGCAAAATGCACAAACATATGTGTTATTCCAGAAGGAGAAGAGAAAAGAAAAGTGGCAGAAAAAATATTTGGGGACATTATGGCCAAAAACTTCCCAACCCTTATGAAAATCAAAAATGTTAATATCCAAGAAGGGCAAAGCAGCCCAAACAGAATAAATCCTAATAGACCTACTCCAAGACATCTACTATTCAGATGACAAATACCAGAGGAAATGAAAGGATTCTGAAAGCAGCAAGAGAAAAGCAATTCACCACATACATGAGAACCTCAGTAAAAGTAAAGGTCAATCTGTCATCAGAAATCACAGAGGTGAGAAGAAAGTGGTATTATGTATTTAAGGTACTGAAAGAGAAAAACTGCCAACCAAGAATTCTTTATCCAACAAAATTATTCTTCAAAAATAGGGTGAGTTTAGAGTCTTCACAGACAATCAAAAACTAAGAGAGTATGTTACCAAAAGACCAGATTTACAAGAGATACTTAAGGGAGTGATAAAGCCTGAAAGGAAAAATAAGGACAAGAGGCTTGGAGAAGAGTGTAGAAATGAAGATTATTAGGAAGGGTAACTTAAAGGGTAAAAAGACAGAAAATAATAAGATATGACAACAAAAAGCCAAAGGATAAAATGGACAAAATACATAATGCCTTTACATTGAATGTTGATGGATTGAATTCCCCAATCAAAAGACATAGACTAACAGAAAGGATAAAAAAAAATATGCTGTCTGCAGGAGATTCACCTCAGACATAAGGACACAGCCAGGTTGAAATAAAAGTTGGAAAAAGATATCCCATGCAAATAGCAATCCAAAACCATCTGGTGTATAATACAAATATTGGATAAAATAGACTTTAAATGCAGAACTTTACTAAGAGATGAAGGTCATTATATATTAATAAAAGTGGCAATAAATCAAGAAGAAATAACTATAATTAATATTTTTGCAACTATTCTGGGTGCCCAAAGATACATGAGGCACACAGTGGCAAAACTGAAGGGAAAAATAGACGTCTCTGCAATGATATTTGGAAACTTCAATACACCACTCTCAGCATTGGATAGAACATCTGCACAGAGGATCAACTGGGAAACAGAGAGCTTGAATAATATGATAAAGGTAATAGAACTAAGAGACATTTACAGAGTGCTACATCCCCAAATAGCAAGGTATACATTCTTTTCAAGTGCTCATGGATCCTTCCCCAGGATAGACCATGTGTTGGGTCACAAAACAAGCCTCAATAAATGTAAAAATATTGAAATTATACAAAACACTTTCTCTTATCATAATGGAATGAAACTGGAAATAAGTAATAGATAGAAACTGGGAAAATTCACAAAGTTAGGGAGAATAAACAATACACTCAAATAATCAGTAGGTCAAAAAGAAGAACTTGCAGAAGAAATAAGTAAATATCTTGACATGAATGAAAACAAGAGCATAATAGGTCAAAACCTGTGGGATACAGCAAAAGCAGTGCTGAAAAGGAAATTTATAGCCTTTGACACTTACATTAAAAAAGAAGAAAGAGCTAAAATCAAAGACCTAACTGCACACCTGTAGGAACTAGAAAAAGAACAGTAAACTAATCCCAAGCAAAACCAAAGGAAAGAAATAATAAAGATCAGAGAAGAAATAAATGAAATTGAGAAGAGGAAAATAATAGAGAGAATTAATAAAACCAAAAGTTGGTTCTTCGAGAAGATCAACAAAATTGGCAGACCCTTAGCTAGACTGACAAAGAAAAAGAGAAAAGACACACATAAATAATCAGAAATGAGAGAGGGGACATTACCACTGACCCCACAGAAATAAGTGCTATCATAAGAGCATACTATGAACAACTGTATGCCAACCATAGACAAAATGGACAAATTTCTAGAGACACATATGCAATCTATGCTGATCCTAGAAAAAATAGAAGACCTCAACAAACCAATCACAAATAAAGACATTGAAACAGTCATGAAAAACCTCCCAAAGATGAAAAGTCCAAAACCAGATGACTTCACAGGTGAATCCTATCAACCATTAAAAGACGATCTAATAATAGTCTTGCTCAAGCTCTTCCAAAAAATTGAATGGGAAAGAATGCTACCAAACTCATGCTATGAAGTCAATATCACCCTAATACCAAAACCGGGTAAAGTTACTATGTAGAATCAAAATTACAGGCCAATTTCTCCAATGAATATAGATGCAAAAATCTTCAACAAAATACTTGGAAACAGAATCCAAACATACTTTCAAAGAATTATACACTGTGGTCAAATGGGTTTATCCCAGGTACGCATGGGTGGTTCAAACAAGAAAATCAATTAGTGTAATAAATCATTTTAATAAATTGACAAAGAAAAAGCACATGATCCTCTCGACTGATGCAGAAAAGGAATTTGAAAAATACAACATCTTTTCTTTATAAAAACACTCCAAAAGAATAGAAGGAAGCTTTTATCAACATGGTAAAGTGCATATATGAAAAACCCACAGCAAACATGGCACTCAATGGTGAAACACAGAAAGCTTTCCAGCTGACTTCCAGAACAAAATAAGGATACCCACTGTCACTACTGTATTCAATATTGTGCTACCAATTAATAGAACAGTTAGGCAAGAAAAAAAAAGAAGAAATAAAAGGTACCCAAAAAATAGGAAAGTAAAACTGTCACTTTTTCCTGATAATATGATCCTATATCTAGAAAATTCCCCAAAATCCAGAATGAAACTACTAGAACTAATAGACAAGTTCAGCAAAGTGGTGGGATACAAGATTAATATGCAAAAATCAGTAGTGTTTCTATATACCACCAATATGCAATCTGGGGAGGAAATCAGAAAAAAATTCCATTTATAATAGTAACTGAAAAATCAAATATTTAGGAATAAACTTAACCAAGAACTTAAAGGACCTGTATTCAGAAAACTACAAAATAGTGCCAAAAGAAACCAAAGAGTATAGGTACTGCTTTAGTTTTCTAACTGCTAAAACAAGTACTATAGAGTGCAGTGGCTTAAACAATGGGAATTTATTGGCTCATAGTTTTGAGTCAAGGAGAAGTCCAAAAATCAAGGCATCATGGAAAAGATTATTTCTTCCCTAAGACTGTGGTGTTCAGGGGCTGGCTTTTCTGTCACATGGCAATGTACATGGCGACATCTTCTCCTTTCTCTTCAAGTTCCTCTGATTTTCAGCTTCTGGCTTCTCACTCTGCAACTTTCTTCACAAGGTTTCTGGTAATAGGAATAAGGCCCAGCCTGATTCAGCTGGGCCATAGCTTAGCTGAAATAATCTCATTGAAAGTTCCTATGTACATCGGGTTCCTACCCACAGTAATGGATTAAGATTAAGAACATGCTTTTCTGGGGGTGCGTAACTCCAAGCCACCATAGTAGGTATGATGAGTTATGTCATTCTCATTATTTGGCAAAAGGAAATAGGCGCATTTTGTCAAGAGACTTTTTTTTTCCTAACTTGGTTAAACTTTAGTACTGATCAACTTAATAGATGATAGTTACGGGGCTCTTTCAACCCTTGCAGATGGGACTCAATATGATTTCCATATTGTATATATTTGGGTGGGAGGAAGACAGAAGCAGGAAGCTGAGATAGCTGGGCCTCCTTAAATTTTCTGGAGATAAAATTTGAAAGAAGGATAAAACTTAGATTACATAGAAGAGTAAATGAAAATAACATATCCCCAGCATTCTCCCTCTGATAACAAATCACTCAGGCTTTTAGCAGGGTTTGGATAACTTTTCAGAGGGTGGTTGTCCAGTTCCTCATTGAACTTCCTGGGAGACCAAAGCCTTGAGCACAGGCCATCCCATTGCTGAATCAGGGCATCATTAAAGAGATTCTTTCTTCCCTAAGACTATGGTATTCTGGGACTGGCTTTTCTGTCTCATGGCAATGTCACAGGTCCAGAACCTGGGAGTCTGAAATCAAGGTGTCAGCAGGGCCTTGCACACTCTGAAATCTGTAGGGGAATATCCTTCCTTGCTGCTTCCTTGTTTCCTTAGCATTCCTTGGCTTGCAGCTGCATTCTTCGTCTCTGCCTCTATTGTCATATGGCCATCTTCTCCCTGTGTCTGTCTCTTCTCCTCTTCTTAGAAGGCAACTGTCAGATTGGGTTAGGAGCCAGCCCTATGCCAGTATCATCTTAATTTAACCAATTTTGACAGCAGCAACTCTATTTCCAAATAAAGTCACAGTCTGTGGTTCTGGGAGGATACAATTCAACCCATAACAGAGGTTATATCAATAATTCTTGCAAGAAATGCAGAGGGTTTGGATTAAGGCATCAGCGAGGAAGGGATGGGTTAGAGAAACAGGATATAGAATTGACAGCATCTGATACTGATTAAATGTGAGGGGCAAAGAAGAGAATAGAGACCTCCTAAATTTCTGACTTTAGAAGTAGGGATAGGAGTAGGGAAAACAGTAAGATTGGTTTGGGCTATTGTGAGTTTGAAGTGCTTTTTCAAATCTGGGGGGAAAATGTCCAGGAAGCAATGAAAAAGAGGGGCCTAGATCTCAGGTGAGAAATCCAGGCTGAGGATATAAGTTTAAGATTCATAAACAGAAAGGTGGTAGTTGCTAGGATATGATCAATTCAATTAGCCTATTAGGAACTTAGCTGTATGACTTTGGGCAAATTATTTAAGTACTCTGTGCCCAATTTTTTTTTTTTTACCCATAGAAGGAGGATAATAGAATTTACTAAATCTGGTGATTTTAAGGTTTAAGTGAGAAAATTTGCACCTGGAACAAGGGAAGCCCTCAAATATTAGTTAGCAGTAATAGTTGTCATTTTCATCATTCTAAACATTTAAATCCCTTATTTGAAATATCTCACCCCAAAAGAAAACATACATATTTGTATTGTATTTTATAATTTCTTTCACCACAAATAGCTATTTGCCACAGTACCTCATGAGAGAGACAAACACATTTTGAAAAACTAAAAGTACCTTTGAATGTAAGATGGGCAAAGATATGGGGTGATTACCCACCTCCCAGCAGCCCCATGTTTGGAACCTTCTTGTGGTTCTCTTTCCTAGTCTTCCTTGACCTTCAACATCTTCCAGGAGCCCCACTTTTCCCTAGAAAACAGTGCCAGACATATTTCTGCTGTGGCGAGATCTGCTTCATTTTTAAATACTAAAACTGTGCTCTGTCTTTTTATAAAAGCCTGTACCCCCATGCTGCCCCACAACTCAGCTGCCTTTACTCAGAAAGTGTATTACAGTAAGGGAGTACATAAAACAATTTTTAAAAATACGTTCATTGAAACTGCTAGAGGAGCTTCCTGTTTCAATAAATCTGTTTTTAAATGAAGGGTCCTTTCACAAAGTAAAAAAATCTGCTCAATTTATCTTCTTTATGAATATGAGAAATCATACGTGTCTCCATTTTGATTACTGTGCAATTATTTGGTTACATATCTATTAGTGTGAAGATGTTAATGTAGGAAAGAGGATTCATTTTATTTAATCTGTGAATTTAACATTAATGAATATTAGATTTGACTTTTATTTGCGTTTTAGGCCAGATATTCTATTGCTGCTCTTTTCCACCTGTATGCATTGCATTGCTTTTTTGCTCTGACTTCTTTTACAGTTCCTTGTTTCAGGTATAAAAATTTTTCCACAGCAAATAAACACGTAATAACTGATTTTTCCAATATATTTCTTTTACCAGGCAGCACATTGGGCCTGTAAGAGCCACCGCAGTTTGAAAATCCAGTTTAACCAATTTACTGCCAGTAGAAAAGAACTGTCATCTTGGTGTCTGGAAGTAAACTGGGAACTATATTCTTCTCAAACCCCCAGACTTACTCCCTGCCTTGGCCATCGTTTCCCTGCAGCTTACGGCTTCTCTGTTCAGAACAGCCAAAAACATGCACAGAGACTCAAGCCCGGCCATCTTATTGTAGCATCCTGTTCTTACCAAAAATACTTGTTTATTCCTTTGTTCAATCATGTAGTAAGCATTTAGCAAGTACTTACTATGTCCTGGGCACAGATGGTGGTGGAGGATATAATGGTGAAAAACATGGATAGATTTCTCCCTTTGTGGAGGTTACAGTCCAGTAAAGGGATAGATAGTAAGCATATCATCAAATAAGTAGAGATTTCCAAATTGTGATAAATGGTATGATGGGAAAATATTGGCTACTATTTGAGAGTATATCTGGACTGGGGAGTCAAGACCAGCCTTTTTGTAGAAATACCTAAAGCTGAGGAATAAAAGATTAAAAAACAGAAAGTAGCCAAAGAAAGAGAAAAGAGTCTTTTACTAAAGGGAACACCTTGTGGGGAAGCCCTAGGTTTGCTCAAGAGACTAAAAGAAGGTAGAGAGAGGCTGGCATTAGAGATGAGGCTGGAGAGTCAGTCAGAGGCCATTAGTTTATTTTTGGGTTCTGTAATAATGTTGTGTGGATTCTTCTTGCATTCCTGTAATCCATTTTGTTGCCCCACTTTTCATCTTATATTTTAACTTTTGTCATATTGTATTTGTGCATTTACTAAATTCTTTTATAACTCAAAGCTCTTGCATGGAATTTTCTACTTTTCCTAGAGTTATATTTTCTTCCAGATTGGGCTTTTCAGCTGGCTTAAATATGCTGTGTTTCTGTCTTTTTCCTCTTCTCCTTTGCTAGATTATATATATATGTATATATATATACACACACACAAACACTATGTATACCTATTTATATATAGTATTTATTTGAATGTATATACTATATGTATGTGTGTGTGTATATATATATATTGTTTCATGTTTTTATAGTTACCGTGGCATTTCTTCTCTTGTATGTGCTTAACATGAACGTTTCTGTCCAGACCTTCCATTTACTTTGAAATCATGCAGCTGAAAACTTCTTTCTTCCCTTCCATGCACTGCTTTCCCACTGAATTTCAGAATTATTCTCCCTCTCCCAGCTATAATTTAAAAGCTAGGGCACTGCTATTTGATCTGCTCTTCTGCCACTCAAAGGTGGTAGGGTAGGGATGGTGGAGGAAAACTCTTCTGAGGCCTCTTGGATGACAGGATTTTGTTCTTCTAAGACTTTGCTGCATGTCCTATCCAGGGCTCAGTTCCCCTTCATAGCAGGGCCCTCAATTTCTGATCTTGCCCCCTATTCAGAGTGGAGACCAGGAAAACAAGCCCTGATGCTTGTTCCTGCTTATGCGGAAATTTCACCCTGACTTTCCCTGAGCAGATCTGAGTAGAGGGTTCACATCTCCACTCATTAGCAGGTTTTTAGTGAGAATTTTTGAGATTGGGGACCCTCCTTTTCCAGAGTCTACACGGTCGGGGTCAAATTAGATTTGTCACAGTGGTCTGCTGCTTTTTCTTGTAAGTTAATTTGAAACATATGGTGTGTGGTGGCATCTTTGCCAACTTAGTTGCTGTTGGTGATTTTTGTTTTTGTTGTGATTTGTTTAAATTTACTAAGCCAAGAATCATGACAGACAGATTTTGTGACCTGGCTTCATTTTACTATCTTTATTCCCATGTATTCACTTCTGAAACACCAGTCTGGATTCCTCAAGGAGAATGATTGGAGGAGGCAAGAGAGTTAAGGAAGAGTGAGTAAATTTAAAGTATTTTTTGGAAGAAGAATCAAGAACACTTTGATCATATATTAAATTAGGGGAGTGGATGAGAGGACCCTCCAAGATGATACACAGCTTTTTGGTAGAAGAAACTGGGTATGTAAGCAAATTCTAAAAGCCTTTATCAAATTGTTACCCCCCAACACCTTAGCCAAAATTAGTTAAAATTTTGAAGGAGAATCGGTATTTACTGAGTGATTCTGTGCCAGATCCCTATAAGAGGCTAGCTCCCACCCTGCTTCCCCCATGGGACTGAAATATTACCAGTGCAAGTGGTGGGGCCACGGCAGAGAGGAGAGCGGAAACAACTCATAAGCACCATTTCATTCTTTGCACTACACCTGACACTTTGATTTATATCACCTCATTTTGCTCTCACAACTACCATATGAAAGAAGTATTCTTGCCTCTGTTTTTTTCTAAATGAGGAAACAAGCTCAAAGATGTTAAATGAACTTGTCTGAGGTCGTTAAGCTCTTGGGTGGTAGAGGCAGGGTTGAAATCTAGGCCTGCCCGACTCCCCAGTTCATGTTTTCTACCACAGCACTTGGTGGAGATGTGGGTGAGAACACATTTTATTATCATCAGAGGCCATGGCTCATGGCATGCTGCACAGCTATTCCAACTCATCAACACAGGTGTAAAATGAGTCGATCTGTTTCTTCTCACCATTAGTGAAGTCAGCCTTGTTTACACATTTTGGAGAAACCTGGCCTTGGAGCTTTTCATCACCAAGGGCTAGAGAAAGGAGGCTGCTATTTAGTGATAAAGCTGCTATTTGTTGCCCAAATTGGACTGCACCAGTAATGGACTCGATAAGCACTGCGGTACTTTCCTCCTTACATTGCTTCCATTGGGTTTTATCTCCTTTATCCTGGGGATGTTTGTGGCATCTTCACTTCTATTGTTGAGCTCAAAGGAGGAGAAGGCTCATCTCAGAACCTCATTTGACAGCTCCAAAAGGAAATCAATAAAAGAATTAAAAAATTGAGGTGGCATCATCACCCTATCCCTCCTTTGGAGGCATTACTACAGTGGAGCCTTTTCCACATCCTAGACCTTTGGCCTTCTCACATACACTCTGATTTTTTCCTGAGGCACAGAAATGAAGTCAAGATGACTTTCCCTGACAATCCTGCTCAGAGTGGTTTCACGGGTCATGAATTAGCTAATCCGTGGAGAAAAGATCAAAAGTAAAACCGGAGTCTAGAATTAGTACCTTAAAAGTTCTAAACCCTGTGTGTGTATGTGTGCATGTGTATTCCTATGTATGTTATGTTAGAGGGTGCCTTTGATAGCTAATCTGAGTGTGGTGTCAATGTATTTGTTTATAAGTAGGCCAGAAAAAACAAAACAAGGTGCGTAAATAAAGTTGAAAGCAGTTGCTGCAGGTGGCTACTGATGTGCGACAGTGTGTTTTGTAGAGAATCAATTGCCAAATGAGATTGGAGGTGGGGGGGGGCAGAGAGAAAGCAGAGAGAGGAGACTTTCAAAAGAAGGGAGGCACAGAAGCAGCAGCCTCCTACTAACCCATCAGAAAGAGAAACGCTTGCTTGTTTTCTGGCAAATAGTATCGAAAGACTGAGCATGAGGTGAGTATAGAGGGCATTTGAAAATGAAGGGAATTTGAAAACAAGTAGAAGGCAAAGACATAAGAGCCAAGGAGAAGAAAAGTTTATTATGCACAGGCTTGAGATTTTTCCAGCATTCTGATCACAGGTGAGCAGGAAGCTCAATGAGACACATTTCTGTCTGCTATAGGTAACTTCCTTTCAAAGTCTGCTCACATATGGTTGTCATTTTGCTTAGTCCTCAAGATTTCGAATCATCTTGTAAAACATTGATGTTGAAACAAGTAGGCTGTGGTGGTGAGCTGAGAACACTGAGTGGAGGGAACAGCAGGATCACAGTAGAGAAGCCAAGAATAGAAAATTGCAAGGAGAATAGCAAAGTCCTTTTGCCTAAAGTATAGGATTTGCAATGTGGACTAGAATAAGAACTGGTAGGGAATTAGATTGGGATAGGATCATAAAGGATCTTAAACTTCAGGGTGAAGAGCGGAGTTTGAAATTTGTCTGTAGAAAATTTTGTCCTGAGATCCCATTTCAGCTTTTTCTTTTTTAAGATTTAATTTATTTTTTCTTTCTCTCCTCCCTGCCCCACCCCATCTCCAGTTGTTTCCATTTACTGTCTGCTCTCTGTGTCTGCTTGTCTTCTTTTCTTTTTTAGAAGGCACCAGGAACCAAACCAGGGACCTCCCATGTGGTAGGCAGGTGCCCAAGTGTTGAGCAACATGCACTCCCCCAGCTGCAGCTTTCAGTGGGTATATGACACACAGAGCTGGCTAAGTCTCATGCTACGGAGAGAGATCAAGATGAGTGAGGTCCATTTTGATGCTTCTGCAGAGAGGTGACATTTGAAGGCTTGGAAGAGATGGTGGGGTCCAGAGAGAAAAGGTAGGGAAAGAAGAGAAAAATGACTTAGAGCAGAATCTTCAAGAATGTTTATCTTTTTAGATTAGCAGAATAAGAAAAGTCACTGATGAAGACAGATATCCAGGGGAAAAAATCTGGATTGCATATTGCCATAAGAGCTAAATGAACAGAATATTTTAAGAAGCAAAAATGTGTATTATCATTCTAAAAGTTGAAAAGGACAGTCTAAGTTTAAGCAGAATGTAAACAGAGAAGAGTTCATAGACTTTGGCAAAATGTAGGTCCAAAAAACATTTTGCAAGCATTGATAGTCATAAATCTTTCTTGACCCATTTCTGTAAGGAGTGAGAAATGATTGATGTGTCAGTATTTTAACAGACTAAAAAGGCCTTTCTGAGTCTATTCCTGGTGAATTTTTGCCAATGTACTTAACATTTAGGTCTTTTAGGAGAAATAGCAGCTAACAGTGCTAAAAGCAAAATGCAGTAAGATAAGAAAACAGATCTAGAAAAAAGTACTCTTTGCAACGCCAATTCTGCTTTCTACTAATACTTGTAGAGTTAGGGTTCCTTTTTATGCTTTTAAAGACAAGGGTGGGGGAAGTGGATGTGGCTCAAGAGATTGGGCTGCTGTCCACCATATGGGAGGACCAGGGTTTGATTCCCAGGACCTCCTGTTGATGGCAAGGTGGCCCACGTGGTGAGCTGGCCTGAGCAGAGTGCTGGCCTGTGCAGGAGTGCTGTCCCTCATGGCAAGCTGGCCCAACTGGAGAGCTGGTGCAGCAAGATGATGCAACAAAAAGAGACACAGAAGAGAGACAATAAGAGATGCAGCAGACCAGGAAGCTGAGATGGCACAAGAGATTGAGAACATCTCTCCCACTCTGGAAGGTCCCAGGATTGGTTCCTGGAGCCACCTAAAGAGAACACAAGCAGACACAGAAGAACACAGTGAATGGACACAGAGAGCAGACAATGGGGGGGGGGGGTATAAAGAAATAAATCTTAAAAAAAAAAAAGATAAGAGTGGAAACAGATGTGACTCAAGAGGTTGAGTGCCTGCTTCCTACATAGGCGGTCCCGGGTTTATTCCCTGGTGCCTCCTAAAAAAAAAAAAAAACAAAAGAAACAAACAACAAGCAAACAAATTAAATAACCAACTCAGGGGACCTGATGTGGCTCAGTGGTGGAGCACCAACTTCCTGCATATGAGGACCCGGGTTCAATCCCAGGACCGGTCCCTCAAAAAAAAGGACAAGGGTATAGAATAGGATAAGAAGAAGGAGGAGATGGAAGATTCCAAATTTGGTATTTTTGCCTTCTGTGATCATAGTTAGGCCTAAGTATTTATGACCCTAAGATTTCATTACCTTGACTTTTCCTGCACCAAGAATGAAGGGCTATGTATTTAAAATGCTAAACAATGAAAGAATCAGAAGAGAGAAACACTGCTGGACCATTGCTTTCAATGTGATCATTTGGTTTGCACTGCCAACCCCAAACCCAGCTAGACCTAACCCCTCCCATCCATTCCCACAAGCCAAGAACTGTAAGCAGTCTCCTTGTTCCTTTCTTTATGAGAAAGAAACAGCAAATGTATTGACAACTTCTAGGATGAGTTTTTGAGTTGGGCACCATCCAATCTGAATACAGAGTGAACTTGCAAAGTATATAATCTTTAGGAAAGAGTTGCAGGACCTTTGATGAAAGACACTGCTGAGGAATGTATTTCATTGTTGAATATTTTAAAACACATTTAAGGTGGGAACACATTCAGAACCTATCTTTAAGCTTTTGTTGACTGAAATATGTATGTTTGTATATGTATGCCTATTCTTTTGCCCTTTCCTTATCCAAGGGTAAGACTTGTATGGTAGTCATCAGTCTTTTTACAAACTGCTGGTAGAAGGATTCTGTTTCCCCAGTCCCTTTGAAGTTAAGTTTGGCCAACAGAATATGGACAAAATTAATGTTAGTCACTTCCAGACTGAAGCTTTAAGGCTGTGTTAGTGAGGGTTTCCCAGAGAAACAGAACCAATATGATATCTGTGTGTGTGTGTGTGTGTGTGTGTGTGTGTGTGTATTTATTAGGAGATTTATTATAAGGGATTGGCTCATGCTCCTGCAGTGTGGGGAGAGGGCTGGCGAACCTGAATTCCCGAGGGCAGACTTCAAGCTGGAAACTCCAATAAAAGTGGCATTTAAGTGAGTCTGAATTCCCTAGGGGAAGCTGGACAACTCAAACTGAGGCAGAAATTCTTCATTCTCATCTCTGAAATCCTCAGTTCTGGATTTTAAGAACTACGACTGATTAGATGAGAAACTCCTCACATTGCTGAGGATCATCTCCTTTGCTGATTATAGATACACTTAACTGAGGATGCTGTCACCTGGCAGAGATGCAAATCCATCTAGGAAATGCCCCTAAAGTAACAATCAGGCCAGGTATTGCTTGATAAAGCAGCTGGGCACCATAACTTAGCAAAGTGACCTCATGTATAATTCACCCACTTTTCTTTTCCACTATCATAGCATCCAGCAGTTCTCCAGATCAGCCTGTTTCTTTCAGCCTGATTCTATAGTGAGGAAAACATAGAGCAGAGATCTATGTATGAGCAGCTATAGAGAGAAATATAGGTTGTATTAACTCAACAATTCAAAATGTTCTTATGGTTTAAAAATGTTTTTGATCTCTGTGCTGGAATCATATTCTTGCTAACCTTCTCATCCCTCCAAAGCCTGCTACCTATTGAGACCAAACAGCTGCCTGCCTGGTTTTTTTTTAGCATGTTATTCTGCATAATTTTTTGTGAGGTTCCTCACTCCTTACAGCATTCCCATAGTTTCATATTGGATGTTTCTGACTCATTCATCACCTATTACTTGTTCCTCTCTCTCCAGAGAACCTCTTCTCTTGCAGACTGGATTCCCTAAACCCTGCATCTGGACTTACCCTCTAAGCATCTGGCCTACCCCAGTGTTTTGTCTTTGCCAATTTTTATCGAGTCAGTTAATGCCCAAAAATGTATCATGATGTCATGAATCCAAATAACTCTAAGCTAATTGAGGGTAGGGTTGATGTCAGATTCAACATTGTAAATAACCTTTCTTAGAATAGATAATCTATTACCATTGAATGAATAAATGCACACTTGTATCCAAGTTCATCAAAATATATTCAGATTAGAAGAAAGACCCCTACCTTTTAAGTAGATTGGTTTCCATATTGTTTCAAATTAAGCCACAAATTAAACTTAAGGTAGAGTAGCTTTTAGTAAATTTCACTAAAATCAGTCAAATTTTTTGGCAAAGAGCAAACCATGTCAGTGCTACTTGTTTGGTTATTCGAAGGCAGAACCATCATTTTGAATGCTCTTGCAAGATATTCCTAAAATATTTACCTGTTCAAAACAGGTAATGGTAGCACATATTTCTGATACATCATATCCCACCTCCTTGGTCCACCTCTGATATCAGCTGCAATTGGGATAGATGGTTCAGCAAGATTCAGCAAGTCTTTGCTTTCTGCTTTCTGTGTCAGGCCATTCTCTACCCAGGAGTCTTCTAGCTAATTGACAATCAGGAAGTGCAGGCATTGTGAACACTTTTCAGGGGATCTGGCAAATCTCTCTTTCCCACAGATGTAAACTTGACACTGAACCTTTATGCTGACATTTCCTCCTTCCCATATCACTCTTCCTTCTCCCTCATGCCTGCTTCCTGGCTACCTCCCAAACAAACCTCTTTGTTGTTTTATTTAAATATAGATAACTTTTTAATTTTTTTAAAAAGGTACTTATATTATATCAATGTTACATTGCAGTGACAGACACAGGCCATTAAATATCTTGTCATAACTTACAAAATTCTTCAGGAGAGAGTGTAAACTACATTGTAAACTATAATCCACACGAGACAAACCTTTTTCACCCAAATCCTTGTCTCAGGCTCTGCTTACAGGAAACCCAAACTATGACAGTAATGCTCTATATCTAGTCGTTTACACAAAACCACCTGCCTTGTATAGATTTTTTTAAAATTCAGAGTGAATATTTTATGTTTTCAAATATTCATTCAATTATAGTGTACCTACTATGTGTTCAACACTGTGTTGATAAAAGAACACCTGAAAAAAGCATGAAGTTTACAATCAGAATATCTAGGTTCAGTCTTGGCATTGCCAGAGGCTATTTAGTATTTGGAAATTTACTTAAATTCCCTAACCCTTACTTATAGATTAGGAAAAATAATAATGTCTCTTTCTGAGGAATGGGACAAATACTGCCAATCTTTCTATTATCAATACCAGAATAATACATGTAGTCTTCACCATAAAATATAGTGCGTAAGTATGGAACATCTTTCATATTCTCTATTGGTTCTTATGGCTCTTAATGTCTCTGTCCTATGAAGTTTGTAAATACATTGAAGCCATGGAACACATTTTATATTTTTAAAATCCTTAACAATACCTAATAGTTCTGGGTACGTATTTGTCAATTAATAAACGATTGTTTGCATAAAAATATTCGATTGTTCTCTAGATAAGTGAAACAACTAGGGTGCTCACATTTCATTTTATTTGTAGATATGTTTCCTAGGTACCTGATTTGTATGCTAAAGGAAATAGGATATTGTTAGTTTTGTGGTTGTAAAAAGACAATCTGTTTGTGTAAGTGTGTGTAGCAGAGAGACAGCAACAATGGCAGCTTACTTCTCCCCTAAAACTATATTTTTGGAGATGAGACGGTCCTGTTGAAATAGGAGATGAATAAATATCCTGTCAGATGTCAGTATATCTCCAAGGACCTGTGTAAAGCAACTAAACCAAGGCTCAGCCTTGAAATTTAAGCGCACTAGTTCAGATGACTGTTCTGAGACTAAAGCAAGCAAAGGCCAATGGGAAAGAGGTTGATAATTAGTAGTTGTTATATTATAATAGCTTGACATCAAGTAGTCAGTTTTTCAAGGTATTCTCCAAGTAACTTGGAATTTCCAAAGGATATTCATACAGTGCTGTCTGGAACACACAAAAACTAGAAATGTGGCTCTTTTCTTGTGGCAGACTCATTGGAAGTAATGGTAACCATCTATTCACACACAATGTCCTTACCCCATCCCCTCCTACCTAGTGGATTTATCTTTGTTATTCTTCTCTCTGTGAACAAAGACAGATTACAGACCTGGCTGAGGTCTTTGTACCAGAGTTAGAGCTAGGCTTTAGAGTGAGGGGGTATATTATTCAGGGTTCTCTGGGGAAACAGAATCAACAAGAGATATCTGTCAATAGTATGCAATTTTATAAGAGTCTCTCATGTGACCGTGGGAGGCACAAGTCCAATTCCACAGGCAAGCTGCAACCAGGGGCTCCATGAAAGTCCAATGAAGGTTCTTGATGAGTTCTGGAGATGTTGGCTGTCCAAGAACGAGCTGGGAAATTCTCACTCAATGCTGCAATCACTTCCCCTTTTAAGGCATTCAACTGATTGGATAAAGCGTCACTAATTGCTGATGGCAAAATCCCCGATTTATGTAATTGTGATCAGCTATCTATGATTTACCACTGCAGTAAAGTCAATGGTGACTAAAGTCCATAAATGCCCTTGTATTACAGTTAGCCCAGTGCTTGCTTGACCAAACAAGTGGGCACAATTACCTGGCCGAGTTGACACATTAGCCCAGCCATCACAGGGCGGCTGACCTTGCACTGTGGGTCTGCAAAGGCAGGTTCATTTCTGCTTGTAGCATTCCATGATAAGAAAAGCGTTGGTAGGATAGGCAATTTGGAACAAAGATAATCTAACTCTGGTGCAGAGTTTCCCAAAGTACCATTGGTGATGGGTGATATGCTTTTAAGTGGTTCATAAATGAACAGCTTTTAATTTATATAGTTAGTTATTTGAAGATAAATGAGTCATTCTGGAAAATAAGTTTATTTGTCTAAAAAGAAATGAGTTAAGTAAAGAATATTGACTGCCTTTCAAAGGGTGGAAATTTTATGTGAGATAATCTTAGGCACTATAGAGATGAATATTTCTTAACATTTTTAAAATCAGGAACTAAAACATATACAGAAATGTGCATAAAGCAGAGACATTGAGTTCAGTGATTTATCAGAAACAAACATCCATGTAACTACCACCCAAGTCAAGAAATAAAATATTGTTATCACCATAGAAACTCTTTGTTTTCCTTCCCATCACTACCTGACCCCCAAAGAGAAGCCCTACCTTCACTGTCAGGGTAATTTCTTCCTTGTCCTTTCTTACCTCTTCCATATTAAGATGCATTCCTAAACACCACAGAGTTAGTTTTCCCTGCTTTGTAAAATTCTGTACAAATACAGTAAATATTGTTTTGTATTTGGCTATTTTTCCTTATGAGGTTCAAAGTTTTGTTGTAACTATAGTTTGTTCATTTTCATTGAATAGTGTTCCTTTGATGAATATACCATAATTTATTTATTCATTTATAGTATTGATGTGACTATAGTTTGTTCATTTCCATTGAATAGTGTTCCCTTGATTGATATACCGTAATTTATTTATTCATCCTTCTGTGGATGGATATTTGGATTGTTTCCAGTTTCCAGGTATTAACAATAGTACTGATTGGAATGCTCTTGTACATGTTTTGCATGTGCACATTTCTGTTGGGTAATAGGATATGTATATATCCAATATTACTAGATGATGCAAACTGCTTTACAAAATAATTATATCAATTTATATTACATCAACAGAATATTATAGTTCCATTTGCTCTCTATTCTCTCAATACTTGTTGATCTTTTTAACTTAGCCCATTCTGATGTATATGCATAAAGTTGTGCTCTTATGATTTTAATTTGCATTCTCCTTACTCTAAGTGAAATGGACCACTTTTCCATATATGTATTGGATATTTGGATATCCTCTTCTATAAAGTACTTGTTCAAAACACTTGCCCATTTTTCCTCTTCGGTCTTCTTCTTTTTTTCTATTTTGGGTCCTTCAATTTATTCCCAGAAGAATGGTCAAACAATTTTCTACAATTAGCACTTTGTGTCATCAAGAAGCCTTCTATTTCCTCCTTGACTCTTTTCAATATGGATATGACTATCCTGAGACAAAGGACGATGACTATTATCCCCCATGACAATATTTGCTTTAACTGACTTTATTTTAGAGTTCTTCAAGTTGAGAAATCAAGTCTTTGGATCATAATTTCCTCTTAGAACATGATGTACTCTTGGTTACAATTTTTGGCATATGACAGATCTTGTTGCTTCAGATTTTAGGAATGGATTAGAAGCTCCAGGGTTCATTATTTAGAGAATGCTTTATTAGTTTCTGTAATTAAACCCATGTAGATAAGACTTTATATATTTAATACAGTGTGTTACCCCTGTACAAATGGGAAAAAAAAATAAGCTTAACATTTCTAGACCAATATGACTGTTAATTTCTGTATAATGCCAACTCATTGTGGGATAACTGGGATGATTTTTCCAAAGTTGACAGCACACCTAAAGTTTCCAAAACTTCAAATTATATATATATGTGTGTGTGTGTGTGTATATATATATATATATGTATATGTATGAGTGTATATTATATATATATTTATATAAAAAGACCAATAGCAGCAACAGGTTTTCCAGGATTGCAGTCATCTGAACAAAATTATAGAAACATCCAGCGTACTCCATTGGTCATTTTTCTTTTTCATACTGATTTCATTATTATATTTTGGATATTGCTCCTGTTGGTAAAATTCTGGTATCTTTTAATGAATAGACATTCCTAATTTAAATATAATAAAATTTGTCAATTTGTTTAAGTTAAGTGCTTTTGGTCTTCTAAGAAATATTTCCTGTCATAAGGTCATTAAAATATACTGCTATATTTTTTCCAGCAACTTTGTTATTTAACCTGTCATATTTAAATCTATAATCAATCTAGAACTTATTTTTTAAATAAGATGTTAAGGATCAAATTTCCACTGTTCTGCAGCACCATTTATGGAAAACATTGTTTTCTCCCCACAGTTCTACAGTGTTATCTTTTCAGAGATCATGCCCTAAAAAAAGTGGGTCTGTGTCTGAGACCTTGATTCTGTTCCATTGTTCTGTCTATCCCTTTGCCAATACTACATTGTCTTAATTTCTGTTGCTTTATAAGTCATGATATCTAGTAATCATGTCTTCCCACCTTGTTTTCATAATTCAAGTGTATCTTACTCTGTTTTTTTTGTTTGTTTTTTTGGGGTTTTTTTTGTTTTGCATTCCCACATCAAGTTTAAGATGAGCTCAGTGGTATGCTTGCAAACTGGCTTTCTGGAGGAAAAGTCCCTGGTTTAGAAGGTTTGCCAATTTCCATGGAGAATACTCCCACCAAGGTGATTTAAAGTCACTTAGTGGTTTAATAAGCAGCTTACAAATATCTGAATTTTTAAAAATAGTCCTAATGAGCTGTTATAAGTTGGCTCCTGCACAACACTGTATAAGTTTATAAAGTACCCCACCACACACACACACTACCTCTATAACTATTTCTATTTTGATAGAAGTGAATCTATAAATCACATTTTGAGGAAAACTGGCATGTTTACAATAATGAGTCTTAGAGCTAATGAACATGATGTGTTCCTCCATTCATTTAGGTCTTCTTTATTTTTCTCAATAATACTTTGAAATTTCTTTTTTCACCTTTTCCCCTTTATGTTCTTTTTCTCATAAAGGCCCTGCTCATCTTCTGTTAAATTTGGTTCTAGGTATTTGATATTTTTTCTATTATAAATACCAATTTTTAAAAGGTTTTGTTTTTTGGTAGACTGTGTAACATTGACATAAAGATAGTGGTTACTAGTGGTTCAGAGAGGGAGG
Organism: Dasypus novemcinctus; assembly: GCF_030445035.2. Classification (NCBI taxonomy): domain Eukaryota; kingdom Metazoa; phylum Chordata; class Mammalia; order Cingulata; family Dasypodidae; genus Dasypus; species Dasypus novemcinctus. The sequence continues at coordinate 55,863,922 of NC_080676.1, forward strand.
GAAAATTAGGTGGAACACAGGGCATTTTTAGGGCATTGAAATTGTTCTGTATGATACTGCAATGACAGATATATGTCATTAAACATTTGTCAAAACCTATAAAACTATACAGCACAAAGTGTAAACCACACTATAACCTATAGACCTTGGTAAGTAGCAATGCTTCAGTATTGGTTCATCAGTTTAAACAAATGTACCACCACACTAATGTAAGATGTTATTAACAGAAGAAAGTGTGGGTAGGGAGGGGAAATATATGGGAATCCTCTATACTTTCTATGTAACTTTTCTGTAATCTGAAACTTCTCTAAAAATAAAGTTTATTATTATAGAGGGAAAAAAAGTTTTGTTTATAAATGTTTGTTCCTGGGGTAAAAATGTGCTAGCAAAAAAGGCAGAGCTATCTTCTTCAAAAACCTGGAAATTAAAGGGTTGAAGTCACTGGGAAAGTGCCAAATCAAGAGAAAGTCTGCAGGGACAGATGCAGGACACTATATATCCTGCCATAACCCACTGAATGGTCTGGGAAATGTGTAAACTACAATCTAAACTATAATCCATGTGGTGTAGCAGTGCTGCAAAATGTATTCCTCAAATGCAGTGAATGTGCCACACTGATGAAAGAGGTTGTTGATATGGGAGGAGTGAGAGGGATGGGGAGTGGGATATATGGGAACCTCATATTTTTTAATGTAACATTTTGTGTAATCTTTGTATCTTTAAAAAATAAAATAAAATAAAATATATACACAGTAATTTCCAAAAAAAGAGAGAAATTCTGAAAAATGGTAGACAAGGCTCGTAGTCAGAGCAACTAGGCAAGAAAAAGACACAAATTACATCTGAATTGTGAAGGAAGGATATGACTCTCCCTATTTGCAGATGACATGCTCACATACAGAAAATCCATAAAAGCCCACAACAAAGCTACTAGAACTAATAAATAAATTTAGCAAAGTTATGATGTAGATGAACAATACACAAAAAAATCAGTAGTGGGGGAGCAGATGTGGCTCAAGTGGTTGAGATCCTGATTCCTATATAGGAGGTCCCCAGTTCAGTTCCCTAGAAGAAAATAATAACAAGCAAGCAAACAAAAAAACCAGCTCAGGGGAGCTGATGTAGCTCGGTGGCTGACTGTTGCTTCCCACATATGAGGTCCTGGGTTTAATCCCTAACCCTGGAACCTAAAAAAAAAAAAAAAATGTAATTTTTCTATACACTAGTAATGAACAATCTGAAGAGGAAAGCAAGAAAAATTTCATTTACAATAGCAATTAAAACAATCGAATAACTAGGAATAAATCTTACCAAGGATATGAAGGACATATACACAGAAAGCTGCAAAATATTACTAAAAGAATACCTAAATAAATGGAAGAACATTCCATGTTAATAAACTGGAAGACTCAATATTGTTAAGATGTCAGTTCTACCAGAAGTAATCTACAGATTCAATGCAAACCCAATCAAAACGCTAAGACTTATTTGTAGAAATTGGAAAACCAATCATCACATTTATATAGAAGTGTAAGGAGCTTTAAATAGCCAAAGTCATCTTCAAAAAGAACAAAGATGGGGAACTCATAGTTCTTGATCATAAAACTTATTATAAAGTCACAGTAATCAAAACATCATGGTAGTGTCACATAGATGAATGGAATCAAATTGAGAGTTCAGAAATTAATCTTCACATCTATGACCAACTGAGTTTAAACACGTTTCCAAGTTCAGTAAGTGGGGAAAGAATAGTCTCTGCAATAAATGGTGCTGAGAATCCTGAATTTCCATATGCAAAAGAATGAAGGTTGAAGTCTACCTCATACCATATACAAAAATCAACTCAAAATGGATCAAAGACCTAAATATAAGAATGAGAACAATAATTATCCTACAAGAAAACATAGGGAAGTATCTTCAGGACATTGTGTTACACAATGGTTACTTAAACTTTACATCCAAAGGATAAGCAACCAAAGGAAAAATAGATAAGACCTCATGAAAATTAAAAGCTTTTGAGCCCTGAAGGACTTAATCATGAAAATAAAAATACAACCTACAGAATAGGAAAAGTACTAGGAAATCACATATCAACATTGGTTTACCATCCAGAATGTATAAAGAAATCCTATAACTCATCAACAAAAAGACTAATAACTCAATAAAAATGAGCAAAAGACTTGAGTAGACATTTCTCTGAAGATATACAAACGGCAAAAAAAAGAAAACATGAAAAAAATGCTAGCCATTAGGGGAATACAAATTAAAACCACAGTGATAGACCATTTCACACCAACTAGAATGGTTACTACTAAAAAATTGAAGATTATAATTATTAGAAAGCTTGTGAAGAAATAGAAACATTCATTGTTGGTGAGAATGTAAAATGGTGCGTTTGCTGTGGAAGACAGTTGGACAGTTCCTCAGAAAGTTAAGTATAGAATTTCAATACAATCTAGCAAGCCTACTTCTAGGTATATATACAAAATAATAGAAAACAAGGACATGAACAGGTATTTGCACATCAATGATCTTAGTGGCATTATTCACAATTGCCAAAAGGTGGAAGCAACCCACATACCTATCAACTGATGGATGGATAAACAAAATGTGGTATACACATACAATAGAATATTATTCAGCTGCAAAAAGAAATGAAGTTCTGTTATTTATGGACAAATTGAAGACAACATGTTGTGTGAAATAAACCAGGCACAAAAGCACAAATATAGTATGACTTCACTGATATGTACTAATTAGAATAAGGAAATTCATAGTCAGAAACTAGAATATAGATTTCTAGGGGCTGGGGTATGGGTAGGGAATGGAGAGTTAATGCTTAAATTTTAGTATTTCTATTTGAAGTAATGGAAAAGTTTTAGTAATGGATGGGTGGTGGTGGTAGGGCAAAATTGTGAATGTAATTATAACAGTATTGAGTTATATGTTTGAATGTGGTTAAAAGGGAATTTTTAGGTAGTATATATGTTTGTAGAATAAAAATTTTTTTAAAACTTTGGAATTACATCATCAACATATCAACATAAGACATCCCCTAGAAAAGTTCCCTCAGAATCAACTAATAAAAGGACAATATCCCAGTTGCTTAGAACTCTGGAGGATGGCCGAGACTGGAGAAGGACTCCACATGCAGAATCAAAGGAAAACTGGATAATGTCCAAGGTCAGGTAGGAGATATTCTTCCCAGACCCACCAGTCCAGACCCCTTCCACTCACTCAGTCCCACACAGCTTGGGAGTTGTGTAGCAGCAGCAGGGCCCAGGTCTCTCCTGACACAGATGCAGACTATAGAGTCACTCACAGCAGCAAGTTAGAAGCCCACACATATCCAGTCACAGGGAAACAAGTCTACAGACACCTAGGTTGGAGCACAGGCCACTGAGGAGAGCCTTATACAAATGGCCCCCAGAGGACAAAAAAGAGAAAAAGAGGAAAAGACCATAGCAGAGTTTTTGGCAAAAGATGTGTTCACCCAATCCAGTCTCTGTTTGCTGGAATACCTAAAAGCAAACCAGACTTTTGTGGTTTGACCCACCTTTCTGGATTGATTCCTCTAAGTATCTGGGGTGGAATGCCTTTACATGGAAGAAACCAGAGGCAGAAAAACCTGATAGAAACAAAGGGGGATAAACTGATCTGCTATAAGACAGGATGGGCCCAGAACTGAAAAGTGAAGGAAAAGGGGACACCGAGTGAGAAAGAGAATATAAACAAATCGTAGGAGCTGAGGAGAAAATTCTGATCAAGATTTCTAGAGAACAAATAGGGGAAAGGAAGCTTTCTCTGGGAAGTGAAACAACTGTACAAAAAGTGAAATTTTTAAAAATGTACTGCATTTCCAAGATAAGAAACAGATGAAGAGATGAGAAAATCTTTGCACTTAAACACAGACTGCTCTAAAAATCCAGAATAAATTGGACCAAGCATGAATGAAGGCCTTAACTCAAAGCCAATCAAAAACAATAAAACACTAGAAATCAGGGGAAAACTGACCTTCATAGTTAATAATAAAAATAAACAGATGCCAAGATATCAGCAAAAATTTACAATCTATACTAAGAAAAAAGAAGATATTGCTCAGTCAAGGGAACATATTAAAACTTCAGAGGAGACACAGAATTTTAAACAACTAATCAAAGAAGGTCAAACAAATCTCCTAAATCACTTCAAGGAGATGAAGGAAAATGCAGATATAGAACTAAAGGATATTAAGATAATGTGAGCATAAAGAAGAATTCGAAAGTTTAAAAAGAAACATGATAGAAATTATGGGGCTAAAAATCACATTAATGGAGATTAAAAATGCATTAGAGCCATACAACAGCAGATTTGGAAAGGCAGAAGAAAGAATAAGCAAACTAGAAGACAGGACAATTGAAATCATACAGTCAGAAGAACAGATATGGAAAAAAATAGAAAATATTGAGCCATCTCTCAGGAATTTTAATCACAGCACAAAGCCCACAAACATACACATCATGTGTGTCCCAGAAGAAGAAGAGAAGGGATAAGTAGCAGAAAGAATATTTGAGGAAATAATAGCTGAAAAGTTCCCAACTCTGAAAAACATAAATATACATGTCCAAGAAGCACAAGATCCAAACAGAATAAACCCTAGTAGACCCACTCTGAGAAACATACTAATTAGAATGTCAAATGCCAAAGATGAAGAGAGAATTCTGAAAGCAGCAAGAAAAGGTGATATGTCAGCTATCAATGATTTTCATTAAGACTAAATGCCAGGAAGCAGGCTTGGACCAATGGATAGGGCATCCGCCTACCACATGGGAGGTCCGGAGTTCAAACCCCGGGCCTCCTTGACCCGTGTGGAGCTGGCTCATTCGCAGTGCTGATGCATGCAAGGAGTGCTGTGCCATGCAAGGGTGTCCCCCATGTAGGGGAGCCCCACCCGCAAGGATTGCTCCCTATAAGGAGAGACAAAGTGCAGCCTGCCCAAGAATAGTGCTGCACACATGGAGAGCTAACACAACAAGATGACACAACAAACACACAGATTCCCAGTGCCGCTGATAAGGATAGAAGCAGTCACAGAAGAACACACAGCTAATGGACACAGAGAGCAGACAACTGGGAGTGCGGGGGGGGGGTGGGGGGGTGGAGGGAAGATAAATAAATAATAAATAGATCTTTAGGAAAAAAAAAGACTAAATGCCAATTTCCCATAGAAACCATAGAGATGAGAAAGCAGTGATATAATTAGGGTACTGAAAGAGAAAAACTGCCAGCCAAATATCCTTTATCACGAAAAACTGTCCTTCAGAAATGAGGGAGAGTTTACAATATTCACAGTTAAAGAGAAACTGATCCATCAGGAAAAGACCCACCCAACAAGAATTACCAAATGGAGTTCTGCAAGTTGAAAGGAAAAGACAGGAGAGAGTGGCTTGGAGTAGTGTGAAGTAATGAAGATCTTCAGTAAAGGCAACTAAAAGGGTATATAGTACTGTATCCTCAATATGCAACTCTACTTTAATTTTTGTAAGAGTTAGAAAACAATTGAACAAGAAAAAGGCATATTTCTTGATAATGAATGTGTGAAATACAAAGCGGTAAAGTGACACAAAAACAACATAAAGTGGGGAAGCATAAACTGGAAGAAGAGGAATATATATGCTATGCTACTGAAGCAAAGTTGATATCATCTCAAATTAGTATCTTAGAGATGTAGGTTGTATAATACAGACCCCAGGGTAACCACAAAGAAAGTATTTAAAAATATACAGAAACAGAAATGAGAAATGGATCCATCAGATACATCCCAAAGATTAACCATACAGAAAAGAGAGAGAGAGCAAAAGATATGACATAGAAAACCAAAGGACAAAATGGCTGAAATAAGTACTGCTTTCACAGTTATAATACGGAATGTTAATGGATGAAACTCCCAATCAAAAGACAGAGTAGAAGAATGGATAAAACGCATGGTCCAACTACATGATCTTAAATCCAAAGACACAATTAGATTGAAAGTCAAAGGATGGACAAAGATATTTGATGCAAACAGTAACCAAAAAGGAGTTGAGTAGCTATACTAATTTCAGACAAAACAGACTCTAAGTCAAAACTATTACAAGAGGCAAAGAAGGACTCTATATATAATAAAAGGGTCCACCAAGAAGAAATAACTATCGTAAATATTTATGCACCTAACCATAGTGCCCCAAAATACATGTGGCAAACACTGGCAAAGATGGTACTTTGGGAAAAAAACTATACCCTAATGTAAACACTGGGCTACAGTGAATATTACAATTATAATATTCTTTCACCAGTAGTAACAAAGGAACCATATTAATGCAGTGTGTTAATAATGGGGAAGAGGAAGGTATATGAGAATGCTGAATTTTTGCATGATTTTTCTGTAAACTTAAAATTTACATAATTACAAATATTTTTTAAAACATAGGGCTGTACACTACAAACAGGGAAGCCTAATGTAAACCACTGACTCTATTTATTTAATAGTAAAATTATAATAGTATTCTTTCATCAATTTTAACAAATGTACTGCATTTATACAATGTATTAATAATGGGGAGGGTATATAGCAACTCTTTATGTTCTGCATGATTTTTCTGTAAACCTACAACTTTTCCAAATAAAAAGAAATATGTGTGAGTGTGTGTGTGTTTGAGAGAGGGGCACATACACTTGTTCCAATGTATATATTCAACAACTTCTCTAATCCACATATAAATTTTAAAATTTATCTACATGATTTTGGATTTTCTTTATACCAAATCATATATATTTTTTTGGTGAATGATAGTTTTATTTCTTACTTGCCAAACCTTGTGCCTTTTATTTGCTATTCTTTCCTTGCTGTGTTGTATTCCACTGCAATGTTGAATAAAATTAATGACTGCTGGTGTTCTTTTCATATTCCAGATTTAAGGGGGAAAGATTTCAACATTTCAGTTTATTAAATATAATGTTCTGCTATTAGGCTGGTTTAAAAAGATGTACTGGGGATTGAACCTGGGGCCTTGTACATGGGAAGCAGGCTTTCAACCACTGAGCTACAACCCCTCCCCATGTTGGGCTTTTTGTTTGTTTGATTAATTTGTGTTAAAAGTTTATCAATTTCCTCAAAGAAATAATATCTCAATTTTACTGATTGCCTTTATTGTTTCTTTTCTATTTCATTATTTTCTGCTCTTGATTTTTAACTTCATTCTTCTTTCTTTGGATTCTATTTTGTTATTTTCTAACTTTTTGAGATAAATACATAGCCAGTGATGTTTAGTCTTTCTTCCTTTTAATTACATGCTTTGAAAGCTCTAAATTGCTCTCTAAGCATGATTAGTTTTCTCCTACATGTTTTAATAGTATTTTCACTATCCTTCACTTAAAAATATCTTATAATTTTAACTTGTTCTCTTCATTAAGCTATGGTTTATTTAAACATGTAGTTCTTAATTTCCAAATAAATGAAATTTTTTAGTAAAATATTTGTTATTTATTTCTAAATTAATTGCAGTTACCACAGAATATATTCTGTTTCATTTCACTGAAATTCATTGAAATTTGTTAACCCTTACTTTGTGGATCAGAATAAAGTAAATTTTGAAATGTTCCAGGTATGCTTGAAAGGAATGTATATTTTTAGATGTAACATTTTTAGATGCAACATTTTTATATGTGTTAATTAGGTCAAGTCTGCTATTTGTGTATTTCAAACCCTCTGTATCCTAACTGATTTCCTGTATGCTTGTTTTATTAATTATAAAGAAAGGTAGGTTATAATGTTACACTGTATTAATTGGCCTATCAGTCTTTTTACTCTCAACTATTGCATTAAGTTGAGACTATATCATTACATACAAATAAAGAATTGTTATCAAATGTACTTCTTATCTTGCCATAAATTCTACTTTATTTTATAATACACAAGTGTTTTAAAATAAATAAATTTTTTTTCGTCATTTTACTTTCAATCTTCTTACACCCATATGCTTTAAACATGTCTCTTGTAAACAGAATATATTTTTAATGTAGTCTAGTAATGTCTGTCTTTATCATTTAATTGGAGCATTTAGTCCATTTATAGTTAATGTAATTACTGAACTATCTGAATTTCAGTGAACCATTTTATTATGAGTTATATTTGTCCTCTCTCTGCTTTTTTTCTTTTGTCCTTTCTGACTTTCTTCTGGATTGATAATTTTAATTACTCAGTTTTCCTCTATTTCCCCAAAAGTTGTGTACTCTACTACTGCTCTTTCAGCAGTTATCTTAGGGGATTACAACATACATTCTTGACTTTTCAAATCTACTATTAATAATTATTTTCAGATTCCTGCCAAATATTGCAAGTATATCAAATGAATTAGAAAATTTAATTCCCTTTATTCACCATTTTAACATAAATATCATTATATTGTAAGTAATTTATTCTTACATATAAGCCCATCAAAACACTGTTATAGCTGTTTTGCATAGCCAATAATTATTTTGATTCACTTATTTAGCTTTGTATACATCCTTAAGAAATTTAAGAAACAGGATGGACACCAACCAAAAATATGGTTCAAATGATGCCACACACATACCAAAATGGTATGAAAAGGTTTATCACTTACATAATAAGGCTGTCTGAGGAGAGCAGGGCATGTCTCTCCAGCTGATCAAAAAAGAGCTTGAGAGAGCAGGGAAAGGAAATTGACCTGGTTTTGTTTTTTTTTTTTATAGTGGTTAAAGTGTGTGGCTTGAATGATGGTTTCTATGCATGGTTTAAATCTCCCATAAACCTCAAAGAAGGGGGCATCCAGGCTTTCTTATCATCTTTTTCAGATGGGAGGCAAAAGGGGAAGAGAGAGGAGGTAAAGGTTAAAAGCTGTCAGCAGTGAAATATCAAGAAATGGAGCCAGAAACTTTATTATATTAACCTTTCCATTGCTCTTCAGTTCTTCCTAGATTTCCAAGCTTCTATTTGAGATGTCTTAACTTCTACCGATAAACTTCCTTTATTATTTATTTAGTATGTCTGCTGATGAAAAATTATCTCATTTTGTTAACCTGAAAAGTCTTTTTCAGCATCAATTTTGTAAAAGTTTTTACATTAGAAGATATTTCATTGTTATGTGAGTTCCATTGTTTCTGCTGAGTAGCCAGCTGTCATCCTGACCATTGCACCTTTAAAGGTAATAAGTCTTATCTACAGCTGGCTTTTTTTTTCTATTTTGGCTTTTAGCAGTTTTATCATTTAGTGCTTACATGGGGATTTCTTTATCACTTATTCTTGAATAATTTCCTTCAGCCTCACTAACTCTCCCCTCTCCTTTTGCTTCAGCCCCGTAATTACCTCTTTTCTCTCTAGGACTACCTTCTCCCTTCATGTATCTTGCCTTCTTTTCTGTATTTCTATCATTTCATTTCATTTTTTTGTGAACTTTACTGAGGATGTATGTTTCCCCATTTATATTTGTTAATGAAATCTCTTTTCAGGTGTTTCTAATTTACACTTAGACCCATTCATTAAGTTCTTAATTTAAAGTCCTGTTTTCAGTTTTACAGTTTTCGTTGGCCTTTTTTCTCTACCAAAATTCTTTTATCATTTTAAATACAGTAAACAAAGTTATTTTAGTCTTTCTCTAATTAAATGAATATCTGAAGTCCCTATAGTATAATTTCTATTGTCTATGATTTCTCATAGGCTTCTTTCATATTGTCTTGCTCCTCAGGGGATTGGTTATTTTTATTATTTGCTATATAGACATTGAAAATTTAAAATTGTTTGTAAAAATAACTTGGTGTTATATTTCAGTGATTAAGATGATTCAAGGCTGAGCTGCAAAAATATGTCTATCTATTTTACCCTAGTCATTAGGACATATCTCTTAGTGGTCCCTTTGAGAGAGGAGGGAAAGGAGACTTGTTTGGCATTTTATGATAGATAGAGGACAGGACTGGGATGAGGGTTCCCATACATGGAAAGGGCCTTGGTTTGAATCACCAAAACAGAAGTTTTCACTCTTTCTACTCCCCGCCTCCCCCAACTTGGTGGGCTCTCGACTAACTCTTCTCCACCCTAACCTCATGATGATGTCAAAGATACACTCAGTCTGTCCGTTGCTTATTACAGAGCCAGAAAATTGTGCAAGGTGAAAAGTGGATGTAAAATCAGGCCCACTTCTGGCCATTTTCCTCCCTTAGATCTTGGACCAGTAGTTCTTCACTATCTTGTTGGCTCTACATGCCTTCATGATGATTTTTAAGAAATATTTTGCCCCTTCTTCTGTGAGAATATTGAGCCAAATTACCTAGTCTTCCATTAACAGAAGCTAGTTTAATGAATATTTTCACAATTTTAGTAATTAATAATTTAATTTATACTAGAAAGTAACTAGCACAAAATCTGTTTTATAGATATTTTTACTTATAAGTAAACATTTTAATAACCAGTCAATTTGAAAGAGAATAATTATGAAATAATAGGAAATAATAATGATGGCAAACTTTATAAAGATGATGAAATGAATTATGGGAAACATTACTCTAGTGAAACCAGGAAGAAAAACCTAGACAAGGATCAAAAGGCAATAATGCACAGGCATGATAGCTGTTTTGGGTGCTAGGCTGTTGAAAGCTGATACCATAAAATGGGCTGGCTTTAACAACGGGTATTTATTAGTTTACAAGCTTACAGTTTTGAGATGTGAGGATGTCCAAATCAAGGCATCATCAAGGCAATGCTTTCTTCTCAAAGACTGGTTGCTGGTGATCCTTAGGTCCTCTGCCACATGGCCAGGTATATGGCAGTGTTTGCCAGTCTCTTTTCTTCCAGGTTTTGTTGCTTTCAGCTTCTTGCTTCTGTGACTTTCTCTCTCTGTATTCATCTCATCAATAAGATGACTAAGACCTTCCCTGGGCCATACCTTAACTGAGGTAATCACATGAAAACCTATTTACCATAGGTTTACACTCACAGAAATGGATTAGCTTTAAGAACATGATTTTTGGGGCTACATACATTCTCAAACTATCACAATATGCTTCTAAAAAGTGGTATCAAAGAGGAACTAGTGCTCTGAAAGGGTATGGTTAAGGGCAGATTACTAATTAAAAGTGCCCTTGAATATAACCCTTACTTCATAACTGAAGATAATCAGCATCTTGTCAAAGATCTTGACAAGATCTTTGGCATATTTGTTTCTCCTAAGTTTACCAATAACTGCTAATGAATAATAACATCAAAGCATATGGGAGAGGTACAGTAAGCTGATGCAACAAGACACACAAGAAGAAAAACATGAGAGATACAACAAAACAGGGAGTGGAGGTTCCTGGTGCCTCCTAAATAGGCGAGGAAGACAGAAAGCTGATACAATGCGCAGTCATGAGAAACTGACACAAAAGGTGATGCAACAAGAGACACAAGAAGAAACACACAATGACCCAATAAAGAAGGGAACGAAGGTGGTTCAAGCAATTAGGCTCCTCCTTCCCATATCAGAGGTTGCGGGTTCAGTTCCCAGTACCTCCTAAAGAAACAAGGAAGATGAACAGACACAGTAAGTGCAAACAACAAGGACATGGGGAGAAATAAATAAATAAATAAATAAATAAGATAAACCTTAAAAAAATGGCAACCTTAAAAAAAAGTATATGGGGAAATTTCATGCTGATTTAAGTGCTTTCTCTTTGTAATGAATTCCTTTCCTGATATTTTCCCATGCTCTATTGAGACCCTATATCTAGGATTTCAGATTCAATGCCATTTTTTGTGACATATTGATTAAATTCAACAAAGATCAAACTGATTGAAGTTTCAGAAAGGGCTATAACATTTTAATATATCAGTTATGTGCATAAAATATCAGCTTCTTAAATTACTTGAAAGTTATTGATAATGACCTCAGTTAATTCAAATGTTGTGCATAACAAAATGTTTTAAACATAAGAGAAGGTTGCAAACCTTCCTGGAATTGTAAAACTGCCACTATAATTTTCTTCCAAGTAAGGCAACCACTATGGTACTAATTCATCTCTTACTGGAAAAACAATTTCTACAGCATTGAACCGACAATTTTTTAGAGATTTTACTGAAAATTAAGTACCTGTTTACTGGAATCTATGCTAATATTGTATAATAATTTTTTAAAAAACATTGTTTCCCATCATTGCTACTTCACTAGAGTATTGTTGCTGTGGTGGCTCACAAAATGCTGCTGAGGCCCCCTAGGAATCCTGTTCTTATCATAGGTATATCATGATTGCATAGCTACAGCCAACCTTTATTTCCAATGCGTTTTATCTAGGAATATATCCAACACTTTATTATACACACAGGCATAAAACCTTTTGCATTTTACTATTGACTAGACAATTTTTATTAATGCCTGGAAGTCAATATGCAATGCTGAGAACCTAAGCCATTTGTTTATTTTGCCACTTTCACTAGAAACTTTGATGTTAGAAAATTTAAAAGAGCCTATTCTTCAGCCTTGGGTTAAAAATTATATAGGGTTCCTAAGTAACTCCTGCTTTAAACTGAGGATTGAAAAAGAAGAGTCACAAAGTAAAACACTTATTAGATTCAAACCATTTGCAAAACAAAGATGACAATTATATGATCCTAAACAATCAAGTTGTTTTTCTAAGTGTGCCTTCTGTTACCTTGTAAACTAGTACCTCTGGAAACTGTTACAACAAAGCCTTGGCTAGAAGCTACTGCTAGTGTCCTATGGATAATAGTGATATTTTAAAACTTTAGAAGTTTTAACTTTAACTTTAGAAGTTGTGCCAGAGAACATAATAAAATAGAAATAATAAAATAGAAAACAAAAGCAGATATTCCATAAAGCCAAAAAGGTCATTATTTGAAGCTATTAATAAAACAGATAAATTTTAGGAAGATTTTTCAAGGAAAAACAAAATCTCAGAAAGTCATAGATTGAAAAAAAAATACTAGATGTGAAAAGAGAATGTGCCTATAGATGAAGAAAAAATGTAAAATAAATAAGAGAGTATCAAGAACAACTTTATTCCAGTAAATTTTAAAATTTAAGTAAAATAGGAAAAAAATAAAATTTTATCAAAACTTGCTCAGGAAGACTAGATAAAATAAATATGAATTGAAGATGATCAGCCAAATATCCTAAATCAACTCAAGGAGTAAGGAAAATATGAGTAGAAATTAACTAAATTTGGATATAGAACTAAAGGGTATAAGAAAGATGATGTGTGAACAAAAGAAGAATTAGAAAGTTTAAAAAGGAATAGAACAGAACAAATGGGGGTGAAAACAATAATGGGGATTAAAAATATGTGATAGGCATTCAGCAGCAGAGTTCAACAGACCGAAGGAAGAATCAGTGAACTAGAAGACAGAACAATAGAAATCATTCAGTCAAAAAGCTGACAGAGAAAATAATGAGAAAAAGTGAGCAAAACCTAAGGGACCTGTGGGACAACATGAAGCAATCAACATACCCATTACGAAAATCACAGAAGGAGAGGATGAGAATCACAGAAAGGACCAAAAAGAACATTTGATGAAAAAATGACTAAAAATTTTCCAAATCTTACAAAAGATACAAATATACACATTCAAGAAGCACAATCAACTCCAAACAAGATAAAACTAATGGACCTCTTTTAAGACACAAACTAAGAAAACTGTAGAATGCCAAAAAATAGAAAATTCTGAAGCAGGAAGACAAAAGAGATTCATTACTTACAAGGAATCCTCAATAAGACTCAATACTGACTTCACATCAGACACTATTGAGGTGAGATGGCAGTGGTATAGCATATTTAAGGTAGTGAAAGTGAAAAACTGCCAGCCACCAAAAAAGAAGGAAGGTCCAACAATGAGCCCTTGATACTAATGACTACGCTTGTGAGCCTGTGCACCTGAAATAAGAACAAGGCCTAGAGCTGCAGGGTGTCTAAGAATTACCTCCTGAGAGCCTCTGTGTTGCTCAAATGTCGTCAGTCTCAAAGCCAAACTCAGCATGTAAATGCATTGCCTTCCCCCCAGTGTGGGACATGACTCCCAGGGATGAGCCTCCCTGGTGCCGAGGGATTACTACCAAGTACCAGCTGATGATGTAACTAGAAAATGACCTTGAATAAAAAGGTCAACTCAGACCAGCAGAACATCTCAGTCTACATATAATACCAGGAGTTAAAATTGCTTTTTGACCTGAATAAAAGGGGGAAATGGAAAGGACAAATGAGTTTATGTGGTTATGAGTTTCCAAAAAGAGCCGGGAGGTTATCAGAGGGGTCACCCTTATGCACACCTCAGCAGAGTCCTAGAGACAGATAAAGTAGATACAACCCCAGGTATTGGTTCTTCTGAGGGCTACAGAGACCCATAGGTTCTATGGTCATGGCAGATGGAGTTCAGTGCCATCTTAGTTGGCCCTACTTTGGAGTTTGTGTTTCTGTGTGATGGAGCTGGATTCAGATGTGATCTTTGTTCACAAGCCTCTCCTGTTACTTTTACTGGAGCTGTAGTTGGCGCTGGGGTTTAGTGTATACCCAGGGGACCTGACTCTCTGGACTGACCATGTGATAGCCAAGCCCTGAGCCTCAACAGACATGCAACTCCTACATTCTGGTTTATTGGACTTACCCACTCAGCTAATATAGAGGTGAAGAAGGTCAACCACCACACCAGGGAGCCAAGAATGCCTACAACTGAAAGCAGGAGAATTGCATCCAGCATCCATGTGGAATCTTAGTCCCCTCTTGATATAGATGTGGAGTAGACACAACCATTCCAGGGTCCACAGGATGGGGGAATAGAGTATGCATTAGGGTGGACTTACTGATATTCTATTCATGAACGATTGTGATTAGTAATCGAAGAAAATATGGCATTGGTGTGGAGAAAGTGGCCATGGTGGCTGCTGGGGGAAGGGAGTGGGAGGAAGAGATGTGATGTGGGGTCATTTTTGGGACTTGGAGTTGTCCTGGATGGTGCTGCGGGGACAGTTACAGGACATTGTATGTCCTCCCATGGCTACTGGGTGGACTGTGGGAGAGTGTGGGCTATGGTGTGGACCACTGACAATGAGGTGCAGCAGTGCTCAGAGATGTATTCATCAAATGCAATGAATGTCTCATGATGATGGAGGAGATTGTTGTTATGGGGGGGAGGAGTGGGGTGAGAGTGAAGCTCTCCAATAAAGGTAATAACATTGGTAAATGCAACACACAATAGTATAATTTCTCACTATGTAACTCTACTCATTATTTCCTATAAGATTTAGAATACTATTGAATAAAAAATTACCTTATTTCCATGTTATGGACATGTGAAATACAAAGAGGTAATGTACCATGTGGAGCTGGCCCATGCACAGTGCTGATGCACGCAAGGAGTGCCATACCACGCTGGGGTGCCCCCCACATAGGGGAGCCCCACGCATAAGGAGTGCACCCTGTAAGGAGAGCCACCCAGTATGAAAGAAAGTGCAGCCTGCCCAAGAGTGGCGCCGCACACATGGAGAGCTGACACAATAAGATGACGCAACAAAAAGAAACACAGATTCCCATGATATTGACAACAACAGAAGCTGAAAAAATGAAGAACACACAGCAAATGGACACAGAGAACAGACAACTGGGGTGGGGAGGGGGGAAGGTGAGAGAAATAAATAAAATAAATCTTAAAAAATAAAAATAAAAATATAAAGAGGTAATATGTGGCAAAACAACATAAAAAGGGGCGCAGAGGGTTTAGGAGAAGAGACTGTACACTACTGAAGTTAAGTTAGTGTCTTTTTGAGCTAGTAGGTTATAAACCTATTATTTAATACAAACCCCAAGGTAACCACAAAGAAAGGATTTAGAATGTATATGGAAACAAAAATAAGAAGGGGATCAATCAGAAACATCAAAAAAAAAAATCAGCTATATGCAAAAGAAGGCTGCAGTAAAGAAAAAGAGGGACCAAAAAAGATATGATGTATAAAAAACAAAGGACAAAATGGCTGCAGTAAATCCTGCCTTATCAGTAAATACGGAAAGTAAAATAGATTAAATTCTCCAATCAAAAAGCACAGATTGGCAAAATGGACTTAAAAAGCATGATTCAACTATGTTTGCAAGAGAGTCACCTTAGACCAAAAGACACAAGCAGGTTGAAAATGAAAGGATGGAAAAAATTATCCCCTGTAACTAGTAACCAAACAGAAGATGAAGTAGCTTTTCTAATACTGGACAAATGGATTTTAAGTCAAAAATTGTTACAAGAGACAAAGGAAGACACTATATGTCAATAAAAGCTTTAATCAACCAAGAAGAAATCAGTCCCAAACATTTATGTACCTAACCACAGTGTCCCAAAATACATGAGTCAAACATCAACAAAATTGAAGGTACAGGGTACAATTCAAACTTATGTCAGTGAGTGATTTTAGCAAATGTTTAGTTTGACCATGTAGCAATTTGATATCATTGATGAATTCCAAAAAGGAATATTGGATTATGTTTGTAAACTGAACTTTTCCTCTAAGCATGTGAGATTATATTGGATTCGCTGGCACTGACACTCCTGTGTCAGCGGGGCTTTGAGTCCCCACCCTTTCGTGGGTGGGAACTTGCAGATATAAGGAATGGCAAAAGACAGAGCAGGAGGGTACTTAATGATAGGGCTTTTAATATTGGAGTTTGATGGTGAAGCTGGAGCCCCAGGGAGAGAGACAGAGCTGTTTGCCTGATAGTCTACAGCTGACCTTGTGGAGAGAGGCAAAGCCTAGAGAACCTCATAGTCTATAGCTGACCTTGTGGAGGAAACAGAGGAACTGAGCCCAGAGGAACCCAGGAAGCCTGAACCCTCACAGACGTCAGCAGCCATCTTGCTCCAACACATGAAAACAGACTTTGGTGAGGGAAGTAACTTATGCCTTATGACCTGGTATCTGTAAGCTCCTACCCCAAATAAATACCCTTTATAAAAATCAACAGATTTCTGGTATTTTGCATCAGCACCCCTTTGGCTGACTAATACAGACCATTAAAAAAAAATGAATCAGTGAATGAACACATAGCTTAAAACCCTTTCTCTTCATAAATAATGCTCAGTCCCAAATAATCTTCCTCTCCTCTTACTTTCTCCCATCTATGTAATATTTTCACCTTCTAACGTCACAAAGAGAGTAATTTTTAATTTTGCAACTTATACAATGTCTATGATAAGGGCCTGGTACCTAACTGATGTTTTAATAAATGCATGAATAATGTGTTAAAAAAAAAAACTTGATGGAAGAAATAGATACTTCTAAAATAATAGTTGGAGACTTCAATTCATGACTCTCATCAATGGATAGAACATCTAGACAGACAATAAGGGACCAAGAACTTGCACAGTACTATAAATGAGCTAGACCTAAAAGACATATATAGAATACTGCATCCCCAAACAGCAGGAAACACATTCTTCTCTAAATCACAAGTCATTCTCTAGGATATGTTAGGTCACCAAACAAGCCTCAATACATTTTAAAAGATTGAAATTGTACAAAACGCCTTCTCTGACACAATGAATGATGAATGAAGCTAGAAAATAAGTAACAGCAGGAGAACCAGAAAATCCACAATATAAGGAAGTTAAACAACACTTTTAAACAATCGATGGGTCAAAGAAGAAATCACTAGGGAAATAATGAAGTATCTTGAGATGAATGAAAACAAATACACAACATACCAAAATTTATGGACACAATGAAGGCAGTGCTCAGAGGGAAAATGTGCCTATAGATTGCTTACGTTAAAAAAAGAAAGTACTCAAAAGACCTAACTGCACACCTGGGAGAACTAGAAAAAGAAGAGCAAATTAAAATGAAAGTAAATAGAAGGTAGGAAATTATAAAGATTAGAGCACAAATAAATGAAATAGAAAATTTTAAAAAATAGAATCAACTAAAACAAAAGTTTGTTTTTGTGAAGTTCAAAAAATACAAAGTTGCCCGCTGTCACCAGTTATCCAACACTGTATCGGGACTTCTAGTTAGAACAAGTAGATAAGAAAAAGAAATAAAAGGCATCTAAATAGAAAAGGAAGAAGTGAAACTCTCCTTATTTGCAGATGACATGGTTCTATCCCTAGAAAATCCTGAAAAATCCACAACAAAACTACTAGTGCTAATAAATGAATTCAACAAAGTGATAAGGTATATGATCAATATGAAAAATTCAGTGTACTATATACACTTGTAATGAACAATATAAAGAGGAAATCAAGAAAAAATCCATAGCAGCTAGAATCAAATATATAGGAGTAAGTCTAACCAATGATGTAAAGGACATGGTCAGAGAAAATGAAAAACATTGCTGAAACATATTAAAAACCTAAATAAAGGGAACATTCTGTGTTCATTGATTGGAAGACTAAATATTGTTACAATGTTAATTCTGCCTAAAGCAATACACAAATTCAATGCAATTCTTGTCAAAATTCCAATGGACTTCTTCGAAGAAATGGAAAAGCCAATCATCAGATTCATATGGAAGAGTAAGTGGCCCTTCATCACTAAACCCATTTTGGAAAAGGAGAACTGAGTTGGATGAATCACACTTCTTGATCTTATTACAGGGAGACCAGATGTGGCTCAAGCAGTTGAGCACCCACCTCCCACATGTGAGGTCCTGGGTTTGGTTCCTGGTCCCTCCTAAAGAAAACAAACAGATAATGAGCAAAAATAATGAGCAGACAATGAGCAAAAACAACAAGTAGACCACAAACAGACAACAAGCAAACAACAAGCAAAACCACGAGCAAACAGACAAGGGAGCCAGCTCAGGCGAGCTGATGTGCTCAGTGGTTGAGTGCTGGCCTCCCACATATGAGGTCCCAGGTTCAATTCCCAGAACTGGTACCTCAAAAAAAAAAAAAAAAAAAAAACGCTTACTATAAAGCTACAGTTAACAAAACAGTGAGTAATTGGCACATGAACAGGCATCTAATCCAATGGAATCAATGGGGAGTTCAAAAATAAATCCTCACACTTTTGGCCAATTAATATTTGACAAGGGTGCTAAGCCCACTAATTGGGGAAAGAATAGTCTTTTCAACAAATGGTACAGGGGGAACTGAATAGTCATATGCAAAAGAACGAAGGTGAACTCCTACCTCACACCATATACAAAAATTAACTCAATGGATCAAAGACCTAAATACAAGAACTCAAGCTATAAAACTACCAGAAGAAAATAGGAAAGCATCTTTAGGACCTTGTCTTTGTCAGAGATTTTTTACACTTTACACTGAAATCAACAAAAGAAAATTTGGCTTCCCCCAAATTAAAAACTTCTGTCCATCAAAGAACTTTATCAAGTAAGTATGCTTAGGACACTTGAATCTTTGGACTGTCCATGTGCCAACTGGGCCCTGAGCCTCAGCAGAGTTCTAGCACCTACTCTCTGGTTCATTGGACTTACACAGGCCAGCTAACAGGGAGGCGAGGATAGTCAACCACCACACCAGGGAACTGAGAGAATCTACAACTGCAAACAAGAGAATCACATCCATTGGCCATGTGGGATCTAAGCTCCCTCTCAATTTAGAGGTGGAGTGGACATTGCCATCCCAGGATCCATAGGATAGAGGAATAAAATGTGGATTAGAGTGGACTTACTGGTATTCTACTATAGAACTATCGTGACTACTCTAGCAATGAAAGAAATTGTATCATTGATGTGGAGACAGTGGCCGTGGGAGTTACTGAGGGCAGGGAGAGGGAAGAAGAGGTGTGATATGGGGGCATTTTGGGGACTTGTTGTCCTGAATGATATTGCAGGGACAGATGCATGACATCATATATCCTGCCATAACCCACTGAATGGACTGGGGGAGAGTGAAAATTACAAAGTAAACTATAATCCATGTGTGTAGCAGTGCTCCAAAATGTATTCACCAAATGCAATGAATGTGCCACACTGATGAAAGAGGTTGTTGATGTGGGAGGAGTGGGGGTGGGGGGTGGGGAGTGGTGTACATGGGAACCGCTTATATTTTTTAATGTAACATTTTGTGTGATGTATGTATCTTTTTAAAAAAGACAATAAAAAATGTGCTTAAAAAAAACCAGTACGATAAACACTAAAAAAAGAGTACAAAGATAAAGACAACCTACAGAATGGGAGAAAATATTTGGAAACCACAAATCTGATAAGGGTTCACTATCCAGAATATATAAAGATCTCCATAAACTCAACAGCAAAAATACAAATATCCCAATTAAAAATGGACAAAATACTTGGATAAATATTTCTCCAAAGAAGATATAGAAATGGCCTGTAATTACATAAAAAGATATTCAACATCATTAGCCATCAGGGAAATGCAAATCAGAACCACAATGAGATATTACCTTTCACCCACTAGAATGGCTACTATTAAAATAGCTGAAAATAGCAAGTGCTCGAGAAAATGTAGAGAAATAAGAACACTTGTACATTGTTGATAGGAATGTGAGATGGTGCAGCCAATGTGGAAAACAGTTTGGCAATTCCTCAGAAATTTAAGTATAGAAATGCCATTTGATCAGGTAATTCCAACTCTAGGTATACACCAAAAGAATTGAAAGCAGGGGATTAAACAGATATTTGCATAGGGAGGGTCTTAATGGCATTATTTATAATTGCCAAAAGGTGAAAGCAACCCAAGTATCCATCAACAGATGAATGTATAAACAAAGTATAAACAATGTATAAACTATGGAGGATTAGTCAACTGCAAAAAGAAATGAAGTTCTGATGCATGCTGCAATGTGAATGGAACCTGGAAGACATCAAACTGAATGAAGTAGGACAAATGCTGTGTGATTTTCCTTATACGAAATAAGCAGAATATGAAATTTCATTAAGTCAGAAATTAGAATACAGGTTACCAGGAGCTGGGTGGGAGAGGGGAATGAGGAACTAATGTTTCCTTCATACAGAATCTGTGTTTGGCATGATGGAAAAGTTTTGGCAATAGATGATGGTAATGGAGGCACAACTTTGTGAATGTAATTAACACCACTGACTCATACATTTGTAAAGGGACATTTTAAGTTGTATATAAACCACAAAAGAACTGTACAACACAAAGAGTGAACCCTAATTTAAACAATGGACTAAAGTTAATAGCATAATTATAATATTGTTTCATCAGTTGCAACAAAAGTACCACACTAATGCGAAATATTATAATAGGGAGAACTGTGTATGCAAGAGGGGCCTATATGGGAACTCTGTACTTACAGCACGATTTTTTTTGTAAATCTACAACAACTCTAATTTTAAAAACCAATCCTTTATTTCACTTGGGCTCCCAGATACTCTCCTCCACCCCAAGCAGCCATGTTACTGCTCCTCCTCTATCCTGCAGAAGACTGGAGGTTTAATTCTAAAGACATTGAACTCCAGACATCAGGTAAAGCTGAGTACAGGGACATCGTTCGGGAAAACAGGGGGATCAAGTAACAATCCATGGTGAAAAATATTTCTTCAGGTTTACTATATTCAATGTCAGAATTACTCTGAAAGAATAAGCAGCTAATGCGACAGAGAAATGAAAGTGATCGTTCTTCTAGGACTGTCACAATGACTAAAATGTGAATATGTTGGGAATCCTCAATTCATTCAGTCAATGTATATAAGTTGAGTGGCTCCCATTTGGCAAGAAACACCGTAAACAAGAGACATAAATTGTTCCTTGTCCTCTGAAGAAGTGAGTGTGGGAGGGAATGGGGAGACTTTAAACAAATACCGAAATAATTAATCAGTCATAATTGTAATACAAATTCCATTAGTGACCAGCCATTCTGGTAAATATTTTGTATGCAAAAAAAAAAAAACTTAATAACTGCTATGGCACAGATATCAATCAATCAGAGTGACACCAGCCATGAATGACACGTTTGGCCATTCTAGCACTTCCCCACTAAATAGTATCCCTGAATATAGAATTAGCCTACCCCTCGAAGTCTGGTTATTCCACTTTTATTATTTGCAAAATAAAATGAAGACTCATCTGAAAGACCATAACTGTGATATTAAGGGAAAAAACAAAAGAGCTGAAGTAAGGTCCTTCTTGAGATTAAACAGCATGTATTTCTATTTGAACCCAATTTACTCAACCAATTTTCCATATCTGTTGATGGGATGAAGACTAATGAGAAACAGAAGAAATAATCAACAAGCCCAGAATGATTAGATGAATGAGCAATGCTTATGATGTTTCACATGATGTTAAAATTATTTTAGGAGGTAGGGGTGAGAGTCAACAGTCAGAGAAATGTTGCATGCACTTTCCTGAGATGACAATATTAGGCTCTGGAGCTAATACAGAAGATTTTTGTCTTTTTTTTTCTTTTAAGAAGGTACCGAGGATTGAACCGGGGACCTTGCACATGCAAAGCAGGCACTCAACCACTGAGCTACACCCACCCCGCGGGTTGTGTTTTTTTGTTTTTTATTTTTCCTCAACTGCAACACTTGCGATCTTAAATTTCAGTTATGGAAGTGAGAAAAAGTGGGGGTCTAGAAGTTTTAAAGAAATCACCTACAGATTGGAGATTAAAGAAAGTTCTCTTTGTGTGTTCTGAATTCTTAGAGAGCATCCATCTTGTATAAAGCAGCTTTTCTTTTTCTTTCCCTATGCTGCTCGTTCTGTCTCCCTAATTCTATTTCTTTCTCCTCTCCCCAGTTCCAAACTTCAAGGTGACCTCCTCCTCGGGGTGGGTGAGTGATCTGTGAGCGGGACCACCCGGCTGGGCCCACCGCGCTGTAAGTGCCGCCCTGGGTCCAGTAGGGCTCAGGAGGGCCCCCCCCTTTAGAACGCTTTGTGTTTTTTGTTGCAATTGTTCTCCCAGCACTAGATGAAAACCATGGCATGAACAATAGAGCTGTGTGAGATTTTAAATATCTGAATACATAATAATTTCACCCAGCTTTCAGAAAAACTAAAAAGTAAATAACAAAAACCACTTTTCAGAGTGTGTGAACCTAAATTTTCGGTCACTTCGGAAGCATTTTCTTCTTTTTTCTGGTTTTTCATTATCTAGGCCAGTTGGCAACAAAACAGCATTTAATTATACATAAACGTGAGAACTGTGGTGAGACTATGGTTTGGGATCTTGTCAGAGCTGGTCTGGGGTCAGAGATTGCTCATTCCCAATGCCTTCGTTCTTATCTGCTTTTCCCCTGCGTGTTTTGTACCTTTATTTTCCCCTACAGTTTTTCTCTCTTATTTTGGTAGATGGTCTTCATTTTCTGTTCCTTATCATTATTTTCTCTTTTAAAAGTCCCACTTTTACTAAGGTACTAGCAGTTTCTCTACAGGAAGAAAAAAAGTGTAAACTATTTTGTTCGGGAAATAATTACCCCAAATTGGCTGTTTTTGCAGACATATAAATTGTAGTCACATTAATGAGATCACATTTTATAGTGGAAAGTACTTTCAGGGAAAGTATAATAAAACATGCTCCATGTAAACCTGAAGCTTCTCCTGGAAATGCATTGTGGGCTTCATTTGAATAATATTTATCCTGTGAATCTGTCGCACCTACAGGTTTTAAGAAAGTACCATTTCTTCCTGTCAGTGGCAAGCAGCATCTCTTTAATTTTTTCCCAATAATATTGCAGTACTCTAGTACTCATTTTAAAGATAGATGGATTTTTTTTCTCTCTCAGAAAGAAGAACATTGTGGGGGAAAAAGCGCTGGATGTGATTTCAAAAAATGTCAAAATATGTCAAACGCAGATACCACTCAAGGGTTTCATTAACTGAAGCTTTGGTGATAAGTGTCATCTTGTCAAAGACCCACCCATCTCTTCCAATACATTACCAAATGTACTAATTTCCTTGCCGAGCTTGATGTTTATTGTATAGCTGAAATTGAAAATGGTCGGTAATGGAGTGAGCTTCAATCCAAGACCAATTCTGAATCTAAATTACTTGCTTCTTTCAATAGCATCGACAGAGGAGAGCTTTATGCACCTTGTACCTAATCAACCCTTACTGTGACCCTAAATTCAGCAGTCTTCAGAGATTAATAATAAAATCCTCAGTTCAAACAATTATTTGCCCTGAACAAGTTGCCCATTTCTTATGCTGAGAATGAAAGAATGTGACATTATTTTTTAAAAGCTCTGCATGTTGTGGCCCACCATTTATTTTTGATCTCTGACCCCCCCGATGCAGCCTAATTGCAAATCCCACATGCTTACTTGAATATTTTTTGGGGGGTGGGGGTGGGGTTGGGGTTGTTGTGTGGAGATTTCTTTGTTAGCATTTTCACATGCCTATTCTCATTGCATATGCCCTCATGGTTGTGGTTTTTCTTGAAGTAAATCAGATACGTTATATCAATATATATTTCTAAAGTTTTAAATATAGCCTTTTATCGATCATGGAAACCATTTTTAACCTGGCTTTGTGTAAAACTACAGCAAGTCCCTAGAAAATAAAATTTTTAAACTCTCTGGAAAAAACAACTATATACTTTCTCAAATGAAAAATCAAATTCAGAGATTGACTCAAGCCATGAATGATTTCGAGCCATGAATGATCTTTTAAGGAAATGTTTTTCATACTCTATTGCATTTGGCAGTGTACCTTATGGTCTTTGAGTGAAATTATCTGAACAATACCAAATTCTTATACTCATCTTTACAATAAAAATTATTCCTCCGTATTCAATGGCAGGTTTGTTTTTTTAAATTTGTTTTCTTCAACTTTCTTATGTCCAAATAATACTTATTGGTGTGGTCATGATTTTAGAAAGGCTCCTCCTATTCTTCATAACCTCAGAGAGGTTGGGAAGGAGTTCTGAAACAAAACAGTAAAGGAACTATCTGGATACCATAAACCTGCTCCCTTTGATTTGTCAGCAAGTGCCAGTCCTATGCCCAGGAGCCTACTGGGGTCAGGAATAGACCCATCGTGCCTTGCCACCTTAGAACCTTTGCCGGACATTTAACATTGTCCAACATCTCCTCTGGCTATCTGCTTTTGGAGTGAAACCCCCTGAGAACTGCCCTTGTTGACAGAATGAGAGTTCCCAGAAGAACCACAGATTCTCCTGCCTTTTGAATGCATTTTTATGCCCAACAGCAATAATAGCCATCTAAGTATTGATTATATAATATGTCTGCTGAGGTGGCAAGTGCATTATTGTTGCCAAGAGGCCGAGAGGATGTGAAACTAGGTTAGCTATGAGCTCTCTCAGTCACTGAGCATTTCTTCCAGCAAGAGTCAATATACAAAGCTATCTTTGGACCTTACTTCACTTTATTTTGTGATTCCGATTGATGGCTAAGACAATGAGATGGTCAGCATGTTCCACCTTCTTTAAAAACAGCATCCTGTTTATCATGGAATGCACATAACTTGTTCATCACCACAAGGGGAACAACATTCTTACAGAGGTGTGCTCCTGAAGGCTAGGAGTTACCCAGGGTGTCGCCCTGGTAGCGCACCCAAACGCTAATTAGAAGCAGTGAATTGGTTAAGCAGACATTGAAAGGCAGTCAGGGCATAATCTAATACATTTCTTTCATCCCCCGAAAATACAATAGATGGTATATAGTACGTCTGCTGTGTAAAGTAACAGCAACGTAGGCACTGAGCTTTTATTATGAACTGAATTGCATCCTCTGTCTGGGGACACTAGACAGCCTAATGTCTATTAAGAATTTAGCTGAGATCACAAGCTTGCCTCACCTAAACCTTCTGTGATGTGATGAGAATGACTTTTGGTTACCGTACATCAAAGAGGGTCCAGCAGGCTAAACAGTGATTGATCCATTCTCCTCTTTCAAGTCCTCTCTTCAAAAATAGCTTTAAAGCAATCATCTAATAAGTGTCAGAATAGAAGATAGAAAATGTTAGTATAAGCGCTAGGCATAGGTCTATACTAGCTAAAATTCCTGCAAGATGTTCAATGACTGAACAAGGTTTTCAGAGCAAATGCTGTCCTCTCATAAGAGTCAAGAAATATCAAATGGGCTGCTATTGACATGGAAACAATGCAGGGATTTAGAGTGATTTAAGGCAAAATACTGTGATTTGCTTGACTAGCAAAGAATTCTGTTAGGAAAATTTTGTAGTAACTGTATTTATACACAAAATCTGGTGTAGACCTTTGCTTCTTGCTTATGCACAGGAGCAGTATTATTTTTCAGTTATCATTCACAGATACACATTTATTAAATTTCCTTATTTTCTATATACTGTGTGAAGCATCAAATACTACTGTACTCAGAGTGAAAGCTGAGTTAAAGAGACAAGCTCTGGGAGTGGCCCACAAGTATTCTGAATCTCTTCCTCCTCCTGGTTTTCTTTCAAGTCAGGTCTGGCCAAGTGACTAACTTTGTACAATGAAGTGTGAGAGGAAGTGAAACGTGTCCTTTCTAGGTGGAAGCTCTAAGAGTCATTGGAGGATTTGCCACATCTCTTGTCCTGCCTTGATGGCTACATAAGCATGTGTCAAGATGGAGCCATAGCCCAGCCTACCCAAGTGGATACATCCAGCGACACTAAATAACTTATGAGTTTCATTAAATCACTGAGTAATGTAAAATAGTGTAGAGTAGGGCATCACCTTGGAGCCTGTTCTTTTATTCATCTAGGCAACAAATATTAAGTACATACTATATGCCAGGCAGAGTCCATAGGGATAACAAATAATTGCTGATTGTGGTTAGATGTGTTTCCCTTTGTTACATCTTTACTGAATCCCTAAGGGGTAGATTACTAATAAGGCTCCAAACTTCCCTGCTTCACTATAATTAATCAAGGTAAAAATGATCTAAGATTAGTGATGTTTCAGTATTTTTTGGAATGAATGACGTTGTTTCAGAGGACAATTTATTAGGCAAAAAAAAGCAGAGTAATTTCAGAAAGCCATGGGATTACTCACAGTGGCCAACTGTCTGTTATTCTTAGCCCCTCCAGTCCAGCCCCTCCCTGACCACATCCAACACTCTCCACCTTGAGCACCCCTCTTACCCACTTCCCACCCCTAAAAGGCCTGCTCAACATTTCAGCATGAAATGTTGCTTTTTCTGCCTCCCCACAACATTACTTTGCGCTTATTTCAGTCTGCTTTCCATGATATCACTTCCTACAAGACTCACTCTCTTTCTCCCTCGCCACCCCGGTAAGTGTTTTACGTTCATTGTGAGTAAACCTTTTATTTTATATTGGAGATATTTTACATATTCTCAATCTGACTCCCCTCCTTACAGCTCAGTACATATTAATGATATTTGAATTGATTTGAGAGATTTATTTGGATATGATCGTGAATTTCTTAAATCGGATTGTAACTGCCTTGGTTTGGAATATTGAAGAAACAAAGAAACCCTTTCAGTCCTAAGAAGGGCGGTTTTGAAGCTGATACTTTTGGCTACTCTTGGGGGAATTAGTTTTCTCTTGGCCAAGGACCAAAGCCTGCCTCCTGAACACCCACCACACTTAGCTAATTTCCATTCTCCCCAGGGACCAAGACAGAAAGACAAAAGAGGAAGGAAGTAGGCATTTCAGAAGAGTAACCCACCCACAAAGAGCCAGTTGAAAGGAAGGAATGAGGAGGGGAGGCGAGAGTAGCTGGTAAAAAATAAAAATCACCAAACGAATGCAGAATTTAAACTGCATGTCATTATCCATCTTCTCTGCATCTGTCCAACTCCCTTGACTTGCTATCTCTCCCCGGGGTAAGTCCTGACTGCTCAAAGCTCGCTGCTCCTGGAGCAGCGATCAGAAGCCCCCAGTGTTTGTGCCACAGATGACAAGCCACCATGTTCGTGCCTTTCTTTCCCTTTCCTCCTGCCACGCCAACATCGACCAGCTACGGCACCTGCCCTTCCCTGAAAGTTGAACACAGTGCATGTAAAATAGGGAGAGGAGTGTGTGGTTCTCTCTTCTGGTTTATCAGCCACCCTGACCTCTTTACCACTCAAGTCAGTTTCCAGTCTTTCATTTTCTTTGAAGAACAGTGAGAAAACCAGTGACTCTGGCTCCATATAGATGGAGAGCAAACAAAGTTGCTTTAAATACCTTGAATGTTATTCTACCTTTTGCCTCAGTTTCCTCATCTTGCAAAATAGAGTTGCTTACACCTGTGTAAAATGATTGTCATGGGACTTGTTAAGGTCCCTGGCCTTTATTTGGTGCTCAACAAATCTTACAATTATTGTTATTAATAAATATTTCTCAAGTGTATTTCCTCCTCTCCATAATCTGCCCACTATCACGATCTTAGTTGTGTCTTAATTACCTTATGTCCGATTTATTACAGTCCCTTCTAAGCCATCTTTCTAAAACTAGAGATCAGCAGGGCATCTCCATTCAAATCCCTTCCATACCTCTGAAACTACCACAAAAACCTTCCAATTATTCTTAGGGTTCTATGAGAAAAAAACTCTATTCAGTTTAGCACACAAGAACTGCAGTAATCTGGCATTCCATCCAGTCTCATTGCCCACTGTTCCCCTAAATGTAACTGCAATAGATTGTCATCTAACATTTCCCAATGACTCCCACTCCCAGAGCCCACATTCCTGTGCAAGTCCCTCCCACACGCTTTCTAGGCTGGGCCACATGGCTTGATTTGGCCTCTAGGACCTCAGCACATGTAACCCAAGCAGAGGCGTGATGAGTCCTTACATGTTGGGACTCCTCTTGAAACAGCTGCTGGTCCAGCCTCTTGAAAATGAATGACCCCTTGGAGAGAGATGCCCAGCCATCTCAAATGTCCTAGCTGAACCTAGCCACAGCCAACCTTCCAGCTGAATGCAGCTGCATGTGTGCACCCAGCAAAGCTAGCAGAAGAACTATCCCGGCAAACTACACAGTTGTGAGGAATATGAAAGCATTGTTATTTTAAGCCATTACATTTCAAAGTAGTTTGTTACACAGCAGTAGATAAGTGATATAGTCTTTTTATCTCCAAAATAATGAGCAACTATAGTTCAGTGAAAACGTTTTCTGTCATACCTCCATTCCTTTGCAATTGCTGTTTCTTGTACTTGTAAATGCCCTTCCCCCTTGTCTATTACTCTTTGTATCCCACTGTTTGCAGCAAAGGCTGGCATGTACTAAGTGTTCAATAAAGTCTGGATGAATAAACTTAAAAAGTCAAAATATGCCACAAAATCTCCAAAATCATACACTAAATTCATCTTTGTTCTTACTGGGATTATATATAGAAATATATGCTTGAACATGTTACTGCTTCTACAAAGGAAAATAATGGTTCATATGCAACTACACACACACACTCAAAACTACCATTGAAAATGCCTTAGCTTGAAAAGAGACTCAGGATATAAATAAAAATGAAATATGTTCCTTGACTTACATAATTATCATCTTAAAAATTATGATATCCAGTAGTAACAAAGATGCTATAAAGGAGCACATGTACATTGCTGATGCCAGGGAATATCAAGGTGAAATCTGAGAAAATAATTCCAGTACATGTATTAAGAGCCATAAGAAATGCTGATTTCCTTTGATATAATCATTCCATTTTCTGGCAGCCTCAACCATAAAAATAACCTAAAATATGGAAAAATAGCTACAAGAACTCTGAGTAAGAAATTATTTGTTTTGAAAACTTAGAAGTTAGTTAATTTCCATCACCAGGAACTTGGCTTAATCAGATTTGGTGAATCCATTCAGTGAAATGGCATGTGGCGATTTAAAATAATAGCTACCAAAGCTGTAATAGGAAATACAGATGAAGAGATACTAAGAGAAAAAACAAGGATACATAATTGTATGTACCTGTGGTGGTTTGGAGCTGAATGTACTCCAGAAAAACATGTTCTTAAGCTTAACCCATCCCTGTGGGTGTGACCTCATTGCAAATAGGACCTTTGATGAGGTTACTTCCGTTAAGGTGTGGCCCAAGATGGGTCTTAATCCTGTCATTGGAGTCCTTTATAAAAGGAATGGGACTCAAACAGAGGAGTGAAAGCCACAGAGGGAGCAGCCAGATGCCGAAGTCAACAGAACCCAGAAGAGAAGGGAGAAACCAGGAGAAGCTGCCATGGGCGTTGCCACATGAGAGAAAAGCTAAGGAATCAAGGATTACCAGCAGCCAGCCCCAGAATGCCACAGTTTTCAAGGAGGAAGAATTGCCCTGATGATGCCTTGATTTGGACTTCTTTCTTCACTTCAAGACCATGAGCAAATATTTGCAGCCCAGGAGACTAAAGCAGTGCCTTTTGATAACAACAGTATAAAATGTAAAACGTACAATTTGTTACTGGGAATTCATTCAGAAATTTTTGTGAAAAACTGATGAGATTACAGATGATTTTTCTTTTTCCTCAAACTTTATATAATCTTGTTATGTTATTTTTATAATTTAAATAAATTTTAGAAGGAAAAAAGGAAAGAATATATAAAACTATAGTTTTATAGAAATAATAGAAACAATTTAGGTGCTGGCTCTCGATCTAATTCTCTACCTGAGACTGATCTTTGCAGTAATTGCTGTTATCTTACAGAATCCAGGAAACATGGTGCTCCACCATCTGGTCTACGTTATCTCTTTAATCAATATTTATGAATTTACTTTGCAGGGGTTTTATGAGTCATTGTACCTTATAGAAGGTTTTTAAAAAAATACTAAGTTATTTTGTCGACATTATTGCTTCTCATGCCTGAGCCTTTTGCACAAGGCAACAATAATTTATGTTGAAAGGGATTTCTTCTGATGGTAGTGAAGCTCTATTGTAGGATGGATTGACATATCCATTTAAAAAGTTGCAGTTGGGAAGAGGGATTTCTTCCCAATTCCAGACACATCCTCAAAGAAAATGACGGGAGTAACCTAGTATAAGTTCCCAGGAACTTCAACTCTCCCTGCAGGTTGGAAGACTTAAAAATTGCTATCCTCCATCTCCCTTAGGACTCCACAAGGTACAATCATGCACTGCCAAATATATATCTAACAACGCCATCTGTTTTCATCTCAAACTCAATATGCCTAAAATGGCCCCCAACTGACTTTTCTGCTGACTTCATGCTTCTGACATCAGTACCCCTTTTCTGAGTCTTTTAATCTCCAAAAGTCATAAATATTAATGTTTTCTCCCTCTTCTCCCATTAGTGTACAATCAATCAGGAAGGCTGGTCTTTCTTGATAATGCTTCTCAGATTAAAACTCTTTTTTATTTTTCCTGCCTCCATGATTATTTAGGTTTTACCACTACTTCAAAAGTCTTCTAATTGGCCTTTCTGCCTCTTCTCTCCTCACTCCCCAATCCCACTTTTGTATGAGTGTGTCTAGGGAACCAGTTTGGTCATGCTACTCGCTGGGACACTCAGAAACATTTAGGACAGTAGTCCTTATTACTAACTGGATCGAATCAATTGTGGGCATTGAAAACCCCCTATAACTGAGAGCCAACCTACTTCTCTAGTCTTGTTCTCTTAAGCTGCCACATTACACACAACTCCAGAGGGCACCATTCACATTATCTCCAAAGTACATCACCAGGAGGCTGTAACTACACAGCTCCATGTGAATGGTGCTCCTAGAGCTGTACAGCATGGGATCCTGTCACCATAGTCTTCTCTATTCCAGCCAGGCTGAACCCTATTCTCAGAAAATGCCCTTTCAGCCTCTGCATCTTTTCTTTTTTTTTAATTTTTTTTTGTTTCTCTCCCCTCCCCCAGTTGTCTGTTCTCTGTGGCCATTTGCTGGTATTCTTTGTCCGCTTCTGTTGTTGTCAGCGGCACGGGAATCTGTGTTTCTTTTTGTTGCATCATCTTGTTGTGTCAGCTCTCCGTGTGTGCAGCACCATTCCTGGGCAGGCTGCACTTTCTTTCGTGTGGGGTGGCTCTCCTCACGGGGCACACTCCTTGCACATGGGGCTCCCCTACACAGGGACACCCCTGTGTGGCACGGCACTCCTTGTGCATATCAGCACTGCACGTGGGCCAGCTCCACATGGGTCAAGGAGGCCCAGGGTTTGAACCGTGGACCTCCCAAGTGGTAGACGGACGCCCAACCACTGGGCCAAGTCCGCTTCCCAAGCCTCTGCATCTTTAGACCACTTTGCCTAGCAAGTCTTGTCCACTCATTAATATCCAGCATGGACCCCTCTTCTTGGAGGATTTGCCTGGTTGCCCCAACCTTTTTCCTCTCCCCTGATATCACTCTAATGACATTTATTATGTTCTTGAATTAAGATAGATCAGAATCAAACAGAAGTGTTTTTAAATCATTCTTCATTTCAGCATTATCTCCATGACCTTGGACAAATTATTTTACTTCACTGACTCTTATCTGCCTGTAAAATGGAGATGCTATGTCCTATCCCCATAGAACTTAGGAAGATTAAATGATACCATAAATATGATATTTTAATACACTTATCATGATTGCCGGCACATTCTAAGTCCTCTATACATGTTAGTTGTAGTGATGGAGCTGGTATCTTTTGCTGAGGTGATGGTCATGGTTTTTATTTATGCTCCTGACCTGGAAGAGTGGGACCTGCAGAGAAGGGTTGTAAATCAGGCTCTGCCACTCACAAGGTGCAAGGCCTTAAACAAGTACTCTTTACCTTGGTTTTCTTACCAGTTAAATTATCAAATGGCATAATGGATGGAAAAAATGCTTTGTAAAATATTAAACAGGCTGCATAAATATAAGGTGACAATATCAAAATATGTGGCTTACACAGCCATGTGGATAGGGAGTACTTAATAAAGACCTTCTGAATATATGAGCAGAACTTTGTATATGAGTCCAAAAGGCCATGGAACATTGTTATTATATGTTGTTAGAACTTGAAAAAATTTTAGAGATCATTTGCTTCAATGCAACATATTACCCTTACTGAATGTCATATACATGGTCACAAAGCCATTCAGCAGCAGACCCCAGATCTGTGCAAGCTTTCTAATTTTCCTTCCTATCATTCCTTGCTGACTCCCCATATTAAAATCTCATAATTTAAAAAATGCATTTAAATTTTATTAATTATTCTAATGAACAAAATACCTAGCAACCTACTTAAGGAAACTGATGGATATTTGTCTACAGACACTGGAAGAGCCGAAAAATAATGACTACTGGAACTTAGCACCATTTTTCAGCTAAATGTTTTCTTTCTTCTGTAAGAAACAGCTATCACTGTAGCTTTGAGCCTAGGTCCTGTTAAGAAGAAGAGGGTATGGGTAATGCCTGAAGTAGAGTAGGCAAGTGGGGTCAGATTCCTGGAGCTGGAACTGCCTTGGTTTGTCACTACTGCTATGACAACTACCACACCATGATGTGGCTTAAACAACAAGACTTCATTGTCTCACGTTTTTGAAGTCCAAAACCAAGATGTCTGGAAAGCCATGCTTTCTCCCAGAGTTGGCAACATTCTGGTGATGAAAGTCCTCCATCACATGGCAGTTTCTCTCTCCTTGTGTTTGCTCTTCTGGTTTCTGTTGACTTCTGGCTTCTGGCATTTTTATATGGCTTTCTCTCTGGTTGACTGGCCCAAATTTCCTCTCTTTATAGGACCTCCAGTCAAACGGATTAAGGCCCATCCTGATCCAATCTCACTACACCTTAACTAATAATAACATTTTCAAAAGGTCTTGTTTACAAATGGACTAACATCATGGGAATGAAGATTACAATTTGAACATGCCCTTTGTGAGGCACATGAGAAGAAATGGGTGCAGGCTCCCTCTATCTGGTACACTTGGTTTGTACTTCTTTAATGTTGCTCTTGCTGATGTGTCAACTTTATCTTTATCTTCCTTTCCCTAACCAATTCTGTGGGGCACACATGTGTCCACTGCCATTAACACCCCTCAAACACTGGGTGCTCTTTGAGGTGAGGGATTCTGTCATCCATATCTTTGAATCCTCCTTAATACCCAGCACTTCATTACAGAAGCTTAATGATAATTGACAGATGAATGGATGGATGGATGGATGGATGGATGGATGGACGGAAAAAAATGGAATAAATATTGACTGAATCCTAGAAACAATGAGGAAGAAAATCCTGACACTTTACTCCTCTGTAACCAGGGTACACACATGTTTTAAAAGGATTTTCAAGAGATACCTTGAGTTCATTTTATTTTAAGATTCCTTCAATCCAGATATTACCAACGAATAAATCATTGCTAAATTCAACTTTTCTGTTTGCTTTTCTCTTGCCACATTGGCCCACTGTTAATAAACTAATTTATGTAATATTTGAATTAGTAGCCAACAATTAAGAATTGAGTGATGTTACATTTTAAAAGAATCCAGATTTCTCTTGAGAACTCAACAACAGTGGACTCATATTTCCATTCCCTTTTGCATGAGGAGGTCACTATCTTATATGCCACAGTTATAGTCACTGCCATAGATACTAATGAGATACAATCTATCACTCACTGTATTAGTCAGGGTTCTCTAGGGAAACAGAATCAACAGGAGATATCTATAAAAAGTATGAGGTCTTATAAAATTGTCTCGCATGACCATGGGTATGCACAAGTCGAAATTCGGTAGGGCAGGGTACAAACCAGGGACTCAGATGAAGGTCCTTGATGAGTTCTCAGGAAACAATGCTATCTGAAGAATTCTCTCTCTGAATGCTAAAATCTCTTCCCCTTTTAAGGCCTTCAACTGATTGGATGAGATTTTACTCATTGCTGACGGCAATCTCCTCAGTTGATTGAAGATGTAATCAGCCATCTATGCAATCAACTCACTGATGATTAAAATCCATGAAATATCCTGAAATTACAATTAGTCCAGTGCTTGCCTGACCAAATAACTGGGCACCATTACCTTGCCAAGTTAACACATTAGCCTAACCATCACACTAGTGTTTAAATTTTTAAAGATCCTGGTCCATGCTTCTTGCTTGCCTTACCTACATGGCCCCATTAGGCTTTAGAGTTTGCAACTCTGGCTTTAGCCAGTAACCATAGCCCTACGCCCCACTAAAGAAGAGAAAGAGATTAAAGGAAAGAAATTGTAAGCAAGTAATAACAGTAATAGCACCATATATTGAACTTTTGCCATGTACTATAGACTGTTTTATGTACCTTGACTATATACTGTATGGATCAAATACTATTCTTACCACAATTTTTCATTTGAAGAAACTGTGTCTTAGACGTGAAGTAACTTGCCCAAGGCTGCACAAGTTCCTAAGTATTTATAATCCTGATATTCCTGCTTCCAAAGTTTTATGCTTGCAACCACTACACTGCCTCTGTACTCTTTCTTAACATATAAATGATGAAATCAGCATTATAATATACTTTCTTCATCTCTTAGAAAAGGCAAATAAATATTGATTAACTACACTCAAGCAATTTTAAATTAGGCAGTCAATTTCAAAGTGCTCCAAATCTTGCCTATTTGTGTTCATGCGATGGTGGGCTGGTGTTAATAATATGTCTGGTTAAATTCCCGCAGCATTTGGTAGTTTGAAACATCCAACATACAGGTGGGAGGTAGTGTATAGCAAAGAAGTAGCAGAAATTCTCTTTCTTTTCTTTTCAATTGAACTTATTGTGGCATGTAGGGAATTCATTCTAAAAGATGGTGGGTTTTTTAAATGGTAGCTAATTCTGATGCATCTGCAAACACTTGACTTGTTGGTTACCAGAGCTCCTTCAGTAGTCTTGTTTAAAGGAGACATTATCGCTGAATTAGAGGAATTAGAGGCATCCCAGAATCACTGTGTCATACACTCTGGCCCTTTTGCAGCAAGGGAAGGCTTTTTAGCAATCCCTTTCCTGTTAATAGTTCTTGTGTCTTAATCAAATATACCTCCCTGGTCCATGTTTTTCTGGTAACACATCATTGTTTTTCTTCTTAACTGTGCCCTCTGTAAAAAAACTGGGGGGGAAATTCATATCTAAATCAAATCTCTATCCCTTCCCACCCTCCCACCAGTATCATGCAGCATCATAATAGCAGACTATTAGCTGTTTGACACTGCAGTGAAGGCACTTGATGCCATTGTCTCTAATCAAAAGCCGTGTATGGAGCCATCAGTGGGTAGAAAGTTGCCTCATCCACGGGATAACTGGAGACTACCAGGAGCCTGACTGCTTTGTTCTGTATATGAATGCTTTGCAACAAGTCCACACACCTAAGACAAACATCAAAGAACATGTATTAAACCTGTTTATTGTACTTTTCTTCATCATAAACCTTCTAGAGAGTTATAGCTCAAGCAGTGGCTTGGCCACATAGGGACAAATGATCATTGGAGACAATTTCATAGACTTGAAATTGTTTTTCTTCTAGTCACATGAAATGGAATTAAAAACGCATTGTTAATACAGATATTTTCATTCAGTCAGAAGTTACATTTTTCAAGAACATCCTGGAAATACATTGTATGTTAGGATTTCAGAATGCATATTAATGTCCTCCTCAGAGTCCAGTTCTGCAGCGTATGCCCACTTAGCTACACAGAGGCCCACAAGATGAGAGGCTCCGTTTTGAGACTTGTCTAAAGTGGCTCTCTGGTAATGTGACTTGAGCTGTGCTGAAATCGTCCACCAAATCTCCACTGAGTAATATGCCCCAACCGTCAGTAACTTCCCAGGCAGTGAAGACCACTGAACCTAGGAGGGATGGCCAATTGATCAGTTTATTCGTGACGTCTCCGAATCTGTCATCCGTACCTGGTCAGGAGACATTTGGAATGTCCTCACATCTCTTTGCCACTTGTCCAATTGCATTTCAAAATCAAACGTCTGGTTTAAATGTTATATTCCCCATAAAAAACATTTCTGACTCCTCAGGTCAAAAGCACTGCCTACCCATATTAACACATATTTACACCTTCATTCTTTCATCATTAATTGAGGACCTGGAAGTTAGAAAAATGTTGAAAATAGAGAAATAAACATGTGATGTCTCTATTCTTGGGTTCTCATATCCTCCAAGGTAGCTTTTCCCAGTGTGATAAATGTCCCAAGGAAATATATGCAATGATTTTAGATGATTAATGAATTTTTTAAAATTTCCATAATTACTTAATTTTTAAAATTTCCTAATTATGGTAAATTATCCAGGGTTTCCAGTCATGGGAGGAAGATAACATTTTAAAGCATGAATTTATTTTAAAAAGAAGTCAAAGGGAACAGATGTGGCTCCAGCAGTTGAGCTCCCACCTCCCACATGGGAGGCCCCCAGGTCTGGTTCCTGGTGCCTCCTGGAAACAGCAACAGCAACAAAACAGACAACAAGCAAAACAAATGAAAAAAAACAACTCAGGGAAGCCGAGGTGGCTCAGTGGTTGAACGTGAGCACCAGCTTCCCAAATACAAGGTCCCGCATTCAATCTTCAGCCCTGGGTACCTTAAAAAATCAAGTAGAGTTAAGGGAAATTTATTTAAATAATAACATAGGTAATATGTGGATGTGACAAAAATGTGAAGTAATACTAGCATTCATTGACATGAGGAATATGCATTATGTGAAAAAATAAAATTTGGAAAGTTGTTTTTGGGAAAAAAAGAACTTGAAAGAGACAAATTGTAATGCAACTTGGTAAGGGCTGTGCCAGTTAGGAAGCTACTTCTATAGGATTCTACCAGAGGCATCAATTACCAGCCATAGAAGGTCAGAAACAAGTTGGCTGTATACTACTCACCTGATCCACCATATCTGATCATGCTTAAGGTGTGTTCCTCCTCTCCTCAGAAACCACAGCATGTGGCTCTGAGAGGGCAGGGTTTCCTCTGTTTCATCATCCCTCCACACAGTAGTGCATGTGTGTCAACTAATTGTTGCTGCTAAAGGTAAGATCCAAGGAAAAGGTGTATTGGTTTCCATGCATCCAGCATATAAAGCAGAAATGTATGTACATTTCAGATTTCTCACCTTACTATCTCTTAATTAGTAATCAGAACTCATTCTCATTTTAATAAAATGTCCTGATAAATGGGATAAAGCTCTTGAAAAATACCTTATCAAAAAAGACGCTGATTAAGATAACTGAGATCTGTCTAACCTGAGTTCTATGGGGGGACCTGGCTGTAAATCCTGGGAACTCAGGAAGGCACACTGTATTACTCAGGGTTCTCCAGAGAAACAGAATCAACAGGAAATATGTGTATTAAAAACACATTTATTGTAAGGATTGGCTCACATGACCTTGGGGGCTCCAAGTCCAAACTCCATAGGGCAGGTGGCAAGCTAGAAAGTCTGATAATGGTAATACCAAAGTCCTTAGGCCAAATTCTTCAGGGAAGCTGGCTGATTTTTATTTCCCTCAAGAACCACTGCTGGGAAATGGACTTGGCCCAGTGGTAAGGGCGTCCGTCTACCACATGGGGGGTCCGCGGTTCAAACCCCGGGCCTCCTTGACCTGTGTGGAGTGGCCCATGCGCCGTGCTGATGCGCGCAGGGAGTGCCATGCGATGCAGGGGTGTCCCCCGCGTAGGGGAGCCCCACGCACAAGGAGTGCGCCCCGTAAAGAGAGCCACCCAGCGCGAAAGAAAGTGCAGCCTGCCCAGGAATGGTGCCACACACACAGAGAGCTGACACAACAAGATGACGCAACAAAAAGAAACACAGATTCCCCTGCCGCTGACAACAACAAAAGCAGACAAAGAAACAAGACACAGCAAATAGACACAGAGAACAGACAACCAGGGTGGAGGGGAATAAATAAATAAATCTTCGGAAAAAAAAAGAACCACTGCTGAAGTTGAGTCTGAATTCTTCTCTCTGAAATCTTCAGTTCTGGCTTTTAAGACCTCCAATTGATTGGATGAGGAGACTCCCCACATTGCTTAGGGTAATCTCCCTTGTTGATTATAGATGCAAATCCCATCTCAAAATATCTTCACAGTTAACAAGCAGGCCAGTGGTTGACCAAACAACTGGATACCATATCCTTGCCAAGTTAATATGAAATTAACCATCACACACACCTACCAGAGATCTCCATAAAACAACTGATCTGGAGACCTGAGGGACCTCACAGCTTGTTGTGGGGCACATACCGTTGCCTTCCAACCTCTACCACTTCTGCTTCTGTGTCTGCCCTCTGGAGTCCCCTTGGAAGCAGATGCCCTAAGAAATAACATAATGTATAAGAAGAGACCAGGTGCGGGTCTCAAACATCCTGGATTTGAATCCTAGCTCTGCCATTTGTGAGCTAAACAACCTGGAGCAAGTTTCCTCAGAAGTTAAATAAGACTCCCAACACCTTAGCCTTTCACAGTTTGTTTTGAAGGTTTGAAGTGAAGAATGTAATGCACCTGGCTTATATGGTAGGAATCATAATTATTGTCAGAAGAAGGAAGTTTTCCCTGAAAGGGATGTTTTTTGTTTTGTTTTTGTTTTTGGTATACATCATACATTTATTAGTGTATAGCCCTCTGAAATCAGCAACGATATTAAAAAAAATAATGATTGCACTACTTGGTCAAGCAGAACTAGCAACTTTCATTTTAAAAAAAGTACAAATCTGTTAAAAATTTTCAATCAGTATACATATATATAATACAACATACTAGTTATGTTAAATGCTACAAACCAATGTGAATCCAATGGAATGGAAAAAACCACACATTTAAGCTTTAAGAACCTTTTTTTTTTATATATATATTAGCATTTTCTCAAATACATACATGGGAAAAATGAGGTAACTGTAAAATGTACAAGGAACAGGGCCCCCCCCCATTACATATATGTATATATGTGTGTGGATATATATACATATACATATACGGACCTTTCTAACACAGAGCGCAGGCGCTGGGCCCAGCCAGGGCTGGGGGGGTGGTGTCCACGTCATGCCTAGGCCAGAAGTTGGTAAATAAGAGAGTAAACAATGACAAGCCCCCACCACAGGAAATCATTGGTGACATGGCATCTATAGCAAAAGGGATGTTATGACAATCAGGGCTTGAATTTCCCTAGTGACCGAAGTTCAAGACTAGTCTGGTGGAGAGAGAGAAAGAGATGGGTAAAGCAGTGAAGAAGCTGTCAGATCCTTAGAGGAGTTGCAACTATTAGAAACTTAATATAAAAATTTTCTTACTGGATTGTTCTTGTTTATCTTGTGGAGCCACATGGAGCAAGCATGATCCCCCTTTCACGTGCTATTTTTAATTTTCTACTAGACAACATTAAAAAAATGAAAAGAAATGGGTAAAATTAATTTTAATAATCTATTTTACTCAAAATATACTTTCAACATGTATTCAGTATATGACACTTATTAATGAGATATATTACATTCTTTTTGCATACTCCGTTTTTACAATTCAGTGTGTCTTTTACACTTACATTGCATTTCAAGTGTTCAGTAGCCACAAGGGGCTAAAGGCAAGAGCAGTTCTAAATCTTCCTGTCATCTTCTCGTTGAAACATGGTCTGTCCACATGGCTATGCTGATATGTTGACATATATATTTTCATATATTGACATTTTATTGACCTGATAGTTGCTGATTGGATGCTATGCCTTTTAGATGCTGCTAATGTATTTGCATCATGGTTTGGTTTTGTCATTAAAATTTTGTAGTGAAAATTTTATCAGTTCTAGTGACTGAATTTGGTTGGAAATCCAATTAGAGAATTCTATGGCCAGAACATTTTAACCAGAACATCCCTCTGCCCATACGTGTATGTAGAGACGAGCTCCACAAAACAGTGAAAATAAAAAGAGAGGGAAAAAAGCTCCTTTTTCAAGTATTAGCTGTCGTGTTACTATGGTTATTAAAAAGTGTGGCAAGTGGCTAAAAATGATGTGCTTTGCAGTCAGACAACAAAAGTTCAAATCTTATCTTTACCAAATAACTTGGTTAGAGACTTAGAGCACATTACTCTGCTTCTCTGTGTGTACAGTTCTGCATCAATAAAATGATATAACTAGAGTGTGAATTACATGGGGTTATTAAGAAGATTAAATGAGATAATATATGCAAATTGCTCAGAAGAGTATCTAGAACACAGTAGGCAAATATTAAAAGAAAATGTTAGTTGCTGTTATCTTTCACTGCTATTGGATAGGATTAAGTGAAAGATGTTTCCAGACTTTCATCAGTGTGTGTGATTTCTTTGAATACAAAGTTGAGTCTCAGTGAATCAGCTTTTATATTTTGTTCTTAATATACCATCTACTTCTTGGATATAGAAAAATACCAGTAAACACATATTTACATTATGAAATACAAGTATTATTTACCCATTTAAGGTTAATAGCTTCTCTATCAGAAACTCTTTAGTGCTTATAGGGGCATTTCCTATTGAATCTAGCTACTTTAACAAATCTTACACACACACAAATCCAAATTCTTCCTTATTAGGGGAAAAATATGCAATTGTAGGATAATACAGGACCCAAATAATTTAAATTTAAATAAAAATAGTTGCAGGGAATGCAAGACTTTGTAAAATGCTGTTAGTATACTGCAGAAAGGAAATTACAGGCAAATGATGCTTTTCTCAACAAGGAACAATATTTTTTTAAAGAAAATGATGTATAGCAGATTGGATAAAATCTTATTTACTTGAACTATTCTACATTTTATGTTGATTCACAAACACATTCACTGAATTTTCTAAGCACTCAGAAAAATAGCTTCTTTAACTCTGCTTGGTAGGAAAATGCCCAGGCCTGGGTAAATAGTGTTTTGAGAAGGATACTTTGTCCCTTGCCCTACTCTTGAAATGATGTGAGCATGCGTTTTGGTGTCAGAACCAACTAAGTTCAAATCCCAGCCCTGCCTCTTGTCAATCACATCACTGTAAAGGAAAATCACTCAACCACTCAGAGCCTCTGTTTTCTTATATGTAAATGAAAATAATAACACTTACAAAACAGGTTCATTACCCAGTATATACTTTATTAAAGGGGGCTTCCCCATTTTTCCTTAACCTTATGGTCATGTCCCCTCTTTTGCCTGTGGGCTGGGGCAGCTCCTTTACTGACTGTGACTAAGTAAGATTTCCATTTTGTGCATCTCACCTTTGGCGCTGATATTGTTTTCATATTTATTTTGCCTATGACTTACCTTGCTCTGTTATGTTTTATCTCTTATATCTATGTCTGGGAGCCACCTTCAATCCTTTGTGGAAAGTGTTGGAGTGGAAGGTACTGAATAAATGTTGACTGGTTCCTTTCCCCACCACCACTACAAGATAGCAAATGAGAATCACGCCCTGCAGTAAACAGATTTTCCTGGGCTTACAAGAGCACACCTTGCTCCAAGAAGGCCCATAGAGGTCCATATTGAGTAGGTCTGGCAAAGAAGTGACAGCCAGAATCATCTAGTATGTTCAGCACTTGATTCCTCAAGTGATTATTAGCTGCTCTGTGTAAAGCCCACAGCAAATTCTTAATCCTCAACCAGTTTTCACCTGAAATCTAGTTATTTTCTGCTCTGGGAATTAAATATGATGTATATAAGTAACTAATCAAAATACAATTAGGAAGCAAACTTTACTTCAAAGTAGGTGTATGATATATACCAAAAATCCTCCAAAGTAGGTATCCCAGACTGTGACCGGATTTTTTGTTCAATCTTATTAGTAAACTATGATATATTTTTAGTTATTGATCGGAGCTTTGTTTTTTCTATTGAAAAACACTGTCATTGAAAGAAAGATAAAACTCATATTACCAAAACCTTAAGAGTGAAAGTACCATATGCAAATAAGTATGAAAATACTTCCTGTGGTTTTTGAATGGAATGAAGATATGCATGTTCTGTGTGTATGCTTAAAATCCTTCCACCTGGTCAAAATGCTTTCAGAAGAGAAAGAATAGCTGGTGCCTCTTGTTCAGCCTGGAAAGTATTATGATTACACTGAAAAGCATGGCCCCTCTTGAAGTTTAGTTTTTTACTTCCTTTATCTAAGTACAAAGCAAAAAGGAGTTTCCTCTAAGTTGTCCTAATAGAAGCTTTTGAATGATCTGCAGAGGTAGCATGGAGGTGAATAGAGTCCATCATGTTTTGCCAGAAGTATGAAATAATTATCGAAAGGATTCCATTAGAGACGAAAGCCACCTAGTCTAACAGAGACAGAAAAGGCTGACCCCTCTCAGCTCTTAACTTTCTCTAATGGATGGCCTTAAGTTGAAATCAAGACTCAACTGAATCATTGATTCTTAAGGAAAAAATATTGAGCATAGCGGCATATAAGCAAACGTTGGAAAAATGGTCAGATAAATTTGTTTTTCAGTTAAAGCTTGGAGTGAAGAGATTTTTATTATTTTGTTGCTTTTTCTTTGAGCTTTCAGAAATGGAGGCTAAACAATAGATCATTTAGTTATAGAGTATGAGGAAATGAAGGCTGCCTCTAAAAAGTACAACATTGTCCACTCAACCACAAAAAAAGGATTATAAATTTTTAAAAGATAATTTTATGTTATCTGTTAGGTAAAACAGAGCATTTTTTGACTAGTAGTAGAATTGTTTCAAATTCTGCTCTTTGCTATGAAGGGATGATAGAAGTGCTGCTCCCCTACAAAGTCTGGGGAGTATATTTTCTAGTACACTGTTTCATAGCCAGCACACACACACACACACACACACAGAGACCTAGCCAGGGGAAAATATGGCACCCCTGCTCCCACCATCAATCGCTCAAATTATCTAAACTCTCCCATGTTTGTTGAAAGCAGCTACTGATGCCTTTGCCTCTGGTTG
The DNA here is from genome assembly GCF_030445035.2 of Dasypus novemcinctus. Taxonomy (NCBI): domain Eukaryota; kingdom Metazoa; phylum Chordata; class Mammalia; order Cingulata; family Dasypodidae; genus Dasypus; species Dasypus novemcinctus. The sequence continues at coordinate 55,907,566 of NC_080676.1, forward strand.
TTCCAAACGACTTCATTGCAGCAGAGTAGAAGTGTTCTGAGTGTCAGATTGGTAATTAAGTGGTCTGTTATGGAGGGAAAATTGCTAATAATAAATAAAAGTACTGGCATTGTCTGAGTGAGGGGTCAGCTGAAGTCAAGGATGTCATGGAAAGTAGAGACAATCTGAAGGAGGCATTCTGGTTGTCATTTAAGTTAATATCAGGTTGCTCCTGCTCATTATTGTAAGTGTAAGCAACAGCACTGAACTGTACAGGTGAATGTGGTCAAAAGAGGAAACTTTAGGATGTATATGTTACTGGAATAAAAATTAAAAGATAAAACATAGGACTGTATAACACAGTGAATCCTATTGTAGACAATGGACTATAGTTAATAGCACAAGTATAAGAATGTTTTTCATGAATTATAGCAAATGTACAATACTAATACAAGGTGGTAATAATAGGGTGTTATATGTGAAAAATACATCCACTGTAGATAATGAACAATAGATAGAACTATTTTGATAATTTTTATCAGTTGTAACAAAGACAACTACTGTTAAAAATAGCACAATTGCATTTTTAAAATACTATCATCAATAGTAACAAATTGTCTACACCAATGTAAGATGTTGGTGGTAGGTGTTATATGGGAATCCTATATTTTATGCATGATTGACTTGTAAACTCACAACTTCTCTAATAAAAATGTGTATACATATATTAGGGTGCTTTTGGTAAGCAGGATGGCCTGAAGTGACCAGTAGCATGAAAATGGAAGCAAAGAACTTTTTTAAAATCTCAAACATAGTACTAGGATAAATTTTTAAATTCTGTATCATTTAAGTGAGAGTGCCAGTATGCTCAATGTACTGGTTAAAAACTAGATCATTAATAGTCTGGATCAGTAAGTAGACGTATATTCTGAGAGACTACAGCAAAACCTAGAGTACTTAATGAATCATTAATTCCTGAGAGTCGTATGCTATTAGTATCATTTTACTCTGTGAATAATAAATAATCCCATAATAATGACTCAAGAAATTCTGGAGATATATTTCTATCAAAGTTTTCTAATTGTGCTCATTGAAAACTACAAAATAACTCATTATCAATAAAGTTATTTTCAATTTATTTATTTATTTTTGGAGGTAACAGGACTGGAGATTGAACCCAGGACCTTGTTCATGGGAAGTTGGTGCTCAACCACTGAGCTACACCCACTCCCTAAAGTTATTTTAATCACTCAACAAATATTGATTGAATAAATAAATATACAGACACTTAAATATATATGAGGTAAGCAAAGCCATGTATAGCTGGACTTTTATTAGTAGAATAAAATATTTTATGAGCTATGAAATCATTAATTTTAAATATAATATAACCTAAATGTTACTCTGAGTTCTTCAACCTCAGAGTAAATTTTGCCTCATCAAATGTCTATATTATTTATGCAGTTATATATATTTTCAGAACAAACTTTAACATTTTTTTCAATTCTTCCTCAACCATTTCATGAAGTAGATGTAGCAAATGTTATCATTAGTTCTATTTTACAGATGAGAACACTGTAGTTTAGAAGGTTCAAGTAAGTGATTTATGCAAAGTCACACAACAGTCAAGTGGCAGAGCCTGGAATCGAATCTATCTTCTGATGGCTCCCATTTATACGGAGTGTGGCTATGAGTGGGCGGGGTGGTGATTGTGATTAGTCTCCATAGTTGAAGTGCCCATGCTGATGGTCTTTGTAATAGAGTAATTTGCTTAGTGACAGAGAGAAGAGAGGAGGGGAGGAAGAAAAAAATCAAAGAAAAGACAAAAAAAATAAATGGATGCATCCAGATCCCACCATGGCGCACAGGAAAAGGATAGGTGTTTGGTGAATGCTGTTTGTTCGAAGGTGTTCTCCTGTTTGTGCCTCACTTATTTAAGTGTTCCAGACTACATGAAACTTTTGTTCAAAAATGAGATTCTACATCACAGGAAATGGAAATGGTCAGCCAAAGCAATGTCAGTCAATGGAGATTAAGCTATTGCAAGAATACACTATCATAAGCATGACCTTTCAGAGCATTAGAAGCTTATCATTGATTGAGACTAAACTGGAAAGGATACCAGTACTTGATAGTATTTGGAGATTTAGATTAACACTATTGAAATATTACATATAATGATATCAGAAAATAAGGAAGTTTATTATTATGAATTTTTTTTTTTTTTTTTTTGCTTAGAAAGTCTCCTACTTTTATGTCTATCTCAGCAATAGGAATAATCCCCAATACTATGCTAGTCCTAGAACCGTCTGCATGTACTTTCAAGTACCAATTATTTCCTGATTCTGTATCATAGAATTTTATACTATTCACACATTAAATATGTCTTAATGGGCTAGCATAACTTGTAATTACCTCTTAGGAATGTTTTGGGACGTAAATAAATCAATGAGAGTGATTCCACAAATTTAAATCTTTCCGTGAGTGAGTGAGTGACCCAAGCTAACTTCCCAGCAGTATGTCTCTATCATAGATGTTCAAAGGATTCTCAAAGTCTTAAGATATAGATAAGAAAAATATTCAAATGCCTACTCAGTTTCCTGCATTGTACTGAGAACTTTGAAAGATTTCTTTTCTCCCTCAAATATGTTTACAATTATTACATGCTTCAAGGCAAACTGTAATGAAAGGGAGCATACTAGTATATGAGTGTTCTGGAAATGCTGAAATGTTTTCAGTATATACCAGAATATGAATCCTATTAGTTTTGCATTTATACTACATTCAGGGCAAAACAAACTTAATTCTTCTCTAGTATGTTTTCCAGGTTTCCAAGCAATTATCATATGCTACATGGATAGTCCTACTGTTCAGGAGGACCAAAAATGATGAAAATACTCAGGGCTTACTGCCAAGAATCTACTTGGTTTTTAGGTTCCCCACACATGTAAGAGAAAATATAATGGTACAGATGCTGATACTCCACAAGTCATGTCAATCTTTAAGGGATAATAGTTACCGAATAATTGAACCACGCTCACCCTGTGTGTTCACTTTAGGATATGGGATTACAATATGGATTCCACATACTGAGAAAGGAGACCAAGGATTTGGTTTATGGATGAAATTAGCACTATTTTCAGGACCAACAGTTTAAAAAAATGTTGTTCAAGATATGTTACTGGGATCGTTTCCCATTAAATATACCTACGGTTTAGAAAATGCCCAATTAAGAAACTATTGGAGAAATTCCGCCTACCTGTTCAAGTGTTCCTTGGACATGGTTCAAGGGCAGACAAAGGAAGGGAAGAAGGTATTTCTACTGGATAGTGGCTTGTATCATCATCCAAAAGTTAGGGCAGTAATTTCCCTTTTACTATTAGTAATTTAAGTTTGGCTTAATTAAAAAAGAACATAAAACTTTGAATTGGATTTGCGTTCCTTTAAAATGGAAAACAAGAGAATCGTTCCTAGTTTTTTATATTTTGACACAAAACGAAAGAAAACCAATCTCTCAAAATTATCTAAAACTTAACAGATTTGGAGGGCTAAAGAAAGAGTTCATCCTCAAGTTAATAGCTTTACTGGTAATGTCTTTAGCTGAAAAAGTTTCAAATGTGATTTACATGGGACAAATTAGGGTTTTTTTGTTTGTTTTTTATTTTTTTTCGAGGTTCCGGGACTGGGAATTGAACCTAGGACCTCATATATGGGAAGCTGGCGGGCTACACCGGCACCCCCGGGTTGGTTTTTTGTGTTTGCTTGCTTGTTTGTTTTGTTTTTGCTTTTAGGAGGTACCAGGGATCAAATCTGGGATTTAAGTACATGGGAAGCCAGCACTCAACCACTTGAATTACATCCGCTCCCTAGAACAAATTAGTTTTAAGTTTCACTATACCTTTTCAATCTGAAGCAGTTTACAAAATCCAACTAAACGTATCAGCAAAAGATTTCATTTATTTGAGATCAGTGTGTGCACATAGAAATGAGTTTCCTTTTATAGGAGGAAAATAGCACCAGTTTTTACTTAAAATTTTATTTTCTTGTTATTATACCCTAGGCCCATGTTTTAGGTGTTTTCCCTTTCACCCTGATAAAGAAATTAGTTTTATTTAAATTCTGTGTATTAGCAATCACCCCCTGCTTCCCTCCAAAATCCACCCTATTAAAGGACTGCTTGGTTGAAGTTATATAAACTAAACATTCAATCAACTGAATTAATTTTTCTCTTCTCAGACTTTGTTTTGAGCAATTAGAAGAGCAGCTAATATTCACTTGTTTTTCTTTTTGTTTGTTTTACAAATCAGTCAAATAATATAAGTTTAATTGGAGATTGGAGGAAAGGGTCTTATTTATGGTTCAGTAAAAGATATTGGTTCCATAAATGTCAACATGAAAATAATTTGAAATTTTATTTTAAAATGTTGACGTATGGAAATTGAAGCTGTCATGCTAATAAAGAAATGAATGAAGGATTTTCCATGACAGATGCAAATCTTGAGTAAGATCTTGAATTTCTGATTTTTTCAATTACATATGTTAGCATCCAGGGCATAGATGTTGTCCAGGCTATTCCTGAAAAATAAAAATGCATACTCTCCTCCTTTATTTCCAATAAGATGAAGTTACAGTGAGTCGCAGGAAAAATCAAACATCCTGTATCCGTTTGGGCTGGTGGATAATGAAGCCAATAAACTAGGAAATAAAACTTCATATTTGCTTTCAACCTGTTTACTCTCTAGTGTTTCACCACTGTTTGAAACACTGAAACATTTTGTTATATTTTTAAGTTACAGATGGGCTATTGAGTCATTTCTTTATAGCACATCATCCACTGTTTGCAAATCATGATGATCCACATGAACTTGAGACAAGTAGCCGTATGAGTGTTAGATTCAGAGAAGGGGATTTCTTAACTTTTGTTGCAGTAGCTATTGCTTCTGTCTCACTTCATTCACTTGATTTAATACTTCAAAAACTGACTTTTATCCTATGCGTGATTTTTCTGCTTGTTTTGTACATCTAACAAGCAAATATTAACTCCTAAAATTAAGATTTAACATCATACCTGGGCATAATTTTCCATGAAAAGTGAAACATTTATGTTTTAAAAATCACACTTGAAAAAAAGATAGAAAAATAAAAGCAAATTTTTAGACTAATAAAATTTTCAGAATGGAAATCTTTCACACACTAGAATAGCAAGGGTAAATTTGTTTTTGTACATACAGCATTAGGGAATATCGAATAACAAAATTTTACCTTAGACTGCCTGATTTTAATATCCCCATTTATAGCTGAAAAAGCCAAAAGCCCCTGGAGTTAGGTGACTTGTCTAAAATTATAGTATAAGTGATGAGGATCATCGTCCATTCATTTATTCATTTACTCAGCAAATATTGTTGGAAAACCTACTATATATTGAACATGGTAGAAGATCCAAGATGAAAAAGACTCAGATCATAATTTCTACTCATAAAAAAATTGAGAGGATGGTGGAATGGGAAATAGTACAGAAATAATCGAACTATAAAGAAAATATGATTTATACTACAAGAGTGATACCACTGAAGGGAATTACAAAATTTGACAGAAGGAGCAAAGAATAGAATGCAGATGTTCTTTTTCCTGATTTATTTCTACCCCCACTAGCGTATAAGCTCCATGAAGGCAGGGATTTGTTTACTGTCATCTTCTCATTCTTAATGAAGTGTTTGGCACATAGTAATTGCTCAATTAATGAATGAATGTTCTTTCCACACTACAATACTGTCTTTTAAAAGTAGTAATCTGTATTTTCCTCCCAGAAAGCATTTTTCCACTCTCACAATGTTTAGAAGGTCTGTTCTCTCATTGATGATCCTAAGTACTGTGTTTAATATCATTCTGGTAATATACCAGAGTATAATAACTCTATTATACCATATTTAAGCAATAAGATAAAATATTCTTATAGTTTGATTTCTGCTTAAAATTTGTGCATTTTGTAAATCATGTATCTTAAAGTATGGAGTTAAATGCATGGATGGAGTGAACATCACTGTTTTTCACATATTCCTAGCATCTATAACACATGTCATATGTAACTAGGAAGAAGCCATCCTTTTATAATGACACTTTAAAAAGAAAAATTTGACTGCTTTCCATTGGGAAACTTCTGGCTTCTGGGATTCATGTTGCTATTTAAATCCTCAAATACACATGTTAACAATTAATGTATTTCTAATTTAAAAAGTGGACATTGTCATACGACCATCCATGAAATAACAATGCTTTTAATTATATAATACAATCTGTCTGGTTTAAAGGGGGAGGAATGAGAGAAAAATAAAATTGCCATCTGTAAATCATATATTTCCATGAAAAATGAGTGGAATTACCTTAAGTGTGGTGCAACCTGTTTGGGTCTCCATATGTAAACCAAAATGAAGAACAGAAAGAAAAATCATATTACTTCCAGGCATAGGTGCATGCCTTACCCAGAATTATTCACATAGTTTTCTTTGATTTCTTTACTATTTTACAGACATAATGTGCTTTTTACATTTGTTTAGGAATTTTTATAAAAACCATTCACTTCACATATCATATTAATACTTAAATGTATGAATACTATTTTTGCAAGAAAAATGTATGTTAATAGAGCAATACTAAAAATCAGTGTTTTTGATAGTTTTATGTAATATATATAGATGATGAAAAAACTTAAATAATTTTTTCTTTCTCTTGAGTAATATTCAGTTACAGGAATATGTTAAAGTGTAGGGGTCATTAGCTAGAGTACATCACTTAATTGTAAAACATGAAATAATATATATAATAATAAAATTGGAATTTAGGGAATATTTAATATTTTGATCATTTAATAGAAAAGTAAATATCCTGCATTGACCCAGAAAAGGGAGAAATCATTCATCTAAATTTAGCAAAGAGTTAATTGGGATAATTACAGATATCCTTGGTGTTCAGATGTTGTGACTTACTCGAATAGATTACGAATATGTGAGTTTAAGTATAGAAATTTCATATTCAAGTATCCATAGAAAATCTGAGATAAAAGAGATGATATAACATTTTATTTTGAGAAATTGTTATTTTTTAATTATTCAAAGATGCTATAATATGAAAAGCACTACAGACATTTTTGGCACTTTTACTGTTTAGGTTAACAGAAATGAAACTTTTAAAATATGTAATCATACATGGCCATCAGAGAAATAGTCTTGTATCCACAAAATATACAAGGAATTTGAGTCACTAAGTACTTTAAAATATTCTAATGATTAGCATAAGATTTTTTTGAAATAACATCACATTTAGTTGATTACAAATTATTGTTACAACATGGAAAGAAGTTGTACATTCTCTTAGTGCTGGAAAAACAAAAACCAACGTAATGCCAAAGTGCCCATGGTAGAAGAGTTGAACATTTTAAATTATGCTGATTTGACTTATTATGCTGGTTTGTGACTCAGTATTCAGCTTATGCAGTCTAGAGACTATGCAATAAGTAAAAATTGTGTGACGAAATATAAAATCTCTAACCTAACATCATAGAAATAACTGATGTTTTATAATTTTTGTAAAGAACAGGACACAAAACACATTTTCTGGTTACAAAACAAAAGTCTAATGAATATACCTTTGCATAGATGACTTTGAAGTCCTTCCTTATAAATGGACAATACGTTTACAATTTTTGGTCATTTTCCCCAAGTGCCATTCATTGGTAACTGAGTTCAGTTTCCTAAGAAAGAATCCCCTCTTTCTCATTCATCACATCTAAGAGGTTAGAGAGTATGTTTAAACAGATATATTTTCTTCCCGTCTAACCTTGTCTGGAAGATATAGGAAAACTAATTTGCCTTATTTACATATGGCACAATCTATCCAGTATTCAAGGGTTTGTCAGAAACAGGAACCTTGTTCATTTCCATGGTAACCGATGGCATGCTGACAGTATCTGGCTTGTTGCAGCTTCGTCTAGGCAGGCCGGCAATTAATCAGCCATCTACATGCACAAAATTCTTTGTGAGTGAATGGCAGCGCGCCTCTGTAGTGCTGTCTGTGCTTTTACAATTCTGTATTCCTGCCGGGCAAAGTACTTTTTTTGTCTCTTCTATTCATTTTCGATAGCTCCCCAAAATGTGCTAGAAAAGAGTATGGGGGTAGGGAGAAGGGAAACAAATCTACCTGTAATTTCAAAATGACATTATTTCTTCCTAGCATCCAATATGCCAGGATGTGTTTCTTCCTTTTATTCTATGCCTTGGCGTGGGCTTGCCTTTTATTTTTATCTGGGTTTTCCTGGGCTTATGGCTAGATGGCCCCTTAATCTGTATCTCATGTCCTTTATTGTTGGACACATAGGGCATGCCTACTGAAGCAGCCCTGCGGTAAACCACTGCCGGCCAGATTCAGGTTGCTTCTGGTTCAATGTTGCATGTGCAGCCTACGGCTTTTTACATCCTTTATGTAGTTCAATCCTTCCAGTTCTTTGCATAGGTGTACAGAAAAGGTATTCCCATTTTGCAGACAAGATGCAGAGCAAGTAAATGATTCAACCCATTTCCCACGGCAAGTTTGGGATAGAACACATGCCCTTGTCCGGTGCTCTTGCCACTGTGCAAATACTGAGATGTGGGCAGTTCCCCTTTCTGTAAAGTGATGTTTTCGGGGGCAGCATTCACTATTATTTTCCTTCAGTATTCTGGAGTTTTCTTCCTCAAAAATAGTGCCATTTAATTTTTAGTAAAACTTTGTCTTCCAGGCCCTAGACAAGAACCTGAGTAGGTGGCAGTTGGGTCTTGAGTGGTCGTTAGAAAACTGTGTTTGGATTTTGCCTATGACCCTATCTATGTGATGTCTGGGGAAACCACTTAGATTCCATCTAAGTAAATGTAGGCAAATGGATTAAATGTAAAATGTAGGAAATGGATTAAATTATCATGAGGATTCCACCCCACACTGAAATTCTGTTTCTTTACATTTTCTAAAACACAAATCTGGATGGTTGTAGGTAAAAATTAAGATCCATAATTATTTTAGTCTTTTGTCCATGAAAGATGATAGGGTGATTTGCATTGAATAGAATTGAATAAATTTCTTTTTCAAAAATGAAAAAGAAAGATTTGACATCTGGGTGGTTAAGACAAATCTCAGAAGTTCAAAGCTCATTGAAATCAGATTTGGACATTAGCATTTCCAAGGATACCGCAGGGCAAAAAATCAGTTGCCTTCAAACTCAACTTCAAGCAAAGTATCTAAAGAAAACTTTAAGTATCAACCCCTAGAGATATTACATTTCTGAAAGTTTCAAAAATTGGAAGAAAAGGTTTTGTTGGGGCAGTTTTGATTAAAAAAAAAAAAAAACAACGACAAAAATCTTAATAGGGCAGAGGGGAAAAAAATGAAAGCACATGTAATTTTTGGTACTCTTTATAAATCTGAAGTCGTTTTATTAGATTAAGAATGTAAATACAAATGTATAAATATTATAATACTTGTAAGTATAATTTTAATAAAATCAATTTTTATTAAACTTCTTTATTAAAGGAAACATTGTTCATTTATCATTTACTTTCCCTTAAACTTAAAAAATTCTTTAAAAAAATGAGATCTCTGAATGAGAATAAATTCTATTTCAATAATATAAAAACAGCGATGCTTTCATGCAAACATTTTGGCACTGTATTTTTCAATTCTGTTTCATTTATTTTCTGAATGATATAGTCTTTAGCTTAATTATTTTTTCCAGTTTTTATCTTTCTGTTAAAAAAATGTTGAAATGTGAACACAGAACTCATGGTACTTCTAGACCATGATTGTCCATCCATTTGTAAATGCTACAAAAACAAGGGTTTCGTTTATTCTTCTGTACTCACTTTCTCAAACTGGTTGGTGGTCTGACTCTAAGTAACTTTCCTAAATAATGTCCTGTCTAACTTTTTAACCCATTTAAAAGCTTCCTATTTTCTCCAGCGTTCCATTAAATTTGTCAATGGTATTCCAGAATAGAATAGTGTTCTTACAATTAAGTCCCATTTTTCCCATTTTCTTCGGCTATCTTATGTTTATATGACAAGGGTATCCATATTTTAGTATAGTATATAGTATGTGATCTCTATAATTTTTTTGCTGCTTTTAGAAAAACCATCCCAAAATCTCCACCTTGAAAGTGTTACCACAAGCTTTTGCGTGTTCTTCCTTGAAGTTCTTATTTATACCTCTCTTTCATATTTCTTGATCTTCTTTTACTTAAGGAGGCACTCTGTCACGCCATTCACTTAGTTATTCAGGAATTTATTGAACACTACTATTTAGGTGTTTGAAAATCTACCGACATCTCTCCCAATAACCCAAATATGGGAAATATTCTCTGTGGTAGAAATTATGCTCACCGGTATCTAATTTGAATATAACTAATTCGAACATATACAGTAATGGATTACTTTCAGATGTTACTTTATGTCTACCTAAACTTTTGGTTTCCTAGCTTATAAAATGTGGATAATATCACTTAATTCATAAAGTTTTGTTAAGATTAAATAATGTGTATAAGGCATCTCACAGATACTATACATTCAAATTTGGTAGACATAATGGTGATAATTTTGTTTTAATATTGATCTTATTGTTTTCACTGTTATTATTCCTATTGACTTGGTCCTTAACTCATTGCCATGGTTAAGTAGAGGCAGAAAACTCCAAATTTGTAGAACTTAATAATGACAAACATTAATTTGAACCATATGAAATCTTAATATTCAACTGCTTTGGCCTACATTTTTACCTACAAAAATGTACTTTTATATGATTCAACCTAGTAGTTTATGAAAATATCCTAATGTAAGGAGAGTATAGCTATTTATTTGCTTTTGAATAGATTTGAATTCAGTATAAAAGTATAATTTCCTTCATTTTCTTGATGAATCTCCACTTCAGGGTTCAGTACAAATCATTTTGTTGCATTGGATTTTTGGCTCCATCAGAAACTCTGGTAGCAACTGAGGCCATATGATCTTCAGCCTCAGTTTCTTTATCAGTGAAATAGAGTAGATAGGATTGTGGTCAGGATTACATGAATTAAATTATGAGAAGCTCTAAACAGAGGGCCTGGCACATAGTAGGAATTCGGCACATATACTTCCTGCTCCCTGATTACCAATATATGAAAGCATGTGATAGAGTTGATGGGTATCTGAACTTGAGTCAAACACATGTGAATTCCAGCTGCTCACCTTAGGCAGATTACTTCTCAGAGCCTCAATATCTTTTCCTGAGAAGATCATCTTCAAAGGCTATCTTAGTTTGCTAAAACTCCTATAAAAATTACTACACACTAGGTGGCTTAAAACAACAGAAATTTGTTGTCTTACAGTTCTGGGGGCCAGAAGTCTAAAGTCTAGGAGTCAGCAAGGTCGTGCTTCCTCTGTCGTGTGTAGAGTTCCGTTCTGGCAATGGCTCGCTGGCAATCCATGGCATTCTTTGCCTTGTGGCATAAGTCAATTTCTTCCTTTGTCACATGAACATATTCTCTCTCTGTCTATTTACAAATTTCCTCTTCTTATAATGACACTAGTCATATTGGATTACAGAAGTGTGGTAAACTTTTCAGAAAGATAAACTTCCTTTTTGCAATGTAGGTTCTTTGCACATCCTAGTAAGTATGGGAAATATGTTAGGTAAGAGAGAAAAACCACGCTACCTAGAATTGTATAAACAAAAAATATTCATCATCACCTATTGCATTCAATGCACAATAGCAGGGAGTTTTCTTTCACAGCACTAAGGATAATTGAAATTACATCTTTTTTTAAATAATTAATTAATTAATTAATTTTTCTCCCCTCCCCCCCCCCCCCATTGTCTGTTCTGTGTCTATTTGCTGCGTCTTCCTCTTTGTCCACTTCTGTTGTTGTCAGCGGCACAGGAATCCGTGTTTCTTTTTGTTGCATTATCTTGCTGTATCAGCTCTCTGTGTGTGTGGCACCATTCTTAGGCAGGCTGCACTTTCTTTCATGCTGGGCGGCTCTCCTTATGGGGTGCATTCCTTGCACGTGGGGCTCCCCTATGTGGGGGGACACCCCTGTGTGGCAGGACACTCCTTGTGTGCATCAGCACTGCGCATGGGCCAGCTCCACACGGGTCAAGGAGGCCCGGGGTTTGAACCGTGGACCTCCCATGTGGTAGACGGACGCCCTAACCACTGGGCCAAGTCTGCTTCCCGAAATTACATCTTTAGAGCTATGTATTTAATGTCTGTCCTCTTTGCTAGATTTTAAGCTCTATAAGGACAAGACCATGTTGTTTGTTCACTACCACATAGCTGGCCTTTGGTGCCTGCTCTGCAAATGTGCATAAAATTATATGTGCCATAAGAGAGGGGAGGATCTAAAGTTCTGTAGAAGGATCAGGGAAAACCTTTGCAGAAGAAATGGCATGGAAGGTAGCCTTTAATAGTGACTGATGTTTGGGCCTACAGATATGAGAGATTACATAGTGCTCACTACAATTAGAGAATTGGGAACATTTTATTGTGTTCTAGTCTTTTGAAAATTGGTAATCTCTGCATGTAGGGTGGCTTCCAATTAATCTTAAAAAGCTAACATTATCACGGAGTGAATATAGCTCAAGCAGTTAAGCTTCTGCCTCCCACATGGGCAGTCCTGGGTTCAGTTCCCGGTGTCTCCTGAAAAACCAAAAATGAACAACAAGCAAAACAAATGAAAAACCAACTCACGGAAGTTGATGTGTCTCAGTGGTTGAGCACTGACTTCCCACATATGAAGTTCCGGGTTCAATCCCCATTCCCTGCTACCTAAGGGGAAAAAAAAAAAAAAAGCTAGCATCAACCAGATCTACTCACTCCAAAGTCATTGTGGAAAAGGGGAAGTTCTCTCCATTTGAAAGGTAGCATGAAGAAAAAACAGGGAAATCTTAGCCAACAAAGGAGGTAGAGTTAAGCATAATTCCAGGGGTGGTGATTTGAGACACCAGCATGTACAGCCTCATCATGATAAAGAGGTTGAGCAAGAGAAGGGCTTAAGTGAGAGAAAGCGAGCTCTACTTCCCTCTTCCAATAATTAATGAGATAGCAAATTTGAAGACATTGTAGATAAGAGACAGCATGCCATGTGGAAAGATCCTTGGTGTTAAATAGATTTGGGCTTTACCCTCCCCTCTGAAATGAGGTAACTGGTGACTTGGGGCAAATGAGTTAAAATTACTGAATCTCAGTTTTTTCTTTAGTAAAATACTAATACTTTGTAGGATATTTTGTCATCAATAAATTGAAATAGTATATGTAGTACACCTAGCACAGAATCTGAAACATGGTAGGTATTCTGTAAATGCTAGTTTCTCCTAGGCCTATCTTATCTACTTTTGGTTTTAATCTTGAGTTTTGCTTTTTTTGAATGAAGATGCCTACTCCTTGGCACTGCATAGGCTCTTTTATTTTATTTTAATTTTTTTAATTTTTAAAAGATACTTAGATTATATAAATGTTACATTGAAATGTAGGGGATTCCCATATGCCCTACTCCCCACACCTTCCACACTTTCTCACATTAACAGCATCCTTTGTTAGTGTGGTACATGTGTTACGATTGATGAATACATTGGAGCATATGACACTAACCATGGATTATAGTGTGCATTATACTTTAAACTCTCTCCTGCACAATTTTGTAAGTTATGACAAGATGTATAATGGCCTGTGTCTGTCATTGCAACACCATTCAGGACAATTCTAATGTCCCAAAAATGCCCCCATATTACACCTATTTTCCCCCTCTCCCTCCCCTTAGAATCTCCAGTGACCACATTAATGGCCACATTGATGGCCTCCACATCAATGATAAAAGTTCTTCCATTGCTAGAATAACAATAAGTCTATGGTAGAATAACAGTAAGTTCTACTCTAGTCCATTATTCATTCCCCAATCCTGAGGCATCTTGGATGGTGATGCCCACTCCACTTCTGAGAGGGGGCTTAGATCCCATGGGGCAGATGGATGGGACTATCCTGCTTGCAGTTGCAGACTCTCTTTGAATCTTGGAATGATTGTTGTCCATCATCATCTCCTCGTTAGTTGTCCTGGGTGAGTCCAATAAACTGGAGAGTAGGTGTTGCAACTCTGTTGAAATTCAGGGCTCAACTGGCACATGGAAAGCCCAAAGAGTTATGTCCCATGGACATAAACCTATCAACTGTAGTACTAACTGTAAGTACAAATGTAAGAGGCAGAAGAGCCATGTGTAGAGAAACCACAACTGAGTCCAACTCTGTCACACTAAGGAGCATAATTCCAAAGAAGGGCCTACTGGCAGGGTGCCAAACTCCTGAGCTGCCTGCCCTGCCTAGTGTCTGGATGTTTCAAGAGCCCTCAGGAGCCCTGCACTTTGAGGCAATATTTACTATGGCAATCAATGAGATCCTGCTGAGACATGCGTAAGTGTAACCTCTGGAATGTCTTCCCAACTCACTTTGAAGTCTCTTAGCCATATAAACTCATTTGTCTTTACCTTTTCTCCCTTTTGTTCAAGGTCTTTTTCCAGTAGCATTGCTAACTGGAGCTTGATGGTAATCCCTAGGTGTCAGGGAGGCTTATCCCAGGGAGTCATGTCCCACACTAGGAGGAAGTTATTGCATTTATATGCTGAGTTTGGCTTAGAGAGAGGCCATATTTGAGCAACAGGGAGGCTCTCAATAGGTAATGCTTAGTACCCTATAATAATAGGATAAGTTTCAATTTTAAGAATAGAGGTTCATAAGCACATTCATCAATATCAAGGCCAGTTAATGGACTATCATCCTTCAACAGCCCTTGCCTCTGTACTTGGGGGATTCTTGCTGTTCCATTAGTGAATGGGCAGAGCTCCCTAGGATGGGAATTTGATATTCTTTCAGTTATTGTATGAATCTTCACCCACTGTGACTATGCTCTATGAACATTTGAACATATTTATATGCATTGTAGGTATGCCCAGGTGGACTTCCTCCCGTGTAGCCCCCATCACTGACATCCCACACCAATGATCCTCCCCTGCCACAGTTGTAACTCTTCTGTGTCAAAACATCTCAAAAATGAAGCCAAAAAATTAGCCAAATAAAATTAATAAGAAAATGAAATAATAATGATAGTTTTTAAAATGACAAATAAAATACAAAAATTAAAAAGAATTTCATCACTGTAAAATCTGTTGTCTTGTAGGTACAGTGACATTTTCTTCCATTTATTTCCCCAGTGTCTTATTTTTTTCATTTTTATCTTCAAAGAAGATTTCGGTTACAGAAAAGTCATGCACAGAATACAGGGGATTCCCATATACCCAATAGCCTCCCCCTTTTCCTTCTTCTCCTATTAATAACATTTTACATGTGGGTAGTACATTTGATACAATTGATTCACAAATATTGAAGCATTACTACTAACTATCATCAATGATTTATATTATGGTTTACATTTTGGACCACACACTTTTAAATTTTGATAAAATTTAACATGGCCTGTATGCATCATTGCAAGATCATGTAGAACAGTTCCAGTGTCCCTAAAATGCCCCATGTCCCATCTATTCTATTCTTCCCCTCCTCCCCTCAGAACCCACACCAAGCTTTACTCTTTGAGAAACAAGATTCATAGTTACTTGCAACAACATTGAGGGCTTGACATACTGGCCTGCCCTCCCCTGTTAGGCACTGCCTGTGCTCTTGAGAGATTTCCACTTCTCTATTTGAGAACATAGCAGAACTACCCAGGATGGGAGTCCAACACCTTCCTGTTCATTAAGTGGGTCTCCACCCACTGATAAAACACACTATGACAGGATGAACACTCACATACTCCCTGGAAGCCTGCCCCCAGTGTGCCTTATTCTGCATGGCCCCCACATTCAACACCCTAAACCAATAACCCTACCCTGCCATATTTGCCAAAAAAACATTCTCAGTGTTGTAGCTTCAACCACATACCTACAAATCCCCAGATTTCCCTTCCCCTATGCTCTTCCCAGTTCCATGGACAGTGCAACCCACCTACCCTACCCTCTTCACATACCAGTATTGCCCAACCCAATAGTGTCACTGCACCACTGTCATGCCCATCCCACTGCACAACTACACCCTTTCATTTTATCATAGATTTACCCATATGGGCATTGGTTCACGACTTTCTATTCCCCAAATCTCTTGTAAATCTATCTTCCAGACTCTAGCTCTCTGAGTCTGCTCAATTTGCTTAGTTCCTATCAGTGAGGCCATGTAATATTTGTCCTTCAGTGCCTGGCTTGCTTCACTCAACATAAGGTCTTCAAGGTTCATCCATGTTATCGCATGTGTTAATACTGCATTCCTTTTACAGCATAGGTTCTTTGTGTCTCCAAAATCTGGAAGCAAATATTTAAGTAGAATAGCAACACAATAAGTCTATTAGTCACAGCAACTTAGTTTAAGCTACCAAATTAAGCCTTTAATATTAAAACTTGGGATGTTCCCTTCAACAAAATGCTTAATTTCCCCCCCCCCCCATTTATTCATCTATCTCTGTTCTTTCCTTTAATTGAAAGAGAATTAAAAGTCAAGTTTATATGTGTCAATAAATTTGACTTGTAAAAAAATACTATTAAAAAATGCCAATACAAATCAAATATATATTTGCCATTAAAAAAAGTCAGGTTTACAATACAGGTACAGATTATTTTGTATCCAATTCTCTATGCATGTAGATAAATTCAACTAGGTACTGCCATGCTGGAGTATCCTTCCCTGTGGGAAAAGGAGGCTGGGAGGACTATGATAGTTAAACCATTCTCCACTAGGTGCTAAGAAGCAACATGCTATAAATGTATTACCTTCACCCTGCCCCCCCCTTCCCCCAGTGTGAGACATGACTCCCAGAGATGAGGCTCCCTGGGACTGAGGGATTATTACCAAGCACCAACTAACAATGCATCTGGAAAAAGACCTTGACCAAAAGGGAGAGAGGTTAAAGACAAATGAGTTTATATGGCTAAGAGATTTCAAAGTGAGTCAGGAGGTCATTCCAGAGTTGACACTTATGCACATCTCAGCAGGATCTCATTGATGGCCATATAAACAATACCTCAAACAGTGTGGCTCCTGAGAACTCTAGAGACATCTAGACACTATAAGCAGGACAGACAAGCTCAGGAATTCAGCACCCTATCAGTGGGAACACTGGTGTGGGGTGTTATTGATGGGGGACACATGGATGGGAGGGAGTTCTCCAGAGCATGTATATAGGGAACATAAAAATGTCCTGATATATGTTGGGTATTTTCATAGTAGTTACAGTTACAAACATCAACTGAGGGAGTGCTGAGTTCCTACCAGGGGAGCTCTGTCACATTCCCCAATGGAACAACAAATAATCCCCCAAGTGCAACAGCAAAGACCAACAAGGAAGGATGGTCCAATAATGAGCCCTTGATACGGATGACTATGCTTATGAGCCTGTGTGCCTGAAATATGCACTAGGCCTAGAACTGCATGGTGCCTAAGAGTTACCTCCTGAGAGCCTCCATGTTGCTCAAAGGTGGCCTCTCTCTAAGCCAAACTCAACATGTAAATGCATTGCCTTCCCCCCAGCATGGGCCATGACTCCCAGGGATGAGCCTCCCTGGCACTGAGGAATTACTACCAATCACTAGCTGGTGATGCAACTAGAAAGAGACCTTGAATAAAAGGGTCAACTCAGACCAGCAGAATATCTCAGCCTACATGTAGGATCATGTGTTAAAAACTGCTTTTTGACCTTGAATAAAAGGGGAAAATGGCAAAGACAAATGAGTTTATATGGCTAAAAGTTTTCAAAAAAGAGTCAGGAGATCATCAGAGGGGTCACGCTTACACATGCCTCAGCAGGACCCCAGAAAAAGCCAAAGAAGATACAACCCTAGGGACTGGTTCTCCTGAAGGCTACAGAGACCCACAGAGTATATGGTCATAGTAGATGGATTTGGAGTTCTGTGCCATGTCAGAGGTCCTTGCTTTGGAATGTGTGCTCCTGAGTGTGATGGAGCTGGACTCAGAAGTGACCTTTCTACACATGCCTCTTCTGTCACTTTTACTGCACCTGTGATTGGTGCTAGGGATGATGTATACTCAGGGGACTTGAATCTCTGGACTGCTCATGTGCCAGCTGGGCCCTGAGCCTCAACAGAGTTGCAACTCCTACTCTCTGGTTTGTTGGACTTACCCAGATCAGCTAGCAGGGAGGTAAAAATGGTCAACCACCACACCAGGGAATCAAGAGTGCCTACAACTGCAAGCAGAAGAATTGCATCCATCATCCATATGGAATCCAAGCCCCCTCTTGATCTAGAGGTGGAGTGGACATTACCATCCCAGGGTCCGCAGAATGGAGGAATAAAATATGGATTAGAGTGGGCTTACTGATATTCTACTATAAAACTATTGTGACTAGTAGTAGAAGAAATTGTAGCATTGAGGTAGAGAAAGTGGCCACAGTAGTTGCTGAAGGCAGGAGAGGGAAGAAGAGATGTGATGTGGGGGCATTTTGGGGACTTGCAGTTGTCCTAGATGATATTGCTGAGTCAGATACTGGACTTTACATATCCTGCCCTAAGCCACTGAATGTACTGGGGGAGAGTGAACTACAGGGTAAACTATTATCCATGTGGTGCAGCAGTGCTCCAAAATGTGTTCACCAAGTGCGATGAGTGTGCCACAATGGTGGGGGAAGTTGTTGGTGTGGGAGAAGTAGGGTAGGGAGGTGGGGGGGTATACAGGAACCTCTTATGTTTTTTAATATAACATTTTTTGAGATGTATATTATTCAAAAAATATAATTTACAACAATAATGGGTATGTGGGGTGAGAAGTGGGTTATATGGGAATCTCTTATGTTTTTTAATGTAATGTTCTTTGTGATCTATTAACTTTAATAAATAAATAAATAAAGCGAATGTTTGTTGAATGAATAAATGCTATAGAAAAAAACATCAATAATTAGCTGCCATATATTTGTGGGTTTTTTCCTGGATTAAATTTCTTTTTTTTTTTTTTTAATTTCTGAAGAAGTTTTATATTACATAAAAGCTACATCAAAAATATAGGGGGAAAGCGGACTTTACCCAGTGGTTAGGGTGTCCGCCTACCACAATGGAGGTCCGTGGTTCAAACCCCAGGCCTCCTTGACTGTATGGAGCTGGCCCATGCACAGTGCTGATGCACACAAAGAGTGCTGTACCATGCAGGGGTGTCCCCCGCATAGGGAAGCCCCACGCGCAAGGAATGAGGCCCGTAAGGAGAGCCGCCCAGCGCGAAAGAAAGTGCAGCCTGCCCAGGAATGGCGCTGCCCACAAGGAGACACAACAAGATGACGCAACAAAAAGAAACACAGATTCCGGTGCCACTGACAACAGAAGCGGACAAATAAGAACATGCAGCAAATGGACACAGAGAACAGACAACTGGGGGGGGGGTGGGGAGGGGGAGAGAAGGGGAGAGAAATAAACAAAATAAATCTTTAAAAAAAAAAAAATATATATATATATATATATAGGACTCCCAGGTACCCCACACCCTCCCCCTCTCACATTTCCCCCTATTAATAACATATTTATTAGGGTAGTACATTAGTTACAGTTGATGAAAAAATATTAAAGCATTGCTACTAACCATGGTCTATATTTACATCACAGTTTATATTTTGCACCACAAAATTTTATGGGTTTTGATAAAATGTGTAATTAGCTGCCATGTATTTGGGCTGCAATCTCTTCCAACCTTCTGTAGGCCCACAGTCTACATCAAGTCAAACTTAGTAAGTCATTTCCCACCAATTATCTAGGAGTGTGAGTGTGCATGTTCTACAATGAAAATGTGTGGTAACTGGCCCAGAATGCTGGCACATCACTTGTCATCTTTAATGTTCCTTCATCATACAATCCCTCGATGGCTTCATATATCACCTGTCAGGTAATCTTCTGAAAAAGCTTGGCTTTAACAGTTTGTTCTGTGGTTCGGATGATGAATGAGATGGGTTAGATCATTTAATTCACTATATGGCACCCAAATGTTAAAACTGGTGGAAAAGAATGTCTGACAAATTGTTTGTTGTCATTAAGGTTTATTTCTCATATGCCTTAGATGGTTTCCCCACCTCATTCATTGTCCAACGCACAAAGCTAACTATTATAAGGAAGACAGTACTTAATGGATGCTAGACAAATGATAGTTGAAGCTGTCTGGTGTATTACCTGATAAGTGAGAACCAAATTATAATGTCATTAGATTGGATGCCTCAAGATATTATAAAGTTGTGCTTCTTACAGTGTCCTTCCTTTATCCACAGCATGGTTTTTCCTGACATTCTCTTTCTCTCAGCTGCTTGATTGTTTCCTTAACAGCTGAGATCAAGTTTTGATTTCTCTGTTATGACAATTTAAAAATGCCCAGGCAATAGTGTATATGTTTTGGATATTGATACAGAAATATAAACTTTAAAAACGATAGTTCACAGGCAAATTGAGTCTATATAACCTTAAGCCCCCTGACAGTCTGTCTGGGACTTCTTTTCTCCAAGTATACATTCTCTTGCTAGGTTGTAAATTCTTATGTCCATTTCATACCCAGTAGTCGGAGCATGTTGACACTCAATTAATATTTGAAGAATGAGTGAATAAATAAAAGTGCATTCAAAATGTACACTTAGAAGCAGACTAAATTGCTAGTGTCATATATTTTGCTAATGAGTTGACTTAGAGGAGGAGTCGGGATTCTTTGGCATTTTTTATTGCAACAAACCAAATTATCTTGATTATTATTTAAAAATGCTAGCCTCATGAGTTTACTTACCTGTCTCAGCTTTAAACAATATCTGATAAATACAGCTCTGAATTTATCTGTGAATGTATATGAACTACAAAGAACTGTGTGTGAAGTGTGTATGAATGTCATTCTTTTTTAGTATTAAGGAGAACATCCAATAGACTAGATAACTTGGCGACAATGCATGCTATATTGTCTTTTAATAGCTTTTATGCTGTCTCCTTAAATAGAACTCATAAAAGCACCACCCTCAGTCCCTTATTCTTTTGCTCCTTCTTAATGTCATCTTCCCATTTCACTGGTGGTGAAAGCACTGGAGTCAGATATTTCACTGTTCAAAGCCTAGCTCTGCCTATTGCAAACTATGAGACAACCTACTTCAACTCTATGTCTGTTTCTTCATCTTTAAAATGGGAATAAAATAGCATCACGATAGCATTGTCAAGAAAATTAAATGACTGTAAATAATTCAGAACAGTGCCTGGCACTTAGTAAGTGTTCAGAAAATGTTAGCTATTATTGTAAGGTTGTCATTAATCTTGGTATTGTTTACAAAAGCAAAAAGGATTAAAGGCTCCCAAAGGATCTTAGTCCCTCTTGCACATCTGACTTTAGGTCCAGTTTGTCCCCTAAGCCAATACTGTCCACTATAAATATGAGAACCACATTTATAACTTAAGTTTTCCCAATAACCACATTTAAAAAGGTTAAAAAAGAGGCAAAATCAATTGTAGCGATATATTCTCATTAACCCTTTATATCCAAGGTATCATTTCAACGTATAGTCAATATTTAAAATTGTAATGAGATGCTGTACATCCTTTTTTTCTTAATTTTTTATTTTTTTTTTAATGTTACATTCAAAAAATATGAGGTCCCCATATACCTCCCACCCACCTCACCCCCACTCCTCCCATAACAACAACCTCCTCCATCATCATAGGACATTCATTGCACTTGGTGAATACATCTCTGAGCACTGCTGCACCACATGGTCAATGGTCCACATTACAGTTTGCACTCTCCCCCAGTCCACCCAGTGGGCCATGGGAGGACATACAATGTCCAGTAACTGTCCCTGCAGTACCACCCAGGACAGCTCCAAGTCCTGAAAATGCCCCCACATCACATCTCTTCTTCCCACTCCCTACCCTCAGCAGCTACTGTGGCCACTTTCTCCACATCGATGCTACATTTACTTCCATTACTAATCACAATAGTTCCAGAATAGAGTATCAGTAAGTCCACTCTAATCCATACTCTATTCCTCCACTCTGTGGGCCCTGGGATGGTTATGTCCACTCCACCTCTATATCGAGAAGGTGCTTAGATTTCATTTGGATGATGGATGTGATTCTCCTGCTTGCAGTTGTAGGCACTCTTGGCTCCCTGGTGTGGTGGTTGACCTTGTTCACCTCCCTGTTAGCTGGCTGGGGTAAGTCCAATAAACCAGAGGGTAGGGGTTGCAAGTCTGTTGAGGCTCAGACAGTCCAGACATTCAGGTCCCCTGAACGTGCTTTTTTTTCTTGCTAAGTCTTCAAAATCTGGTGGGTATTTTACACTTGCAACTCATCTCAATTTGGAAGCCAAATTTCCCTCAGAAATACTTGATTTAGATTTTGAAATATTTAAAGCTGAAAATGAAGATCCACATACTCAAGTTGTAACAAACATTTAGATGTTTTCTAATAACTGAATAGTGAATTAATTTTTAAATTTATATTAATTTAAATTAAATTAAAAGTTCAATTCCTCCGTCCAAGTCACCATATTTCAAGTGCTCAGTAGCCGTATAAGGCTAGTGGCTCTCGCATTGGGACATCACAGTTCTCAGCAATCTCAAACTGAACATGTCCAAGACCCTGCTACCTCACCTTTCACAAAACTGAGCTATATCATAAGGTCCAATATTGGAATTCAGGAAGGTTTGAAAAGGATGAGACTAACAGAAGTGTGGGAGTCCGTGTGATATTCCAAACCTGCTTTCAAGGGATCAAACAATAGTGGACTTGGTGGTTAAGGATTAAGTAACCCAAAGCATATCCATGGAAACAAGCTTTGGCCATAAGTGGCCCTGTAGACTCTTTGGTTCCACTGAGCCCTTCTCTGTACGACCCACTCTTGTCTGGTTTCTAATGGGCCCTGAAAGTCACCAGCATGTGTCAACAACCACATCGGCATACTTCTTTTTTAATGGCCAATCTATATAAATCTTCAGCCTTGAGGGCAAGTGTTCATCAGGATCAGGGTTCTCTGACTCTGAATGTTTATTTCTTGATTTATTTTTACTACATTTGTACCATTAAAAATCGTATTTGACTCTGCAATATAAAGATACATGGAGTCTTAAAAAATGTTTATCCACAAGTCCATGAATTCCTTTAACATCTATTTAGGAGGTGTTTACTTTGTTGTAGGCTCTTTGTTAGGTACTGAAGACACAGCAATGAATTGTATGTAGACCAGCCTTTGTTTTCATATAGCAGTATATGGAGGGCAGCAGATAAATATGCAGATAACTGCATCTCATGGTGATATGTCTAAATGGAGTCAGGAACAATGGTGAAGAATTGTCCCGGGGAGAATTTTCAGAAAAAAGAAATAGACTGTGCAAAACCCTGGGAAAAGGCGAAGAGAGGAGTTTACAAGGAACGTTCACTAGCACTGAACTATCAGGATGGGAGTAGTGAGAAAGATTAGGCTGGGGAGGTAAGCAGGAGTCAGATCAGCCAGAGGCTTATCAGTACAATGGGAACCAATAAAAGAGTATATGTTAAAGAATGACATGATCAGATTTACTTTTAAGAACCATCACTCTTACTGTGATGTGGAAGATGGAGGTGAACAGGACAAGAGACACACTGTAATTAAAGCAAGCACTAACTATGGTCTGGGCCAGAGTTTCAACAGCAGCGATGGAGAGAATTAGATGAACTGGAGAGAAATTTAGGAGTTAGAATTTACAGAATTTAGTAATAGATGCAGAGGGTGGGGGGACAGGGAGAGGGGGGACAACAGAGTCAAAATTTATGCCCAAGTATCAGACTTGGTAGTTATTAGGTCAGAGAAAAAAGGAAGTTGAATGGTTTGGTGCACACAGGTCAGATTTAGGCAAGATATGTTGAAATATCTTTGGAATAAACTTGTAGCCATTTCCACTTGGCAGGTATACATGCAAGTCTAAAGCTCAGGCAAAAAATTTAGACCATGATGGGATTTTTAGAAGTTCACGATGTGGACAGTAAGTGAAACCATGGAAATACTTGAAGGCACCCTGGGGGACTGTATGAGGGTGAGAGATCAAAGGGCAGTACCAATTCTATGGCATGCCTTCTTTAAGGGATAAACAAAGGAAGCAAAATACACAAAGGGGATGAAGTAGAGAGATGGGATACTGGGTTCTTGAAAACACAGACCAGGAATGGAGAGCAGAAATGCATGGCAAGGAAATGCCCAGTATTTCCTCCCTCTTCTAACATTCCCTCCTTTCCCCTTTTGTCTTCTCCTTACTTCTCCTTTATAGAATTCCTTGTTAAAATGCAGGGTCTTTGACAGTCCTTAGCTGACATCTCATTTAAGGGTTAAGATTTCACTAGAATGAATGGGAGATGGGATAGAGATTGAGGGAGAAGTGTGGAAAGAGAAAGCAAAAATGGCTACAAAACATGACTTTCTTTTACCTTAGAATTTTCTCTCAGTCTTGGTGGCCTGCAAGCCTCTCCATTAAACATGTCATAGACATCAAAAGTTACATGAGAGCTACTTCTGTTGTATACTCAATTGATTACAATCCCCTGGTAAGTATAAGTGGAAAAAGGATCAGTCTGATGTATGGACACATTGCAAGAAACACATTCCTAAGGAACATTGTACAATAATGGCGGATCTAGAAACAACTCTGAGGTGCATTGGTCATCTTTGAAGTGCACTGATAATCTTTTTAAAACTAAATTCAGTCCAAAGTTTATGCTGAAGATGGATGGATGTTTAGATGGATGGAGGTTAGGGAGAAGGAAACAAGGAAGGAGGAGTAGGCATTAGAAGAGGCCCTGTAGTTATTATTAATGCTGTTGACCTCATTTTAATGTTATAACATATTACATGCCACTCACTACCTTTATTCTGGGAAAAGTACAGGTTTCGGAATAAGAGGACTATTACCACCTGACAAGTTTTTAAGAAATTCACTTTCTTTATCTGAGTTTCATTTTCTCATCTGGCAAGTGGAATTACACTACGCACCTTACAGGAATGTTGTAAGCATTAAAAAAAAAAATCTTATATAAAAAGATCATGTATGTAAATTATAATGCACTCTAAGAACATTAGTTATTATTCTGCATCTGAGTACAATTTATCTTTCTGGACGGAGGATTGCCTGGTTATAACCTATTGTGAACAAGTATGAGAACTTTTAATACACTAAGAACCTTAGGCCTCAAATCCTGGAGAGCTTATTAGTGATCATTAGTGCCCATGTAGTAAGTCCTCACTGACTCCTTTGAGCACTTTGTATGTTATAATACTCTTTTCATACTGTTTTCAGTTATTTTCCTCAGACACTTTCCTCAAAAGTGCTCACTTTTTCTCTTTCAAGCTCTTTCTCTATGCTTAGCTCTTCCATTTTTTAAAGTAATGCTTAGCGCTTCCATTTTTTAAAGTAAATAATTTTACCCACTCCCACCCACTGGCATAGTTTTAATCGCTGGCAATATTCGAGCATAGTTTTATGCTTCTACTCTCTCTTTGGAACATTATGACAAACCTACTCCAAGTGCTAATTAGGACCAACTTGACCATACGTCAGCAGCCCTTTAACTGTTGTCTTTGAAACGGTTCCAGTTAGTCCTTTTAAATGAACTTCAGAAAAGAACTCAAATTGATTTGCTTCTCAATGTCCTATAGTTCAAACATTGGATTTTTTCCCCTAGTGACTCCTGTTTAGCAATCAAAGAGCTGCTTTTTCACATTAAGATTTTAACTCAACTTCCTGGGAGTAGAGAGATTTAATCATTTCTTCAAAATCCCTAATTATTTTTTGTCTTTTACATTTTTGGCTTCCCCAGTGCTTTCCCTCCTTATTGAAGCTACCTCCTGTTCTGTTGGGGTTATCCTTTGAGGGTCTTACCTTTATAAAGAGTCTTACCAGAAAGTATAAGAGGAGAGCACTTCTGTGTGGATTAAACTGCTCATATAGTTGGGAATCATATAGTGGAACCCAGTGCATAGTGAAAACTCAGGGCTCCTCATATAAAGATTATTAACAGTTTCAAGACAGTGACAAGAGAGCATGAAACCAAACCTGGGGTCCTTCTGAGCACCAGGCCCTGTGCTTAGCACAGGTGCCTGGCCCAGGAGGCCAGCCCTGCGTGCCATCGTTGTGGTGATATACATTGACAAAGTCTCTGTCATCTTAATCATGGGCATCACATTTTAAAATAAATAGATCCCTTTGATTATCTCTGTAACAGGTTCCTATTAGATATGCAAACTCTTAATCTACCCGGCAACTTTCTATGACAGTTATTTTTATGTGAATTTTTGACACCCTTAGCTCTGAGCTATAAGGTTAATTGGAACATTTCAGATAAGAAGAATTCTCAAATAGTCATACTTTAATGATGGCATTAAATCAGAAATTCATTTATTGCAGTTTCATTTGTTAACACAAGTATATTTATAGCGTTGAGAGCTTTTAAAGTCCAAAAACACTAGAAAGCCATAAACATAAAAGAGTTTGCAGTCTGGTAAAACATGGGAAGTATTTCATGCATGTTTGGGGGCAACCTACAGTATCTCAATTGATTGTAAAATATATTTAATGGTAAATTTGATGGCATCCTTACAGTGCCTTGTGTTCTTACATGCATATTTTCAGACCTTCTCCTCCTCCACCTGGGCTAGTCACCACTTAGCTCAGCAGGAAGCTGAGTTTCTATGCTTATCTGCTAGGCTATGGGAGAGCAAGCGGTGTTGATTTTTCTGTATGTGGCCAATTACCTTGACCTTTATGATAGATCAAGCCGTGGTGGGACCAGGAAGCCGAGTCTCCCTCCCATTTACCTCTCCTTTGCGGGAGCGTGGCACATTGCAGTCCTATCAGTTTGTGGTCTTATATTTCATTCCTCCCCAGCAATGCACATCTTGAGACACTGTGATTAGCATCCCTAATTCCTAAAAATTGACTTGCCTTGTTATAACTAGAGAGCTGTCGGCTAAAATACTTCACCTACTGTTCAAAAAGGTATTATTTTAGTGCCCTGGGGATTGGAAAAGTTTTCAACCCACCAGTGTAGGGATTAGTTTTATTTTAAAATAGTCAAAGTGTTTTAGATAACTTAGCTAAGAATGGTCCAAGTTCAGGGGCCTCCCAAGAGTCTTTTAAAAATGTGCTCCAAGTCCTTATGTGACAATAATGTGTAAAAATGCCACATTCTGTATGTATTTGGAGATCAAGATCTCCCTCCTTATATCAGGAAAATTAAGGCACCTTCTGCATCAACCAAATGTAGAAGGTGATTTCATCTGGATAAATAGCTTTCTTTCTGAATAGGATTTCTGACTGAATCATCTAGATTTAATCATATGCCCATTGAATAACATTGCACTTTTTCTTGTTTTTCATATACCTGTCCATAAAGCAAATAAAGGCATTTCAATTTTTATTAATTGGGATATTCATAATTGCCTGTATAATTTTAGACACATAATTCCGTGATTCACTGAGCCAGGTTAAGGTTATACCTCCAGGAGGCTGAAAGAGCAGCATCTCTTCAAATGAGATCTATTCAGCAGCTTCTTGAACTGCTGACTGACTTAACCAGTCAGACCAGTTTATATGTTTAGACACAGCCTGAATCAAACAGCTAGTGTGAAAAGATTTCTTTTTAACATTGAAATAACTGCTCCATTCTTTTGACAGAGTTGGCTAAATTAACTGGGATGGGGTATTTTCTGTTTCAGTTGCAAACATGTGAAATGAAGCTGCATGTCCAGGACATATAAGAAAAAATGAATTTTTATTTTCCTTCCTGATTCTTCCCCTGGACAGGAAAGGGCAGCATGCCCTCCACTCAATAGCAACAGCAGGAACAGTAGAGCCCGTATCTCATTTATGATCATGACTCCACCTCTCAAGTCTAATATTTCAGAGGGAAAAACCGAGATTTGGAGAAAACAAAGCTATATTGATGAGTCAAACAGCTTCATCATATAGCTGTTTTGCTTCCAAGAGTTTCTAAAATGTTCTATGTAGAGCAGCTGTGTGGGTATTCAACCAACAGAGTTATTCTGCTAGTTATTACCTGAATGCCAGCCTTCTGACTTCCTGTTTGTACCTGCAACTTGTTCACCATTTCATATGAAATTGAGCTATTAGGTGATACAGTTCTAGAAGACAGGTATCAGGGGTTTAACCAGTTTAAATCATGGGCTATTAGTCTTTCTTAATAGGTTAGAGTCTGGTACAAGTTGACTAGAGGAGTGATAAACTAGATCAAGTCACGTACTTAAAGAAGCAGTTCCTGTGGTTGAGTTGGAAAAACCTGAACAAGGAACAGAGCAGTCATGTCAAAGGTACTAGTAGCCCATAGCAAACCATAATTATTAAAATATTGTAGAGCAGGATTTCTCAACCTCATCACTACTGACATTTGCGACCAGATAATTCTTTGTCATAGAAAACTATCCTGTAGGCTTCTACATCCTGAAGTCACTATAGGATGTTCAGAAACATTCTTAGCCTCTACTCACTGAGATCTATAGTACCTGCTCCTATCCCCCCCAGGTTGTAACAACTAAAAGTGTCTCCAGAAATGACCAAATGCATTGGGGAGAGCCAATGTATAGAGTTTTTCAGCATTGTAAGTTTTAATCTTCTCAACAAATCTGTTAGGTTTGGCGTTTTAAACCCTATTTTACAAAAGAAGAAACTGAAGCTCAGAAAAGTAAAGTGATTTGCCTAAGGTCTCACAAGTGTTAAATGATGGAGCTGTAATTCAGACTCCCACAGGTCTTCTGAAACCATAGCAGGTGCTCTTTTTGTTATGCCACTAGCAAAAGAGATAGTGTATTGCTCTGAACTGGACTACCTTCTTCCTCTCCCCTGCATCTTCTGCTGTTATTTTAGTTTACTGGGCTTTACATTGATAGAATTAAGCCAAAATAAATCTCAGTATCCCGAGGATGCTTAATGGTCAGTGTTTTCATAAGACATCAGTTTTTTCATTTGGTCGTTAGTCCCAATATTTGATATGTTGACAAGAATAAATTTAGGTTACTGTTGAAAGCTGGAGACGCTTTCTAAGAAATCACGTTAGATTTCAGTAAGATGAAGAATATCTTTACTTCAGTAAGTTTGAATCTAAATTTCTCTTCACTTAAAATTCTTGAAGATTTAAGTCCAAATTAACAATTCATATTCAGTGGTTGGTTGATTAAAAAGTGGATTCATTTTTTTATGTCAAAGTTACTGGAAAGTCAAGGAGAGAAACTTTCAAAATTTATCATCAGATGCAAATAAAGACTATCTTTAAGAATTAACTTCAGATGAGTCAGTGTTGGAGCATTAACACACATCCCGTGGTCACTCAGTACTATACCAAGGCAAATACTTAAATCCTCACACTTCACATGAATGAAGTATTACGGTACAAGAAATAAATAAAATGGATCATCTCCAGTGATTTGTCATGAGACAAATATGGATCAGTCAATAAATAAATGGGCAAAGTTCTAAATATTTAGGTTCTAAAGATCAGTCACAACATCATCCAAATTTAGACCTGCTCTGTCATGACTTAGGATCCTGCTCTACTCAGCAAGTAGTATAATACAAAGACTGAGGAGACTGTTCTAATTTCCATTTGAGATGTTTCTGTTTTGAAAAGGTAGATGTACAGTATAATCCTGCCAATCATCCTACACCAGAGTACACCTGCTTTTAGATGCTAGTGGCACTTTACAAGGCTTAAAGGGCCCTTAAATGAGCACTGGGCAAAAGGGCAAGCCAAATTAAGCCATCTTTTTAAAAGTGTGCAAATATTGACAATATCTACCCAAACCATTATTAATATTCCTACCTCTTTGATGGAATTATCCAACTGCTAAGAATTAAATTGAGGGCTATCAGATACATGTGCAAAAAGTGTATGTGCAATGATATTCATCATAGTATTATTTTTGATAGTTAAACACTAAAAAGAATCTTGGTGTCCAGACATAGGAAAGAAGTTACATCAACCATGGAGCATCTAAGATAGACTGAGTACTATACCCATCATTAAAGATTATACTCAGGAAGATATTTAGTGACAAAGTATTTAATGGGCAAAGGTTTATAAAATGTTAATTTAAAAAACTTTGTATAGCTTTAAATAAATATATATAGTAGAAAAAAAACTGTTGGATAGAAATACACCAAAAAATTAGCAATAGTTCTCTTAAAGTATTGAAATTATTAATTATTTTTTAATCTGTTGTCTTTCATATCTTTCATGTTTCCAATTCTTCTATAGTAAAAATGTATAATCATGAAAAATAAGATAGAAAAATAAATATTTAAGAAATCCAAGAGATCATTGCTGGAGGAACCTGAGATTGCTGAGACTTTGTTTAGTCAGGAGGATAGTTGAGCAAGAGATAGGAGGAGCAAGAATCAGAACAGTCCCTACCCCCTCCCAGTGAGATTTGGTAGCCTCCCACAGGGCCGGAAGGAGAGCATCAAGTGTGCCAGACAGCAAAGAGCCTGTGAAGACCAGCCCATGTACCAAAAGAGATCAGCCTCAGAGGGACACGTGGGCTCAGGTTTAGAGAACATCATGAAAGTCATGTACCCATGATTGCCCATTAGCTAGATTAGATTTATTCTTATTTCTTGAAAACTTAAAAAGTTTCATAAGCTGTGCTTAAATCATGAAACAGGTTAGCCATACAGGATCCTGTATAATTATGGCCTTTGTAATTTGAATAAAAAATGAATGCTAAAGAATTTTTCTTCAAAAATCTGTGAATTGATTTAAATGGAAAGTCTCATAATTATGCAAAAATTAAATCACACTTAGGTCTACATTTAATGAATACCCTTAATTTTTAAATCTGTGATTATCAACAATAAAAGCATATTTTTATGGTCGAAGAATGAATTTGTCATGTCATAACTTCCCTATGAAATTGTAAAAATACTTGAGATCAATGTGCCTCCTATAAATCTTTTTTTTCTAATTATAAAAAGTAATATCAGAGGAACTTCTGGGAAAGATGATGGAGTAGGAAGCTCTAGTACTCAGTCCTTCCACCAAAACAACTATTAGACAGTCAGGGTCTGTCTGAAACAACTCTTTTGAAACTACAGAGGCCAGAAAAACACTGTATAGCATCCAGGGAAGAGAAAGAGGAAAAGGCTGATAAATTAGGGTAAAGAACTGCAAATGGCTCTCTCCCATGGTGAGATGAAGTAAATGAAGAGACAAAGGAAAGTTCAGAGAAAGAATTACATGATATCAGGCATACAACGAATGAACAATATAAGAATCTCAGTAAAGAGATAAATTTTTAAAAAGGAACCAAACAGATACTGGAGTTGAAGACCATAATAACTGAGATGAAAAATGCCCAGGACGGTTTCAAGAGCAGGCTGGAACTGGCAGTAGAAGCAGTGAATTTGAAGACAAGACACTTGAAATGAGTCAGGCTGAGGAGAAGAAAGAAAAAAGAAATTCTGAAAGTAAAATAGCCCAAAACAGTTATGGAACACCATCAAGTGGACCAATATATGTGTTATGGGAGTCCCAGAAGGAGAAGGAAGAGGGAAAGGGGCAGAAAGAATAGTCAAAGAAATAATGACAGAGAACTACCCAAACTTAGCAAAAGATGTGAATATGTACACCCAAGAAGCTCAGAGAACACAAAACGGGATAAATGTGAAGGAAAGTTCACCCCATCATATATTGATTATGCTATCAAACACAAAGGACAAGGAGAGAAAATTGCAAGATAAAAGCAACATGTTACATACAAGGTAATTCCATAAGATTGTGTGCCAATTTCTCATCAGAAACCATGAAGGCAAGAAGGCAGCAGGTTGAGATAATTTTAAGGGTTGGAGGCAAACAACTGCCAGCCAAAAATTATGTATCTGGCAAGGCTCTCTTTCAAAAGTGAGGGAGAGATTAAGACATTCTCAGATAAACAAAAGCTGAGAGAATACATTACCATTAGATCTGCCCTATGAGAATGATAAAGGAAGTTCTTCAGAATGAAATGAAAGGATTCTAGACAGTGGTTCAAAGTAAAATAAAGAAATAAAGATTTGCTATAAAGGTAACCATTTGGGTAATTACAAATGCCAGTATTATTGTATTGTATTGTTTGGTATATAACTCCACACTTTACTTCCTACAGAAGCTAAAATGCAAATGCATAAAAAGTAATAATAAGTATAGATTTGGGGACATAAAATATACAAAGATTTAAGTGGTAAAAAGTACAAAACATGGTGGGAGACAGAGATATAAAGGTAAATTATGGGAAACGGACTTGGCCCAGTGGTTAGGGTGTCTGTCTGCCACATGGGAGGTCCGCGGTTCAAACTCCGGGCCTCCTTGACTCGTGTGGAGCTGGCCCATGCACAGTGCTGATGCGTGTAAGGAGTGCCGTGCCATGAAGGGGTGTACCCCGCGTAAGGGAGTCCCACGCGCAAGGAGTATGCCCCGTAAGGAGAGCCGCCCAGTGCGAAAGTAAGTGCAGCCTGCCTAAGAATGGCACTGCCCACATGGAGAGCTGACACAACAAGATGACGCAACAAAAAGAAACACAGATTCCTGTGCACTGACAACAACAGAAACAGACAAAGAAGAACATGCAGCCAATAGGCACAGAGAACAGACAACTGGGGCGGGGTGGGGAAGGGGAGAGAAATAAATAAATAAATAAATCTTTTTTTAAAAAAAGGCAAATTATATGTGAATGCCATTGAGGTTAAATTGGTCGCAAACCAAATTGTCATATATTTAGGATACTAACTTTTAACTCCACAATGACCACAATGAAAATAGATGAAAATATATCCAGATAGAATGATAAGGTACTTAATATGGTACAATACAAGAAAGCAAATAAATATAAAAGTAAGCTTTAACAGAAATGAGGGACAAAAAATGTATATGACTTACAAAGTATAAGTAGAAAAATAGAAGAAAAGACCTGTACTATCTGCAGTGACTTTAGATGTAAGTGGATTAAACTCTCCAGTTGAAAGGCAGAGATTGAAACAATGGATAAAAAAGCATGACACATCTAAATACTGTCTCCAAAAGACTCACCTTAAAGCCAAAAACACAAGTAGACTGATGGTGAAAGGATGGGTAAAAATATACCATGCAAGTAGTAACTAAAAGAGAACTGGAAAGGCTATACTAATATCAGACAAAATAGACATTAAGTAAAAAATGAAGGACAAAGATGGTCATTACTTACTAATAAAGAGGACAATTCAGTAGAGAGATGTAGCAATTTTAAATGCATATATGTATACACCAAACAGTAGAGCCCTGAAATATATGAAGCAGATACTCAGAGATTTGAAGGGAGAAATTGAAGTTTCCACAATAATAGTAGGAGAGTTTAACACACTACTCCTAATAGTGGATAGAACATCTAGTCAGAAGATCATTAAAGGAGTAGAGGATTTGAATGATACACTAAACCAACTAGACCTAACAGAAACATGTAGAAAACTGCATGCATCAAGGAACAGAATACACATTTTTCTCTAGTGCATATGGCTCCTTCACCAGCTTAGACCATATGTTGGGTCACAAAACAAGTCGCAAAGATATTGAAATCATACTATATATTTTTTTGCCACAATGGAATGAAGCTAGAAATTGATAACAGAGGGAGAAGGGAAAATTCACAAATATGTGGAACTTAAGAAAACATACTCTTAGGCAACTAACAGGTTAAAGAGTAAATTAAAAAAAAGAAATTGGGAAATTTTTTGAGGCAAATGAAAATGAAAATACAGCATACCAGAATTTATGGGACGGTGTGAAGACTGTGCTGAGAGGGAAATTTATAACTCTAAATGCTTTCATTTAAAAAATAACAAACCAGAGACCTAACCTAAAAACTGGAAGAACTAGAAAAAGAAGAGCAAACTAAATCCAAAGCAAGCAGAAGGTAGGTAATAACAAAGATTAGAGTGTAAAAAAATGAAATGGTAAACAAAACAAAAAAACACACAGAAAATCTGCAAAACCAATAGTTGGTTCTTTGGAAAGGTCAACAAAATTGACAAACCTTTCATGAGACTGACAAAAAAAATGAGAAGATACAAATAATGAAAGTCAGAAATGTAAAGGGGGATATTACTACCAAACCTGCTGAAAGAAAAAGGACTATAAAGGGATACTATGAACAACTGTATGCCAATAAATTAGGTAACAGAGATGACATGGACAAATTCTTAGAAACACACAAGCTACCTACATCGACTCAAGAAGAAATAGAAGATTTCAACAAACCAATTACTAGTAAAGAACTTGAATCATTAATCAAAAACCTCCCAACAAAGGAAAGCCCAGGACGAGAGGCCTTTACTGGGAAATTTTAACAATCTTTCCAAGGAGACTTATCTCCAATTCTGCTCAAACACTTCCAAAAAAATTAAAGATGAACGAACACTCCCTAACTCATTCCATGAGGCCAACATCACCCTGATAATAGCCAGATAACCACAAGAAAAGAGAACTCCAGAGCATACTTCTTGTGAATATAGATGTAAAATTCCTAAGCAATATGCTAAACAAGCAGTATTTAACAGCATATTAAAAGAATTATACAGCATGATCAAGGGGAATCTATTCCTGATACACAGGGTGGTTCAACATAAGAAAACCAAGAAAATAAATTAATATATCACATTAACAGGATGAAGGAATAAAAAACACATGATGATCTCAATCAATGCAGAAAAGGCATTTGACAATATACAGCCTTTCTTCATACAAACACTTAGAACAATATGAATAGAAAGAAACTTCCACATCATTATGAAGGGCATATATGTAAAGCCCGTAGCTAACATCCTATTTAATAGTGAGAGACTGAAAGCTTTCTTTCTAAAATCATGAACAATGCCTGCTGTTACCACTGTTTGTTCTGGAAGTTCTTGCCAGAGCAATTAGGCATGAAAAGAAGTAAAAGTTATCCAAATAGAAAGGAAGAAGTAAAATTTTTCCTATTTGTGGATGAGATGATCCTATCTATAGAAGATCCTGGAAAGCTCACATCAAAGCTCACAGAGCTAATAAATGAATTCAGCAAAGTGGCAAAGCACAAGATCTACATCCACAAATTAGTAGTTTCTATACACAAGAAATAAACAATTAGAAGAAGAAATTAAGGAAAACATCCATTCATAATAGCATCTAAAGAATCAAATATCTAGGAATAAATCTAACCAATGTTGTAAAGGACTTGTACAAAGAAAATTGCAAAACATTGCTAAAAAATAAAAGAAGACCTAAATGAATGGAAAGATATTCCATGTTTATGAATTGGAAGACAAAATATCATTAAGATGTCAATAATACTCATGTTGTAGAATTCGAGAGAGGTTCAATTATTTGTGTGTAGAAAGGCCAGGACTCAGGAATAATTTTGGGATGGAAAAAAAGATTTATTTATGACTGGCCAGGCTTGGAGCTTCTCACTCAAAATCTGAACCCCCAAACAAGATTTTTGAGTTCCTTTCATACAGAGGAAGGGCCAAATTGTTCTGTGTTTCAGTGGTTAATAAGCTTGAATTAGCATATATCATCCACATCCTAGGTAAGCTTTTAACATGGACTTCATACATTCTAGATAAGCTTTTAGCACATTTGGTTTGCATTTTCCCTAAATACTTAAAGTTTATAGAGTTTGCATTGCTAAACTGTTTTCCGGGAGTGGAGTTGTTCTCGTGGTTACTGAGGGCAGGGCCGCAGTTCTCGCTGTCCCAAGTGCACAGTTCAGGACACATACAGCTCATGCTATCTATGAAGAGATGAACAGCCCCCCCACCCATAGCCTACATCACCCAAAGTAATTTATAGATTCAAGTCAATCCCAGTCAAAATTGCAACAATATTCCATTCCAGAAATGGAAAAGCCCAATCATCAAATTTACAAGCAAGAGTAAGAGGCCCCAAATAGCTAAAGTCACCTTGACAAAGAAGAATGAAGTTGAAGGACTCACACTTTCTGATCTTAAAATTTATTACAAAGTCACAGCAATGAAAACAGCGTGGTACTGGCACAAGGTTAGACATACAGACCAATGGAATAGAATTGAATGTTCAGAAATCTACCTTCACATTTATGGCCAATTGATTTTTAACAAGGGGTAAAGACCACTCGTTTTGGAAAGAATAGTCTCAAATAAATGGTGCTGGGAAAATTAGATCCCCAATTGTAGAAAAAAAGGAGGGCTCTTATCTAACACCATATACATAAATCAACTTAAAATGAATCAAAGACCTAAATATAAGGGCTAGAACTATCAAACTCCTAGAAGAAAACATAAAAGAAGCATCTTCAGGACCTTGTGTTAGGCAATGGTTTCTTAGACTTTATATCTGTAGTTCAAGCAACAAAAGAATAAATAAATGAAACTGTGTCAAAATAAAAAAAATCTTTGCTTCTCAAAGGATTTTATCATGAATGCAAACAAGCAACACAATAGAAGAAAATATTTGGAAACCACATATCTGATAAAGGATTAATAACCAGTATATATAAAAAATCCTTCAACTTAACAACAAAAAGACAAAGAACCAATTTTTTTTTAATGGAAAAAATTTTGAATAGATATCTCTCCAAAAAGGATATGGCCAGAAAGCACATGAAAAGATCCTCAACATTAGCCATCAGGGAAAAGCAAATCAAAACCACAATGAGACACCATTTCACACCCATTAGAATGGCTGCCATTATTTAAAAACCAGATAAAAACAAGTGTTGAGAGGATGCACAGAAATAGGAACATTGATTCATTGCTGGTGGCAGTGTAAAATGGTGCAACTTCTTTGGAAGACAGTTTGGTGGTTCCTCAGAATAAGTAAACTCACAGAGTTAGAATATAGAATATAGGTTACTAGGGAATGTAGTGGGGATAGGGAACAGAAAGTTAAGGCTTAAGAAGTATGGAGTTCCTATTTGGAATGATGAAACTATTTTGGTAATGGATGGTAGCACAATACTGTGAAAGCAATTAACAGCAATGAAATATATATCTAAATATGATTAAAAGGGGAAATGTATAGACTGTAACAGAATAAAAATTTCCAAAAAAATCCACAGAACTACACTACACAGTGAACCCTAAGTTAAAGCATCGATTTTAATTAATAGTACAATTATAAAAACGTCCTATCATCAGTTGTAATAAATGTTCCACCCCAATGCAAGATATTGGTAGGGGGCTGGTATAAGGGAATCCTGCATTTTATGCATGATTGTTCTGTAAACTCAGATCTTTGCCAACAAAGGAAAAAAATAATGTTACTTTAAACAATTTAGGAAATATAGATAAACATATATAAAAAAATAAAAATTACCAGTATGCCTCCAACCAGAGACAACTACTCTAAATACTGCAAAAATATATCCCCTCAGATCTTTTTTCTATACACATTTATTATACAGTTTTTAAAAACAGTATTATATTATAGCTCTTGGTTTATAAGCTGTATTTTTCAATTTAACAATACATTTAGAATAACTTTCTGTGGCATTAAAATTTTTTTGCACCATCATCTTTTTCTTAAAGATTTACTTTTTATTTATTTATTCCCCCACCCCCAGCCCACTGCTTGCACTCGCTGTCTGCTCTCTGTGTCCATTCACTGTGCATTCTTTTGTGTCTGCTTGTCTTCTCTTCAGGAGGCACTGGAAACCAATCCTGGGACTTTCCGACATGGGAGAAAGGCACTCAATTGCTTGAGCCATCTCAGCTCCCTGGTTTGTTGTGTCTCTCTTTGTCTTTCCCTCTATGTTTCTTTTCTGTTGCATCATCTTGTTGGGTCAGCTTTCCACATAGGTCAACTGTCTGTGTGGGCCAGCTCGCCTTCACCAGGAGTCCCTAGGAATCTCCCATATGGTAAATGGGAGCCCAATCACTTGAGTCACATTCACTTCCCTACACCATCATTTTTCATGGAACATAGTTTTCCTTCATTTGGGTATTATTATATGACACTCAGCAAGTTTTCATATTAAGAAACATTGAGGTTATTTCCAGTCTTACCATTTTGAAGTGTTGTCATTAACAGCCCTGTATATAATATCTCTGCTATCCATGATGATTTCTTTAGGATAAATTCTTAGGATTGGAATTACTGTTCTAAAAGTATGAAACCTTAAGGCTTTTAATTTCTATTGTAAAATTGTTCTCAAGAAAGGTGCTATCAATTTACCCTCCATCAGAAGTACAGAGAGAAGTACAGAATTTCCTATCCTTTCCTTTTGCCCATGTTTCTTTTACCATGTTAATCTTTTACTCATTGATTTATAAAAGGTCTTTTTGTAGCAAGAATATTAAATGAAGGCCTATTTCTTAAACTGCGTGTCCTCAGCAATACCTAGTAAATGATGATATTTCTCTGTAGAAGAATTTTATAACTCTGCCTGTAATTAAACCAATCGTGTATTTCTTCATTTGATATAATGTGCAAATCACATTATTTCCCTTCACTGTCTTTCACTCTAGAGCACTGAATGTGATCATTTCAGTGTTTCAGAAGATAAAAAATATCCTAAAGTCTCATAGATGAAATGAAAAGGAATTAGAGCTATTTAACACACAGACACGTAAGTGGGTTTGGGGGAATAACTTAATAAACTTTCAAAATTCTACAAGGCAGAATCATTAATATTCAATGAGGTCAGGCTGAGAGGAAATGGGTCTAAATTTTAACAGGAAAAAAAAGGTAATGTTTTTTGTACAGTTTGAATGATTTAAGTACTGAGATGTGTTCCTCTAGGTAATTGTAACGTGTTCTTTCTCAGAAATTTTTTTTAAAGCAACTAGAGTGGGCAGACACTAGTTGTTCATCGTTGTGCCAGTGCCTGGATGCATCTGAACGTAGTGGCAATGAGGACAAACAGCGGACCTCTGCCCCAGGCCTCATGCTCACCAAGGGGCTCTAGTGGGCTGACACATTTAGTTATAGAGATACCCTGCATGGCCAAAAAAGAGTCATCATAAGGTGAAAATGGGGAAACGGACTTTGGCCCAGTGGTTAGGGCGTCCGTCTACCACATGGGAGGCCAGCGGTTCAAGCCCCGGGCCTCCTTGACCCGTGTGGAGCTGGCCCATGCGCAGTGCTGATGCGCGCAAGGAGTGCCGTGCCCCACAGGGGTGTCCCCCGCGTAGGGGAGCCCCACGCGCAAGGAGTGCGCCCATGAGGAGAGCCGCCCAGCGCGAAGGAGGGAGCAGCCTGCCGAGGAATGGCGCCGCCCACACTTCCCGTGCCGCTGACGACAACAGAAGCGGACAAAGAAACAAGACGCAGCAAAAAGACACAGAAAACAGACAACCGGGGGAGGGGAGGGGAATTAAATAAATAAAAATAAATCTTAAAAAAAAAAAAAAAGGTGAAAATGTGGTCTCAGTACCGAGCCTTGCTACCTGAACTGCACGGCAAGTTGACAATTTTATAACTATAATTTTTATATGGACAATCATATAGCATTGTATTTTGGGTGACTGTTTGTAACATGACTGCTTTAGTCATAGTTATTTTAAATATAAAATAACTTTGGTAACTGTGCTTTCAAACATTTTAATAAACCAGGAACCTTAAAACATGAAAGAGCCTGGGCTTTACCCAGCCTCTGAGAGGCATTTATCATGAATTAACAATTTGGAAATGCTGAAAGTCCCCTTACAGGGTTTGTCGATTTGGAGATTATTTACCTGGATATGTAATTGAGCAATACTGTGACTGGCCTGCTAGTTGTGATTAGGGGGGCCCCCAGGGTTCATATTAATACCAAAATTACTTAGCTTTTTATTAATCAATTATGGGCTGCTTTATTTGGGGGCTGTAGGGATTTTGTAGCAGTGGAAAATCCACTGAGGATTTTAAATTTCTTACTAAATCTCCTGAAGGATTTTCCCAAAATGTGATTAATAACAGAGTTCTGTGACATGATAAGAAAGGAAAGCACATTATTTGCAATTCTAAAAGAAAATTAGAGGTAACTTAAATCTAAAAGCAGTAATAATTAGGATAGTAAGAGGTGCTGAGATAAAGTGAATTAAATCATTTGGGCATCTTGTAGTTATTTTGGAGAAATTGTTACCTACTTTAATCATTTGGATTATGTGTGCTGGGAATACACTGGTAACTATGGATTTGATAAATGCACAATTTAACTCTGGATGTCAACAGGATCACAACTCTAGTTAGTAAATATAACTAGGTACTTCTGATGCCTGTATAACTAACAAAGCAGAAATCTTTTAAGTTGTGACTCAGTCCTCATCAATGTATTTATGCTAATAAACCAATTTGTGGGAGAAAATATCATTGATTTCTCTTTGGTAGTTTATATAATTTTCTCTCTTTTGTTTTTCTTCAATTCTAAAATTCTTTCCAGTCCAAATGAACTGAAATATAGAACATTCAAACGGATTTTTTTGTTTACCTATTTGTTTTAGAAAGGTGAATCTTTCCTGTTGGTTAATTTCAATGTCATAGGAAAATAATGCTTTGGTATAACACAACTTTATTTAGTCAATGGTATAACTGTACTCTGATGAAACCATCTAAGAGGGCATAACCTGGTACTGGGGAGAAAAACCCAGAAGGACTAATTCATGTAATAGATATGCTTTGAGCCTAATATGTGCCAGACATGGTAGCAGGTGTTCTGGAAGTGTCATATAACTTACTATATGACCAACATCAAAGAGCTACTAAAGCTAACTCTTAGACTTCACTGGGAAGCCAAAAGATGACAAATGCCTTTGTTGCATACTGAATGGCCAAAAAAGATTTCACATAGCAATTTCCAAAGTCTAAAATCCTATCATAAAATCAATGCTGAACCTTGTATAAGATGAAACAACCATAAAATAAACCTGTATTTTGAAAAGCTTTTTGGTATTTACAGTTGTATATGCTATAGTTTTACAGATGAAAAGTGATTTGAATTTTGGCTTCTAGGAAATGCACCAAAGTGTGAAAGACATGATTGGATGTATTAGGAATCTGGGAAATGAAGACAAGAAGAGGAGAGATTTCACCCAGTTATAGGCTGCTTTATGTGGGAGACATAGACAAATTGCAACAGCGATCAGAAATTGGATGTATGTGAAACAATAACAATTTCAGCAATGTGGCAAGATGCAAGATTAATACACAAAAATCAATAGAATTTCCGTACACTACTAATGAACAATCTGA
Organism: Dasypus novemcinctus; assembly: GCF_030445035.2. NCBI lineage: Eukaryota > Metazoa > Chordata > Mammalia > Cingulata > Dasypodidae > Dasypus > Dasypus novemcinctus. The sequence continues at coordinate 55,948,819 of NC_080676.1, forward strand.
GGAGAAAGTCAGAAAAAAAAATTCCCTTTACTATCTATACACTACTAATGAACAATCTGAAGAGAAAGTCAAATATTTAGGAATAAAAGACCTTTATTCAGAAAACTATAAAACATTGCTAAAAGGAACCAATGGTGATCTAAATAAATGGAAGGATACTCCATGTTCATGGATTGAAAGACTAAATAGCAATAAACTGATCTACAGATCTAATGCAATCCTGATAAAAATTCCAATATCCTTCTTTGCTGAATTGGAAAAGCCAATTATCAAATTTATCTGGAAGGGTAAGTGCCCCCAAATAGCCAAAAATATCTTTTAAAGAAAGAACAAAGCTGGAGGGTTCTTACTTCCAGACTTTAAAGCATATTATCTAGCTACAGTAGTAAGAACAACATGGTACAGACATAAAGATAGACAGATTAACCAGTGGAATCAAATCAAGAATTCAGAAATAGACCCTCAAACTCATATCTACGGTCAAGTGATTTTTGACATGGCTGCCAAACCCACTCAGTTGGATCAGAATAGTCTGTTCAACAAATGGTGCTGGTAATACTGGATATCCATACCTAAAAGAAATAAAGAAGGATTTTACCTCACAGCTTATACAAAAATTAATTCAAAATGGATCAAGGACTTAAATATGAAAAGTAGAACAATAAAACTCTTATAAGAAAATGTCAGGAAACAGCTTCAAGATCTTGTGCTTGGTGGTGATTTCTTGGACCTTACATGCAATGCATGAGCAAAATAAGAAAAAATTAGATAGATGTGACTGCCTCAAAATTAAACACTTGTTCTTCAAAAGACTTTGTCAAGAAGTAAAAAGGTAGCCTAATCAAGCAGGAAAAATCTTTGGAAGCCATACATCTGATAAGGGATTGAACTTCATGGTATATAAAGAGATCACACAACTTAATGACAAAATGACAATCAACCCCATTAAAAACTGGTCAAAAGAATTGAACAGACATTTTTTCCAAAGAGGAAATACAAATGGCCAAAAGACACATGAAAAGATGTTCAACATCACTATTTCACACCCTACAGAATGGTTATTAATAAAAGAACAGAAAACTTCAAACGCTGGAAAGGATGTGGAAAAATAGGAACACTCCTTCATGGCTGGTTAGACTGTAAAATTGTACAACCTCAGAGGAGGACTATCTGGTGGTTCCTCAAGAAACCAAATATAGAACTGCCATATGATCTGGCAATCTCATTACTAGGGATATATTTAGAAGAATTGAAAGCAAGGGCACAGATATTTCTACACCAACATTCATAGAAGCATTATTACAATTTCCAAAAGATGGAAACAACATAAGTGTCCACCAACTGATGAATGGGTAAATAAGATGTGATATATTCATAAAATGGAATATTACTCAGCTGTAGGAAGAAATCAGTTGGGGAAGCATATGAGAACATGGAGGAACCTTGAAGATATTATGTTGAGTGCACTAAGCCAGGGACAAAAAGACAAATATTATATGGTCTCACTGATATGAACTAAATACAATGAGTAGACTTATGGAGTTAGACTATGAAATATAGGTTGGTGGGAGAAAGAATGTGGGATGAGAAGAGGGAGAAGATGTTGAATGTATGTAGAATGTTTAATAAGGTCAAATACAAATATGTGGTAATTGTTGGATTTGATGGTAACACATTATAATGAATGTAACAAACATTTATGGATGTGATTGTGCTGAAACAAGCACTCTAGAAAGATTAATGTTAGCTGGAGGACAGTGGAAGATAATATTGGGAATGTATAACAATGATTTGGGCAGTAGGTGAGGATTGTGGTTGATAATATAAATACAGGAATGTTCTATTACAGGGTGTTAAGATTGTGGTGATACATGGAAAAAGTATAATGTCATTTAGGGACAATAGATAACAATGACCTTGTAATGTTTTTGTAGCAAAAGTAAAGTTGGTACTATATTAATTCTAAATGTAGAAAAAGAATATGGAATTTGGTTTTGTGACATATGAATACGATTAAGCATTTTTTTTCTCTTCTTCATTTTTTTCATTAATAAGGAGACCTTGACAGTGCCATTTAATTAATCTGTGTTAATCTGTTTATCTTTCTGAACACTAGAGGAACAACTGAGTAGAAGTTGGAATTAGATGAGATTAAAGTGCCTGCAAAAGAACTTTTTAGGAGTAATGTTTCCTTATCTTGTTGAGCTGACTTTCTCTGTTCTTTCATTTTTGTGAATTTGAAATAAAGTTGTTAATTTTTAAAACTATGTATATATTAGCCATGTGCTCTCCTTTCTAGAAAACCCAGAGTGTGAGATCCTCAGTGAGCAGGGCACTCACAGTTGGGTTGAGAATGACCTCTTTGAAGTGCTCTGCACTGGACCAAGAATTTCCATACCCAACACTCAAAACGACTCAGTCAGTTGTACCCCAGAAACTGGTAGAACTAAGAATGAGTAGAACCCAGGAGGGCTATTAAAGGAACACTTGAAAGATAGAAGATTCATAAAGATTAGAAGCCTCCTAAATAACCAGAAACTATTTCTCCTGTGCATTGTCAAAACCCAACTGACTCCAAATCTGAGGCTTTTTTCGTCTAAGCATGAACTCCGAGATAAAAATACGAACAAAGGAAATTCCACTCAGAAAAGTTTTAGACACACATTTTTACATCCACCACCACCATCATCACCAAATTCATAGGAAAACAAAGACTGTTCCCAAAGACTGTTTGCCCAATGGGCTAGTCAGACTGAAAACAAAAGCCCTTCCTGGAATTTTTCCACTGCTAGTATGCTGTCTGTTCTTTGTGTTCGAAACTGAGGAAGTTGATGCTCCAGAATCCAGATCAGCCTTGTTCAGTTTCTACATAAGAGGCTGGGTAGCAGGTACAAACGAAAGGGGAGAAAAGGAATCTTTTTTTTTGTTTAATTTCTCAAGGGACTAGTGTTAATAGACTATACTTTCAAGAGAAGTAAATTAACTTTATACAATGTTTAAAGAATATTGTATATGTAGGATTAAATGAGGGGAAAGGATAGTTTTGCCAAAGGCAACTGTTATCAAGGTTCTGAAATTAATTGGATGCTTTAATTGAGGTAGATTACTAGCTAATGCTTGCTTGAATACAGTAATTCTCCTATTAAATTATCTTTGAATAATTACCTGAAATTTCTCAGCTGCAGGGACTGATGGCTATTTAATTGCACAGTGATGTTGCTATATAATTACTTAACAAGGTGTCCTGTAATAGTTTAATTCCCCTTTTACTGAAAAAAAGTGGGTAATAAAGTAACTACAAATACTCCCTTTATAAAAAATAAATTGCTATAGGTTATTGTTCTTCAAAGATTATTTGATTTTGAAGTAAATGAAATTATTTCTAATTTTTCATTTTTAATTCAAATATTGATGATTTTTTAAATTAGAGTAGATCCTCTTTAACATATAATACATTAGGTAACAGTTCAAAGGGTTGGAATAGCACTTTTAATTTTTGCTTATAATGAGTATTTTATGTCTCACTAAATAACCAAGAAACCACTCCTTTCTTTTCATTTTATTGCATATTTTATCTAAGGTGTTCAAATTAGGTATATAGCATTAAATGTGCAATTGAATATTATATAAATATGGTCATATGTCACTTGACAATGGTATAACAGAAAATTAAATGAATTGCCTGAAATTAATTGGCAAACAATCTGCAAAGTAAGCAGTTTCTACCAAGATATCAATTTATTAGTACTTATAATTTTCCTACAAATGTTATTGAATATCAACAACAAATCTTATCTGACTTTAGTCAGATTACTCTGCTTTCTATAGTAAACTTAACATGATGTGAAAGTCAAAAACAAAGGACAACATATTCTGACAACTTTTCCTTTTTTGTTACTCAGTGACATAAAGACTAGTTGAAATAATTAAGAGGGCACCTCCGATTGTTGATTGACAAAGCAAGTTAATATTATTGCATTGCCAGTCTTAGCATACTAAATAAATTTCTATGATTTGTCCTAGAATGATATAGTAGTGTATGGATGACCTTAATGCCAGATACATGCTTGTTAAATTTGAAAATAATTTTTTGGCAAAAATTAGAATTAAGAATTACATTATTACACCTCAGAACCTCTGGGGGCCACTGCCTTAATATCAATGATCCAAATTCTTCCTTGCAATTTGGGGACATTGGAATTGTTCTGCATGACATTGCAATGATGGATACAAGCCATTATACATTTTGTCAAAACCTATAATATTGTGTGGGACAAAGTGTAAACTATAATGTAAACTGTAGACCATGGTTAAAAGCAGTGCTTCAATAAGTGTTCATCAATTGAAACAAATGTACCACGCTAATGAAAGATGCTAATGGGGAAAGGGGGTGGGGTATATGGGAATCCCTTATATTTTTGATGTAACATTTATGTAATCTAAAGCTTCTTTAAAAATAAAAAATTAACACAAAAAAGAATTATTTTGATGAATTAAGAGAATGGGCTAGATGAGGTTTGGTAGAGTAAAGCAATTTCATTCATATATAGAGGATAAACAGGAGGATATTTCCAATGTAACTGAAAGAGTATTGAGTGATTGTGAAAACTAGTTAAATATGGAAACTCACACTATGTCTTTTTTTTTAAATAAAACTACATAGGTGGGAGTAAATAATATAGAACTCTTACTATCCTAAGCATTGATTGAGACGTAACTAATATACCAAAGTCAATTTCCAATTTTTAAAAAATACCACAATTTATAAATATAATATATTCATCACTTAGTTTAAAAAATCAACAAGCCCTTTAGACCATGCAAGGATTTTTAAAAACTTTTTATTTTGAGATAATTTCAAACTTACAGGACAGTTGCAAAAATAACACAAACCCCATGCGTAGACTCCAATATTCTCCCACCCTTCCATATACCCAATTCCACCAATGTTAACATTTTGCCACCTTTGCCATGTCATACAGTCTATCTATCTATCATCTATCTATCTATCTATCTATCTATCTATCTATCTATCTATCTATCTATCTATCTACCTATTTATCTTCTGAACATTTGAGAGCAGGAAGTCCACATATTAGTTGAACACAATACTTCCACGTATATTTCCTCTAAATAGACTGGACGATTTCAGTTGTCTTTTTTTTTTAATATTTATCTCCTACAAGTTTTCTTTTTATTTATTTATTTATTATTTATTTATTCCCTCCCCCCCCCCCCCCGGTTGTCTGTTCTCTGTGTCTGTTTGCTGCGTCTTGTTTCTTCGTCCGCTTCTGTTGTCGTCAGCAGCACGGGAAGTGTGGGCGGCGCCATTCCTGGGCAGGCTGCACTTTCTTTCGCGCTGGGCGGCTCTCCTTATGGGTGCACTCCTTGCGCATGGGGCTCCCCTACGCGGGGGACACCCCTGCGTGGTGCGGCACTCCTTGCGCGCATCAGCACTGCACATGGGCCAGCTCCACACGGGTCAAGGAGGCCCGGGGTTTGAACCGCGGACCTCCCATGTGACAGACGGATGCCCTAACCACTGGGCCAAGTCCGTTTCCCTCAGTTGTCTTATCTTCAAAGTCACTGGTTCTTTCTTTTGCTAGCTCCAATCTGCTGTTGAACCCCTGTAGGGAATTTTAAATTTCTGTTATTGTGGTCTTCAACTCTGTTTCTTTTCCCTAATTTCCATCTTTCTATTGATACTCTGTTTGTGGTCATCTATAAGTTTCTTTATTTCCTTTAGTTATTTGTCCATATTTTTCTTTAGCTCTTTGAACATGTTTTAAAAGACTTTCTCTTGAATATCTCAGGTATGATCTTCCTCATCGATGGTTACTATTGCTTCAATCTTCTCATTTCCCTGGGCCATTGCTTCCTATTTCTTTTCATATATTGTAATATTCTGTTGATAAGCTGGACATTTTGGTATTTTAATGTATTATTGCTGGAATTTAGACGCTGAGGTAGCTGTTCCTTTAGCTTATATCCAGCTAGTGTTATTACAGAGTTTCCTTGTATGCCAGGAGCTGCTTAAAAAAGGGGGGTGGGGAGTAGGAATACAATTCCTAGCCTTTGAAGATTGACCTATGAGAGTGCTCTCCTTCAGAGCTTATCCACACCATGAGTTTACAGAATAGCTCCAGACCAAAGCATTGGGGCCTTCCTGATCCCCTTTCTGCACATGCATCTTGTCTTGGGAATGTGTGTGTGGCCCTAAGAATTCCCCTGTTTATGTGGCTAAGAAGTCTCCTCTTCCCTAAGAAATAGTTTCTTCATGGTCCCAGGCACTGCACCATATGTCCTATAGCTAGCAATTCTTTGCTCCAGGCATCTATTTGACTGCTCTCCTACAGCATTCCACAGGAGAGGTCTCTGAGCTACCTTCTACACACAGGCCAATTTCTGGGACAGTGAGTCCCTCAGACCACCACCAGATAGATTGGGCCGGACATGTATGCTCTCAGTATGTGCATGAGGGTTACACTTCTCCCTCTGGAACTGGGACCAGGGATCCACACTGAGAGCACAGACCGGCTCCATGATAAGTCAGTGAGGAATATGGGGGAGGGGTCCGCCAGGGTCCCACAAGATCCTACCACTTTTAGGTGGCTCTTTTCTTGATTTGGTGCTTGCCCTATTACTGCAGTCCTTAAAATGTTTACTAGAGCTTTGTGAAAGATGTTTCTGCCAGTTCTTCCTGATTGTTCAAAGCTTCTATTGGGGAACAGAGTCCTGAAGTTTCTCACTCTGCCACCTTGATCAAATCTGCAAGTTTTTATTATGGTCCCAGTATGGCCAGTTTCATCATACTTGTGACACAGTTTTTAGATCAGGTGAAAATAACACACAGAATTACCTCCTGTGATTACTGTACAAAGAATATAAGAAATTTAGATGATACATACTTTAGTGAAATTATCCTCATAAGCTATTGCTATAGAAAGACACATTGCCTCAGAAAAGAAAATGTACATTTTGACTTCTGAAGATTTTCCTTCCTGTTAATAATCCATAATCTAACTACCTGGCCCCATGGAAGTAGATGAAATTAATTTTGCAGCTAGTGAAAACTGCACATCAACCACTACATTTTTGAGATCTTTAAGATGAAAATAGAGTTTTGAGTCTCTTCAACCAATGGTGCTGGGAAAACTGGATGTTCATATGCAAAGGGAAAGAAAGGAACCCAGCTCAAACCATATACAAAAATTAATTCTAACTGCATCAATAACCTAAATGTAAGAGAAAAAATTACAAAGCTCTTAGAAGAAAACATAGGGAATTATCTTCAAGACCTTGTATTGAATCTTAAATTTTCCACCAAAAACACAAACAACAAAGAAAAAAGTGGATAAATGGAACATGGTTAAAATTTAAAACTTTTATTCATTAAAGGACATTATCAGAAAAGTGAGAAGAAAACCAATAGAATGGGAGAAAATATTTGGAAACCCATATATCTGATAAAGATTTAGTATCTAAAATACATAAAGAACTACAATACAACAACAAAAGACACATCACAATTAAAAGATAGGCAAAGGTCTTGAATAGATATTTCTCAAAAGAAGATGTACTAACGGCCAATAAATATATGAAAAGATGCTCAATATCATTAGCCATCAGGGAAATGCAAATCAAAACCACAATAAGCAGAACAGGTGTAGCTCAGTGGTTGAGTGCCTGCTTTGCATGTATGAGGTCCTGGGTTCAAACTCCAGTACCTCCTAAAAAACACACAATGAGATAACACCTCTCACCTACTAGAATGACTATTATTAAAAATAAAAATTTAAGGAAAATAAGTTCTGCTAAGAATGCAGAAAAATAGCAACTCTAGTACATTGTTGGTAGAAATGTAAAATGGTACAACTACTGTGGAAACAGTTTGGTGGCTCTTGGAAAGCTAAACATAGAACTACTATATAACCCACAGTCCCACTTCTGGGTATATATCCAAAAGAATTGAGGGGAAGTAGATGTGGCTCAAGCAGTTGGGTGCCTGCCTATCACATGGGAGATCCTGGTTTTGGTTCCTGTTGCCTCCTAAAGAAAATGAGCCAGACAGCGAGCTGATGCAACAAGATGATGGAACAAGGAGACACAATGAGGAAACAGAATGAGAGACACAACAAGCAGGAGTGGAGGTGGCTCAAACGATTGGCCACCTCCCTTCCACATGGGAGGTCCCAGGTTTGGTTCCCAGTGACTCCTAAAAAGAAGATGAGCAGAGACACAGAGACCACACAACAAGCAGATACAGAGAGCAGACTATGAGCACAAACAGTGGTGTGGTGAGCACAACCAATGGCAGGGGGGGGGGGCAGTGAATAACCAAATAAAATAAATCTTAAAAAAAAAATTGAAAGAAACTTGAGCACACCTGTGTTTATAGCAGCGTTATTCACAATAGTCCAAAGGTGGAAATCACCAAAGTGTTCATCATCAGAAGAATAGATAACAAATTTGGTATATACATATGATGGAATATTATTCAGCCGTAAAAAGGATTGAAGTTCTGATACATGCTATAACATGGATGACCTTGAAAATATCAGTGAGTGAAAAAAGTCAGGCTCAAAGGATAGATACTATATGATTCCATATATATAAAACAACTAGAATAAGCAAATTCACTGAGATGGAAAGCAGTGTACAAGTTACCAGGAACCAGGAGAGCAGAGAGTGAGACAGGGAGTATAATAGGTACAAAGTTTCTGTTTGGGATAGTAGAAAATTTGGGGTAATGAATGGTGGTGAGGGAAGCACAGTATTGAGAATGTGATTAATCCCACTGAATGGTAAGCTTGGGAGTTATTGAGATGGGAAATTTTATGTTGTATATATGTTTCCACTATAATGAAAAAAGAGACCAAAGAGACAAAGACAGTTAAATATAATACATGATTCTGAACGGGATCATGTTTTGCATTTAATTGCATTTGGGAGGAGAAAATGCCCAAAAGGGCATTCTTGGACATTTGAAAAAAATGGAATATGGACCATCTGCTTTATACCAATGTCAAATTTCTTGAACCTGGTAAGTGTACTTAAGGAAGTTACATAAGTGAATATCCTTGTTCTTAGGATATACACATGGAAGTATCAAGTGTTTAAGGAGCTTTATGTATGCAGCCCACTCTCAAATGTTTAGTAAATGAATTGGTAAATTGGGAGGGAGGGAGGGAGGAAGGGAAGAGGGAGAGAGGGAGGGGAGGAGGGAAAGAGGGAGGGAGGGAGACTGGGAGGTGGGTAGAATTATATAACAATGGTGCAAAATATTAAAGGTTGGTAAATCTGGATATCTGGGTAGAAAGAATATTGGCGTTTTCTGTATTCATTTTGTATTATTTTTGCAACTATCCTGTAAGTTTGAAATTATTTCAAAATAAAAAATTTAATTTAAAAAAACAAGTTTTGAAATTTTGTTGAATGAAGAAGTGGAGTATTTGGTCACTTCAGCTTTTTAGTGCATGAAATAACATTTCAAAATGGGATGATGGGGAAGCGGACTTGGCCAAGTGGATAGGGCATCTGCCTCCATGGTTCAAACCTCGGCCTCCTTGACCCATGTGGAGCAGGCCCACGCACAGTGCTGATGCGCGCAAGGAGTGCTGTGCCATGTAGGGGTGTCCTGGCATAGGTGAGCCCCACGCACAAGGAGTGCACCTGAAAGGGGAGCCATCCAGCGCGAAAGAAAGTGCAACCTGCCCAGGAATGGCACTGCACACACGGAGAGCTGACACAACAAGATGACGCAACAATAAAAAAAGAAACACAGATTCCCATGCCGCTGACAACAACAGAAGCCGACAAAGAAGAGCATATAGCAAATAGACACAGAGAACAGACAACTGGGGCAGGGGGGTGAGGGGGAACGGGAGAGAAATAAATTAAAAATAAATAATTTTTTAAAAAAATGGGATGATGGAGCCAAAGTCAAATAGAAACTAATTGGTACACTCTGTCAAGAAGAGGGAATGAGGTGACGGGGAGTGAGAAGAGAGTGAAGTAATGGTGGGGTGGAAATAGTAGTGATAAAAGGGGGGATGTACAGCACCCAGAGGGATATTCTTGGTGATCTCTGAAAGACTGTGTACCCCAAGATGCTATCCTTTGATTGCTTATGGATATTGTAAATATGGCCTCATCTCTTTTATATACTTCCTGTGTTGAGGAGAGGATGCCAAACAGCACCCACCCATGTCTCTAACCAGTGAGTAAAAGGTCAAGCACTCTTCCTGGGAAATACTCTCTACACAGTGCAGAAATGTGGCCAAGCCTGCCAGGTGCAAGCGTTTACAGTACACTGTGCCGCTGTGGTCCAGGGGCAGCCCCAATCAGGGCCCAAGATAACCCTAACCCTCCTGAGATCGTGGACCACTTTGCCGTGTGTACATGATACTAATTTATTTTCTTTTAAATAATAGTAACATGGCAATAATTAAAAATAGACAGTAGCTGAGGTTTCCTGTCAACACTACAATTTCTTATTTCTCTGAGCAGCAATTGTGGATAAATCTCTCTTTCCTTTTCATTCAGGAAATAAACCATGTGCTTTAACAGGAGATATAGTACCATTATCTTTTTGTAAAGGTCTTAATTTTGTTTATTCAAAATTAGAGCTCTGTTCCAATAACATGATTTAATCAGTGGGTGTGGTGGTCTAATACCACTGTTAGATTTGAATTCAGAATCAACTGTGCTCATTTTTAAAAATAGATGTGGTCCTTGAATAAAATGAATAGTCTGATTTATTAAGAATGGACTTCATTTTCTTGTATGGCTTTTTCTCAAATGGAAATATGTACTTCAGAAGTAATTATACAGGAAATCGTCCCTCAAGTCACAAATCCGCTCACCCCTAAAATAAAATAAAATGAAATTTCTTCATGTGGTTCCAAAAGGAAAGAGACATCATTTCTTTTCCTCGTCTCAATAATGTATCTTCTGCCAAAAGATAAATGTCAAATTAACTAGACAAGACGAACTAGAAATGTCCTTGTAGGAGCACGCTTCATTATCTTGCAGGCTGTGGATATGTGTTTTTAGGAGTGCCACTCACTGTTCAGGGGCAGATCGATTCCGCATTGGAATTCACATTTGGACCACAAATGAGAGACCACAATTAGGTCGAACTTTGATCAATTTTCCTGCCAGCAGATCTGGAATCACATTTTAAGCCTGATCTGAGCTCACATTCTTCCTTTATTCCAGCACAAAAGCTTGGAACCATAGCCTCATTGAAGCATCCTTGAAATCATTTGTGTTTCACTGGTGATGTGAGTTACGGCAGTTCTTTCATTCCGCGAACTAGATGGGCTTTTTACACTTTCATATAAGGAGAATTACTTAACCTTCTATAGCTTTAGTTTGCTCATCCGAACACCTAAGGTTTTAGACTAGGGTTTTGAAATGAGCAGTTCCTCAACCTTATTGTGTTTATTAGTCACCTGGGAGCATGATAACAATGCAGGTTCCTAGGCTCCAGTGCCAGAGATTCTCACCCAGCGGGGCGTGGGCGGGGCTGGGCATCTGCATTCCTAACGAGCTCCCCAGGTGGTTCTGATAAGGGCAGACGGTGCATAGATGAACACAACTTTAGATGATCGCTGAGACCCCTTCCAGATTCTCTCTCTCTCTCTCTTTTTTTTTTTTTTTAGTTAGGCCAGTAAAAAGAATTTATTGGAAAATAGGGGAAAGAACAGAGCTTGCTGAGAAATGGGAGAGGAAGAAGGAAATACACTCCGAGATTGATGTGTGCTCCTCTACGCAGAGAGAGCCTCTTTCCGATTCAACCTCTACAGTCAGTTCATAAACTCCTAGAACTTGGAGGGCCTCCCAAAGATCAAATGGAATTATATATAAACTGGCTGAGGAACACAGATGAGATACTATGTCTAGTAATAATAATAATAGTTTTTTTAAGTCTGGCCTTATTCTAAGGCCTTTATAAGTATAACTCATTGATCTTCAAAGCAATATTAGGAAGAGAGTAATATTATTATCTCCATTTCATAAATTGTGGAAGCTGAAGCTGAACACAGAGAGGTTAAGTAATGTGCCCAGGATTGGACGGAACCCTAAAGATGGCTAGACGTTTGGTAAACTTACAGGGCACTCCAGGTGATGAGAGCAGAAGGTGCCAAGACCAGGATCTACAAAAATACATGAATTATTCAAGACTAGCAAGTGTTCCTGTGCATGAAGCCAAGTCCCTTTGGGGCGTGAGTGAGCAGAGAGGTGGGTGGGAAGGAGAGGCAGGGAGAGAGTTTCGACCTAAAGATGAAAAGGTAGCTCAGGGTCAAATTTACGGAGGTACTTACACTAGGTGTTCAGGAATTTGGGCTTTTTTATTTATTTTAATTATACAATGGCATGTATACTATTATATATGGCATTATGTAAATGATGGGAAAAGGTTAACAGTATTTATAATGTACACATCCTTTATAAAAAATATTTGTAAATTTTCTTTATGAAAAGAAACAGAAGTGTGCATTAAAAGTTATGTACAAGGCTATTTTAGTTATTCATAGTACTAAAAATTTTGTGACAGCATAAGTATTCAACAGTAAGATATTCTTGCAATAAATCTTTGCATATACATAAAATGGAACATCATTTAGCCATTAAAATGTTTTAGAAAAATAATTACATAGCAAATTGTTCATGAGGCAATATCACATTCTAAAAGTAGGTTATGAAATAGTATATAATATAATTCCAATTTTGTGAAGAATATATAAAGGTGTGTGATTATGTTTGTGTATTGAAATGTCTGAAACATTAGCAGGGTTCTCACAGCAACTGCAATGAGGTAGGATTTTCATTTTCTTCATATATCTTCATGTTTTACAAAGGTTCCTCTGTGAGTAAATGTTGTATTGTTAAATAAATGTAATAAAATATATTGTTTAGGAAGATTTTCCATGTGACTTGAGGCAAACATTTTTTAAAGAAAAGATTAAATTACCAAAGCATTTAATTAATTAGGAAACCATTTCTGTACACTCCAGTGTGGTATAGTGATTCCAGTTTCCCAATACAAATGCTTCAATAACATAAACAAAGCGTCTTTTTTCCCCGCATGCTCCCTTGCCTAGAAACTTAGGAAGGTATGTAGCATAATAGTATTTCCTCACTGCTGTGCTGTGAGAATTCACAGTATGGTGCTATGCCAGAACATAACAGTGCAGATGCCGCAGGCTTAGGGCTTGTCTGTGCCGGGCATGGAGATGGTGGTGGAGTTGATTGTTTCTTCCTTCTCTTTTGGCTAAGCACTGTAGAGAGGAACCGTGGCAGTGGTAGCAGGCCATTTGTACAACTTCACAGGCCACCTGGTGCCAAGTAGAATCGACGCTCACTGAAAAGAGAGATTAAGAATCATTTACAAAAGTGTCTTCCCTTAACGTCTGAGGGGCTTTGCTCAAGAGTGGCGAGCATCTGAAGTCTAGCTATGTTTCTGAAGCGCACGGCAGTCCTTTGAATGGAGGAGTAATGGTCTACATCCAGACAATAGAGTCTTTGGAGTTGAAGGGCCTGAGGCCTTGCATTTCTGGGACAGCTTTCCAGATGTGCTCTCCAAAGCTGCTCTCTAGTGTTAGTCATGAGTAAAGAAAATGATTTTTTAAAATGGCAAACTCATATGGTGCTTTACTTCGTGCTCTCTGTGTTCATTTGTCATGTAATATTCACTGTTGTCCCTATGATGTAAGTCAAACTGCTAATTATTATCCCCATTTTATATGTGAAGAAACAGACACAAAGAGACTTAGAAACTTGCCCAAAGTCACATTATAATTATTTCCTGAGGGTCTCATATGTATCAGGCACTAGTGCGTCGAGATCCCCCTGCTGAAGCACTATGCTATAAGCATGTTACAGGTCAACTTAAATCCTTACAACAACCCTGTGAGGTATCATTATGTCCATTTTTCAGATGTGAAAACTGAGGCTTATACAATTAGAATACCCACTGATTATACCTAAAAAAAGTCTTCATGCCAGAGGCCCCTGGCTTTCTTGCACTGTTTCCCCTTCTCCTCGGTGCTCTATCACACAGGCCCCTAAGATATTATTGTTCTACCCTGTAAAGGCTGGGTCCAAATACGTACCCAAACATTTTCAAAAGAGACCTCCTTGAATCACGGCAAGAAGATGAGGGCATGTCGACAGAAACAGTTGAAGCCCCACTCTGCCACTTAATGGTGGTTTGATTTTAGACAAGTTTTTTTTTTAATTTCTCAAGGCCTCATTGTTCTCATCTGTAAAATGAAGTTATAATGGTACTTACGTCATAGAGTTATGGTGAGGATGAGACTAGACAATTCTTTTAAAGCCTTTAACAAAGTGCTTGGCATATTGTCAGTGCTCAGTAAGTAATAACAATAACAATAATAATAGGAAGGATATTGGCTTTTAAGGGATTTATCACTAGATAAATTGTGTCCATGAATCACTAGTACCTTAAAATAGAAATGGGGTTCTATAAAAAGGGAGAGGAGGGTAATAAAGCAAAATAAATAGGGGAAGCTCTGGTTTAAACAAAATTAAACAGGACTTTTTAAATTGTAGAACTCTTTAAAGACTTTTATAGCCAATATTCTTGGTAAAACTGTGAGAGAGGAACATAGAAGGCAAGTTTTCCTAACCCATTTGACTATTTATGTTTTCTGAGAACCCATGAGGTCCTGGAGACCCATTTGGGAAATGCTTTACAGGACTAAATCTCAGCTCTAGAGAGGTATGCCCTAAATTATTCAGAGAAATAGAGAATTGTCTATTAGCAAACAATGTGCTTCCCAGTCAGAGACTTTGTAAAAGAGGTAAAAGTGATATATTCTAATATTTTCAAGTAAACATAACACCACATGTGATAAAACAAAACAAAACAAAAAGCTTTAGGGCTTTGGGAAAAGTAAGGTGGAATCCCAGTAATATTTGACATTAACCAAAATAGATTCCACAAGCTCGAAAGCACAAAGCATGTACGCAGCTGTACTAAACTACACTGCCCTTTCCTCATACTAGAATGTGCTCCCCTACTCCTACTTTCCCATCCCCCCTCACCTGGTTAGCTGCTACATATTCTCCGGGTTCAGTGTAGCCGTCAGCCCTCCTGGAAGCCAACTCAGAAGTAGGTGCCCTCTAGAACCATGTATTCACCCCCTCACAGCACTAAACTAGTCAGCTCCCACACCAAAATATAAGCTCCTTGACAGCAGGAGCAATGTCCTGTTTACCACCGAGTCCTCGGCACAGAGCTGATGCCAAATAAATCTTAGTGAGGAATCTCAGCACAGAGGGCAAAGCTCAGCTTGGGGAAGGGCAGAGAGGGATGGAGAGGGGAGTCCCATCTAGAAGAAGAGGAAAGGGAGAGAATCTTGGGAGGGGAGGGCTTGCTGGACAGATGTGTGCAGGATGGCTTTCAGGTTGCAGAGGAAGACGGTGAAAGCAGGAAAGGTCCTTGTAACCCCAGGGGATCAATAAGGAGAGGGGAACTTAAGGATGCCAAATAGAGGGTCCCAATTTTTATAAGCACCATCTTGCTCACTATCCTCAGCTCTTTACGTGTACCTAGAGTCTGTGTGCAAGAATTTTTGTCCTACACAAGTGTACTTATTTGCAAGTTAATAGAAACCATACTGGTGAAGTCACACTGTTATGCATAATTTAACTTTTTTAGTAAACATGGTCGATTGTGTCATATGGGCAGTTCCCACGTCATTCCCCAGAGGAAGTATGACTGCATATTATCCAGAGTGGAATTGGTATACAGTGGTTGCTGAAGCATGAAAAGATTTCTTAGGGCTCCCCTAAGGTCTATGGTGCAGCTGAACCTGAGGAACGTCTGGTAATGAAGTCCACTCTCTACCTTCTCGTCAATTACTTACCTTGGTTAACCTCAGCGCCATCCATCCATTTGTTCCCACTGGGGATCTCAGAATTATCCTTGACTCCTCCCTCTCCCAAACCCTGCATTCAAAGGGTCACCAAGTGCAACTGATTTTATTTTTAAGTGCAATGAAGTATTTTGTTATGATGTTAAATTATTAAACAGATGCAAGTTCATAGAAAAATTGACAAGAGGATAGAAGAATAAAGCAGGAAAGAAAACTCACCCTTGATCCCACTGTTAATAATTTCTAGTATATTCTCCATGTAATTTTCTATCATTGAGTTCTCTGTACAGCTTTGAATCCAGATTTTGTTATTGTTTTCAAATCTATCCTTGACTCTCTTTCACTCCCTCATTTACCACTCTCTACCTTATTTCAGATCTTTCTTTGCATCTTGCCTGAAATTTTGCAATAGCCTTCCACTGTTCTCCCTGATTTCTGTCTTTCATTCTTTTTACAAATATTTCTCAAGTGCCTACCCCTAACGACAGATGGAAAATCAAAGCAAGCATGGGTCCTCTTCTCTTGGAGCCTATAAGCAATGTATATGAATCTTTTTCTCCCCCTTTTTTTACACAGTGGTCTCATGCAGCTCATATTCACCTGCACCTTGTTTTTTTCCCTCTTAACACTGTATCACTTCCTATCAGTTCCTGGTTTCTTTATATATTGTACATCCTTTCACTGTGTGCTTACACTGTAATATAAGCAGCCCATATGGATGAGCACTTAAGGTGTTTCCCATCTTTTACAATTGCAAGCATTACCACTAAAAGCAACCTTGCATATATGTCATTTCACACATATGGAGCAAAGCCGTAGGTTAAATTCCTGGTAGTAGGATTTGGGTTGATACTGCCAAATTGCCTCCACAGAGGTTTACCAGTGAACATTCCACCAGCAACCAAAAAGCGCATCAGTTTCCCCACCACCTTGAAACATCTCTGTATTCACCTCTTGAAACCACTCAGTGGCCTTGGGAAATCCAGTAGTTGGTAGCAGTAAAGAAGGAGACGCTTCAGTGGAAGGACTCTTACCCCTCTGGTCACCTAGGACCTTTTCTTCCTGCAGGTCTGGGTTTATTTTTAAGGTCCCTTTATTCCTTGAGGGAAAAGAAAAACCTAGAGTGCTTCTACATAGGCACCACAAGAAGAACAGATTTCTTTCTGTATTTCCAACTAAACCAACCACTTAAAAAGATACAGGGTGCCGTTCAGGGTTGTTGGAGCAGTAGGAAAATACATAGCTGATCTGCAATCAAATGGCCACTTGGGAGAGCAATCTGTGCGCTTTTACCCAGAGAGAAGCCGGTTTCAACGGGAATATGTGCAGGCCCATTCGGGGCTTCTTTGTGTGGTGGTTACACTGCCTTCTTCAAGGCTGGGGCAGGTCAGGAGAGAGCTCGCTTGTTGTACCACAGTCTGTCTGAGCTGCCCTTTATGACTACCTATTTCTCTCCCTGCTTTCGCCCCTTTGTGTGTTTTTAATGGGGATAAGTGTGAGATGTACTGGAGTGCAATCACGTTGTGGTCTTAAAAGGATCTCTGATGATAGAAAATATGTCAATTTATTATTTCCCTCAGGACAGAGAGAAAAAGTACAAAGGTTCAATGGATGGTGAAGATAATACTTGTGCACTGTATAGCATTTTCCAACAAAAGATTTTAAGATGATTTTCCTTTAAAATATATATATTTTAGCCCCATTTTGTAGGTGGGGAGACGAGAAGATTTCGTGGTAACGAAAATGTCCTAGTAGCCATTCCCTCTGGTCTCTCTTCACTCCCTCTAGTGGAATCTTGTTCTTCACGTCAGAGTTTTGTACAGCAATAGCAAGAACTGTGCTATTATTATTCATGAGCTTTTGGGTCCCAGAGCCACCGTTTCTTCAAATCTTCAACCTGATGGCTGTATCTGTGATCAGAGCTCTCTCCGAGATAGTTTACCCACCTACGTTCCACGTTTCCTTAAATAACTGCGCAGTAGATCCTGGGCTTCCCTTGAGTGCGGTAAACGTTCTGGTGAGACTCAGCAAGGAGGTGGCCACTTGTTATTTGTCACACGGGGTCATTCATAATGAATCAACAAAGCATTGACAATAGTTTTCTTGTAAACGGAACAAACCTTATAAATGGTGTGTGGTCTCCCACCCCCATGAATTAGTTCCTTTGTCCTAAAATGTGTGGTTAGCACAGATACTCATTCTGTTTTGCTGGGAGAGTGGCACCCTGAATGTGCAAGACAAGTCGACATTTTACATTGTGGTCTTCTGTATCAGAGCTGGAAATATCCCATTTATACCTTGGAAAGTCAGAGTTAAAAAATAGGTGGAAAGCAAAAACACTACAGACTATCTGAGGGATCAGTTATAAGACACGAATGTGATGGTCACTTCCTCTCTTTTATGTGTGTAAGGATGAAAGGAAATTAAGACCGTAGAAACAGTTTGTAAAATGCTTTGTATGGCTGAAATTCATTGTACGATAGCTTGCTTCTTAAAAACCTAAATAGGAAGGGCTAAAGTATTTAGAAGGAAACTAATTGCTTTAAGCTTTTCCTCTTCTGTGTATGTTGTGCTCTGCCGTTTTATAATCTTGGATAGTGAATGAAAGAAACAGTGTCTTAGTAAAGCAAAATGGCCAAACATATTTTGCCGCTGTCATCTTCTTTGGTTCCTTGAGGGAGAAGGTAGATATTTCATAACTCATGACTTAGAGTTCATAAAAATCAACCTTATTATCAAAACACTGAAATGAAAATGTGCAGAATTGAAAATACCAAATACAAGTAGAGTGAGGTGTTTTATTTTTTATCTTGAAATGTATATGTATTTTTGCTTGTCTTTCAAAAAAGACAAATAATGATGGCATAATTTTTTACGTATTATCAGATAGATTGTGTGTTGGAATGTATATTAGATCAAATTTGATAGATTATTACAGGAAAAGAACTATAATAGTCAAACTAGATTTTATGTTTATATTTACAGAAATGTGCTACATTAATACCATGTATTTCATTTCAGAAATTTTACTTAATGGTAATTTTTTAAAGTATATGAAGGTGTTTTTCTCTTTTAAAAAGAACTGCCAAAACCATTGATAACACATGAAAACAAGTCAATGATTAAGATCACATAAACCCATGTAATATGTATATTCAATCCAGAATTGTTTTAAAGTCATTGTAGCCATAGAGTTTCCAAATAAATTATTTGAATACAAAAGTAGATTATGTATTTCCCCTGTGGCTGACCAAATGTCTTTTCAACAAAGGGTAAAATAAGAAGGCTATTTTTTTTTGTAAAAGAGTGATCTTTTTAGTCATGCTTGGCTGCCTTTCAGAACTGTCTCCATTTATAATGAGATATTCTTGAACTCATTTGAACCAGAAAGTTTAGAAAATTTGTGGTATGTTTTTACATAAAATATCATAATTTGTTTAAAATGGTCAGGGCTACAGCAAAAGCAGAGTAGATTAACAATTGTGTTGAATTCTAGATTAGAATTTTGAGCTGACATCTAAATTGGACAATATCTGGAATATTGAAAATAAATATTTATTTACTTTCTTATTTCATGCTTCTTGACAGTTCTAATTTCATCTGATCATCTGCTTAAGGGATAAACTTGCTGTTCGAATCTCAGTTAACCTCAGTTGGAGCTGTCATAAAGACTGTCATAACAATAGTTTTCATAGCCATATTTTTCAGAGTTCTTGACATTTAAAGGTGATGATGGCCCTTCCAGAATAATGAGTAAAAGCATTTCCTATAAATTTTATGGCTCATCTTTGAAGTAGATTTGACTTCTATGTAAATTTGTAAATATTAACTTTTTTCTTCTCTTTGTAAACATAATCAAAAATTTACTAGGATGAAAATACACATATATCACTTATCAGATGTTGGCAAAAGGGATCTTTTTGAAAAGTGAAAGTAAATTTTGACCAGATCATTAACATATGAAGGCATGTTTACATTATTCTCTAGTGTTTTAAGACCCTCCACATTTAATTTTTTTCTAATATTTCTGAAGGTCATTTAAAAAAGGCTCTTAGTTTTATATATTTTTGCAATTACAAGCAGTTAAAGGATAACAAATGGATATCAAAAATCAACTCCATATTATACTAATTTCCAATCGTAGTCCTCTAATTGTACTTTGAAATGGAAACATTACTTGTTCTCCATTTGTGTTTCTCTGAGACCTCTGTTTTCTTTTTTAAATTGCTCTACAACGAATGCCAATTTTCCTATTCTTTACCTTTCCCTGGATTTTTACAGGAAATGATGTATCATATTTCTCCTGGAATTGACCATTCTTTTCAGAAAAGTTGTGCGTGTGCATGTGTTGTTGTTGTTGTTGTTTGCCTGTGGTGCTACATTGAAAAAGTCACCCATCTAAAATGAGTTACTTCATTTCCAAATAAAAACAATAGTGTTTTCATGCCTGCACTTATTATAATTCTGAGAATGTACTAATTTGTTACATCGAAGATGACGGTTCGTTGGGTCCATGAAAAGGGCAGTGTGCCAACTATAGCAGAGAAGTAAAAGGACTTCTTTGATGGGAAGTAGTGGGACAGAAAGTAGCCTGCAGTTCATGTGGGCAACAGGAGGCATGCTGCCAACAGAGTCATCCCAGTATCAGGGTTTCCTGTGTTAGGTTCTGAATCAAACTAAAACTATGATTTCACTAAATGTCAGTCTGGGCAGCCAAATTTTCAAACCCACTATTGCTCTAAGGAGCAACTGATAAATGTTTTATCCCTGCAGGCACTGGTTGATGTGGCCACAAAGATTTTTCAATGTGTTTAGGGCATTATTACTTTTGGCATTAAGCTTAGATAATTGTCTACTTACCCTGAGCCGGTAATAGCAAAATGCAAGAGAAAGAGGATATTTTTACAAAGAAAACTGCAAAACAGATTTATCTGTATTACTATGGATTTTTTTTATTGTTGTTCTTCTCCCTTATTAAATTTGAATGATAATGAAGTTTGATTCTATACCTTTATTCGGCTCTAAACCAGGGTGGTCTCATAATTTTGTTTTATATGCATGACATTGCTTGAGGTCATTAGTTGTAAATCATGGTATAAAAAGCCTGAAAATATATTCAGCACTTTGTAGTTTCCGAATACACATTTAAGAGCGGCTATGAAAAGTCGAGACCTACATGGCAGATTTTCTGGCACTCAATGGTCAGTTTAGTGATGTAGATTAGTGAATCCAAACAGTAAGTGGAGAGAGACTATAATAATGCTTTGATATGTCTCTCTGTTAAAAGCTATCCTGGGTGATCCATTTTCTGTTATTGTTAATATTTTTCTTTGCCCTGTGGCAAAATGCCCTCTACTTTCTTCTTTTAAGAATATAACGCAGATAAAATGATCAATTTTTAAAATAATTTTCATCTGCTTTGGTACCACTAAACAAGTAAATGAAGAAGAGACTTAGATTACTGAATTAAATTTTATTTCGTTGGGATAAAAAAACTTTCCTTTGAGAACATTTGGTTTTTGTTTAATATGTATTTATCAAGTTTTCTTTTAAAGTAAAGTTTTAATTCATGCTCCTTTTTATTTTAAAGGGAGAGTATACTTTAAACAACACCTAAACAGCAATCATTTTAACAATAATAGTTTAAAAATTTTTTTCTAACACTTCAGTTAGGTTTTACCTAAAAAATGACTGACCTTAACTTGGTGTTTTGATTCATATTTCTGTTTCATAACTATTCATGTTCCTAAAACAAGTTCTGCCTTTTATAATTTTTCACAGCTTACAAATTTGATTTTCTTGCCAACTTCCTTCAAAATTAAGGGCTGTCTGTTTCCTTTTTCATTAAAAATAGTAACCGGCTCAATTCACAATGAAGGAAAGTGAACATTGGGATTGTTTAAAAATAAAAACGAAAATTCACCGTTGTAACAGATTTTAAATGAAGTAGGTTATCAAGTGGACTGCTAATTTTGCCTTCCAAAATGTTGGATATTTAACCCTCAGAATAATTAAATATTTGTAATAAAGCAGTTAATTCAAGCAGTTTATTGCTGTAATTTGCAAAAGTACATTGAGCTGCTTTCTTTTCAGCTCATTGATGGGGGAACAAACATTTCTTTAATAAGACTACAGCACATTCTAATTTTGTTGCAAAAGCTTAGATAAGGATCAGGCCCCCTCTGAATCACTGCATTGACCTATGACATTGAAAGTGCTGAAGCTCTTTGGCAAAAGAAGAGTTAGACATTCATTATTATGCACAGGACTTTCCAGTTCTAAAGGGGCTCTGTGCTTTCTCTCAGATAGACTTTGTCTGTTGGAAATGAGAACTGTATTTTGGCAGCAAAGGACCAGAACTGAAGCTACTCTGCAGGCAGACTCATTATGACATAATCCTTCATTAATCCTCATTCTCTATTAATAGATCATGCAGAAGTTTTGCTTTAGTAGATCATCTTCATCAAGGGGCTATGGAAAAGCATTATCGGTGAAATGCCCACCTCTGGTTTTAAGGCTGCTGGTTTGTGTTCATTTTTCTTAGGTGCAAAGATTAAGGGTGAAAATAATCCCTTGGGCTTTTCTTGTATACAAATAACACATGAGCACCTAAAATCTCTTATGTAACTGGAACTTGGAATTTTGGGAGCAAAACTCACCTGGGAGGGAAATTTACCTTTTAGCAATAAAAAAGAAAGGTTCATCAGGCTGAAATTTCCTGTGGTGAGATAAAGGGGTTCTAGTTGTAGAAGCGTGGGAAGAATAACTGAACAGGCCAAGTTCCAAAATTGCTTCAGAAAACAAGTTATTATACAAAATATGTGTGTTGCTAGTTGTTACTGAACAGATTAGTTTAGTCTTGAGAAGGTGAACTTTTTGAGTTGTTTGGGTAGAAGCAGTTTAGAAATACCTATGTGTGCTTGTTCTTCTCAAAATTATCTGACCAGATGGGAGTTGCAACATTCCGTTGTTTGTTAAGTTTCCTTCATACCCCTTCCCAGCATTTTGGGCATCACATAAAGATGTATATAGAGAGAATAAATAAATGTGCTTTGATGGTTGTTTTTTGTTGTTTGTTTGTTTGTTTTGTATAATTTTGTAACATCCTTGGGATCACTGGTGACCCAAAATTTCCCTCAGTAAGCGTGGCTCGTAGTTCAGCCTGGCTTCCTCCTGGAACACCGTGGCGTTCTCCTTTCCTTGACACTGCTTCTGCGTGCCAAAGCTATGGGTCATTTTGACTTATAGGTAGAAAACCTCACTTGAAGATATAGTCCAGGAGGAGATTTTAGTGACATTTCTTTCATTTTTATACCACAGAGCTTGTATATTAAAAATTAAAACATCAGGGGGAGAGATTGGCTAAGTAGTATCTATATTTTCTTAGGGGAGCATTCTAGAAAACTTTTTTTCTATGGTTGGCAGGTGACTGTTCTGGTGGCAATACGCTTTTAGTGTTAACTCACTAATGGGGATTGTGCCTCCATTGGAATTGCCTGGCTGCCCAAGATTGATCCCTAATAGTAATGCCACTAACATTTGTGATGTTAGAAACTAGGGATGCTGCCCAAAAAATGTAGGGACATGTTTTTGTATTGTTTTGCACCTACTTGTGGATTGAATAAAACTCAAGGAAGTTTTAAGGAAATTAATCAGGACCACACAAATTGTAATGGTTCAATTTGGCTTCTAATGCAGGCTTTCTCATCTCCTAATATTTTTTCTTATATTCTACAGTAAATAAAACTAAGATTTATTGAACAACTATTATAATGGGGCCACCTCCATAGGTACTTTACATAAATGACCTAAATTAATTTTAAAGCAATATTCTAAGCTAATCAAGAAAGAATCACTAAGTTAAGTGTTAGATGCGCACCATGTATGTAACCTACTCTCAGATGTTTAGATAATAGATAGATAGATAGATGGAGAGAATGATATAATAAATGTTGCAAAATGCCAAAAATTGGTACTTTGGGTATCTGGGTGAGTATCTTGGAGTTCTATGTATAATTTTCTGCATTATTTTTGCAACTTTCCTGTAAATTTGAAGTTATTTCAAAATAATATTTTTTAATTAAAAAAGAATCCTCTCCCAGTGTGAATGCACGTATATATTTAGGTGAGGAACCTCCGCAGCAATTTCATCTCATATCACAGAAATTACAAACATCCCAGGAGCAGGAGTGAAAAAGAGAGAAAGAGGGGAAAGAGAAGCACTATGCTATAGAACTCTAGCATAAAGGGTGCATTTTATAGTCCCTGGATATTCAAACTGTATTAGAATATCTGAATTTGGAATACCTGAATTTGGAAATGTCTCCAGGCTAAACCAGAGATGGTCAGAAAGCAAGCAAGAAAGGCTTGGAAGGTTAAAATACAGGACCAATGTTTGTAATCTGATGGCCCTCCTTTTGTTTATCTGAAGGAGCTGGTGGTAGATGGGAAGGCAACATAGACTAGATGTATTTAATAGTTAGTTCCCAAAAGGGTGTCTTCACAGAAGCAGGCACTCGTCCTCTTAAGAATTCACCAAATAAGAACTTTGTAGTTGCAATATAGTCACACCAGGATCCACAAAGCTTTCAGTCTGTCAATCTGCCCATGATGGGAAGATTTTCAGAACTGTTTGGCCAGATCTTTACTTATTTGTGTTAACCTGAGGTTTTACTTGGTAGTAATAACTTGTAACAGTTTCTATTTAAGAAGCTTTTACACAAAAAACCATTGTTGCATTACAAGGAAAATATGAATTAGAAAATGCTTCAGAAGTGTATTTAAAATTAAATAAAAATGTGCATCATAACAGTTTGGTCTTGTTTATTTTTCGCTGAGTTTTCTGGTGTTTGGATAATTCTGTGGCACAGACCTCCCCATAAGATTATTGCACATTGTTCCTGGACAGTGTTCATTCTCTACTATATTTTTTTCCTATAGTTGCTATAACAAATTACCACATAAGCAGTAGTTTAAAGCAACACAAATTTATTATCTTACAGTTTTGGAGGTCAGATGTCTAAAGTGTGTCCACAGGGCTGGGTTCCTTTTGGAGGCTCCAGAGGAGAATTTGTTTCCTTGACGTTGTCAGCTCCTAGAGGCTGTCTGCATCCTTTGATTTATGGCCCTTCCTCCATCTTCAAACCCAGAAAGTAGCATCTCATCTTGAAATCTCATTCTCTCTGTCCCTCTGCTGCTGTTCTTGCAATGTTTTCTGTCTCACTCTGACTCCCTCAGCATCCCTCTTACAAAGGCACTTGTGATTACATCAGGCCCACCGAGATAATCCAGGACAATCTAGAATAATCTCCCCACCTCAAGAACTTTAATTTCATCACCTCTACAAAGTCTCTTTGCCATATAAGGTAACATTCCCATTTTCTGGGGGATTAGGGCACGGACATCTTTGGAGGCCTTTATTCAGCCTACCACATCCATTAACCCTCAAGGAAGAATAGGAACCTGTCCTCAAGCAACAAATGGTGCTAAAATCAGTGCTTCTCCACTTTGACTGTGAAGCATTCTAAAATCCCAATACCCAGGCTGCACCTCAGACTAATTTATTATATCAAATATCTGGAAGTGGTTCTCAAGGCATTAGATATTTTTAAAGCTCTAAAATGATTCCAACGTTCAACCAAGTTTGAGAACCACTGATTTAGATGCTTCCTTTTTTAAGGCCCTCCTGGGACATGGACAGGATATATAGAAGGGCCTCAATTTTATCAAACTGACTTCAAAGTTTGTTGGGAGGCAGGGGAAAATGTCTAGAAAAAGACATGATTTACTTGCCCAAAATGTGTTCATTTAGTTTAGCTTTAGGATGTTATAGCCAAGAGGACAGAATACAGAGAAGCTATTTGGTAATTATCAAGTCTAAGAACTATTGATTTAAATTACATAAATCTGTAAAAGAATTTTGTATTCTCTAGATATATAAATTAAAATGTATTTTCTTTTTGGGAATTTTCCTAAAAGAGTGTGAATTCATCTCAATGTCTCATTTGGTATTTGAGTTATAAATCAATTATATTGCATGTTACCCTGTATCTGGAATAGAAATTGGCTTAACCATAAATTATAGGGATTTGAATCCAGAATAATTCCTGTCTTTCTGTGATTGTATTCTTCTGTCTTCAGTTAAAGTTTACCCCACTCTATGGCTAGAAAGATCTGGTGATTTAGAAGGATTTTTGCTGGTTGAAATTTTGGTATTCAGTATATATCCAGTCCCAGACTCATCAAGACCTTTAGCCCTGGCATAACCTCTGGACAATTAGTCCTAAAAAGGGAGAGACAAAGAGAGTTGGGATTAATTTTTACTCCATTGACATGTCTGGTTTGCTCAAGGGTTTTTATGGTTATTTCTATTCCTTAAGAATGGAGAGGAATTTCAGTTGCATATTGGGCTCCACAGATGATAAAGGTTTAAGAGTGTTTAAAACATACAATTAACATAACCCATGAAATGACTGGTTGGTGTTTAGGTTTCAATGCTACAAAGACAATGGATCCTTGGTCCTTAGCTTGTCACATGATAATGCACATGGCGGCCTCTCCCTTCTCTTCTAGGTTCCATTGGTTTCACCTTCTGGCTCCTCCCTGTGTGACTTTCTCTCTCTGTCTGAAATTCATCCTGCTTATAAAGTTTTCCAGTAATAAGGGATGGGGCACACCTTAACTAAAGTAACCTTATCAAAACATGCTACTTGCAGTGGATTCACATCCACAGGATTAATTTCAAGAGCATGTTTTTCTGGGATACGTACAACTTCAAACCTCCAAAAGCAGTAATGAAAGATAGGGACTCACTGTGAAATTGCTTCCTTAAACCCCATCCCAACAAGCAGTGCTACTCCCCAAAGATAACTACAGTACAGTTAATAGTATCTTCTGTTTATCCTTTCTGAAAAATGTCTATCATTCACCAGATCTATAGATCCCTTTTATATTTCCCAAATAGGATCAATCCAAATGATGATGCAATGTTCTAAACCTTGTCTTTTTCACTTAAAAATATATGTTAGAACTCTTACCATATTAGCATTTACAGATTTATTTCATTATTTTTAACAACTACATTGCATTCCTCTTTATTACTTCATCATAATTTACTTAACCTAGTCCTTATTTGGGGGCATTTATGTTATTTCTATCTTCTTGCTACTAAAAACAATGCCACAATGAGCAGCCTTATGAATCTATCTCTGCATAGTTTTTCAAGAATATCAATGGGGTAAATTTCTTGCAGTGATATTACTGGCATAAATTAAGAAATTTCCTAATACTTAGGTTCAAAAGCATGCCAAGAAGCAAATTCTCTCAAATATGGATAGTGGGAGAGCAAAATGATATAAAACTTCTGGAAGGGCAATTTGAGTGTTAACACAATTTAAAATTCACATATAGTTTTATCCAGAAATGTTATTGTCAGAAATTGACCGTATCAATACATAGGAAATTTCTTATTGACATATCCTCTTTTATTATCTCTCTATATTAGAAGTGTTTCAGGTTACTAAAGGTTACCAAGCAATATACCAGAAATGGGTTGGGTTTTACAATAGGGATTTATTAACTTTATGAGCTCACAGTTCTAAGGATATGAAGGTGTCCAAATCCAGGCACCATCAGAAATGCTTCTCCCTGAGCTGCAGCTATGAGTGATCGGGCATATGGCAGCATCTGCTAGTCTCTTCCCTCTCCTCCAGGCCTCAGGTGCTTTTGCTTTCTGGTTAAAGTAGCTTCCTTTCAGCTTCTGTGTTCCACTGATTTCAGCTACTGGCTCCTAGGGACTTCGCTCTCAGCTTCTGGGTTCTTTTCTATCTCTCAAGCTTTTTTCTGTGTCTGTGGCTTTTATTCCTCCATTTATAAAGAACTCTAGTAAGATGACTAAGACCCACCCTGGGTCATGTAATCTAATCAAAAGCCCTTAACTAAAGAATTTACATCAAAATTCACACCTCCAATTGGCTTACATGCACAGAAATGGATTTGCTTTAAGAACAGGATTTTCTAGGGTCCACAAAAGCTTCAAACTGCCACAATTAGGATTAAGAATACTATAGCAGAAAGTAATTTAGAAATTATTTATTCTAATTCCTGAGGTACAAAGAAGCTAGGTTGTATAATGAACAGGAGGCCCAACAGAGCATAGAATAGAAGAGAAGTTCTGTGATACCAGCTAGATATTCTGAAAGAGGTGGATGATTAGACACATTCTTTTCAACTAAGACCTCCATCTCATTTGTAATCATCACTCTATTGCTATCGCTCTTTCTTTTTGTGTCTGTATATGTGATGTTGTTACCTCTACAGCAAAGGTTAGCTCTGTAGGTTTCATATCCCAGGAAACCTTCTCACCAGAGGACAGTTCCCTGCAGAGTGATTGAGGGAAGGAGAGAATAAGAGAGTGACCAGGGCGGTAACCTTCAGGAAAGTGGGTAACCTGGCATTTTTACCTTTATAGGATGGAAATTAGGTAGGGTAAGTTTGTGAGGGCGGTATCCTCAGTGACCAGCACAGGTCCTGATTTATAGTGAGCTTAGTCACTCCAAAAAGGACATGAATCCATCAGTCATAGGATTGTAGAAAGTGAAATATGAGTCATAGATTTCCACAGCTGCTACCACTTGACAGATAGTTGGGTAGCTGTTCAGTCACAGTACCTTCATTTCTGTAGATTTTTTTATTGTCTTTTTTTTTTAAAGATATATAGATCACAAAAAATGTTACACTAAAAATATATAAGAGGTTCCCATATACTCCACGCCCCACCCCACCCACTCCTCCCATATCAACAACCTCTTTCATCATTGTGGCACATTCATTGCATTTGGTGAATATATTTTGGAGCACTGCTGCGTGGATTATAGTGTACATTGTAGTTTATACTCTCTCCCAGTCCATTCAGTGGGTTATGGCAGGATATATAATGTCCAGCATCTGTCCCTACAATATCATTTAGGACAACTCCAAGTCCAAGAGAGAATGTTTTTTTCTCTGAGATTCTTTTTTTATCTCTTTTTTTTCTTCTTTATTTTCTTTTAAATGTTACATTCAAAAAATAAGAGGTCCCCATATGCCCCCCACCCCCGTCACCCCACTCCTCTCACATCAATAACCTCTTCCATCATCGTGGCACATTCACTGCACCTGGTGAATACATTTTGGAGCACTGCTGCAAAATGGTCTACATTGGTCTACACTGTAGTCTACACCCTCCCCCAGTCCACACAGTGGGCCATGGCAGGACATACAATGTCTAGCATCTGTCCCTGCAGCGCCACTCAGGACAACCCCAAATCCTGAAAATACCCCCCACATCATATCTCTTCTTCCCTCTCCCTACCATCAGCAGCTACTGTGGCCACTCTCTCCACATCAGTGCCACAATTTTTTCCGTTATTAATCACAATAGTTCCACAGCAGAACACCAGTAAGTCCACTCTAATCCATACACTATTCCTCCATCCTGTGGACCCTGGGATCTGTAGATTTTTAATATTCAACATCTTAGTGTATGGTATATGCAGCAAACCATAAGCAGGGTATCAACAGGCTATCACACACACACAAAAAGAATTTCTAAGCAAACAAATGGGGAAAATGTCCATCCTTACTTGAAACATAATGAAAACAACCATCCATGAGGGGCCATTTTTTCTTCCAACAGGGAAATAGCAAAACTGTATTTTTTCATAATAATACTTAATGTAATTGAGGTTTCCTTGAATGGGTGCTCATAAGAAAAATAATTGTGGAAAGGCAATTGACAAAATAGACTTAAATGCTGAAACATTTTGGCTCAGTAATCTCACTATTAGGAATTTAGCCTGAGAACACTGTTTAAAAGAAGGAAATTGCTAGAAGTGCTCACATGTTCCTAACAGCTTTATTTTTTAACTAGAAAAATTGAAAGCATCATAAATCCCAACAAGTGAGGAAGAATGAATGAAATTGTGATATATCAAATAGATGATGATTATCAAACCTCTATAACCTCATAAGCAGATATTATAATAAATCTATAAGAGTAAGATTTGAAATTGTACATTGCCAAACTGAGAATGTATGTTTGCATATGAATAAACTCTGGAAAGGAATGTGTATATATCTACATAAATATAGATATAAATACATACACACACATGTATGTATGTGCACACATATACATACACACAGAGACATAGAAAGCAGACTTTGTTTTAGAAAAGAGATATTCAAGGGTTTCCCACTTTTACAACTTTTTGTAATATTTTATTGGATTAAGAAAAATAATAAATTAAACAATAAAAATAACAAAAATAAAAAGGCCTGTAAATATTTTCACTTAACATAAAGTTTTCTCTTGTCAATTCTGTATATATTCTTCTTATTCCTACATAGGATGTGAAGAAAAGATGTATTTTGCTCAATATAATAGTCTTGGGTGGACCCTTTCAGAATTTAAATGCAATGCCAGTGTGCTCTCTTAAAATCTTAAAAGCAAATAAATGGTTGCTTTTTTAAAGACATGAGAAGATGTACAATCATTCAGTATTTCAATATTTCCAGTGTCAGAAAAGCATACTCAGTTTGTGACTGGTCATTCTTTCATTCAGTACATGTTTTTTAAGCCAATATTCTGTTTAGAACAAAAGTCTAACAGCAATGACTGAAAGTGGGGAGACTGGCTAGGAGGCTTTTTCAGTATTGTAGGTGATAGACGATAAGGCCTGAACTAAGTCAACACCAAGAAAAGAAAATGGACAATTTTTTTTTATTATGTGCATTCATTTATTTTTTTTTTCAATTATTGAACACATTTTAACTGAGCACATACTATGGGTTAAGTGTTATCAAGGTAACAGAAATAAAACAAGTCTTTTCCCTGCTTGTCCTCATGGACCTTCCAGTTGTAGAGAACATAGACAACAAACAAATAAGCACCAGTATGGACTTTTGCTTGTGGACAGACAAATTTTTAAAATAGATTGTTTTACTTTGCCAAAGGGGCTGCCAATGCCAAGTACCAGAAAAATGTTGGCTTTATAAAGGGTATTATTTGGGGTAAAAGCTTACAGTTTCAAGGCTGTCAAAAGTCCAGCTCAAAGTACCATAAGAGGTGCTTACTCACCAAAGTCAGCTGCCCCCTGGTGAAGCAAGATGGCGGGCGATCTCCGCCTAGTCTCTGCCTTCTCCTCCAGGATACTGTCTCCCAGAGTTCAGCTATGGGCAACCAGAAACAGGGCCTCCCCTCTCAAGCTTGCCTGTTCTGCTTTCTTCCCAATTTTAGCTGCAAGCTAGCAGGCATATGGCTCATCTCTCAGGGTCTCAGCTATTTTAGCATCTCCTTTCTGTCATATGGCAGGATCAAAAATGACAAAGCTCTCTTTTCCTGTGTGTCTCCATTTTCTTTATCAGACCTAGCAAGAGGCTGGAGACGCAACCTGAGTTACACCTTACCCAAGTAGTCCAGCAGAAAAATGTGTCACACACATAGGAATGGAACAATTCACAATTATAATCTTTCTTTTTGGTATTCATAAAATAATCTCAAACAGTCACACAGATCAACAATTGTTACTAATGAGAGCTCCTTGTTTTTTATATTTACTCTTCAGATAAACTTAAATGACACCTGAAAATTTTTCCATAATACTTTAGAATAGTATTATTTTGACTTTGAAGACATAAACTCATTTAAAATGCTTGGTTTGTATGTTCTTTAGCTATATAAAAGTGTTTTGTTTTGTTTTGCTTATGTTTATACTCCATAGCAGATGTCACATATTCAAATAACTTTAGGATCCAGGGAGTGAAAATAAGTGAAACAAGGATAGGCTAGTAAAATCAACTGCCAGAAATACAATTATCTTTCTTTTTTTTTATTTTAAAGAAACTTTAGATTACATGAATGTTATATGAAAAAAATAGGAGGTTCCCATATGCCCCACTCACTCCCCCAACCACACTTTCCTGCATCAGCAACATCCTTCATTAGTGTGGTACATTTGTTACAATTGATGAACACATATTGAAGCATTTACCACTAACCATGGATTATAGTTCAAATTACAGTCTACACTCTGTCCTGCACTATTTTGTAAGTAATACAAAATATATAATGGCCTGTATCTGTCATTGCAACATCATTCAGGACAATTCCAATATCACAAAAATGCCCCCATATTATACCTGTTTTCCACTCTCCCTCCCCTCAGACCCTCTTGGTGGCCACTGCCTTTTTATCAGTGATACAAGTTCTTCCATCGTTAGAATAACAATGCCTATAGTAGAATAATTGTAAGTCTACTTTAGTCCATTGTTCAGTCCCCAATCCTGAGTATGCCCACTCTGCCTCTAATTGAGAGGGGGCTTAGATGCCATGGGGCAGATGGATAGAACCATCTTACCTGCAGTTGCAGACTCTCTCTGTTCCTTGGGATGGGTGTTGTCCCTCATCATCGCCTTGTTAGTTGTCCTGGGTGAATCCAATGAACTGGAGAGTAGGTGTTGCAACTCTGCTGAGTTGTCAGGGCCCAGCTGGCACAGGAACAGACCAAAGATTTAAGTCTATTGGACATACACCTATCAAGTATAGTACTAACTATAATTTCGAATAGAAATTACCCTCTTCTAATTAGCTTTCTTTATAAACAATAGGGAACAGTGGGAACTGTAGCAAACTGAAAAATATATGCCCTGATTTAGATTACCATGTAGGAATGTGGCCCTTTACCAAATCTCTTTTTCAAAAAAAAAGTGGAAATATGGATTTCTTAGTTTGCTATTTATACTATGACAAATATCACAAACTGGTATTTACTGCCTCATAGTTTTGGAGGCTTGAAGTCCAACACTAAGGTATCACCAGGCCACACTTTCTCCCAGTATCTGTAGCTTTCAGGTGATTGCTTGCCAAGAATACTTGGACTTCCTTGGCTTGTAGATGCATCTCTGCCTCTATCACATCTCTCTCCTTCTCTGGCTTCTCTTAACTGACTGCTTCCAAATTTCCTCTGCTTATAAGGACTTCAGCCATATTGGATTAAGACCCTCCATGATTCCATTTGACTCCAAATAGGATATTTGAAGATCCTTTTTACAGAGTTCACACCCACAGGACCAGGGGTTAGAAATTTAACATGTCTTTGTGAGGTACGTGATTCAACATACCACAGCAGTATTTTCTGTAGTGATTTCTGATTCTTAAATGTTGCCTGAAATTTAAAAAGGAAAACACAGTCACAGAATTTTCATTATAGCACTCTTCAGAATTGTGGAGAACTAAACATGATATAAATTAAGATAATGGTTAAATAAACTCTGGTTCATTAACTTAAAAAAAAAAAAACTGCACAGACCAAACAACACATATCTCAAGACTCTGAATCAGGCGTAAGGGCTTCTAGTTTGTGATCCATGCCATAAAGCTTATAGAACATTCTTCTTGAAAATGAAAAAAGTGCATGAACTGTTGGGTAGCTTTTTGGGCCATTTGTGAAGTTATCTTTCTTCTTAATGCCTTACATACTTAAAACATCCCTTTTTAGTAACCTCGGCATATTGTGCAAACTTCAGCTCATTCCATTCCAAATTAAATCATCCCAGTGCTAATCATAAAGATCTGTGCCAATCTATTATTCTTGTTATTGCTGCATATAAAGACACCCCAAAATTTAGTGTTTTAAAAGCAACAATTTATTATTGCCTCTTATAGTTCTGTCAGTGGACTAGGATCACCTGAATGGTTCTCACTTGGGGTCTCTCATGCAGTTGCACAGTTGCAGTCAGATGGTCACTGGGCTGGAGTCTAAAAAGTTTACCTACAGGGACAAGACTCTCATGTCTGGTACCCAAATTGGGATGTCTCAACCAGCTGGTGCCTGGTGGGGCATCTCCCTCACCATGCACCTTGTCCAGTGGTTGGCTGAAGCCTTCTCACAACATGGCAGTCTCAGAGTAGTTGAACTTGCATGACATCTGGCTTCCATCAGAGCAATCATGCCAAGAGGCCTAGGCAGGAAGTGACCAAAAGTTCCAGGATGTCACATCCACGGAACTCAATCAAATCACTAACTCTAGGCAACGTCTGGGAAAGATGGCAGAGTAGGGAATGCCAGGGCTCAGTGATTCCTCCAAAACAACTATTAAACAGGCAGCAACTATTTGAAACAACTATTTTGAAACTCCAGAGGCCAAAAGAACACTATTTAGCATCCAGGGAAAAGCAGGAGGAAGAGACTGATGAATTACGGTAAATAATTGTAAATTGCTCTCTCTGTATTATGGCCACCAGCAGAAAGGCCCCCACTCTCACAGCAGGCTGCAGTGGGGCCCAGTCCCTGGCTAGCTGCTGCTGACAGAAAGGGATATCAAAATCCTCTTCCACAAGAGCAGCAATGTGCATGGCTGATCACTGATCTTTCGATTAGCAACTTTAAATCCCTGGGTCCTGGTCATGACGGGCAGCCATTGATTCAACCCTCCCAGGACAGTGGCAGAGATGGTGGAGGTTTAAAAATGCAGGGCTTCCTCAGGGCTGTGGGGGAAAGTTAGCTGAAGTGCTGCATATACTGGGCAGGCCAGGGAAGCTCAGCTTTAGGGGAAGTTTTTGACACCCTTCCTGATATCCTCCTCCACAGAGCACTTTGGAGAAGATCTGCACCCCCTTATGGGATGCAGTCAAGGCAAAGCTGAAGGGAAATTTATATCTCTAAATGCTTACATTTTTTAGAAAAAGAAAGCCTTTTTCACTAAGGCAGTAAGCCTGTGCCTCTCCCAAAGCCAGCCAAAGAAAAGGCTTTGAAAACCAAGAAGACAGTACTGAGAGGCGTCCACAGGCACACAAAAAAAGAAGATCCTCATGTCACCCGCCTCCCCTCAGCCTAAGTCGCTGCATCTTGGAAGACAGCCCAAAAATACTTGGAAAAGTGCCCCCAGGAGAAATGAGCTTGACCATTACGCCATCATCAAGGTTGCCCTGACCACTGAGTCAGCCATGAAGCGTATTGAAGACAGCAACACATTTATATTCATGGTAGATGTCAAGGCCAACAAACACGAGATCAAACAGACTATGAGGAAGCTGGACGGCACTGCTGAGGCCAAGGTCAACACCCTGATCAGGCCTGATGGGGAGAAGAAGGCCTATGTTCCACTGGCTCCTGACTATGATGCTCTGCATGTTGCCAACAAAATTGAGATCATCTAAACTGAGTTCAGCTAGCTAAGTCTAAATATCAGTTTTTAACCATTAAGGAAAAGAAGATAGACTTCAAATCATAGACTCAATCTCAAACTAGAAGAACTAGAAAAAGAAGAGCAACTGAACCCAAAGCAAGCAGAAGCACTCCACAATTAGAGTGGAGATAAATGAAATTAAAAAAAAAAAAAAGATAGACTCAACAACCAAAAGTTGGTCCTTTGAAAATATTAACAGAATTAACACACCTTTAGTTAGACTGACAAAGAACAGAAGAGATGATGCAAATAATGAACATCGGAAATAAAAAGGGGGATATTACTACCAAGCCCATTGAAATAAAAAAGATGGCAAGTGGAAACTGTTAACAACTGTGTGCCAATAATTAGATAATCTAGATTACATGGACAAATTCTTAAAAAAACACAAATAACCTATCCTATCTCTAGTAGAAATAGATCTCAACAGACTGACAACAAGACATTGAATCAATAATCAAAAACCTCACAACAAAAAGAAGCCCAAGACCAGAAGGCTTCACAAGGGAACTCTACCAAACATTCCAAGAAGAATTAATACCAGTTCTGCTCAAACTCTTCCAAAAAATTGAAGAGGAGGGAACCCTCCTTAACTCATTCTATGAGGCCAACATCACCCTCATACCAAAGCCCGATAAAGATACCACAAGAAAACTATAGACCAATATCTTTTATGAATATGATGTAAAAATCCTCCACAAGATACTAGCAAATTTAATCCAACAGTATATTAAAAGAATTATACACCATGATCAACTGGGATTTACTCCTAGTATGCAGGGTGGTTCAACATAAGAAAATCAATTAATGTACTATATCACATTAATGAAATGCAGGGGAAAAAAACACGATCATCTCAATTGAGGCAGAAAAGGCATTTGGAAAAATACAGCTCTCTAGGGCGTCCGTCTACCACATGGGAGGTCCGTGGTTCAAACCCCGGGCCTCCCTGACCCGTGTGGAGCTGGCCCATGCGCAGTGCTGATGCGCGCAAGGAGTGCCCTGCCATGCAGGGGTGTCCCCGGCATAGGGGAACCCCACATACAAGGAGTGTGCCCCGTAAGGAGAGCTGCCCAGTGCGAAAGAAAGTGCAGCCTGCCTAAGAATGGCACCACCCACACGGAGAGCTGACACAACAAGACAATGCAATAAGAAAAGAGACACAGATTCCCGTGCCACTGACAACAGAAGCGGACAAAGAAACAAGACGCAGCAAATAGACACAGAGAACAGACAACCGGAGTGGGGGGGGAAGGGAGAGAAATAAATCAATAAATAAATCTTTAAAAAAAAAAGAAAGAAAAATACAGCTCTCTTTCTTGATAAAGAAACGCTTTGAACACTGGAATAGATGGAAATTTCCTCAACATAATACAGGGTATCTATATGAAAAGCACACAGCCAACATCATACTTAATGGTGAAAAACTGGAAACTTTGCCTCTAA
This sequence comes from Dasypus novemcinctus, assembly GCF_030445035.2. Lineage (NCBI taxonomy): Eukaryota > Metazoa > Chordata > Mammalia > Cingulata > Dasypodidae > Dasypus > Dasypus novemcinctus. The sequence continues at coordinate 55,985,400 of NC_080676.1, forward strand.
AATCAGGAACAAAACAAGGATGCCCACTGTCACTACTGTTTTTCAACATTGTACTGGAAATTCTTGTCAAAGCAGTCAAGCAAGCAAAAGAAATAAAAGGCATCCAGGTTGGAAAGGAAAAAGTAAAACTTTCACAATTTGCGGATAACATGATCCTATATTAGAAAATCCTAAAAAATCCACAACAAAGCTCCTAGAACTAATAAATTAATTCATCAAAGTTCTGGGGTAAAAAAGCAACACCCAAAAATCTGTAGTACTTTTATATACAAGCAATGAACAATCAGAAGAAGAAATCAAGGAAAACATTCTATTCTAATAGCAACTTAAAAAATCAAATATCAAGGAATAAAGCTTACCAAGGATGAAGAGGAGTTGTACACAGAAAACTGCAAAACATTGCCAAAAGAAATTAAAGAAGACCTAAATAAATGGAAAGATATACCATGTTCCTTGATTGGAAGACTAAATATCATTAAGATGTAAATACTACTGAAAGCAATTTATAGATTCAAGGCAGTCCAAATCAAAATTCCATAAACCTTCTTTTCTGAAATGCTAAAGCCAATCATCAAATTTATGTGGAAGGGTAAGAGGTCCAAAATAGTTAAAGCCATCTTGAAAAAGAAGAACAAAGTTGGATGACTCATACTTCCTGATCTTAAAACTTCTTCCAAAGCTACAGTAACCAAACAGCCTGGTACTGCCACAAGGGCAGACATATAAACTAATGGAATAGAATCAGAAATCAACCCTCAAATTTATGGCCAACTGATTTTTTGACAAAGTGGCAAAGACAACTGAATTTGGAAAGAAATGTCTCTCACCAAATGATGCTGTGAAAACTGATCTCCATTTGTAAAAAAAAGAAAGAAAAAGAAGAGGAGCCCCACCTAACACTATATACAAAAATCAACTCAAAAAATGGATCAAAGGTCTAAATATAAGAGCTGTAACTATCTAACTCCTAGAAGAAAACCTGGAGAGGCATCTTTAGACCCTGTATAATGAAATGGTTACTTACACTTTACACCTAAAGCACAAGCAACTACAGAAAAAAAATAGATAAATGGGGGGATCTCATCAAAATAAAAATCTTTTGTTCTTCCAAAGACTTTATCATAAAAGCAAAAAGGCAACCAACACAACAGGAGAAAATATTTGGAAACCTCATATCTGATAAAGGATTAATATCCAGAATATATAAATAAATCCTTCAACTTAACATCCAAAAGACAAACAATCCAGTTAAAAATGGACTGAAAGAGACTTGAATAGACATCTCTCCAAAGAGGATATACAAATGGCCAGAAAGCACATGAAAAGATGCTTAACATCAGGGAAATGCAAATCAAAACCACAATGAGTTACCATTTCATACCCTTTAGAATGGCTACTATTCTACAAATGGAAAATTAAAAGCGTATGTAGAAAGGGTAAGGAGAAATAGGAACATCATTCATTGCTGGTGGCAATGTAAAATGGTTCAGCCACTGTGGAAGACAATTTGGTGGTTCCTCAAAAAGCTAAGTATCAAACTACCATATGTCCAGCTCTCCAATACTAGATACATACCCAAAAGAATTGAAAGCAGGGGCTCAAACAGATATTTGCCCTCCATAGCATCTTCATAGCAGCATTATTCACAGTTGTCGAAAGATGGAAGCAACCCAAGTGTCCTTCAGCCAAGAACAGATAAATGAAATGTGATATATACATAAAATGGAGTATTATTCAGCCATAAAAAGGAATGAAGTCCTGATACGTGCAACAATGCCGATGGACCTGAGGATATTATGCTGAGTAAAATAAGCCAGACACAAAAGTATATGATCTCACTGATTTGAAACAATTGGAATAAGAGAACTCATGGAGTCAGAATCTACAATGTAGGTTACCACGATAGGGAATGGGAAGTTAAGGCTTCAAATGTACAGGGTTCAGGGTAGTGGGTATAGTTCAGTGGTTTGAGCCCTTCTTCCTGTGTACACGGTCCCAGGTTCAATCCCTGGTACCTCCTCCTAAAAGAAAAACTGTATAGTGTTCTTATTTGGAATGATGGAAATGTTTTGATAAAGGATGGTGGAGATGGTAGCACAATATTGTGAATGCAATTCACAGCACTGAAATTTGAACATGATTAAAAGGGAGATGTTAGATTGTATATATGGTAACAGAATAAAATTTTTTTTAAAAAAATCCATGAAAGTTTACTACACAATGAACCCTAAGGTAAAGCATGAACTTTAATAAATATTTACAATTATAAAAATGTGCTATCGTCAATTGTAACGAATGTTGCACACCAAAGCAAGGTGTTGGTGGTGGGATGGTTTAAGGGAATCCTGTATTTTATGCATAACTGCTCTGAAAACCCACACATTCTCTAATAAAGGGGTCGGGGGGGGGGATCACTAACCTGGACCAGATTCATGGGAAGGGGAATTAGATTCCACTTCTCAGTGAGAGGAGTGGCAAAGAATTTTGGCCGTCTTTAATCTGCCACATCCTCCTTTCTTCTCCTATAAACTTGTTTTGGAATCTGAGCTCATGAAAGTTTCTCAACAGCTATATTATTTTCTCTTCTTCTATTTTTAAAATGCCAATCTCTTTTCTTCCAATGATAGTGTTCTTAGTTTCGGTGATTTTCTTGCCTTTTTTTTAACCAATCTTTTTTTCTGTTATGATCTCCATCCATAGAATAATCTAGATCTTGTATCCTAACTTTTAAAAATCCCTTTTCATGAATTCTAAAGCAGTGCTTCTCAAATGTTAACATGTGTGTAAGTCACCAGATGATCTTGTTAAAATGCAGATTATGTTTCTGGAGCTCTGGGGCCTGAGATTTTGCATTTCTAACAAACTCTCAGGTGATGCGATATTGCTAAGCCTCAGATCATACTTTGAGTAGGAAGGGTCTAGAGCATCCTATCTAAGTCCTACATTGCTTCGGCCACTTTTTTTTCCATGCCACTTTACCAATCAGTTTTTTCGGGGGAAAGCATACAGTCCAGAATGATACTATTTCCTAAGCTTTATCAATTTTCTTAGTGATATAATTGGAAACGAGTCAAACCAAGATTTTATCACACTAATTTTATTAATGCTCTGCTTAGTTAAATATATGCTCAGGTGGCTATAGTTACCTAAACCATGAATATGTCTTGTCACTGTGACTATTTTATCATCTATAGATATTGATAAAATAGCACAGCTTAGAACAGCACATAGCAGTGGTGTGCAGTACATATAATTAATTTCATTCTGTAGATAAGGAAAGAGGATCAGAGAGGAAAAGTAAGTTGACCCAAGTCAAACAGCCAGGAAGTAGTAGAGGTTGCCTCCCTCATTTGGATCATTAGTCCCTGATCTGTATAAAATTAAACAGAAAAATATCCTTTAAGGATTTGTAAGACAAGCACTGTTTAGCTATCCATCACAAGAATCAAAATTTCAAACACACAACACCCCTAAAGTCTGGTAGAATAAAACTCAAGACAGGTTTCTGGGTATCTGGAAAATAAAAGCTATCCGTTTGGACTTAAGAAAGACCATTCTTGATCTCTTTTGTGTCACTAGCTATGTATGAATGACAAAATACCCTCACTTCCCCAGTTCCCCAAAACAGCTATAATGACATGAGCAACTTCTAGTCCCCCCTCCCATGGTCCGCAAGAACAGGCTTAGGTGTAGTGATGGCATTGTCATGTTGAAGTTGTACTGAGAGCTTTTCTTCTTTGTTGAACATCAAGAATCAGGTCTGGGGGAAATCTGTAAGCACTATAATTAACTTCAATTTTAATTTCTGGGTGTCTTTTTTTCTCCTAGCTGCTGCCAAAGTTCTCCTTCAGTCCCATCAGTTAGAGCAGCATTCATGAAGCTCAGGCCAGACTCGCGTTGGCAATTTTTATGAGGTTTCAGGGTGATGTGCTTGGGCTCTTCTGGGAAACTTAAAACCAAAATAAAATATGGTTTGATTGTATTAAAAAAAAAAAAAAGGGTGGGGGGGCACCATTGTAAGAAACCAGTTTCTATTTCTCAGTTTGCGGGAAACTTTGGAGGGGTTACATTTTTTTTAACATGTCTTGGTCTTTAAAGTATTTTTGGTATATATTCAATCTTTTAGTTCAGTTTCTCTGGATTTTATTTATTTTTAAAATTCTTTCTTTTGCTATCAATATGCCTTTTCTCCACATATATTTTCATGTAGGTGTATGTGTATTTGTTCTGTTATATAAATGGAAAGCACCGAAAGGTATAAAAATATGTATTCCTCTACCTACCTCAATGCCGTTTAAAGCCTTTGCTCCTTTTAAAATCAACATACGTTGATTTTGGAAGCCACATTTCTTACCTATTCTCATGCTTTATTATCGTCAAGTTAATAGTGGACCAGATAGAACAAATGGAATGAAAATAGAATCTGTTAGAGGAATTAAGCTTAAAAGCCTAGTGGCTAATTTGTTGTAAGGAGAGAATAGGATAAGGGTCCTGTTGACTGATCAAAGGCTAGAAGGTATCAAGTTCTATTTTAATATTTAGTGAGTATGAATATGCATGGTATATTGGTGTTATTTGGTATTGAAGAACATACAAAACATGATTTCCATCCTCCAGATGCTCAGTCTAGACAGAGAAACAAATAATATGAAAAAAAGAAAGAGCAATGCTATGGGACATAGGAAAGAGATTTCTTCCAATGGAGGTAGAGGAGATTGGGAAAAGCTCATGGAGATGATTGCATTTGAGCCAAAACTTAAAGGATGGACAAGAATTCAATAAACACCAGTGAATGGAAAGGATAGTTTGAGAGAAAAAAATAGCTTATGCTACTGTCATCCACATACTTATGGAAAGCATATTTGTCCTTCCCATAAGTCCTCTTGACTGAAAATCACTGTAACAGGACTTAGAATTTTGTGTTCATTCACAGGTGGGAGGAAAGATGTTTTATTTTCCTTCCTGAGCTTCGTAGCAATGTGTCCTATATAGCCTTCCATTATTTTTTCAGGTATTGCCTTGATTTCTGTATTCTTTAAACTGTAAACGTCTATCCACGTATAGATAAGTTTGTGTTGTGAATCTGAGATGGATAACACAGTTTATTTAGTCAGGACATATTGAAAGCAGAATATAAGTCATAACATGTCTTTTCTTCTCCTTGCTCAGTTTATCATTTTTTTAAAAAAATTATTGAAATATATCACTCATACATAAACATATATAAACAATAAATGTATAATAGTTGTGAACTTACAAAACAAACATATGTAACATCAAACAAACATATATAACATCTCACCCCACCACCAATAACTGGCATTGTTTTTAAACGTTTTTAAGTAATGATTAAAGAGCATTGTCAAAATATTACTACTAAACAAAGTATTTTCCCCTAACCAACCCGATTATTATCTTTATATCATTTATATATGAACGTACATAAACAATTAAGTGCAAGTTGTGAACTTACAAAGCAAACATGCATAACCTCATACAGGGGTCCCATACATCAACCCTCCACCAACACTATGCATTGTCCTGAGATGTTTGTTACAAACTATGAAAGAACACTTACTACTAATCATAGTTCTTATCTAACATTTGGTGTGTTTTTCCCCCAACCAGTGCTATTATTATTTTTTAAATATATTTTTAATGACAGAAGTTGTAAACTTATATAACGATCATGCACATGTGCAGAATTCCCAAACAACACCCCTCCATCAACATACCACAATGTGTTGTGTCATTGTTACAGATAAAATAATATCATCTGATTATTGCCATGTTCATGGTATACATTTGGCTCACATTGTCCGTACTGCCTCAGTATCAACACAGTACATCTTTCACACAGATGCAAGAATATTATATTATTACTACTAACCACAGTCCATAGGTCACTCCAGCTGTATTTTTCCCATACTTCTTCACATTCCCAACACCAGCTGTAGTGATATACATTTGTTCTAGCTAACAAAGGACAATCTTGCATCTGTACCATCTACCACAATTCTCACCCACCACTTGGTTTACTGTGCTATCCAGTTCCTAGGTTATTCTCAACCATTCTGTCAATTGGCATTTATATAACTAGACTACCATTTTCAATCACATCCCCATTTATAAACTAGCTGTTACTCACTGTGTTACCATCCACTCTATACATTTCCACAATTAAAACTTCTCCATACATTAAACATCAGTAGTCCACTCAGTCCTTCTCTTATCTCCTTTAAGAATCCACCACCTACCACCAGGTCTTGAAAATATTTTCCTATCATTTCTTCTAGAAGTTTTATGGTTCTTGCTTTTATTTTTAGTTTTTTTTATCCATTTTGAGTTAGTTTTTGGATAAGGTATGAGATAGGGGTCCTCCTTCCTTCCCTCAGCTATGGCTGTCTAATTCTTTCGGCACCATTTGTTGAATGGATTGTTCTGCCTCAGCTGTGTGAGTTTGACAGGCTAGTCAAAAATCACTTGACCATATCTACAAGGGTCTGTTTCTGAACCATAAATTTGGTTCCATTAGTCTGTTGTGTCTGTCTTTAGGCCAGTACCATGTTGTTTTTATCACTACAGGTAGATATTGTGATTTAAAGCCTGGAGATGAGGGTTTACTTTTCCTTTTTACAAGTGTTTCTGGCTATTCAGGACTCCTTACACTTTCAAATAAATTTAATGATCATGTTTTCAACTTCTTCTTTAATGCTTGGATTGTATTAAATCTGTATATCAATTTGATATTTAGCCTTCCAATCCATGAGCGTGGAATGTTCTTCCAGTTATTTAGGGCTTTTTTGATTTAACATTGAGTTGCTGTTTTCTGAATACAAGTGCTTTACATCATTGGTTAAGTTTATTCTTGACTATTTCAGTTTTATCTGTCCTATTTCATTTTCACCACTCTTTTGACACTTTTAGTTACTTTTATTGATATAATCTTCATTTCTAGACTCTCTTCCAGGACCCTCTCTCCTGTCTTTTCTTTTCAGGCTCTAACACACCCTTTAGCATATCCCGAAAATCTGGTCTCTTGCGCAGAAATTCTCTAAGTTTCTGTTTTTCTGTGAATATCTAATATCCCCCTCATTTTTGGAAGACAGTCTTGCTGGATATAAGATTCTTGGCTGGAAGTTTTTCTCTTGTCATATCTTAAATATATCAGACCACTGTCTTCTTGCCTCCATGGTTTCTGTTGAGAAATCAGCACTTAATCTTATTGGATATCCCTTATATATTATGCATTGCTTTTCTCTTGCTGCTCTCAGAATTCTCTCTTTGTCTTTGGCCCTGGACATTCTGATGAGTATGTGTCTTGGAGTTGGTCTATTAGGATTTTTTTGGATGGGAGTATGTTGTGCTTCCTGGACAGGGATATCTATGTCCTTCAATAGGGTTGGGAAATTTTCTACCATTATTTCTTTAAATATTCCTTCTGCCCCATTTCCCTTCTCTTCTCCTTCTGGGACAACCACGACACATATGTTTGTATGCCTTTTGCCGTCATTTAGTTCCCTGAGACCTTGTTCAAATTTTTCCATTCTTTTCTTCATCTGTTCTTTTTATGTTCACTTTCATTTCTTCAAGCTCCTCATTTCTCTCTGCCTCCTCAAATCTGCTCTTATATGATTCCAATGTTTTTTTAAATTTCATTGATTGCACCTTTCATTCCCATAAGATCTGCTATTTTTCTATGTATGCTTTCAAATTCTTCTTTGTGCTCATGCAATGTCTTCTTAATATCCTTAATCTCTTTAGCCATCTCATTGAATTTATTAAGGAGATTTGTTTGAACATCTACAATTAGTTGTCTCAACTCCTTTATGTCATCTGGAGGCTTATCTTTTTCCTTTAACTGGGCCATAGCTTCCTGTTTCTTGGTGTGGATTGTAATTTTTGGTTGGTGTCTTCGCATCTGGCTTACTAGAATATTTTTTCTGGGTGCAGTTTTTCTCTCTAGTTTAGGGCTTCCTATCATTTCTGCTTTGCTGGTTATGCAGTAGGAGCCAAGCAGGTAGTTGGTGTTGTAAGCTGTGGAGGCTCAAGCTGCCCTCATTGCACCAGGGACTAATGAAACTTCTTTCAACTTTCTCCCTTGCTAGGGGTAGGGACAGAGTCCCAACTGTGTGGAATAATCCACATTCAGGCCTAGACTGTAGTTGCCCAGAGAGACTAATGGAGCTTCACATCCCTTTCTCCCCTGCCTGGGGCAGGGATGGAGCTGCAGGTATGGGCAGCAATCTATGCAGTACAGGTCCAAGATAACTGCAGTTGCCCTGGTAGACTTCTGATTTTCAGTCTATGCTGAAACTATGGCAAAGTTCCCTGCAGTTACCTGTATAGGCTGGTGCAGGGCTCCTCAGCCTCCTGCCTGCCAGAGGCAGGGCTGAAGCCTAGGCAGGCTGCCAGCTGATCTGTGTGAAAGAAACTGTCAGCACGGCTTCCCCTCAGGCTGGGGATGGAGGTCAGAATGGTGGCTGCTGGCCTCTTTCTGACTTGGGCTGGTTCTCACCCCAGTTGTTCCCAGGGTTATATCTTAGCCAGCCAAGTCTTCCAATCGGTAGCTGAAATCAGTAGCCAACCGTCTCCTTCTCCCTTGTTTCTGGGAAATGGAGCTTCCAGTTCCCGTCACAGAACAGCTCCTGGGGCAGCTTGGGCCGCCAGAGTAGGATGATCACAGTTCTCCGTGGCTTGGCTGGCAATTTCCCAGAGAGGCTGGTGCAGGTCCCTGCAGCTTCCTCCCTGCTGGAGGTGGTGCTGGGGCCTAGGCTAGAGCTGCAATCTGATCTGGATGGGAAGAAGCCGGTCCCCACCAGCACTGGGATTTTTAGTCCATCCCACTTCCCTTCGTGTCGGGCACGGAGTTAAGAAGGCAGCTCCCGGCCTCTTTCTAACCTGGACAGGCTCAAACTTTAGCTGTTCTCAGGATCATACTGTAGCCCACTGAATTTCCTCATCAGTAGCTGAAGTTGGTGCCCAGCCGTCTCTTCCTCCCCATTTTTGGGAAGTAGAGCTTTCAATTCCAGCCACGGGAACAGCTCCCGAGGCAGCTTGTGCCTGCACTGGAGGATGGGCACTGGCCTCCAAGGCATGGAGCGCTCTACTTATGAGTCTTCTCTGCAGACGGACATCTCCTTACACTTCCCCAAGGACGTTCCAGGATGCTCTTCTGGCCTCCTGGAGCCCCCAAACAGGTGCTTCAGCTAGCTCCAGAGAGCTCTGGGTGTTTGCTAACTGCCCTGTAGCAGGAGCTGACTCTAGGAGCTCCTTACTCCACCACAATCTTGCTGGTTCTCTCATTTACTTTTTATTTTATTCCATCTTGTAGTTCATATAGAATGTCACCATTTCTATTATTAGAGCTACAAAAGACACTGATCATAAGTATTATCTTTGAATTAATTTATCTTGAACTTAAATTGCCATAATCTGAATTTTCTCTAGGCCCAAATGTGAATATCTGTTTTGTTTTATAGATGACATCAGGTTGAAATTCAGGGTCATTATTTTCTCACTATTTCATGCTGGCATTTCATCTGATCCAATCTGTATCCATTTTATGGTCTTCAATTATTCCCTTTGTATTGTGGATATCACAGATTTTTAGGACTGTTGATCATTCTAAATTTTTGCAAAGTGCCTAAATCTCTGAATCTGTCCCTTTAATAGAGTATCAATTAATTAATTAATCCTTTAGAAAGTTTTGAAGACTTTGAACTGATAGAAATTGGGGGCTATTCCCTGGCACTCAGAAGTTTTTCCTTAACTTCCTCACTTTAAAAATCAGATTTTTGACAGTAAGGAAATTTTGCTTTGCTGAAGTTAAAGAAAGAATTACTTAATCTTTAATAGCTCTTTCTAGGCTTACATTTATTTATTAGCTTAAGAGCCAGAAGTCCTTATTTTTAGGAAAATGTATCATTTTTTGCTGGTCTTATAAAACTATATTTCAAATAACTACATTGTTTAAGGTGACTATTCATGTGCATATTGAACATATCACAGATCACAGAAAACTCATCTGAATAGGGTAGCTAGATTCTGTTTTCACCTTCACTTTATACTGTTTTTCAAGATGTGAAGGCAATACATTTTTCTTTTGCCTCCATCTGCTTTCCCACCCCCTTTTTCTCTCTCTTTTTTTTTTCCTCACAGCATGGAAACCACAGTTACAGCTTAGCCTGTTTTGCTTATGGAACTGTGCCAGAAGCAGTTTTGAAGGTGTTTTAAAAATGAAGACATCTGGCAGCTGGCATACTTACAATTCATTTGCAAAAGACAAGTTGCACGCTGCTGGAATTTTCAACTGAAGGTCACGCACCAGGTAAGGAAGCAGTCAGGTGGATTTGGTGTATGGGAAGCCACACACTGAAAAATTGTTGGCTCCGTAAAGTTAGGGTGAGCTAAATCAAGAGGCGTGTTTGTTTCCTTGTCCCACACCCACCCTCTTGTCACAATGCCCCTTTAAAAGAAGTAAAAAAAAAAAAAAAAATCCAAGCCAAGAAAATTGACGGTGAATCACAAGGCTGTGACAAGTCAGCAGAAACCCTGGCAATTAGGCAAGAGGAAAGGGTGAAGGGGGTGGGGATAAAAAAGATGAAAAACAGAATTTGACATAGTGTTGGACAAACATGTTCTTGTCAATTGAGTGGACCAGTTTTTCAGAAAGAAATAGCCTAAGGGATAATGGGTTTACAGCTCAGCACATTACTGAATTGCTAACAGTACGCCCATGAATGCTCTCTGACTGAAGATTTGCTTAATGTTTCATAGCATTAATGTAGTATTTGGGGTTTTCTGTTTTAAGGTCTTTTCTTCTAAGTGGGAGTCACTAAATATTAGTGACAATACTTTCAAAATCAATTGGTCTGTGTGATTTTACACTAACGTCAAATGAGACTATGGTTTTGCTTTGCTGAAACAAGGAATTTAATATGGAAACGTGAGTTACATGAGAGTTACATAAGCTTACACTTGACCCTTCCTTACAGAGCGAGGGAGGAAAATCATTTCACCATAGTGACAACCTCTCTCTGACACCCTTTAGCTACTGTAAAAGTACCGTGGGCAGTGTTGGACATATAAGCGTAGAAATAGATGTTTATAAAAGAAATAATTTTAGATTATTTGATATTATTTAGATTAATAAGATTAGATTATTTAGATTATTGCATTGATATTCAATGCAAAAATTCTGGAATTTTCCCCTTCTGTCCTTATAAGTTCAGGCCAACTACCTTAAAAGAGTGCTCTTGTCTTCCACTCAAAATACTAGGTAAGGAGGTAATTATCTAAAGGAGGAGGAAGAAAAAGCATTACAGTTACACTTCTTTTCTCTTATTATTTTTTTATTTTATTAGAGAAATGGTAGGTTTACAGAAAAATCACGCTTGAAATATAGAGTTCCCGTATACCTCCCTATTATTTACACCTTGCATTAGTGTGGTACATTTGTTACAATTTATGAAAGAACACTTTTATAATTGTACCATTAACTGTAGCCCATCGTTTACAATAGGGTTCACTGTCTGTGTCAATTACACTTTTGTTGTTGGGTAGGCTTGACCCTCACACTATCCCCAAATGGAGACAGAATTGCTGGCTTTGTAGAGGTTTGGAACCTGTACCCAATGTGCCGTATCTAGTCCAAAAATATGTGTTTTCTTTTTGTTTTGTTTTTTAACTATTTGACAGGAAAGCTCACATTTTCAAAAATCTTGATTTCCAGCTTCTTTCAAAAAAATGAGAAGAGCAGACATCACTGAGGCCTCAGTCCCTCATGAGAACAGTGTGCTGGCCCTTCAGGTGGCATGGGGGCTCGCCAGGGGCCGCCACCCCACTTATCTCTCAAGGCTGTGTGCAAAATGCCACATCCTTCTGTTGTTTTCCCTAACTCAGAACAGAGAGCAAAAATGACATAATTCTTGCATCTTTGTTTCTGTCAATAGTGAGGGAAAGAATAGGAGCATTGTATTTTTTACATGACTTTTCTGTAAAACTACAACTTCCCTAAATAAAAATAATAATTTTTTTTTAAGTGAGGGAAAGTAAAGAGGCCAGAAAGACAGGTTTTTCTTATACCAGGTCCACTGCTCTCCGCGCTGCTGCCTCCCTGGGTCCTTTGAGTTTGTAATCCCAGGTGATCCTTTCTGCCCTATTCATTAGGCGCGTAGCGTGCTTTCCTGCATGAGTCACCTCTTCTGCTCACCTCAGTCCCTGTGGGATGAGACTCCAGAATTCAAGCTGCTTCCTGGTCCAGATGGGGTCGTTAAACCTGCACCCTACATTAGAACTGCTGCAACGCCACGGAGTCTTCTCAAAGATGTCCCAGGTGCAGGCCCATTCCTGGATTTCAAACGCAGCCGTGGGGAAACTGTGATAATATAGTGTCACTTATGAAATGTACTTTTTGTTTGTAAATTTACTCATAAACTGATATTGCTTTTGGGAGATTTTTTAACCATTGGGCCCTGCTTCTTTAATTGAAATTTAGTAGTAATAAAATGGGGGATATTTTTCCTTTGGCTTTTAAAGAGAAACGCCATGAAAACATATGGGGAAAATGGTATCGATAGAAATGAAGATGTTTGCCTGGTTATTTTAGTGGTCAGCTATGAACTACTCACAGGACCATCCCTTTAGTGTACTTGCTCCCTGAAGAGAATTTGACCATTCTTACCATTGTTAAAGCTATGTGAAGTACTATCAAACTCCACCTCATATAATCGAAACTGAAGAACTGAGAGATGAATTATAAATGCTTGGAAATTATCAATGATCAGAAAGGGTTCTGATAATTTGTCAACTCATCATCTTTAAAACATTTTTTTCCAGTCAGTTGCCTATCAGATGAGGCCAATCAAAAATCCTTGCTGTTCAGACCTTCTAATATGAGGCAAAACCCAAGGAGCATTGTTACATTGCGAGTATTGTATGCTCCAAACTGATCCAGCAAAATAATTTCTACAGTAACATTAGCTCTCATTCTCTTTATGGATGATTTTAGGCCTTTTTAAAAATTTATACATAAGTTCAGTACTGAGTTAAAGGGAAGCAATGTGTAATTTATAGATAGCAAATATATTCTCTGTTAAGAAGCATCAAAAGAAAGTTGGGAAAGTGAGAAATTTAGATTATTAAAACAAGGTGAATTTTCAAGAAACAAATACTGGTATTTTTTGGCAGTGGTGTGTTATTTTTCTTTAAAAATAAAGGTACTTTGGAAATGATAATTAAATTGAATAAATAGGAGGAAATCTTCAGCATATGATTATAGAAAAAGACAACCAAAAAATCTGGAAACTAGGGCTAGTTACAAGAAATATTCTCTGTCAAATTTTATTGATCACCCATATTCTTGAAGTATTCTAATTCAGTGCTAAAGAGAAATTATCAAATTTCCTAAAAACCCACTTTAATTTTGTTTGGAAAATATATCATATTAATATTCATTGACTAGTATAAATAATAACTGACATTTGGGTAATGATGAAAAGTTTGCCAAAATTCTTTCATAATTTTATAATTTATTGTTGATAATACTTCACTAGTTTAAATAGCAAGGGAGTATCACCTCAACTTTGTGATTCAGAAAGGGCAAGTGCTCTACCTAAGGGATTATAGCAAATAAACAAGTAATAGAAACATTTTCCTGACTCAATGCTTTTATCCAGCTCTCCATGCTGGAACAGGTGTATTTTAGTTTGCTACAGGGCTGCTAAGGCAAAATACCAGAAATGGGTTGGCTTTTATAGAGGGAATTTATTCGGGTGAAAGCTTACAGTTCCAAGGCTATGAAAATGTCCAAAGCAAGGCATCATCAGAGATGCTTTGTCACCAAAGGTCGACTGTTGGCAGATCCTGTACACCTTCCACGTGTCAAAGCAAACTGGCAGCTGATCTCTGCTTTCTCCACCAGGCTCCCTTTCTCCCGGAGCTCAGCTGTGGACAATCAGCCTTATAGCTTATCTTTTCCCAGGTCTCTTCAGCTTCAGGCTGCTCTGCTGATTCTGGCCTTCTGGCCTCTCTCTCAGCCTCGTGGGGTTTTTCTGTCTTTCTGTAGCTCTAGGTGATCCTGGCATCCTTCCTCACATGGTGGGGTAAAAATGGCAGCTCTCTCTCTGTGTTTCTGCTTTCACTTCTCCACTAACATAAGACTCTAGCAAGAGGGCCCGGACCAACCTTGGCCATGTCTCGATGATATAGTCCAATCAAAGATCCTAAAGTGATCTAATCAAAAGTGATTTGGGAAGCGGACTTGGCTCAACAGATAGTGTCCACCTACCACATGGGAGGTCCATGGTTCAAACCCCGGGCCTCCTTGACCCGTGTGGAGCTGGCCCATGCGCAGTGCTGATGCACGCAAGGAGTACCATGCCACGCAGGGGTGTCCCCCACATAGGGGAGCCCTACGCTCAAGGAGTGCACCCCATGAGGAGAGCTGCCCAGCATGAAAGAAAGTTTAGCATGCCCAGAAGTGGTGGCCGCACACACAGAGAAGCTAATGCAGCAAGATGATGCAACAAAATGAGACACAGATTCCAGGTGCCACTGACAAGAATAGAAGTGGACACAGAAGAACACACAGCAAATGGACACAGAGAGCAGACAATTGGGGGGGGGGGGGGGAAGGGGAGAGAAATAAATAAAAAGAAATCTTAAAAAAAAAAGTATTTTATTAAAAGTTCCCTTAACTGTGTCTAACCCAAAGGTCCCAAATAAAATAGGCTTATACATATAGGAATGGGTTAGCTTAAGAACATAATTATCTGGGGCCCACAGAAGACTCAAACCAGAACAAGGTGGTTATGTCCTTTTTTATTGTTATTACTGTTGGTATTAAAAGATAATAGTGTGGGAGTGGGTATGGCTCAAGAAGTTGGGCACCTGCCTCCCAGGTGGGAGGTCTCAGGTTCAGTTACCAGTGCCTCCTAAAGAAGATGAGCAGATGCCACAACTAGCAGATGCCACAACAAGCAAACGCTGCAACCAGCAGATGCCACAGCTGCCACAACAAGCATATGTTGCAAGCAGCAGACACTGCAATGAGCAGATGAGAAAATCAGCAGATGTAGCAACCAGCAAACACTGCAAACAGCAGATGCCTCAATGAGCAGATGATGAAACTAGCAGACGGCAAAACCAGCAGACAATGCAGTGGCTCAGGCATTTGGGCACTCGTCTCCCACATGGGAGGTCCCTGTTTCAGTTCCTGGGTGCCTCCTAGGGAGGATGAGTAGACAGACAGAAGAGGGAGCCACCTGGGGTGGAGGGGGTGGAGAATAAAAATAAACAAAATAAAATAGTTTAAATATATATGTAAATATAAAAGATAATAGTGAATCATTGACTATGGGGTGCAGCGATCCTAGAGATGTACTTACCAGGTGCAATGGATGTGTCATGATGATGGGAGAGAGTGTTGTTGTGGGGAGAGTGGGGGGTGGGGGCGGTGGGGTTGAATGGGACTTGATATTTTTTTAATGTAATATTTTTTTAAAAAATGAATAAAAAATTAAAAAAAAAAGATAATAGTGAATAGTTGGCATTGACATAGTGCTTCAGTTTTGAATTTTGGGTCATTCACTTACCCAGCCATTGTTTTTTGTTGTTGTTGTTGATGTTTGTTTGTTTTTTAAGATTTATTTTTATTTTATTTCTCCCCCCCTCCCCCTGCCCCAGTTGTCTGTTATCTGTGTCTATTTGCTGTGTGTTCTTCTTTGTTTACTTCTGTTGTTGTCAGCGGCACGGGAATCTGTGTTTCTTTTTGTTGCATCATCTTGCTGTGTCAGCTCTCCGTGTGTGCAGCACCATTCCTGGGCAGGCTGAACTTTGTTTCACGCTGGGCAGCTCTCCTTATGGGGGGCACTCCTTGCGCATGGGGCTCCCCTATGCAGGAACACCCCTGCGTGGCACGGCACTCCTTGCGCACATCAGCACTGCGCATGGGCCAGCTCCACATGGGTCAAGGAGGTCTGGGGTTTGAACTTCAGGCCTCCCATGTGGAAGACGGATGCCCTAACCACTGGGCCAAGTCCGCTTCCATACCCAGCCATTGTTGAGTACTTATATATGCTGGGTATACAGTTGATACAACAGATATGGTCATAAAGTTTCTAGATGATTGAGGAGATAGACATTAAATTATCATACTTGTATATTTTTGTGTTCTAAGAACATACCAGGCATGCTTCTGTTATATTTAGAGCATTTGCACTTGCTGTTGCTTTAGCTTAGACTACTTTCCCCCAGATATCACATAGCTCACTCCCTCACTATTCAACTGTCACCTTCTCAGTTGAACAAACAGAGATTCTAGATCCAGCCTAAAAAGCATTCAAATGTCAGGATAAAATAAAGGCATTTCAAGAAATCCATTCAGAAAAAAATCTCTAAGCATGTACTTGAAGAACACAAAATGATTTCAATAGAAAAAGGACACTGTCTATCAAAAATAGAAGTCAGAAGAAGATGAGGCTCAAGCACCTGGACTCCCATCTACCATATGGGAGGTCCAGGGTTTGATTCCAGGGCCTCCTGGTGAAGGCAAGCTGGCCCACCAGGCAAGCTGACCCTAGTGGAGACCTGGTGCAGCAAGATGACGCAACAAAAAGAGATACAGGAGAAACAATAAGAGACACAGCAGACCAGGGAACTGAGGCGGTGCAAGAGATTAACTACCTCTGTCCCACTCCAAATGTCCCAGATTCGGTTCCCAGTGCCACCTAAAGAGAAGACAAGCAGGCACAGAAGAATGCACAGCAAACAGACACAGAAAGCAGACAGTGTGTGTGGGGGGGACGAGGGGGTTGATTTAAAAAAAATAGAAGAAACCAGTAAAACTATGGTTAAGTATAAATCTTGATGGTCATGTAAATTTTTAAAAAATATTAATAATCTGGAACTAAGCTCAATCATGCTCAACATAATATTTGAAGGTTGAAGCCTGTGTGCTGAAGGGGAAACTCATAGCATGTCTTTTACTCTGGGAAGGTCTACACATTGAACATATGAATTAAACATTTTTAGTCTAACCAATACAGCAATAGAAACCGGATATAAAACTTTTAAATGTCTGTGTAGGGGGAAAAAATGGAGAAAGCTCAAAACAACCACAAAAGAGACAGGGAAAGGAAAAAGAAATTACTGAAAAAAATTAAGTATTGAATAATATAATAATGGTAATTTGGACATATTAATAATCATGAAGATAAAATATTAACTCTCCTATTAAAAGATGGAGATTCTTAGATTTTTTAAAAATACATATACCTACTTACTATTTGCAAGGGACATTCCCGAAAGAGTGTTTGAAATAAAGGGGTGGACAAAAATATTTCAGAAAAATGCTAATTAACAAAGATATAAATTAGCTAAGGCAATAGTAATATGACATAAATTAGACTTTGGGGCCAAAACCATTAAATCAGACAAAGAGGAATATTTCATATTATATACAATATAGTCCATCTAGATACAAAAATCCAATATTATGCACTAACCATGTAGTGGGCACATACATAAAACAGAAACTATTAGAAATGCAAGAAGATACTGTTAAATCCATAATCTTGGTGGGAGAATTTAGTACACTTCTCTTGGAAATTGATTAATAAAATAGCCATAAATAAGGAAATATACATACATAGGATTTTAATAATACATAGAATAAGATACATATACATATACACATATGTATCCAACAAACAGAGAATACACATTTATTCACACACAAATATATATATATTTTTTAATTTCCCACATACTGTGTCTCAGGAAACAATCTCGATAAAGCTCAATGAATTCTCCATAAAAGCAGACATATTCTGACTTCAGTTCAATAAATTTAGGAATTAATAGCAAAATGATAACACAAACAATCTAATTGGGGCAAGTTTTTTTGTTTTTTGGGTTTTTTTTTAAGATTTATTTATTTATTTCTCCCCCCACCCCAGTTGTCTGTTCTCTGTGTCTATTTGCTGCGTCGTCTTTGTCCGCTTCTGTTGTTGTCAGTGGCACAGGAATCTGTGTTTCTTTTTGTTGCGTCATCTTGTGTCAGCTCTTCGTGTGTGCGGCGCCATTCTGGGGTAGGCTGAACTTTCTTTTGCCCTGGGCGGCTCTCCTTATGGGGCACACTCCTTGCACTTGGGGCTCCCCTACGCAGGGGATGCCCCTGCGTGGCAGGGCACTCCTTGCGCGCATCAGCACTGCACATGGGCCAGCTCCACACAGGTCTAGGAGGCCTGGGGTTTGAACCTCGGACCTCCCATGTGGTAGACGGACACCTTAACCACTGGGCCAAGTCTGCCGCCCCCTACTTGGGGCAAGTTTTAAAAATCTTTGAACAATTCCTGGATGAAAAAAATAACAAAATACTTATAAGTGAATGATAATAAAGGCACAACATATTAAAATTTGTGTTATACTTAAAGGTAAATGTATATGCATAATTTAATGTATTAAAAAACTAAAAAGAATGAAGATAGATTACTAAGTAGTCAACTCTAGAAGTTGGAGAAGGGAGAAAAGCAGCAAAATTAACTGAAATAAAGTAAAAGAGAGGAATTAATAAGGATAAAAAATAATTTAATAAAATTAATGAAAAGGTTTTTAATAGAGGTCTAAGTGTAGCTCAGTGGTTGAGCACCTGCTTCATATGCATGAGGTCCTGGGTTCAATCCTGGTTCCTCTTAAAAAAAAAATAAGAACTAGTTTTTTAAAAAGGTTATCAATAAAGTATCTAATGCTATTTGTAAAGATTGAGAAAATATTAAAGCATTGATAGATTTGAGAAAAAAAGAGGAAGATGAAAATAAATATTAATAAACAATAAAAGGGAAATTACAGATTTAAAAGAGATTTTTAAGTTATAAATACAACTCTACACAATTTTGTAACAGGAAATTTGCAAATCTAAATGAATTGGATTATTTGCCAATAAAATATATGTTATTGACATTCGTGCAAGCAGAGGTCCTAAACAACAAATAATATTTTTCAAAAAGTCTCCAGATCCAGGTAGTTTATAAAACAGTTCTAGTAAACTTTCAAATAATAAGCCACAGATCATTCCTATGCTATTTAGCCTCTTCCATGGCATGGAAAAATAGGCAAACTTTCCAAGTCATTCTATGATTCTAGCAAATCCTGACACCAAAACCTGAGAAAGGCAATAACCAAAAAGAGAAAGATGTTGGTCAAACTCATGTTAAGAACTAGATTCAAAAATACTAATTAAATATTATCAAATTGAATCCAGCAAAATATTAAATGAATAGTGCTCCAAGAAAAGGTAGTTTCATATTTATAATTCTATTTATGTAATTTATTATAGTAACACAATCAGGAGAATAATTATTAGGTCACTTCTACACTTAAAAATTTTTAACAAAATTAGATAACACATGCTTCCTGTTAAAATTCTTAGCAGATGAGGAAGAGTTAAACTTCCACACTTTAATAAAGAATATTTATATCTGCATCTCACAGTATACAAAAAAAAAAGTGAAATATTAGAAGTTTTCCCATTAAAGTCAGGAACAAGATGGGACCATATTCAACATTGTATTGGCTGTCCTAGGCAATGCCATTCATGTAATAATAAAAAGTTATAAATTTGGAAAGGAAGAGAAAAAACAATGATAATTTATAAATGATATCATCTTTTACTTTGAAAATCCAAAAGAAATAACTGAAATAAAAATTATTAGAACTGGAAAAAGAGTTCACTGCAGTAGCCAGATTAACAAACTAGCAGTTTTTTAATACACCAACAGTAATCAATTAGAAAATATCCTGAATATTGTCAGTGATGGCAAAAAGAAGAAAATTCCACAAAATATGTAAGATATTAACTTAATAAGAAATACATAAGATCATCATATAAATAAGCAGGAAAACATTGCCTCAGTCTTGGATGAAATGACAATAGAGTAAAGCTGGCAATTCTCCTCAAATGAACCCATAATTCAATGCAATTGCAAGATAAATGAATTCTAAAAAATGTCTGAACAAGGGCATAGTCAATAAAATAAATTAAGGCAAAGGTGTCTTCTAAAACTTTTAAAATATTGGAACATTTTATGAAATTAAAAGGACTTAATATTGGGTACAAACAAATAAATAGATAAGTGGAAGAGAATAGAAAGTCTAGAAAAGTGAATTTAAGGTACTCTAAAGATTGTATTTTCAACCAGTAATATGTGTTAAGACAATTTATTATATAGTCAGAAAATAAAGTTAAACCCCTCTTTCTACCATAAGCAAAAAAGTACATAAATTATTATTGAGCAAAATAAACTATATAATAATTAAAGAAAATAAGGAATTCTATTTTTATAATATTGGGGAAAGATATATCTTGTTAATCAAGACAAAACTCAGAAGCTAAAGATCAAATGATTGGTAGATTTGAGCACATAAATTTTAAAACTTATGTATGACCAAAAATATAAACATAGTTGTGATAAACAAGAGATTGGGAAAAATATTATATTTATCTATTACGTATGTAGGTGTGTGCATGCATACATACAGGATTACACATACAGAATATATTAAGAACTCCTAATAAATAACAAGAAAAAGATAAACAACCCAATAAAGAAAATGGACAAAGAATATGACCACGCAGTTTGTTTTTAAGTACCGGGGCTGGGATTTGAACCCAGGACCTCATATGTGGGAAGCCAGCACTCAACCACTGAGCCACATTGGCTCCCTTAAGTTGTTTTTCTCATTTGTTTCCTTTTTGTTGTTGTTAATGTGTTTATTTTTAGGAAGTACCAGGAACCCAACCCAGGGCCTCCCGCGTGGAAAGTGGCATTCAACTGCTTGAGCCACAGATCTCCCCTGACCCAGCAATTTTTTAAAAAAGGAATTAAAAATGGTTAATTAACAAATAAAAATGTGTTTCACCTCATTAGTAATCAAAGAAATGCAAAATAAAACAAAAATGAGATAAAATTTTTTAGTGATCAAATTGGTAGGTTTGTTTTTCAGTTGCCAGGACCTGGTACAGATGAGGATGTGAGGACATGAGCACTCTCACAGTCTTACAGCCAGCACTTCCCCTGGGATGTGTCTCCCCAGCATTTCCTCCTCTCAAACCCATTCTTCAGTAAAGCCCCTCCTCTGCACTATCCCTATGCCTCAGGGGAAGCTGACTCCATTCACAGCTCTAGGGGTGTGTTTAATTGATCTAAAGATAATCTCTACCACACTCCCCCCCACTCAGTGATCAGTCAAACTTCTGGACAATAAGAAATCAGGAGAATTTTGCTGGAAGTTTTTAGAAAAGTTCCTTCTCACTCTTAAGGAAAACATCAGAAAAGCCAAACTTACTTTCTTCCACATGAGTTAGGAAGAATATAGCTCTGAAGATTCTCTGAGATGGATAAAAGACAAAACCCACACCTATGGGCCTTCTGCTAGAAGAGATGGACATAAACAAAATAAGTAAAAAATATGTATAGTATGCCAAGCGATAAAGCAGGGAAAGAGTATCAGAAATGTTGGGATGCGATTTAAATAGGGTAGGCCACCCTGAAGAAGGGACATTTGAGCAAATCCTTGGAGGGAGGAAGTAAGCCATGTTGTTACTTGAAAGGAACACATTCCAGGCAGGGAAAGCAGTCAGTGCTAAGCCACAGAGGCAAACTTAAGAAAGAGCAAGAAGGTGTTGAGGGGCTGCGTCAGAGTGAGCAAAGAATAGAACAGAAAATCTGGTTAGAGAAGTAATAGGGGACCCATAGTTTTGGGCCTTGTAGAGCATTTTAGTGGCCTTGGGTTTTTAATCTCAGTGAAATGAGAAGCCGGTGGAGGGTTTAGAGGGGGTTACATAGTCTTAATTCTTAAGTCTGATTCCTTTGTTAGCTGGGCTGTACAGGGGCAAGTAAGGAGAGGAGTTAGGAATGTACTGCAATAATCAAGAGACTTTCGTCAGTGACTTAGACCAGGATGCTAGAAGTGGAGATGGCAAAAAGTAGCTCGAATTCTGGATATATTTTGAAGGTGGAGCCAAGAAGATTTATGGACTAGAAACAGAGGATAAGAAAAAGAATGATAAGAGAGGCTCCTACGTTTTGAGCCTAAGTGTTATTGACCCCTTTCTGGGTCGGACCCTTGAAATGGGTCTCCTTTCTGATGTTGTGCTCTCTGATTGAATGAAACCAGATTTGGTAAAGCAGAGCAGCAACTTTATTCTTTGATCAAAGGGTAGAGAAGGGTGGGCTCATTTTCCAAAGCACCTGCTCCTTGAAAGGAAGGAAGCGGGGTCCATTTATTGAAGAGTCAAGTTTGGTAGGGTTGTCTGGGCATGTGCACCGGTCTCTTCTTTGTGTTCAGACCTCTGAGTTCAGGTTATCTGGACATGCACCATGGTTACTTCTTTGTTTTCAGTACTTCTGCACGGAGGTTGCTTGGACATGTGTAGAAGTCTCTTTTTGTTCTCAGCACTTCTGCACCTGGGTAATCTAAACATGTGCCAGATCTTTTCTTTGTATCTAGTACTTCCTCACTCAATTCCTGAAAGCAGCATAGTGTAAACAAAAGGTTAGATGGAAATATTTATAAGTAATTATTTGGGTGACACTTCCTTCCAGTAACATAAGCAATTCCTGAGAATGAGGTTCCCATTAACTGATAAGGAATTTGGGGTAGAATTGAGGAGAGCTCAGGAGTTCAGTTCAATTGATTAAATTTGAGATACCCATGTTTCAAAGTGGAGGTGTCAGAAATTTTTTTTTAATTTAAAAAAAGAAAATAAAAAATAAAAAATTCAAAGTGGAGATGTCAAGTAGGCTTTTGGATGTTCAAGTCTGGATTTTAGTGGAAAGTTTCATTTAAAGGTAAAAATTTGGGACTTAGAAAACAAATGTTATTTCAAGCCATGAGATCCAAGATGATAGCACCAAGGAAGTAAATAGAGAAAGAGAAGAAAAGAAGTTAAAGGATTAGGCTCTAGGTCACTCTAGTGTTAAGATTCAGGATGTCAAACGGGGAGGGACAGGCAAGGAAATAGAAGGAGCAACAGAAAGTTAGGAGGAAATCCAAGCGAGCATGGTATCCTGAAAGTCAAGTAAATAAAGTGTTTTAAGGAGGAGAGAACAATCAACTGAGTCAAATGCTGCTGCTAGGTCCACATAACAAAATGGCTAAGGGGAGAGGATTTGGCTCAAGCAGACGAACTCTCATCTCCCATATGGGAGGTCCCAGGTTCAGGTCCTGATGCCTCCTGAAAAAAACAAAAATGAGCAAAACAAATGTGAAAATAAACCCAAGGAATCCGACGTTGTTCAGCAGTTGAGCAACGGTTTTCCACATATGAGGTCCCAGTTGCATTTCCCAGCCCTGGGTACCTCAAAAGAAAAAAAAAAAAAAGAGACTAAGAAAAATCTCTGAAGCCACTCTGCTGGGCGTGAGTCCACCTCGGCCATTTACTCACTGTGTGGCCTTGAAGAAGTCACATACCAGTCTGTGTCTCTTTTTTTCCATCTAGGAAATGGAAATTATAATGACTGCTGTTTTATATGGTTGTTGTGAGGCTTAAACGTCTAAATTTGTTGAATGTGCTTAGAACAATGTCTGGAGTATAGTAAGTCCTCAATAAATAGCGGCTATTTTGTTATCACTAATAATAGTAAGAAGTAGCTTTATTAGAAGGAATAAAAAAGGAGTGAGGTCATTTGTGCCATTGACAAAGAAAAATTTGGATAGAATGGTGGGTGCCAAAAGTCTGTTTACAGTAATTTCATGTCCATGAAGAATGAGAGAAGAAGAATTGGAGACAATGTATATAGGAACTCCTTCAAGATTTTTTTTTTTTTTTTTGGTAAAGCAGAGCAGAGAAATAAGTTGTTAGCTATAGGCAGAAGTTTGGTAAGAGAGGGTTTTTTATTATAGGAGAAATAATAGCTTTCAAATAGGGAATATGTTTAAATATACCTTTAATTAGAGCTTGGCCTTAAAGGAGTCAGTCAGAAGATTTGCTGATGATTGACAGAGAAGATGGAGGTTTGGGGAGCATTTTAAAGGGACTGAGCTGCAATCTACTCTCATTAAATTCATTTCTTATTATTTTGATCACACGTATTAAAATGTAAGATCCATAAGAGAGGGCCCTTGTTTTATTCCCTTCTTTTTTAAATTAATTTATTTCTTATAATCATTTTTAAAGAAGCTTTAGATTACATAAACATTACATTAAAAATATATGAGATTCCCATATATCTCACCCCATCCCCCTCCCACACTTTTCCCCATTAATAACATCTTTCATTAGTGTGGTACATGTTAGAATTGATGAACACATATTGAAGTATTGCTACTAACCATGGTCTATAGTTTACATTATGGTTTATACTTTGCATCACACAATTTTAAAGATTTTGACAAAATGTTTAATGCCCTGAATCCATCAATGCAATGTTATGCA
Source organism: Dasypus novemcinctus (assembly GCF_030445035.2). Lineage (NCBI taxonomy): Eukaryota > Metazoa > Chordata > Mammalia > Cingulata > Dasypodidae > Dasypus > Dasypus novemcinctus. The sequence goes on from NC_080676.1 coordinate 56,009,839, forward strand.
GGACAATTCCAATGTCCCAAATTGCCCCATGTTACACCTATTCTTCCCTCTCCCTCCCCTCAGAATCTCTGTGGCCACTGCCTTTATATCAATGTTACAAGTTCTTCCATTAGTTGAATAATAATAACTCTACTTTAGCCCTTAGTTGCATTCCCCTTTTATGTCTGATCATTCCTCAATGACCCACTATGCTTCCAGTTGAGAGAAGGCTTAAATCCCATGGGGCACATGGGTGGAACTATCTTGCTTGCAGTCATAGATGCTCTCTTGTTTGGGGGATGGGCATTGTTCATCATCATCCTTTTGTTAGTTTTCCTAGGTGAGTCTGATGAATTGGAGGGTAGTTGTTGGCTGCAATTTTGCTGGTATTCAGGGCTCAACCAGCAAACTAACAGCCAGAAGATTTAAGTCTCTGGGACACATGTTTAATGGATATAGTGATTAATGATAGGTTCAAATAAAAGGGGCACAAGAACAATTTGTAGGAAAATTATAAATGAATCCAACTCCAATACATTAAGCAGATAGGTTATCCTTTATTCCAAGGTAAGGCCCACTGATAGGGCTCCAAGTTCCTGGGGTAGTCCTCCCTGCTGATAGTGTCTAGATGTCTCTAGAGCTTGCAGGAGCATCCCCTGCTTGAGGCACTGTTTACTGTAGCAGTCAGTGAGATCCTAAGATGTACATAAGCGTAACCTCTGGTATGACCTCCCAACTCACTTTGAAATCTCTTGTTGATAAAAACTCATTTGTTTTTAATATTTCCCTCTTTAGTCAAGGCCTTTTTCCAAATGAATTGCTAGTTGGCACCTGGTAATAATCGCTTGGTGCCAGGGAGGCTCATCCCTGGGAGTCATATCCCATGCTGGGGGAAAGATAGTGAGTTTATTTGCTGAGCTTGGTTTAGAGAAAGGCCACATAAGAGCAATAAGGAGGCTTTCAGGAGGTAACCTTTAGGCAATATATAACACTAGGCTAAGTTTCAATTTCACAAGACCAAGGTTAAAAAGTACAAACATCATTATCAAGGGCCTGGCACATTTGTCTGTCCTCCTTCCCTATTTACTCTAGGGATTCTTGCCATTCTATTAGAGAATGTAGCAGGACTCCCCAGGAGGAATTCAATATTCTTTTGGTTACTGTGTGGGTCTCCACCCACTGAGATGACATCCCATGATGACTTAAACACATTTATATTCCATAGAGGCATGCCCCAGTGCACCCCTCCCCACACATCCTCCCACCACTGACACCCCACACCAGTGATCCTCCCCTACCACAGTTGCAACTCTACTGCAACCCAAAACCTCCCCCAAACAAAGCCAAATAAATAAATAAAATAATGAAAACTACACAATACAAAATAGATATATTTAATTTTTTTAACGTTTTGCATTGTGTCTCTCATTCCCATAAGATTGGTTATTTTTTATGTACAGTGACAATTTCATGTGTATGTTCCCCTAGTGTCTTATTTTTTTCACTTTATTTTCTAAGATGCTTTAGGTAACAGAAAAGTCACATCAAAAATATAGGGGGTTCCCATATGCCCCATCCCCTCCCCCTCTCACATTTTTCCCTATTAATAACATTTTACATGGTATGGCACATTTGTTCAAGTGATGAACAAATATTGAAGCTTTGCCGTTAACCATGGTCAATGGTTTACATTGTGGTTCACATTCTGTACTATACACTTTTATACCAAAATGCATAATGGCCTGTATCCATCATTGCAAAATCATGAAGAACAATTTCAATACCCTAAAAATGCCCCATGCTCCATCCATTCTTCCTCCCCCTCCCCTTGAAACCCATGGTAAATACTAGGTTACAATTTTTTAAGAATAAAGTTCATAGTTACATGCATTAATATTGAGGGCTTGACATATTAGTCCATCTTCTTTTATTATTCAGTTCTTGAGAACCACCTATGTTCTCAAGACACTTTTGCCCCTCTATTTAAGAACCTAGCAGAACTCCCCAGGTTTGGAGTTTATTATTTTCTTGTTTATTGTGTGGGTCTCCAATCACTGAGATTACACTCTATGACAAGATGAACACTTCCATATTCCACAGAAGCATGACCAAGGTACTCTCTGTCTAACATATTCCCCCACCCCTAATGCTAAAAGAACATTCCTACCACTGTAGTTTTAACCACAGACATACAAGTCCCCAGAGTTCACCTGTTCCTTCCTCCAACCCTCTCCCTAGTTGCATGGATAGTCCAACCCAACCCAACCCTCCCATGCTACTCACCCTCACAGAGCAACACAGCTATCACCCTCATCAACTACCAAACCACCCCCTTCCACCTTATAGGTTTTCCCATATTGAGCATTGGCTCACCACACTCTATTCCCTGTCTCCAGTCTTCCAGACTCTAGCTCTGTGAGTGTGCTCAATTTGCTTAGGTCTTTTTAGTGAGGTCATAATATTTGTCCTTTAGTGAATGGCTTACATAAGGTCTTCAATCTAAATCTATGTTGTCCTGTGTGTCAATATTTCATTCCTTCCTATAGCTGGGTAATATTCCATCGTGTGTATATACCACAATTTACTTATCCATTCATCTGTTGATGGACGCTTGGATTGCTTCCAAGTTTTATCAATAGTGAATAATGTTGCTATGGAGATTGATGTGCATATATATTTGTTTGTGTCCCTACTTTCAGTTCTTCTGAGCATGTGCCCAGCAGTGGGATTGCTGGATCATATGGCAGATTTATAGTTAGCTTCCTGAGGAACTGCCAAACTGTCCTCCACAATGGCTGCACTATTCTACATTCCCACCAGCAGGGGATGAGTGTTCCCCTTCCTCCACATCCTCTCCAACACTTGTAGATCTGTTTTTTTTTTTTAATAGCCACCAGTCTAATAGGTCTGTAAGATGATATTGTAGTTTTGATTCGCAGTCCCCTCGTAGCTAGTGATGTTGAGCATCTTTTCATGTGCTATTTAGCCATTTGTATTTCCTCTTTGGAAAAGTGTCTACTCAGATCTCTTGCCCAATTTTTAAGTGAATTGATTGTTTTTTTTATTTTCAGGATATAGGACTTCTGTATACATGCTGGATATTAGGCCCTTATCAGATAAATGGTTACCAAATACTTTCTCCCATTGAGGAGGCTGCCTTTTTCACTTTCTTGACAATCTCCGTTGAAGTGCAAAAGTTTTTAATTTTGAACGGGTCTCATTTATCTAGTTTTTCTTCATTGTTTGCACTTTGTGTGTAAAGTTTATGAAACCATTTCCTATTACAAGATCTCTTAGATGCTTCCCTACATTATCTTCTAGGAGCTTTATTTACTTGGCTCTTATATTTATATCTTTCATCCATCTTGAGTTAATTTTTGTATAGGGCATAAGATGGTGATTATCTTTAATTCTTTTGGATATGGACACCCAGTTCTCTCAGTACCATTTGTTGAAGAGGTCATTCTGCCGCACTTGAGTGGACTTGGCAGCCTTGTTGAATATCAGTTGATTATATATATACAAGGATCTTCCAGAATTCTCAATTCAGTTCCATTGGTCAATATATCTATCCTTGTGTCAATACCACGCAGTTTTGACCACTGTAGCTTTGTAGTATGCTTTAAAGTCAGTATTGTGATTCCTCCAATTTTTTTTTCTTTTTCAATAAGTTTTTGGCTATTCAGAGCCCCTGCCCTTCCAAAATAAATATCATAATTAGCTTTTCCAATTCAGTAAAAAACGCTGTTGTAATTTTCATTGGGATTGCACTAAATCTGTGAACCAATTTGGGTAGGACAGTCATCTCAATGATGTTTAGTTTGCTAATCCATGAGCATGGAATATTCTTTCATTTAGTTAGGTCCTCTTTGATTTCCTTTAACAATGTTTTGTGGTTTTCTTTGCACAAGCCCTTTACATCTTTAGTTCAGTTTATTCCTAGATGTTTGATTTTTTTAGTTGCTATTGTAAATGGAATTTTTTTCTTCATTTCCTCCTCAGATTGCTAACTATTGATGTACTGAAATGCTATTGATTTTTGCATGCTGATCTTATATCCTGCCACTTTATTGACCTTGTTTATCAGTTCTAGAAGCTTTGTTGTAGATTTTGCAGGGCTTTCTATGTATAGGACCATGTAATCTACAGGTAGTGAAATTGTTACTTCTTCTTTTGCAATATGGATGCATTTTTTTCTTTTTCTTGCCTATGTACTCTAGCAAATGTTTCTAACACAATGCTATATAATAGCAATTACAGTGGGCATCCTTATCTTGTTCTAGATTTTAAAGGGAAAGCCTTTAGCACTTCACCATTGAATATGATGTTAACTGTGGGTTTTTCATATGCACACTTTTTTATGTTGAGGAATTTTCCTTCTATTCCTAACTTTTGAAGTGTTTTTATAAAAAAAAGGATGCTGTATTTTGTCAAATGTTTTTTCTGCATCAATAGAGATGATCATGTGATTTTTTTTCTTTCAATTTATTAACATGGTGTATTACATTGATTTTCCTATGCTGAACCATCCTTGCATACCAGGGATGAAATCCACTTGATCATGGTGTATAATTCACTTAATGTTGAATATGATTAGCAAATAATTCATGAAAGACTTTAGCATCCAGATTCATTAGAGAGATTGGTCTGTAGTTTTTTTTTCTTGTAACATTTTTATGTGGCTTTAGTATTAGGGTGATGTTAGCATTCTAGAATAAGTTAGGCAATATTTTCTCCACTATTTTCTGGAAGAGTTTAAGCAGAATTTGGTGTTAGTTCTTTCCAGAATGATTGGTAGAATTCACCTGTGAGGCCCTCTTATCCTGGGCTCTTCTTGGGAGCCCAAGGAGATGACTTGATGACTAATTCAATCTCATTACTTGTGATTGGTCTGTTGAGTTCATCGATTTCTTCTTTCACCAATATAGTCTGTTTGTGTGATATTAGAATTTTATCCTTTCCATCTAAGTTATCCATGTACAGTTTTTTCAAAGAAACCTCTGATGATACTTTTTATTTCTGTGGGATCAGTGGTGATATCTCCTCCCTCATTTTTTATTTTATGTATTTGCATCCTCTCTTTTTTTCTTTGTTGGTCTAGCTAAAGGTTTGTCAATTTTATTAATCTGAAAGAAACCAGCTTTTGATTTTGTTAATTATTTTGTGGTTTTTCTTCCTAATTTCATTTAGCTCTGCTCTAATCTTTGTTATTTCCTTTTTCTGTTTGCTTTGGGAGTTATTTGTAGATCTTTTTCTGGTTCCTCCAGGTGTACAGTTAGATTTTTTATTTCAGCTCTTTCTTCTTTTTAAATATAGGCATTTATGGCTATAAATTTCCCTTTTAGCACTGCTTTTGCCACATGCCATAGGTTTTCATATGTTGAGTTCTCATTTTTACTCATTTCAAAGTAGTTAGTGATTTCTTTTGCAATTTCCTCCTTGGCCCACTGATTATCTAAGAGTATATTGTTTTACTTCCATCTCTTTGTGCCTATTCTGGTTCTCTGCCCCCTATTAATTTCCAGTTGATTCCATTGTGATCAGAGAAATTACTTTGCATAATTTTAATCTTTCTGAATTCATTGACAAGTGTTTTGTGATCTATCATGTGGTCTAATTCAGAGAATGATTGATGTATGCTAGAGAAGAATGTATATCCCGCTGTATTTGAGTGTAATGTTCTGTATATGTCTATTAGGTCTAGATCCTCTAATGTATTATTCAAGATCTCTGTTTCTTTACTGACCCTCTGTTAAGATATTCTGTCTAATGGTGATAATGGTGTATTAATTTGTTCACAAGCCTCTCCTATTACTTTTACTGGATCTGTAGTTGGTGCTGGGGTTTAGTGTATACCCAGAGGACCTGAATCTCTGAACTGACCATGTAATAGCCAGGCCCTGAGCCTCAACAGACTTGCAACTCCTATACTCTGGTTTATTGGACTTACCCCACCCAGCTAACATGGAGGTGAAGAAGGTCAACCACCACACCAGGAAGCCAAGAGTGCCTACAACTGAAAGCAGGAGGATTGCATCCAGCATCCATGTGGAATCTAAGCCCCTTCTTGATATAGATGTGGAGTGGACACAACCATTCTAGGGTCCACAGGATGGAGGAATAGAGTATGGATTAGGGTGGACTTACTGATATTCTATTCATGAACTATTGTGATTAGTAATCGAAGAAAATGTGGCATTGGTGTGGAGACAGTGGCCATGGTGGCTGCTGGGGGTAGGGAGTGAGAGGAAGAGATGTGATGCAGGGGCATTTTGGGGACTTGAAGTTGCCCTGGGTGGTGCTGCGGGGACAATTACCAGACATTGTATGTCCTCCCATGGCCCACTGGGTGGACTGTGGCAGAGTGTGGGCTATGGTGTGGACCATTGACCATGTGGTGCAGCAGTGCTCAGAGATGTATTCACCAAGTGCAATGAATGTCTCATGATGATGGAGGAGGTAGTTGTTATGGGGGTAGGAGTGGGATGAAGGGGTGAGGGGTATATGGGGACCTCATTTTTTTAATGTAATATTAAAAAAATAAATAAAGACCAAAAAAATGGTGTATTAAAGTCCCCCACTATGATTGTCTAAGCATCTACTTCTCTACTTAGTTTTTCCAATGTTTGCCTCTTGTATTTTGGGGCACCCTGGTTAGGTACATAGATTTTATGACTGTTGTTTCTTCTTGAAAGATTACCCCCTTTATTAATATGTAGTGTCCTTATTTCTCTCTTAAAGTAGTTTTACATTTAAAGTCTATTTTGTCTGACATTAGTATAGTTACTCATGCCCTTTCTTCATCATTGTTTGCATGTAAAATCATTTTCTAACCATTCACATGCAAACTCCTTGAGTCCCTGGGTCTAAGGTGAGTTTCTTATAGACAGCATATAGATGAGTCATATTTCCTTATCTATTCTGACAATCTGTGTCTTCTGATTGGAGAATTTAATCCATTAACATTCACTGTTATTACTGTCAAGGCAGTAGTTGCATTATCCACTTTTTATTTAGGTTTATATATGTCATATTTTGTTTTTATTTTTCTTTTTATCTTTTTTAGTTATTCTTATTTTTATCTTTTTAGTTATTTCTTCCTTTCTACATTCTCCTCCAACCCCCTCTCTCCTGTTTTTTCCTTTCAACCTGCAGAACTCTCTTCAGTATTTCTTGATGGGCAGGTTTCTTGTTGAAACTCCTCCTCAATTTTGAATGCCAGCTTTGCTGGATACATAATTCTTGGCTGGCAGTTTTGTTTTGTTTTTTCTTTTAGCACCTTAACTATGTCATACCACTACGTTTTCACCTCCATGCTTTCAAATGAGAAATCAGTGTTTATCTTATCAAGCTTCTCTTGTATGTGATGGATCTCTTTTCTCTTGCTGCTTTCAGTATTCTCTCTTTGTCTTGAGCATTTGAAAATTTGATAAGCGTATGTCTTGGGGTAGGCCTTCAACATTTATAATGTTTGGAGTGTGCTGCACTTTCTGGGCATGTACCTCAATGTCCCTCAAAAGAGTTTGTGGGGAGTGGGTGTAGCTCAGTGGTGGAGCACTTGCTTCCCATGCACAAGGCCCCAGGTTCAGTTCTGTGTTCCTATTTTTTTAAAAAAGAGTTGGGAAATTTTCAATCATTATTTCCTCCAACACTCCTTCTGCCCTTTTTCCCTCTCTTCTCCCTCTGGGATGCCTATAAGGCAAATGTTTGTGCATTTTATGTCATCACTCAATTCCCTGAGTCCCTGCTGATTTTTTTCTTTTTATTGACCTCTTCTACTATCTGTCAAATTTCAGCTGTACTATCTTTGACATCACTAATTTTTTATCTGCCTGTTCAAATCTGCTGTTATGTGTTTCAAGTATATTTTTTATTTCGTGCATTGTGCCATTCATCACCATCAGATCTGTTAACTTTTTATGTATGTTTATGATTTCTTCAGTTATGTTATTCCCCCAGTGTCTTCTTAATATCCTATATCTCTTCCTTCACATCATTAAGTTGATTGATGTTATTTGTTTGGCCATCCTTGATTAGTTGTTCCAAATTCTTCATCTCCTCTTGTTTTTAAATTTGTTCGTTAGACTGAGCCATGTCTTTCTGTTTCTTAATATGGCTTGTAATTTTTTGTTTTTGTCTAGGCACCTCTTTTTCTTAATTGGCTTATTCAGATGGTTAGCTTCTCTTTCTACTCTAGGGTTTATTTTGTTTTGTGTTAAGGTCCCTCTTTGACACTTGATTCCACTTATTCTATATCCTGGTAGTTGTCCACGTTCCCTTGAAAAAATATTAAGACCATGGAAAAGGAAAGAGAGAAGGAGAGAAAAAAACTAATAGTAGTAATTTTTTAAAAGATAGAAAAGGAACCATAAAAGATGCAGGAAAAAATAAGTAATAAAAGTGAAAAATCATTGAAAAATACAAAGGAATAAAAATAAAAAATGTGGAGTAAAAGAAAGGAAACAAGAAAAAATAGGATAAATTAAAGACCAGAAAAATGAGAAGAAGAAAAAAAGGCCAAGCAAGAGAAGGTAGAATGAAAGAAAGACAATGGAAAAAGACAAAAATGAAAAGAAATAAAACTAAGGAGAAAAAATAAGGAAAAGGAAAAAAGGAAACAAAGAAAGAGAAGAGAAAAAAAAAAAAAAACAAGAACAACCCAGGAAAAACAGGCTTCACTCTTAGGCCCCTAGGAACTGTCTCAGGCTGCTGGTGCTCATCAATCAGTGACCCTGCAGCCTGCCTTCCACAGGTAATGTACCTGGTTTTAGTGAATAAAATAAAGAATAAAAATAAATAAATATACATAATAATATATAAAATAACAGATCAAAAAACTTAAAACAACGAAGCAGATGTGGCTCAAGTGGTAAGACCTTTGCCTGCCATATGGGAGGGCCCAGGTTTGATCCCTGGGGACTCCTGGTGAAAATGAAGAAGAGAAAGTGTGCCTGCTTGGCAAGCCAGTGCCCGCATGGTGAGCCAAGTACATGCGCAGTGAGTCAAGTGCCCATGTAGTGAGCTGAGTGCCCACGAGGTGAGCCAAGTGCCTATGTGGTTGCCCATGTGGCAAGCTAAGTGTCCACGTGGTGAGCTGAGCACCCATGTGAGTACCTGCATAGCAAGCCAATGACCACGTGGCGAGCCAGTGGCCACATGGCAAGCCAAGTGCCCGTGCCACAAGCCAAGTGTCTGTGCAGTGAGCCAGTGCCCACACAAGTGAGTCATGCAGCAAGATGATGACACAACAAAAGAAAGATGAAGGGGAGAGTCAAGGCAAAGCACAGCAGAGACCAGGACTGAGGTGGCACAGTTGACAGGGAACCTGTTTCCACATCTGAGGTCCCCAGGATCAAATCCCAGTGAATCCTAGAGGAGAAAGATGAGAAGAGAAGACAAAAAAAAGACAAATAGATATGGAAAACCACACAGCGAATGGAGACAGACAGCAAAAACAGCAGGGAGGGGGAAGGGGAGGAAAAGGAAAAAAAATAAAAATAAAATTTTTTAAATCTTAAAAAAAAAACCTAAAACAAAAGAAAGTCTGTCTATAAGGTCCCTGTCACAAGGTGCCAGCTGGATGCCTAACAACTCACTGAATCACTCTCTGAATCCCTTCTCTTAGAAGGAGAAAAGGAATTGAAGCAGGGATGTAGCATACGTGAGGCAGGTGTTCCTCCACTGAGCTACGCCCTCTCCACAGGATAGATAGGCTTCTGAAGCTTATCTGGCTCTCCAGTCCTCTTTTTCCTCAGGCCAGTTGGGCTTCTAACAGTTTGCTGGCTCTCTCTTGGCCTCCTTCTCTCCCAGGCTGGTTAGTCACCTGTCCACCTACCCCTTCACTGACCTAGTTCCTCTCTCTCACAGGGCAGTTGGCTGTGACAGCCTGCCTGATCAGATCCCCCCTCCCCTCTCCTTGGGGCCACCTCAAGGCTGTCTGGGTTTTTTTTTTCTTTTTTTTTTCAAATTGCAAGGGGGCTCGACTGACCAAACTCACTTAAAAGAAACCACTCTTCGCCCTCTGCCAAACTCCTCTTCCTCCCAGGGAAGGTTCTTTTCCACTCACTTGGCTGCAGTGAGGCAGGGGTTTTGCTGAGGCTATTTGCTTTGAGGGTGGGATATATGTGCCATTCCCAGGCATAGGAGCAAGTAATTCACCGCTTTTGTCTGGCTTCTTTGTCTCTCTGTCCTTCTCCCTCCTGGATGATGCGTAGCACTCTCCTGGTCTGCACATCCCCAACGCAGCTCCCTCGGAGAGTTTTTTGCCCTTCCTCTGTTGTCTTTGTGAGAGAGTTGACCCCTGCCTACCCACCTGATGCCATCTTCACAGAGGTACCTTATTCCCTTCTATATCTCCGTCACCTCAATTGGTATCTTGCACCAAGTAGATATTCAGTAAATATTTGTTAAATGAATGACTATTGTGGGTGAAAATTGGAGGCCCAGAGAAGTTAAATACATTCTTGCCCAGCTCATGATATCAAAAGTGGATTTAGACCCTGAATCTTATAGCTCCCAATACGGTGAACATTCCAGTATAAGGACAACCTAGGTTTCAGAATCCACATGCTGCTCCTCAAAGCGATGTTTCAAAAAGTTAGAGGCATTTTCAATGCTGAAGGGAGGCAGAAAAGGTTGGGATGACCTGAAACCACCCTAAATTGCAAACACCATTTTTATTCTGTTGAAAAGTTAAATTTTGTTGATAACATAGCTAGTAAAAAAAACTAAGAAGTCCTGAATAGTCTACAAATTAACAAAATGAGTCATTTGCTGAGCAATATGAAGAAAACAAAATTATCACAAATCTTGACCTTCTTCCTTTTGCACAAACCCTCTCTGTACTTTTCAAGGAGTGCAAACAATTAAAAAACACGCAATTATGATTACTTGAGTTTAAAAAGTCAAATATTATTTAAATGTAGCAGATACTTCCAGAATGTTCAACAGTAAGATGACTTTTACGTAATTAGCAATTACCTTGAATCTCTTATTCCTTATTTTAATACAAAAGAGATACAGCATGAAATTGAAAGGTTAAGAGAAGGATTGTGTTCCTCCATAGAATTTATTTCTGACTGAGTGGTGGCATTATTAAGTAGGAATGAATCACTATATACATACCTAAAACTTCCACCCCATCATATTTAAATCTTTCTCATGACACAAAAAATGGCGCAGCCTTTTGTCCCCCACATACATAAATAAATGGGAGCTTTTGCTCAAAAGAAGAGCACAGAAGGTGCTTTTATTAACTCAAATTTCTTAGTGCCTTTATAGCTCTGTAAAACTTGGTAATTAGCTAGTTCTGGAGAAATATATTTTTTTTAAATATTTATTTATTATTATTATTTTTAATTACATTTAAAAAAATATATGAGGTCCTATTCAACCCCACCGCCCCCGCCCCCCACTCCCCCCACAGCAACACTCTCTCCCATCATCGTGATACATCCATTGCACCTGGTAAGTTCATCTCTGAGCATCACTGCACCCCATAGTCAATGGTCCACATCATAAATATTTTTTAAACTGCCAGGGATGATAAAATGGAACTAATTTACAGAAGTCTCCAATTTATTAGAAAAAAGAAATTACTAGAAGATGTCAATAGAAATATACAGAGTATGTCTAAATCAGTATAGACAGATATGTATAACATACTCTTTTGTGGAAATTAAAATTTAGGTCTTATGTAACCCATTATTAGGCTGTCCCTCTTGCTAAGTTTCTGAAAAATGTAGTCTGAAAAGCATAAAGTTGTGAAATAAGGCAAATAGCTGCCAGAGATCTTTTTTTTCTTAAAAATGGCCTCACCCTTTGACATAGTAATCTCACTTCTGGAAGATTGGTTCAATGAAATAATCAAAAGGAAGGAAGGTAGTATTTGTTTGAAGATGTTCATTGCAGTACTATTTATACAATTGTAGAATTGGAATAAAACTAGATGTTCAACAATAGTAGAGTGTTAAATTATAATTTACTTAATCAAATAATATAAAAGTATTAAAAGTTTACTATAGAATATTCATTGTATAGAAATATTTACTTAAACTGTATGTTTCATTAAATAGAGTTCATTTCCTGTCAATTCATCTATTGTCATATATACATAACTGAGTGAATGCTACCTGGGCTTAAGGCTAGGCAAAAACAAATAAGTAGCACATTGTATAAAATTTTGTCTTTATAATGTTGTTTTTAATTCTGACTGACTGAGCCACATGACACATTGATAAAGACTTAGATTCCCAGGGTAATTATAGGTCACACCTAAGTAATCACCATTCAGGCTTTCTCATTCATTGCAACTAGCTTCATGAAGCAGAGAATTTTAGATTATTGATTCTGGGTTTTCTGCTAGCCTCTTCAAGTCATTTTGCAATCCCTTTTTTAGTGATCTGAAGTAACTCTACATTTCATGGCACATCTTTGCAATAGAGACTTGATTTTCAGCTTTACAGCCCAAGGATACTTTCCATGTTTGAATGAGGGTCTTTATGCAAGATGAGTATAGTCATCAGCTTCTACGCTATGAAGAAGAAATGTTCATCTTCTGACGTGCATATATGTGAGCCATCTCTTTAAAATCAGACCCCTTAAATGGCACTGAGTATGCTTCTGTGTATGACACATCAATGTCCATTAATTGCATGAAGAGAGAACTGAAATTCCAATGGCAAAATCTGTAAAAGTAGATAGAAAACGGAAAGTGGAAGCATCTGTTTAATATATACAACATTAGAATTTAATTTTACCTCTGTGATGCTTTTGTGTGGCTGCAGTGTTACAGCAGAGCACATAAGCATAGCCGTGCAGTGTCAGCAGGTGCATGCCACCAAATTACTGCTTTTAATTTGCATATTCATCTGCTAAGAAGCATGTCATTATCATATCAAAGGGATACTAAGCAACATCTAGCTTGGAGAGATGTGGCATAGTTTCAATAGGAGCAATTAATGCAAGATGAGGACTCTCTTTCTGTCATGTCTCCCAGGGCTAGCTGTAATCGGGCTGATTATTGGATACCAATAAGACTGAGGGCCCAGTTGGCACAGAATGAGAGAAGAACTGGAAAGGGAGACTGCCAGTCCTCTCAACTGTACACTTGATAGCAACGTGATGCTCTTGTCACTCAAAAGAATGCTGTTCATATTATATACTCTTCTCTATATGCACCCATCTATTTCAGTTGTAGAAAATAACCAAATTCAATCCCCCAAGTAGTTCATGTACTAGGAAAATAGAAAAAAACTAACGGAAATACTTATGATCTTGACCATGTGAAGGAAACCTGAAAGAGACATTAAAATTTTGTTCTCACACAGGTTTTAGTACTTAGGTAAATTTTCTTGGAGCATACAAACATTGTCTTCCTCCTTCAAGTGTTTATTGAGCACATACTACATAGCCAGACAACGTAAGATGCTGGAGAGGCAGAGCTGAACTTCTAGTCACAGACTTTTTTTTTTCTTATTTTTTTTTATTGGAGTGTCTTTTTTTTTAAAGATACATAGATCACAAAAAATGTTACATTTAAAAATATAAGAGTTTCCTATATACCCCATACCCCACCCCACCCCACTCCTCCCACATCAACAACCTCTTTCATCATTGTGGCAAATTCATTGCATTTGGTGAATACATTTTGGAGCAGTGCTACACCGCATGGATTAGAGTTTACATTGTAGTTTACACTCTCCCCCAGTCCATTCAGTGGGTTATGGCAGGATAAACAATGTCCTGCATCTGTCCCTGCAGTCATTCAGGACAACTTCAAGTCCCGAAAATGCCCCCACATCACAGCTCTTCTTCCCTCTCCTTACTTCAGCCACTCTCATGGCCACTTAGTTACTGTCCTTAATCTCAAGGAATTTGCAATTGAGCAAGGAGAACAGATGTGTAAACCAAACAAAAGTTGAATAACATTTGCTTTCTTGTTGTTTATGAACTTAGGAGAGGTCTCAAATGTTGAAGAGCAGTATGAATACCTGGTATCATTTATTTTAAGGAAAGTCTTCAAGAATAGGGTTTGTATTTTTAGTTTGGTTTTAGAAATTCATTTTTCCTCTCCTAATGATAGTAATTGAAAACAGCATACAAACTTGAATATTTGAACAATGAAAATAAAGACTTTTAAAAATTGTCCTATTGTTTCCCAATCTTTTTAATTGGATGTACTGGTATAAGCAGTGATTTTTAAAGCCAGGAACCATTAATAGCTTGTTCCCTACATAAACATTCATTAATTTATTCAACAAAAAATTTTTTCAATACCCACTCTCTTCCAAGCCATGCTATAAGCACTATAGATAAAGCTGTGAACAAAATGGACCTAGGATCTTGCCCTTGAGCTTACATTCACACGAGCATGTGCCTAATGGAAAGCTCAATGACATTCACTTAACAAGGATTTAATAAGGATCTTATGTATATCAGACTAGGCAACGAAAGGGACATAAAGTTCACCTTGGAAACTATAAACCAACAGTGGATACAAAGAAGGCCTCCCAAAGGCCAGGTGACCTGGAACTGAACAGCTTATGCAAAACAAAACTTAAAAATAAGAAGGCAGGGAGCAGGTGTCGCTCAGTAGTTGGGTATCTACATCCCATGTATGAGGTCCTGGGTTTACTTGCCAGTACCACCAAAAAAAATAAATAATAAGAAGGCATTCTTCTTTATAGGTGTCCAAATGGTTACTCCAAAAGCACTCAGCCCAGTAGAGCTCCAGAAAGTTCCCCAGTCCCTTTACTTATAAGTTCTGTTAAAATTTTGGGGATAAGGATTAAACCTAAGAAAGCATCAGAGCCGGGCACTTTGTGTGCACATCTTATTTACTACTCAGAGGAACCCTGTAAGACAGGGGTTCTTAGCAAGGGGTCCATGAGCTTGAATTGAAATTCAAAACAAATTTTCTTCTTGTAGGGACATGTTGGTGCAGGTATGATGTATTTATTAAATAGTACACAGTATAGTGTGGACTTAGTAAGGGGTCCATGGTTTTCACCTGACTGGCAAAGGGGTCTGTGGAACAAAAAAGGTTAAGAACTCCTGTTCTAAGAGATGTGCTAAAACACCCAAATTGCAGATAAGGAAACCAAGGTTCAGAAAGTTTTCATTTTCTAAGGTCATTCAGTTGGGAAGTAACTGAATAGGATAAGAACTTAAAGGTTTATGACACCAAAATATGTGTTCTTTTCACAATATTCTTTTATATCATGTTATTCAACATGCCAGTCTAATCTATTTTTTGGCAATAAACTTGAAAAGCAGAGCTAACTTGCATGATTATAGTTAATCATTTTGAGCAAAAACAATATTCGTTAACTACCAATCTTACATAATTATGGTGGTGGTCATGGGTTAAATGTTGAGTATTGCATCAAACTACTGGTTGAAAATTTAAACAAATGAACAAAAATATATTCTTACCCATGTGTTACTACTCTGGTTGACTGGATGTGTTTACACCAAGTGGAGTATTTTTTGTTTTTATTTTTAATTAATCTTATGTTGGGAATCATGGGCTTTAGAGTTTTGTTTGTTTGGTTTTTGTTTTTTATTGGTTGTTTGCTAGAGATGAGAGAGCTGCTAAATTGGAATCAGAATTCCTGGGTTTAAATCCTGGCCATCCTGTGGAAGATACTTAACTAGTCAAAGCCTCGATCGTCTCATCTGTAAAATAAGGAATTTAATGTAAATCCTATCTCAGATTGCTTTGGGTCTAGCTTTCTATGATTCTATAAAAATAGCTAGTAAAGGCTGTTTTTTAATGTACTTTAATGAAGTACATAAAATATTCGAATAGCCCATATTCTTGAATCCTTTTTTCCTGTAAAGGAAACAAACTATTATATTTTTCAATAATGCCTTTAATCAAAACTTCAACAAATGGTAATTACTGATTCTTTTCCTCACAGAAGTTGACTTCATTGCAGTACTGAATGCTTAAAACAAAAGAAAGAAGGAAAAGGTTGAGAAAGAAAGAAAGAAAGAAAGAAAGAAAGAAAGAAAGAAAGAAAGAAAGAAAGAAAGAAAGAAAGAAAGAAAGAAAGAAAGAAAGAAAGAGCCAGACTTTCATATTTATGTATGTTACATATACACAAGTAATCCTATTTTTAATATCTTTAAGATCTTTGTTTTGTTTCTGCTATAGCAGAATGAGGAAAATGCCATTTGTCAAGTATGAATTCCCAGTAGCAATTATGGCATCATTCCTCTATGTGAAATGGTAGGTTTATTTATTTTGTTCTTCTATTCTGTTAACATGAGTTAACCTTATGAATCAACTCCATACCTACCTTTCTTTATAACTATTCTGCCAAATGTCAATCAATTATCATCTACTTCAGGCATTTGGATATTTCTAATTGATTTGCTTAAGCCTGAAATCACACAAGGAGGTCTTCAAGGTCAATATATTGTTTTCAAAAGACCCTAAATCATATCAAAATTTTAGTCTCTTGCACAAAACCTTAACTCCATTAAAGGAGGAAGGCAAAAAAAAAAAAAAAAGTGGGAGTTACCTTTCGCCAACAAATCTCATCCCCAGCTTATCAGTTCATTTTGTGCCCGTAACCTCCCATCGGTCTTTTTTTTTTTTCCCTCTCTTTATTTTTTTTTTAATGTTACATTCAAAAAAATATACGAGGTCCCCATATACCCCCTCACCTCACTCCTCCCACATAAACACATCAACAACCTCTTTCATCATCATCGTGGGACAGTCATTGCTTTTGGTGAATACATTTTGGAGCACTGCTGCACCGCATGGATAATAGTTTACATTCCCATCAGTCTTAGTACAACCTCCCAAACATCCATGAAGCAATTACATGCCTCAAATAAATGTTAAGATTATTTTCAGCTTTAAATAGCTTAAGTTTTCTTTCTTCAAATTTTTTATTTATGGTTCATGGAGGAGCATTTTTTCATGTTCTATTTTCTTCATGGATTAAAATGATGAGAGAGTTTCTCAGCAAGTCCATTCACAAACCTATTCCCTCCATTTTTTAGCTACAGTAGTAGGAAATGAGAACTTTCCATGCTCTTATAGAAAGTGCTTCATACCTCACTATGTAAACAAGGGATATTGGTATAACATAAGATTTTCAGGCAGGAGTTCTTAACCAGATTTGAGGGGGTCCATGAGTTTGAATTGAAATTCAAAAAAGCGTTACTCTTGTGGGGACATGCTGGTGCAGGTGTGATAAGTTTATTAATATATGAAACAGTATAGTGTGGACTTAGTATGATTTTTATTTTGATGTAATGTGTTCTGAGTGCAGTGGATAACTACCTTCAAAAATGTTGGTAAGGATGTGGAGATGGTTTTATGATGCTGTGGGAAAACTCAAATTTCTAAGTGTTTGCTAAAAATAACCATTTGAACAGATATTGAACCACATTAGATTATCAGATATTGAAATTATGGGCAAGTTGTAAAACGTAATTTTGAGTAATCCTAAAATTAAATTTTAAAGACATGCCAACATTGAGCATCATAAAACTATCTGCCACAACATTCTGAGCACCAGCCCATGGTTTTTACCTGACTGGCAAAGGGGTCTGTGGAACAGAAAAAGGTTAAGAACTCCTGTTTTTCAGTTTCTAGGGAAAGATAAACATGCTGCTTTTATTCACTCATATATGTATATATTAGCAATAGTGAAGCTAAATGCTATTATTGGATAGAGTAGAATAAGAAAATGTGTTGTTGTTTAGAAGAAACTAATTTATATTAAATGGTATAAGTCAAATGGCCAGGACCATCCATAAATGAAACACAAAAATAAAAATTATTGAGTGATGACAATAACAAATTACCACGGTTGAAACTGAAGAAAGAATTCTAGTATCACATCTCAGATTTACTTTTGTTGGGAGAGGGAGGAAATGAATAAAGAAGATAAAATTGTGCCATCAATAACATGGGGAAAAGTGTATCATGAACAAATTAGTGGCACATGATCTGAAAAGTAATAGCTGTGTTCTAGGCTTATATCATGGAAAGTCATAGCTAGAAATCCTTGATCTACTTGGGGAGAAACACTTGGCAGAGAAGATAAATGAATACTCAGTTAATTGATTCAATGTAACCAAAACAAGAACTAATCCTAAAAAATTCCACAACCATAAGACATTAAGTATGTAAATATGGTATAGAGAATTAACACTTTCCAGAGTAGAAAATCCATGGCCCACAGGTATCTTTTGTTTGGCTTGCTTTAAATATATGGATATTTCATATTTAAAATATACAGATTTATTTTTTCTTTAAAAAAAATCAAAAGGTCTGGGAGCAATGGACCTATGTTCTTATGTGACATTTGGCAGGAACTAAGAGTGGATGCCACATTTAGGTTGGGTATCTCACGTTTTGCTGTAGTCCTTACCTGTCCCTCTTGTCTCACACCCAGCCTGGTTACCCACCTGATCCTGTAGGCTTTTGAGCACTTAGTCCCTCTATGCTAAGCATTACTCTGGGCCACATACTTTATTTTAGTAATCCCTGAAAATATCTTGAGAGACAGAAGTGTTATTCACATTTTGAAGACAATGAAACCAAATTTCTGGGAGATTAGATAATTTGCACAATTATTCATGTGAGAATAGACTATCATGTTCTTTATTACCTTTCTCTGTCAGTAATATTTTAAAGATTAGAACAATTAGAATAGTCATCCTAAAATGTGGTGGCATGTAAGAATCACCTGAGAAGCTTTTAAAAAAAAGAAAAAAGAGTGGGCTCTATCCCAGTCCACATCAGAGTCTCTTGAGGTGGACTCAGACATGTATTTTTTTTTTAATTTCTCAGCTGATTTTAATGTGCAGCCAGAGTTCCAGTTCCTATATTAGGAAGCAAAAGACAAGATAACTTTGGTTTGTACTTAATTTTGTTTTTTATTAGTTGCTTCAATGCAAAAACAAAACAAAGCAAAACAAAAAAACAATGAACAGGCTGATGCTTAGTATTACCAGACACAATGCACTTAGTGAATATTTTACTTTTCAAAGTGTGGACTGTGTAATATTGTATAGACAAAGCTCAACAAACCTCCTTAACTGAATTAGATTTGACCCAGTTCTATGTGGCATTTGTAATAGAGCCCAGTTGGTTAAAGTACTCAAACAAAGCAAATATTTAAATTCTGGTGCCTGTTTGCTGTAGGTATCAAGTATCTTCACACAGCTAAGCTTAAATTTTGCACTCTTAAGGCCCAGCCAGACGTCTGCCTGCATTCAGCAACTAAGCTTTTGCACACGTCTTCTGAGCAATGCTTGCATCTGGTGCCTTAGGCCTATTTTGGGTACTACATGCAAAGCCCAGTTTGATTAATCAGTCAATAAACAATGAAATTAGCTGTTTGATTACTTTTTTAAAATAAGAAATTGGTCTGATTGTACATTTACAGTGTTCTGGTTTTTTAAAAAATTCATTTAACAGGTCAAATTATTCACTGTAGACTGGTTTGCAAGTGTAGACCATCTTGTCATATTAGTGCTATTATATATTTATTAAGTTGTTAGGAAAATTCAACCTAATTTTTCTGTGGACCATTTCAAATATTGTGAGGCATGGAAAGTGGGAAAAAGGGGACAGGGTAGTTATTTGTTCATGGCAAAATGTGACGTTTGCTTTAAAATAAATTCCGTGTACTATAAACTATTTGTTTTTAGAGGTCTCGCTCAGTCAGAAAAAACTTTCAAATTGCTTCCTTCTTTTTTGGAAGGTCTTTACCATTAAGTGTACTGGAAATTATTCTACATTAAAGTGGTTTTTGATAGAAAAAGTAGCTCCATCTAAAATTAGAATATTTACTTCAGACGTGACTTATTTTGATACATCATAAAATTTTGTGAGGATCAATTATGAAGAAAGGTGTAAGATTGCAGTGTTCCCTGTTAGTGGAGAAAGCATCAGATAGTAAGTTTTGGACTTTGGATATCCACACAGTATTAGAAGCTAAAAAGTGCTGGAGTTTGCCGCAATTAAAGCATAGATATGCAGAGGTCTCCTAAACTTGAATTCAACAGATGACTAGTGTATGTCAAATAATCACTCAGAATCAACAGGCTCTACCAAAATCCCCTAATTCAGCTCATTTTAGTTCATTAATTCACAAAGCAGTCATAAGTAGAAATACTAATAAATGTCCATTTTACATACAGAATACAGAGAAAGAGAATAAGTCTTTTTGAACGTGAGGTTGAAATTGGCAATAAAGTTTAGACCAGGGTGTCAGGCACAGTATTTTAACCTGTACCATAGAGTATTTATCATAGACAAATACAAATAGACATACACAAATGCCATGTAAAACTGGGTCAAATTTAATTCAGTTAAGGAGGGTTCTTGAGTTTTATCTATACAATATTAGACATTACACAGTACACATTTTGAAGAGTAAAAACATTCACTACATGCATATGATATAGATAGTATATCTATTTATCACAGAGTATATATGTACAATACATTTATATATGTGTATATATTCATAATGCATATGTACTCAATTTCATAATACTTATAAGTCCAATATAGATTTTTATATGCATGCCATGATATCAAATTCTTTACAATAACACAAGTTTGAGTTAGAACCATATTGATTGTAAGCAACAAAACAAATCCAGACTAACTTAAACAATAAATGGGATTTTCTGGCTTCCAGAACTATAAAATCACTGAATAAAGACCTGGCTTTGTT
The DNA here is from genome assembly GCF_030445035.2 of Dasypus novemcinctus. Classification (NCBI taxonomy): domain Eukaryota; kingdom Metazoa; phylum Chordata; class Mammalia; order Cingulata; family Dasypodidae; genus Dasypus; species Dasypus novemcinctus. The sequence continues at coordinate 56,030,535 of NC_080676.1, forward strand.
CAGTGACAAATGGTATCTTCAGGGTTCTATTTTGGATTCTTTCTCAGACTCTCTCCACTTGGTGTCAAGAGACACCAAGAACAGACAACCAGGGGAGGGGGGGGAATTAAAATAAATAAATAATAAATCTTTAAAAAAAAAAAAAAAGAGTCAAGTCACAGCCTCCTGTTCCCATTGTGACAGTCTAGCAGCTCCACTGGAAAGAAATGTTCTTTCCCCAAAGCCAGGGCAGGACCCTGATTAGACTATGACAGCTTGGGTCATCTGCCCACTCCTGACCAATCACTGTGGCCTCAGGATAGGGTCCGCTGACTTCCCAGGCCTAGCTCATGTGGCCACACCTGTATTTGGGTATAGGATGGATAGAGCAGGGCCATTCTGATTCCCCCAATCACATGCCGAGGATTTGCTCCAGGAAAAGAGTTCTGTTACCAGGAGAATGTGTAGAAGAGTGGTAGCCAGACAAAGTAACTTACTTTCCAATTCAACATAGAAGGTCTTTTAAATCTGGCCCCTGCCTATGAATGTAGCCTTATCAGCTCTTATTCCCATACATACCTTAAATATAGCCAGACCCAATTACTAGAGTTTCCTGAATTTGATGTTGAATGAATTAATGAGTGACTATCAATAGAGGTGCCTATACATTGTTATTAATTATATGGAACACTTGGGGACTTCTGGGCTAAATGAAAATTCCAGATAACTTGAGGATAATTAACATCGTTCTTAAGTAATCTTTATTATTCCAGAGTATTAAATAAATAGGAAAGTGGGCTCACTGATGATGGTTTTATGAGTGTACTTCTCCCTACTCACATATTTAAATATCTGTCTCCTCTCCCAGGCTGAAGGTAGAAATCCCACTGTCTTTGTATCCCCCAAATATCGACTAGAATGCTCTGACTTAATACATGGTCAGTAAGTTTCTGAGCTGAAATGAATACTTGGTTCCAATTCTTAGAACTTCTGGTTTTCCAAGATAGCCATTTTCCCTCAAGCAGCTATCAAATGCTGTAATTTACATGTGTGTATTTGATGAAGGGAGTCAGTGCTCTAAGTATAAATATTCTGAACTCATATGGTTGTCCAGCACAGCCTATGTAATAAAAATCGTGTTGTCTGGTTTCTAGATTGAAGCTGGGCTCTGGAGTATTTTAGAAACATTAGCATCCGGGGTAATAAAGCTCCTAGTTGCAGATATTTGCCTCTATTGTTTGCAGGCAGATTAGCTTAACCTGTTTTATGAAAATGGCTTGGAGTTTTTAGAAGAAAGAAAAGTAATCACCAATTAAAATTTATTCTGTGAAAACCTTCATTTTCAATGTAGCTCAGATCTGCTATAAATATTACTACTACTGAATCCCATTAATGCAGTAGTTTATAGTCTACAAGTTGCTTTCACATTTCAAAATCTCACAATACTCATAATTCATGTGAAAAAAAAACAACACTAAGTCTTCAGTTGATAACAAGTATAATGTAAATCAGTAGTATAATATAGCTGCCTAGAAACCTAATGCAATCTCAGGCTACATTAATAGAAGTAAAGTGTCTGAACAAAGGAGGTGATAGTTTCATTACATTCTGCAATAGTTAAAAGACTTCTGGGGCATTGTGTCCAGCTTTGGGCTTCTTCGAATTTTAAGAAAGACATTGACACAACTGGAGCTTGTCCAAAGGAGAGTAGCCCAAAGGGTGTGATATCTGAGGCCAAGTCACATGAGGAGCAGTTGAAAGAGCTGAGGATATTTAGTCTAAAAAAAATAATGAAAAAATAGCAACCACCTTTAAATATTTATAGAGCTAACAAAAGAAACAAGAATTAGACTTTTCCACATATCTGCTTAAAGTATAGAGAGAGGACAAAGCGCTGAAAGACACATTTCGGTTCAATATTTAAAAAATTGTCCTAACATTAAAAAAAAACTGTTTTCAAATTATATAATGATTTACCTCTCACTAGAAGTGATAAAATAAGTGATAAATGACCATATATCAAGATAACAGCCCCACCATCTATTAGCTATGAGACTTTGAACAAATTACTTTACCTCTCTGAGCTTCAGTTTTCTAATCTTCAAAAGGGATGCTTAGGATCATTGTAAGGATTACATGAGATGATTCAAGTCAAGCCATCAGCACAGTGTCTGCTCATAGTAAATAATCAGTCACAGCATTATTATCAGAGATGCTTGCGAAGAGCTTCTCTAAACCATGTGAGAATAACATAAGGATAATATCAGAGTTTAACTCCCTAGGTCCTTTTACACATCCAAAGATTTACACAGGTTGGGGGAGGAAGGGAATCTGTGTCCTTATGTTGTACTGTGACCTTGTCTTGATTTATTTGAAGCCTTAATCAAGTCAATTAACATTTACTAACATTTATTAATAACATCTTAAAAATTAAAAATATGTTTATGGAATACCTTTCTGACTCTATGGAATGCCACAGATCAGTTATTATTATTAAGAGTTGGAGGAGGAGAGTTACTCAAGGGGAAGTATGAAGGTGGAAGAGGGTGGTTGTTAGCCAAGCAACAGCCAACTTAGAGTTTGTGATATACCTTCTGAGTAAAAGAAGTATCTTAGGACACTTTAAATAAAATACATAGAACAGATATGTGATATGTAGCCCAAAGGCAACAAAAATTTCATAGGCACTGATTCCCACTCAAATTGCAAATGTTTATCATGCACCATGTCGACTAATGAACAAGAGCTGAATACAGGCCAAATATAGAAAATATAAGAAATAACTGGGACATGATCCTTGTCCTGAAGATTTCATATAGTATAGTCTGAGATATAGGAATATGTAGTACTCATCTTATAGCCAAACAAAACAATCTAAACCAAATGTTGTGGGAAAATAGAGTAAGAAGCCACTGATGCAGATTAGGGGAGTGTAGCAGTTTGACATTATTTATGAATTCCAAAAATAGATATTGGATTATGTTTGTAAACTGTTCCTCTGGGAATATTAGATTGTATTAAATTCAGAGGCTTCACTTTTGCTTGATTAAATTATGATTAAGGCTTTGTTTCATCCATATCAGTATGATGTTGAGTTCCCGCCCCCTTTGTGGGCAGGAACTCACAGAGAAAATGACAAGGCAGAGGAGACAGTTGGAGTTTTGGGTCCTGGAGCCCCAGGAAGTAAATACATAGGAGAAGAACACAGAGGAATAGAGACAGAGTGTCTGAGTCTATAGCTGACCTTGTCAAGAGAAAAGAGCTGCTGAGCCCAGAAAGATCAAGCTCCAGGGAGAGACACAAAGCGTTACGCCAGCCTAGAGCTGATATTGGAAGAACCTGCGACCACAAAGCCTTAAGAGGAAGAGGGAGGCTGAACCCTTAAGACATCAGCAGTCGTCTTGCTCCAACACATGGCAACAGACCTTGGTGAGGGAAATAACTTACACTTTATAGCCTCGTGGCTGTAAGCTTCTACCCCAAATAAATACCCTTTATAAATGCCAGCAGATTTCTGGTATTTTGCATCAGCACCCCTTTGGCTGACTAATACAGGTGGTCAGAGAAGTTTTGCAGAAGAAGTGATATTAGTACCTGCCTGCCCTTTCTTAAGTAGTGAAGGAGGACAAGCACTCAAGGGCTTGTTAATAACATTAGTCAAGGTGAAGAGAGGAGGGGAAGCATCAGTTCTCCAAAGAGGTCAAGCTGTCTGGAGAAGTTTGAATACAGGGGTTGTGTGGAAGGAAGGAGTGACATGTAATGAGCCTGGAAGGGCAAATGTGGTCAGATGTTAAAGAGTGGAAAACCTTGCTAAGGAATTAAATTAGAAGGAATTATTGTGGGTGAAGGTCCACGAGAACACTGTTATATATCCCATGTGGGCTGCTGGTGACTTGACTGGGCCAGAGGGTAACAAGAAACCCCAAAAAGTTGAAGACAATTGTTAGAAGTCTCAGAAGACTAGACTGAGGGGATGAAATAAGATATAACTCAGAGACCCACTAAAATTCTTGAGTGAGGAGTGAGAACATGAAAACTGTGTTTGAGGAAGGTCAGACAAACAGGTGTAGCGACCACAGAGGGGAGAGACAGGAAGCCAGGCCAAGTACTATGAGACAATGGGAAGGGTCCCTGCCTGCTGTTCCAGGTAGGGAGTAGATGGGAGGTAGCGGGCGACCAGACAACATGGACGAATAAGCAGAAGGATTTGGAACAGAAATACATAGATTTTAAGGGAAGGAGCAGAGTGAAAATGTATGTTTTATATATTTATATTTGGATATATGTAGTTATATATCCAAAGTTTGTGCTATATAGCTGTATACCCAAGGAATATTATGGCTCAGGTTAGGGTTTTGATCCCTTTGGGTTCCTGTAGTCAACCACTGTCCTGATTAAAAGCAAACAAACAAAAACACTATTTTGTTGAAAGTCTGCTTGGTTTTTTCCTAATTTTCATTCTATCCAGTCACAAGGGTTTCTTAACCTGAACTACAGATGCATTAAGGGAGGGAATTTCCACATAGTGGAACTAAACAAGGAGGCCTAATGATTGTTAATTTCCCCAGTTAAATAAATGAGAACTAACACAGCAAAGAAAAAGACATTTATATGTTGGAGCTTTGTGAGCAAATCAACAATGGTATATTTTCAATTTACAAACTGAGGTATTCTAAAGATGACTGTGGGGCAAGGTTCATCATATGCATGCATGACAACTCCAGTCCACTTTTAAACTCAGTCTTGTAAATTTAAGGAGAGAGCTTGAATGCAATCTCTTCTCAGTTTATTGTATTACACTGAAAACATATCAAAAGCCATATTGTGTTCAATATTCTTTTACTCAGCTTTCTGAGATTTTATTGTTCAATTTTCTCATGGATACATTCAAAACTTCATTGTACAGATATTTTGCTATGAATAGCAAAAAGAGGGACAATCAAAATATCCCACTAAATGTAATTAATTTTTAAAATTATGACACATCAATGTGATATACAATGTAACACTCTAGCTTAATAAAAATGTTTTATCAATAGATTGCTTAATGCCATATTGCTCACAATATAGTATTAAAGAAAAAAGCATATCACAAAATAATCTGTACTGTATAATCTCATTTTTATAAAAAAATTAATGCATATGCATATATGTCTATGCATTAAAATAGAGAATTTTCATAGAAATATAACAGTAGTTATCTCTGGATACTGATTTTTCTATTCTTCTCTGACTTTCCTGTATTTTCTAGAATAAATATAGAGAAAATAATACTTCTTAAAGAAAGGAAAAATACTTAAAGTTATTTTTTTAATGACATTTCATTGGATTTTTGTTTTGAAACATAAAACCAATGAATTGTTACACTCATTCTTGTCTGATTATTTTTTTCTGAACTATCTTCCTATTCTCAAATTCTTTCTTAAACAGTTTCTAATATGCTGTTAAATACATACATTGAGTTCTCAATTTCAATTATTATATTAATACTTTAATTCCTAGCATTTTTATTGCTCTCAATTCCTTGTTGAAATTCTTCATCATGTCTTTTAGTTCCTTGGACATATGAACTATAGGTATTTTGAAGCATATGTCAGGTAGCTCCATTATCTAGCTCTCCTGGGAATTTGTTTGTAGCATCTGCTTTATCATTTGTTTTTTTTTGGTCATGTCTTATCTTCTCTTTTCTCTGGTTATTACTTTAAAGATATTTTGAGACTAAATCATATTATCTTTCTTAAATAGGATTTACTTTTGTTTTTGGCAAACGCTATGCTAGGACCACCAGCAATCTCAGATCATCTTAATCCAATTAGGAATTGAAAATATTCAACACTGAACTTTAAACCCTATAAGGGGTGGTCTACTTCCAAGTCACTTTTATTCCCACTCTGTAGACCTTCTGGTTCGAATACCAAAGCCTGGAGTATGACCAGAGTCTTTACCTCTTTGTGGGCTCTGAGAGTCGCACAAGCCTTGCTCAGCTTCTCGGCCTCTTTGGTTTTAGAACTGACAAATGCCTCAAAGGGAAAAGCAGCGCAGATGCTGGACCCAGGCCTCCAGGTGCCTCCTTTGCCCACCCAGATATGGGACTCACAGATCCTCACCTCCTTGAAGGCTTTTTTAAAAAATTGTGTGCTGGATTTTTTTAAATTGCTGCTTAACTAGTTGTTCTTAGCAGGAAAGCTGATCCTCAACAACCTAGATTGCTGTGTTGGAAAGTAGAAATTCCCACCATCTCCTGCCTATTTTACTGCAACTGCCTCTTAACTATTCTTCCTGCTTCCACCCTTGATCCCCTTCTATCTATTCACAACACAGCAGTCAGAGCAACCCTGTTAACCATGTCATATCCTGTCATTCTTTTGCTCAAAATCCTCTAATAACTTCTTAACTCACTAAGACAACAAACAAAGAAACAAACAAACCTCTTTTATGACCTACAAGGCCCTATATGGGAGCAACCTTAGAAGAAGAAAACTAGAAAGACAAAATAGAATTTCAACTGAAAGGCATCAATATGGACAAAGAGTGACTACACATAATAACAAAAAGAGCAATCCTTCAAGAAGATAGAATAGTCATGAACTTGAATATGCCCAACAGCATAGCTGCAAAATATTTTAAGCAAAACTCACAGAGATAGTAGATTACAGGTTACCAGGGGCTGGGTAGATGAAAGGAATGGAAAGGTATAGTTTAATGGATGTAGAGTTTCTGTTTGAGATGATGAAAAGTTACTGAATAATGCATTTCAGTAATGGTAGCACAGCATTATGAACGTACTTAATACCACAAAATTGTACACTTGAAAGTGATTAAAATGGAAAATTTTTGAGTTGTAAATATATTACCACATTTAAAAGTTTAAGAAAAAAATTTTTTTGAAATTAGAAAATTCACATTCTCTGAAGGCTATTTTAAGACATTTCTATCAGAAATGTATAGCTCAAGCAGACAAAACATTAATAACATAAAATATTTGATTGCCAAAAATAAAACAGATACATAGAAGACACTGTATCCAGCAAATAAAATCATGTTCAAGGACACTGAAGATTTACATAAATTGTCCATATTCTAGGTTACAAAGCAAAACCCAAAATTTTTTCATACAACTGATATCCTACATATCTATGACTGTAATACAATTAAATTAAGAAATAAAAATAAAAATAAAGTTTTTAAAAAAAATCTTACTAGGAAAGTTTAAAATACACATCTAAATATCTTGAATGTTAAGGCATAAATCACCCAGCAAATTTCCAAATATTTTAAACTATAATTTCTAAACATATATAAGTTAAGAGTTCAAGAAGCTATAAAAAGAACCACAAAGTAAATCCAATCCAGGTACAACAATAGAAATACCAATGATAAGGACTGACATTAATGCACTAAAAAATAAAACCATTGCTGAGAATTGACAAAACCAAAACATGGTTCTTTGGGATAAAAAAAAACCAACAGACAAACCTCTAGCAAGACATATGACAGACAGAGACAGAGAAACCAGAAAGAACATAGAATTGAAAAAGAAATCTACAGATATTGTAGAGATGAAAATAATATAAACAACTTTATACTAATATTCATGAAAACTTAGATGAGGTGGGAATTTTTCTAGAAAAATATAAATTTCTAAACTGACTCATGACGCAAGAAAATCTGAGTAAATAAATAGCCGTTAAAGAAAGTAAATGTACGTTCAAAATTTCCTCTTCCCATCTGGAGTTAGTGAGGGATGGACAATGGGAATCAGGAAAGGAAGGAGAGAAAGAGAAGAAAGGGGCAAGAGAGAGAAAGAGAGACCATTTTATTGGTTAGTTTTACTAGCGCTTTAGGAATGGATATCTTTGTTCTATACAAACGATTTCAAGGAACAGAAATAGAGGAGAAAGCACATGTATCAGTCAGGGGTCAGTCAGGAGACAGAAACCAAGCAGGAGGAAGGTACAATATAAAGAATTATTAACCGCATTCAGAAGATTAGCCACTAAAGGGGATAAATGAGAACTCTGAAAAATACCCTAGTGCTGAAAGAGAGTACCCAAGGAAAGAACAAACTTGGAAGCAGGGAGGATTTCCCCGAGAATAGGATTTAGACCTATTGGAGAAGGTGCAGGTCCATCCCACTGGATGGAGCAACTCTGCTGGGGTGCTCCAGGCCAAAGCTACCTGGAGACTGGGAGTAGGATGCTCATGGAATGCACTGGGGAGGAAGAAAACAGATATATAAAATATGGTATATTTTTAAAATAGTTCAATTTAGAGTTACAGTGAACTGGTCCTACATATATCTCAAAATGTAATGTTGAGTGAAAAATGCAGAATATTTCATAGAATTATGCAATTTAAATAACTTTTTAAATATACAAAATATATATGTATTTAGTGAAAGTATACATAGAAATGTATCAATTTCAAGATGTTGGTTACCTTTGGGAAAAGGAAGAAGAGATTAGGATTGGGGAGAGGCATGGGGGACTTTATTATTATATTTTTTTAAATCTCATAAAACTTCGCTGGCAGTATTATATGTATTTATAAAATAAAGCTAGTCATATTTAGGACCACTGAAGAAGAGCTGGAAAAAAGAAAAGCAAGCAAACAAATATTGAAGCAACCTCAAGCATCTCTTTATTTTAATGTTATATTTTCATAAGCAAAATATTCACATAATTAGGAATGTATATAAGTAAATGAAATCAAGAAAAAGAAATAAGGGAAATGAATTTGGCTCAACAGATAGAGCGTCCACCTACCACATGGGAGGTCCGTGGTTCAAACCCCAGGCCTCCTTGACCCGTGTGGAGCTGGCCCACGCACAGTGCTGATGCGTGCAAGGAGTGCCGTGACACCCAGGGGTGTCTCCCGCGTAGGGGAGCCCCACACACAAGGAGTGCGCCCCGTAAGGAGAGCCGCCCAGTGTGAAAAAATGCAGCCTGACCAGGAGTGGCACTGCACACACTGAGAGCTGACACAGCAAGATGACCCAACAAAAAGAGACACAGATTCCCAGTGCTGCTGACAAGAATATAAGTGGACACAGAAGGACACACAGCAAAAGGACACAGAGAGCAAACAACTGGCGGGGGGAGGGCAGGGATGGGGAGAGAAATAAATAAGAAAGAAAAAGAAAAAGAAATAATTGTCTGCATTTGAAAAAATAGAATTAAGAAATTATACATCAGGGCTTAGAATGGGACTAAGGGAAGTGCTGAACTATAGCAAAAGATAGGCGATAATGTAGACTGTAAGTATTTACAAGTGGATATTTTAAAAATAAACAGCGTTATTAGAAGTAATCTGTAGGAATGCCAAAACCTTGAATTCTGCTCTCTATGTCCATTTGCTGTGTGTTCTTCTGCATCTGCTTGCGTTATCTGGTGGCACAGGGAAACTGCATCTCTTTTTTGTTGTGTCATCTTGCAACTCTCTATGTGTGCGGCGCCACTCCTGGGTGGGCTGCGCTTTTCTCACGTGATGTGGCTCTGCTTATGGGGTGCACTCCTTGTGCATGGGGCACCTGTACATGGGGGCACCACTGCGTGGCAGGGCACTCCTTGCGTGCATCAGCACTGCGGTGGGCCAGCTCCACACGGGTCAGGAGGCCCTGGGAATCAAACCCTGGACCCTCCATATGGTAGACGGACACCCTGTCAGTTGAGCCACGTCTGCTTCCCATTACATTTTCTATATGAGAAGAAATATGACAATCCTAGGTAATTAGAAAATAGCCCAAAGCCCTTGCATCTGATGCATTTGTTTCGAGACTAGTACTGTACTTATTTCTCAGCTTTCTATCAAGTTCTCTTTAAAGATCGATAAATCAGGTGTTTTTTGTTTTATTAATAAAACTTAATTTGGAAAAAACTCATAAAATGGCAAAACGTTAATTGAGTAGAATAGTGTGTACTCAGATTCTTATATTTTTGCCACAATTTTCTATATTTTTGTCATATTTTATAACAAAATATTTTTTAAAGAAGAAACAGGTAGTCTCCATTGTTTATCTACCACAGAAGATACTTTATATGTAGTCATAAGCATTGCTTTTTCAAGAGTCATTCCTCTTGAAAAAGCAAAATTTGCTTTTCCCAGTTTGTGTTCTGAGAATACTAAGTATTCTGTGAGGGAAAAAAAATGACCCACACTCACGTGACTCTCAGCTGATTACAATATACTGGCATATTCTGGAAAACAGGAGGGAAAACTTTTAAAAATCTCTTAACCCCAAATTTTCCACACTTAGCTGACCCTGGATTTTTAAAAATAGAATAGTTGTTGATATCTTATTAAACCCTATTCCATGCAGTGCAGATCAGAGAACTGCTGACTTGCCCAAATGAATCCTGACTATGAAACATATAATTTAATCAGTAATTTTATGAAAAGGAAAAATTAGTATATTGAAGAAATCATATCTTTGCTTAAGCTGAGTCTGATTTCTCAAATGATAAACACAGTACTCCCGTGTTTGATTTTACAGTCATACCTTATCAATCCATTTGTGATACCCAAGTTCAAGGCTTGATTTTCAACTGAAGAATCATTTGTAATAGAAAATATTAAAAAGTGCCATGACCTATATGTCCATCCCAATCCCATCAAATGTCCTGATTCTACACAAGCTCAATCAGTTGTTACATGCTTTAATTACCCACTAAAATAGTTGTTTGTCCAGTTCAAGGCATTCAATACCTACAAAAGCCTATGTTTGAGTAAGTGATTAACAATATTCCTTTGGGGCTAGGACCCAGAGAAATTCAGCTAATTCTTCACTATTTCTTCTTATGGCTGTCCTTGTAACTGAAAAACATGAGCTTAGGTTTTGTAAATACCATTTGTTTAGTCACAATGTTTGATTATTAAGTGAACGAAGGAATTCATAAAAGCAATCTAAATGAAAATATACCATCAGATCATTGGATGGTACCATTTGATGTAATTCGCTGAAATCAGTATTTGTCAGTTTTTCTACAAACACATACATTTCAGTTTAATTTTAACTCATAAAACTGTAAGAAAGCCCTGCCAGGGCTGACTCTTTAAGGATTGAGAAATGGTACGACATTTAAGCAATATAAAAGGGATGGCCTGTGCTACTTTAAAATTCTGCCTTTCATAATGGCGCTAACTCTCTTTTTCTGTTGTCACAAAAACGTTCATTTATTCATTTCTTCAACAAAAACTTTTTATCATGCTAGATACTGAACAGCTTCAAGCGAATGCTGGCCAACTGAGCTCTGGAAAAATGACTAATGAGGTTATAGAGAAAGCTGTACGAGCGTGGAATGGAGTCGTTCCTTCATTCAGTGAATAGTTATTAAGACCTACTATGTGCCAGCCTTTGTGCTTGGCACTAATGATGACAACACAAGTGAATAAGAAAGACATTAAAAGTGAGTAATTATGATTAAGTATGATGAGTATGACTCTAAGTGAAATAGAGGTTGATCTTTGAGAAGCTAACTGGTCCTTGTTCATTTAGTATCTAATATGTGCCAGGCATGGTTCTAAGATCTGGGGATACAACAGGGAACAAATCAAAGTATCTCTCCAGATGAAACTTCCTTTCTTATGGAGGTCAAACCTACAGCACTGGTCTCCATCGCACCCTGCACCAAACCAGTGTTTCCTAAGTGATGGTACCGAAACCACTGGTGGAGCATAAAATGATGCAGCTGGTGCACAGACTGACGTAGTAATCATTATGCATTTATATTTATTATTATGTTTTATTTATGGCTCACAGTATAGCCTTTCTAGTCATGTTAGTAAATAAAGAAGATGTAATCTCTTAAGTTATTTCATTTAGTAATAAAAAAAAAAGAGTTCCATTTTTTTAAAAAAAAGGATTTAGTAAATAGATATAGATTGTATGCAGACTTTGCAAAAAGTGCTATGGTGATGCATATTTTTATAAATAAAATGGGAAACACAGCTTTCACTCAAAATAAGATGTTGCCCAGGTGTCAAAGGTGTCATGACATTATCCAAATGCTAAACCTAAACTTTTCATTATATTAAGCTTTTTATAGCTATCTGACATAAACCTGATTCCAGTGGAAAGAAAACACATTTAAAACATCCTTTGCTCTACTCTTCTATAAATTGCTTGAAATTACAGAAGGTCTTATTTTATGTGCCCTGCACTTAGTAGGTGCTAAGTAAATGTTGGGTGAAGGAATGAAAGAATTATCTAAAGAAATGGGAAATGCACTATTGCACCATTCAAACCACACTGATATTTCTCTGGCTTGACTGAATGTCATTAGCCATAGGGCATGAAAATAAACAGTCTCTGTGAACCAATCAGTCTATAAAAACAATCTAGGGTTCTGCCCTGAAGATTCGAGATCTGCCTTTTTAATAGAAGTAACATAAAAGTGATTAACCTTTCTGGTATTGGTACAGCTTGCCTTATATCACTGCCATAGAGATAATGAAAAACCTTCACTGAGTTGTACGTATTTTTTAGAAGAATGATAAAATTAAGACTTCATTAAATAACCTACCACCACCAGAGTCTAGGTGTTATACTAACAATTCAAAGAGAACCCATAGAAACTGCCAAATTATAGAGTCCTCTTTGAACTTATAAAAACAAAAAGTGTGTGTGTTGGGGGGGAGGTGTCTTTGAAAAATGGCATCCTGAAAATTTTGTGTAGGAAGAAAATACAGAAATGTTAAAATGTGGCTCACTTTCATATTTTCTGCAGCTTAAGAATATTTATTGCCCTTATTTCAACAATTTAAAGTAAATGTACTTCCTGCATCTTTATCTAGTAGGGATTCATTTACAATTTTGAGACTTTGAGAAAGTAAAAAGTCATTAAAATTTTTGCTATTAGAAAACCTTAAGAATTAGTTTAATTTCAGACAACAGAGGAGCCAGTTATGATTAATAGCCCATATTTTTATTTTTTGCTCTGACAATTTAAAAATAATGTTGCCATATGCAATCTCTCACATCCACATCAGTTCAACCATGAATTAACCTCTTTTGCTTTCCAAACTATGATCGTCTCTCAGTTACCAATACAAAAATGAAGTAAATGCCTCATCCTGTCATTGTCATTCTCGGGTTTTCTTGTCAAGTGTTGTGAGAAATTCTGTCATCAGGCAGGTTGTTAATGCCCACTGCAAGCCCTCTTGCCTCCGTTTCATACGTTTTTCTGAACCCACTTGGGAATAATGGGATCCAGACATTCATGCCTGAAATTAAATTCTCCTAGCTGTTACACCTCAAATGTGGTCATCCCTTGCTTTCTCTTTTCCTTGGCCATGAGTGAGTTCAAGAGGATAGGATGAAGCAGGGCTGCTCAGCCTTCACACTTGTTCTCTAAGGAACATGCATAAGGTCTCCTCAGTTTGGACAACCGCTGAGAACAGGATCCAGTCCCTTATCCTTCCTAAGTTCACTGTAAAAGTTTGACACGGGGGGAAAAAATGGCTTTCTTCTTCTTGCTAACACATCTTTGATATGTGCTATGTCTAGATCCTCTTACCAGTGTTTGCTACATTAGTCCTTTGGCTTCCCTTGCAAATCAATCAAAGGAGCTACTGTTTATCTCTCTGCAAAAAAAAACCAAATGATTTCTTAGTGCTGACCAACACTTCCATGACGAAAAACCCTCTGTGAACATGCGTTTTGTAAATCAAAGCCATGGTAAATACAGCACAACAGAGTGTGCTTTCCAATGGCCAAATAAGCAAGGATTCTTTATTCATTTATTTGTATATTTACACTCACATTTTTGTTTGAGGCCATGTCAAGTAAGAGATTAGAAGGTGATTTTCACACAAAAGACCCAAAGAAACATGATGTTACAGTGGGGAAGTTATTTGATTATTCTTCATAGTCTTTTCCTTTCAATTGGCATTTAGAAAACTAGCCACACAGGCTGCTCCTCACCTTCCTGCATGATACCATTTCTTCCAGTTCTCCTTATCTGTAGCTGTGATGATGCACAGCTTTCTCTTTTTTCTTTCTTGTGGGTTTGTGCAGTTTCTTGATGTTTGTGACAGGCCACGATAGGGGAAGCTTTTATCACCGTGGGGTTTGGAGGCCTCAGTAAATTGAAAATTGCAAATGAAATCCACTGGGCTTGAATTCATCAGCTATTATGTCAGATGACCTTTGGCAGCTGCTGATAAAAATGAGAGAATGTTAGCTCTGATCCAATTTTCAGCACTAACCATTCCTTTTCAAATCCATTCACAGTCAGGCAGCAGACACATGGGAAGTGAAAATGATAGGGTTTCAAGAGAACGGCATTGTGTTGCAGATTAAGATTTTCTCCCCCTATTTCTAGAGGTCGGCCCCCAGGCCCCTGTCTGGTATCTACCTATTGTCCAATCAGTTTCAATATCTGCTTCAGAGGACATGTTAGCCATCCTTACAGATAAGTGCTTACAGGAGAGAATGTTGGACTTAATAGTTTTGCTTAGGAGGCATCAAGGGTCGCAGTGTAGCAATATTGACTGGCACATGTTAGTTTAATCTGACATTCTAAGGAATGTGACACTAGATTCTTTCAGAGTTGTTGATCTCTAGGTGATTTTTGTTACCAGCCCTGGTTTTATAAAATTTCTTTTCACACAACTATTTATATTCATGAGTCAGAGAAATTCTAAAATGTCTATCATAGCCAAGCAAAGATAGCCTAAGCTTGTCTAAATAATGTATGGATGCCAAAATTATGAAACTGGGAAGAAAATGACTTGTATGTATTCTGTTCTTGCGATCGAGTTGAACATAAATGTCATCAGTGGTATTTCAGGAACCAGAATATCCTGAAATAAATGAATGCCTATAAACGCTTAGTTCCCGAATAAGTGTTATAGATTTTATCATCCAGGGAAGAAGAATTAGACTTGTTACATTCTACTGAGGAAGCGTGAGCCATCAAAAGAATGCTGTGAATGGTTGAGTCATCAGCATGATTTCCCCACCTATAAATCACAGGAGCCATCTAAAAAGAAAGCAAACTGAAATGAACAAATCCCACCTCCACCCCACCCCCAGCCCTGCTGGCTCATTTGAGTGGGTTCCGAAAAGACATAAATCTATCCTTTGATTCTTTGGAAATGCTGAGTTCATTGAGGAAATGGTCTCAAGCAAGTTTGAAGGAAAAGCATCAAATAATTGAAATTCAAGTATCATTATGAGCATTTTTCAAAGAAAATCTAATCAACTGGAAAATATTAAATCTGTATTTCTCTGTATTTTCCTGGTGCGCAGATTCTTTTGCATTTTTGCCTTTGACACTTCACTGATTAGCATTATAGGCAAACAAGGTGTTTATATGTTAATGGAGTTGCAAGAAAACTTATTATAACACAGTTCCTTTTTTTTCTGATACACCAATCCATAGCATTCTGAAACTAGAAAGACACATAAGTGACTCTTCTAAATGTCAGTCTTTGAAGGGAGAATACAGTTCTATAAGCTTCCTTCATAAGAAACACAAAGTGAAAATCTGTAAGATGCATATTATCTGTATACTATATCTTAACTTTTAAAAAGTAATTTAAAGCTACTATCTTACTGTTTGCTTCCTGGTACTTTTATGTTCTTTTAAAAAAGGACAATTATCTGTTGTCAAATGAACGTGTATAAATAAAATGTCTAATGATGGTGTCTGGAAACATACAGCAGATGCATATCAAATGTCAATTATTATTAAATAGTATCTTAAAGGACTCAACGTCAAAATGAAAACAATGATTGGGTCTAAAATTAATAGAGGGTCTGTCTCACCAAAAGATATAAATTTAGCATATATTCAAGCTAGCTTTAATATCCTTATTTGATCTGATTTTCTAGATTTTCTTTTAGGCAGTGAAGGCACACATTTCAGAGGTTCACAGACTTAGCCTTAATAAATGATTTCCTGGCCCTATGCACTTGGTCCATTTGGACCCCAAGGGAAGCCCAGTCTTTGCCTGGCTGCTTCTATAAGAACACCACTGTGGCGACGGCTTTGAGGAGCTGAGCCAAACCACCCTGCTGACAGAGCAGGCAGCAGCTCTTTCCAAAATGATTAACTGCATTTCACAGGTTTATCAGTGACTGTGGTCTCCCTTCAGTCAGTTCATCCATACTCATGTAACAGGACTTGTTCCTCTGAGTTATAGTTTCTGCAAACCTCTAACTGCCTTGTAGGTTTTGCTATGGATACTTCCACTACTTCTAAAGAAGTGAATGATTTAATAATCAGCAGATTCTTAGGGGACTGCAAATGTGACAGCCGCATGTCATTCATCTGGGATGCAGCCCACTAACAGGTCCCTGCCAGAAGGAAGAGCAGCACCCACACTTGGCTATGCCCTAGGGCCTGGCTTTCAGCCACCGTGATCTGTATGCTCAGAGAGATGGAGCAATTAGATAGGCCTGTTAAGTCTTATGTCTTCATTATTGATTTATAGTATAAACTCAGCATGATTATTGAACCACACCAGTCAGTGAAACAATTGAGTCATTGATCTTCACATAGGCATATATTTTCAATTTAGATTTGGGAAGGAAATACATAGATATATCATTATTTCCGGTGTTTTATCTAAGGGCTTGAACAGGGATTCAGATAATTCATTGTATCCACCTCCTAACCTTTTTCCATTGGTGTTCCTTCTAGAGCACTGCTGTCCAATAGAACTTTCTGTTTGCAGAAAATGTTCTACTCTGCACTGTCCATCATGGTAACCATTAGCCACATGTGCTTATTAAACACATGAAATGAGGCTAGTGAGACTGAGGAACTGATTGCATTTATTTAATTTTAATTAACATAAATTTCTATTTAAATAACCATGTCTGGCTAGTAGCTGCTGTATTGGACAGTGTGGCAGCTCTACAGCATACTCAGTAGCATCAAAATTCTACCTGTCTTTATAGGACCCTGTTCAAATACCACCTCTCTTATAAAGCAGTGACTGATACCCCTTCCCAATTACCTTTCTCTGAATATATACCCTCTAGTACCTCTGATCATTTTCTGGCTTTTATTATAATTATCTGTCTTACTACACTCCATATTGCTGAAGGACAGGGACTGAGTTCCTCAAGTAATGTGTTGTGCCCATAACAAATATTTGAGGAGTAAAAATGAGTTGTAGGTTTTATAGTGGCAAGAGATAATATTTTAGGGTTTTTTTTTCTCATACATGCTAAATAGGGAAGCACTGACACTTTGTTATCCTTTTCACACTCTCTTTTAAAAATGAATTCAAGACAAATTGTATTATTTTCCTCTCCTGGTTTATCTGTTAGCACTGAGATGGAAGTGTGGAGAAAAATTATTATATTTTCTCCCTTTGAGGATAAGAAGCTTGTGGACACCTCCTTCGCATCTTCATAGAGAACAGCACAGTGATGTATATGTAGGAGGAACTCAGTAAATATGTCTTCAATGAATAAATGAATAAATGAGAATCATTATTCAAGTTTTAGAGTGTATTTTAAATCTCAGAATCAAGGAAAGGCATGTATATAGATTTCTAATGTTAGAAAAATTCTCCCCAGAATATTCACAGAAGATTCTGTTCAAAAATATTCTATAGGAGCTGTTTTGCATCTTGATTTTGGTGGGAGTTTCACAATCGTGTTTTTCAAAACTCATAAAGTATACATTTAAAAGAGGAAGTTTTGCTGTATAAATTATACAGCAATTTATAATTATATAAATTTCTTAAAAGTAAATAAAAATGCTATGTACTTTAGCAAATGCTTATGAATTTTAAATAGATGCTTACCATTTTGGCACTCGATTAATGAAATTCATATAATATATAATACAAACTTTATTCAATTGTATATTTCTGTGATGCCATACAACACCTAATTGACTTTTCGGAAATAGTGAGGTAATCTGAGATAGCTGTGTTATGATTAAAAGAGTACTGGATTTTGAGTGAGAAGACATTGTTTTAAAACCAAAACTTTACACTTACCAATAAGGAATAATAAACGGTTATCACCACATTATATTATAATAGCTCATGTTTATTAAATACACACTATATGTCAGGAATTGTTCTCAGCACTCCTATGTCAATTCATTTACTCCTCCAACAACCCAATAAAGCAGGTATTATTATCCCCATTTTACACTTGAGGAAACCAAGGCACAGAAAGATTAAATAACTTGCCAAAGGTCACACAGCAATTAAACTGGCACTTAGCTATAAACAATTCTCCATAATAAATTGCATGGTGTCAGAAGACAGTTTAGGCAGCGCATGTTGGCTCTTAACATCCTACCATCTCTGTGCTCTCTTCTGTAAAAGGAAAATAATAGTATTTTCTTCCCACCTAATAGGAAAGGCGGTTGTTAAGGTCAAATGAGATAATAATATGGAAATGTGATGATCTATTTACTACTTGTGCTTTCTACTTGTGCTTAGTGTTATAAGTTAAGGTTGGTGTGCCTTTTGGTGCGCAGGACAGACATCAACTCCAATTATGCCTCATTTGTTGACAAGAGGCCTCCTCGCTCCCATTTTCATATTAATTAGTCGTGACCACACTTGAATCCATTGAGGGAAAGGGAACAATAAAGATTTCAGCCACCCTACACCTAATTATACAGCAAAGCTCTTTGGGCCATTTTTGCCTTTGTGAAAACTCTGGGAGTGGGGTAAGATGAGAAGAGAAGGAACTAGAGGGAAGAAGCACAATAAATTTAACCAAGAAGAACAATTTCAACACTTTCCATGCCCTCTGCCCCCTCCCATTCACCTCAGCCAGGCACTGTCAGATTCACAAAATGCTGACCTCTAAATGGATTCCTAGTATACAATTTTTTTTAAAAGATAATAAATACTTTATATCAGAGCACTTTGAAATTTTCTCATTCCCAAAAATATATAAATGGAATAGGTGAAGTTTTTTTTAAGGTTATATTTTTCTCCCTAATACTACTTTAGATATTTTATTTATTCATTTGTCTTGTGAATGAATTATAATTCTTCAACAGGACCACATGTCCATGCATCTACATTCATTAGTTTATAAATACCCCAGATCATGTCCAAACAGAGCATGAAATGTTTGACTCTAGAGCAAACTTGAAGAATCAGTACCTTTTACCAACATATTGTATTGATTAATTTCCTTTTCATAAAAGCGATCATTCAGATGAAAAAGAGCTAGGAGCTTTAAGGGGTACAGGTTAGGTGGAGACCTTAAAGAAATGGAACTGATTATCTAAAACATAAAATACTTGTTGTAATTTTTTACACTTCTTGTGAGCACAGCCTTCTGAGGATATACGATGCTTTTGTTTGTTTAAGTGGGATGAGAAAAGAGAGGTTTCAGAGTATTAGTCAGTGTTTCCTAGGGAAATAGAACCAACAGGAGATATCTGTAAATATTATAAAATTGTCTCATGCAACCATGGGGATGCACAAGTTCAAATTTCATAGGACAGGCCTCAGGTCAGGAACTCCAATGAAGGGCCTCAATGAATTCCCCAGGAGAAGCTGTGTGTCTGAAGTAGAGATGGGAATTCTCTCTCTTGACTGCTGAAATCATGTCTCCTTTTAAAGCCTTCCACTGATTGGATGGGACAACTCTCACTGCGGAATGCAGTCTCCACAGTTGACTGTAGATGCAATCAACCATAGATGCAATCAACTCATTGATGATTTAGTTCTATGCAATGTCATCACAGTAACAATTAAGTTATGCTTGACCAAACAACTGGGCACCATTACCTGGCCAAGTTGACACATGAACCTAACCATCACAACATAGAATTGTTTTAATCTATCCAGCCAGTGAATATTAAGTATGGTTTGAATCTAAGACTGACATTTGCTATCATTTTTTATTGTGAATAATAATAATAACAATATCCATAGCTTCCATTCCTTAATTTTTATCATGTGTAAATGATTACATGTATGATTTATCATGCATACAATTAGTAGGCCTCCAAATCTCAGTGGCTTAATAAAAATTGTTATAGGTATCTGTAGAGTCTTGTATAGGTCATGTTGCTCTTCTTTGTGGTGCTCTTCCAAGTGATGACTCAGGGAATACCTTCCTTTCACCCTGCAGCTCTACCAGCTCAGAGTCCTTCACTGCTGGCAGTATAGCAGTGTGGTTGGAAGAAAGAGGCCATGGAGAATGCATACCTACTCTTACCTGCCTCACTCTAGAAGTGACATATGTATATTCTATTTATATTCCATTGGTGAGTCTTAGTCATATGACCTTACCTAGATTCTATGGGAAGCAGATAATAAAGTTTAGGTCCATGCCCAGGGAAATGAAATGGTGGTGAATACAGAATGTTGTGTCTGCCACAACCAGGTACTGTGGTTTATATGTATTAACTCTTTTAATGTTTACAGGAATCATGGAAAGTATTTGGTATGAACCTCACTTCATCGATGCAAAGCCAAAGACTCGGAAAGTTTAAATTAGCTGCCAGGACACACAATTAATGAATGGTAGAACCAAGATTCAAACACATGCAAAATATGCACACACACACACACACACAAAAAATTTATAAACAGATGAAAGACAATAAAAGAAGAAATAGAGCTAGTAACTTGTTTATGAGAAGTATTCAGGCTTGGTAATAATTTAAAATGTGGAAATTTAAGGTGGAAAAATTTTTCCTGTGAGATTAACATCAGTAACAAAAAATGTAATCCTATACCCTGTGCTGACAAAAGTAATGAAATAAGAGACATTAATGTATTAATAGTGGTTGGTTTATAATGGTGGATTTATGCATTATATTTCTGTCTGACCTTTAAATTTTATTCCATTTTATAAACACATGCACACACATATATACATACACACAGACATATAACAAATAACTGCTTTAAAGGAAATTCTAGTTTGGGCCTTTGCAGGGCAAGTTAGTCCCCACTTCAAGCAAGGGTAACACCCATCACAGATGAACATGCAGCTTAAAGAAATGTGGAGACATGCATGGTCCTGAAATCTTTAATTATCTAAAAAAAAAATGTGCTTATGATATGACTATGAAAGAATGAACTGATTTATTTCTGTGGCTTGTGGAATCTGTCATCATCTTACTGTCACTCATAGAACTTGTGTGTCTTAAATTCATTTCTCTAAAGAAATATTGATTTTGGCATTCATAAAGCAGTTGGAACATTAGAGGAGAGAGGATATTATCACATAATTTTGAAGGCAACTACCACGTGCTAGATAAAGATAGTATCAGCCATACAGAAAGCAATATAAAGACTATAAATGCAGGGGGAAATGGCTTTAAAAGACCATATCTTGAGAAATTAGGTTGAGGGATACTGAGGGGAAAGGGACAGAAGGATGGAATAGTTCACAATGCTTATGTTTCTGGCCATTTGGGGAAATCCATTTTTCAGTTTAGTTCCCATTTCAGAAATGTCCTTTTTTAGCCAAAAAGGCAAACTCTAAATACTTCCCTCCTACTTCATTCACTGCAGCATTTCAGAGAATACAGACTCAGGATGCTTATATTTAAGGAGAAGTCATTTCTCATATTTTACAAACTGTATTGAAAAGAACAAACTTTCAGAAAATCAACTAATGAAGATTTGCTCCTTGGATTGAAATTTTTTAAAAAAATATTTTTATGTATTTATTTATTTATGTACTTACTTACTTATTTCCTCCCCCCTTGTGGCTTGCTTGCTATCTGCTCTCTGTGTCCATTCAGTGCTCATTCTTTCTATGTCTGCTTGTCTCCCTTTTGTTGCATTATCTTGCTGTGTCAGCTCTCCATGGCACATGGGCCATCAGCTCTCCGTGGCACACGGGCCAGCCTGCCTTCACAAGGAGGCCCCGGGATGCAAATCCAGGGCCTCCCATATGGTAGACGGGAGCCCAGTTGATTGAGCCACAGCTGCTTCCCCCTTGGATTGAATTTCAAGAGACTGCATTCGCAGAGTCCAAAAATAATCTGTTAATAGAACAATGCCTTCAAATAAGAAAGTGACCAAAGTCAATACAGATCAGCAAGAGACCAGAAAAACATGGAAAATGCAGAGCAGATTAAAGAAGATAGAAAAAATCTCTGTACCCAGAAAAAAAGAACCTATTGGGACCGTATTTCTCTGATCAAGGCACAGTGTAACAGTTTATCTTTAATGCCCATTTCATTAAATCTAAATCTAAATGGTTTTGCCTTGCTAACTCCATGTGCTTCTCAGAAAGAAGCTTCCATGCTTCAAGTCAGTTTGTGTTAGTGAAAGAAACTGTTAGCAACAGCTGTTTTTGGAACATGGTCAGTTAGTACAGCGGCATTTTGTATTTTAATGCAACTTTTCCCAAAGTGTAGTTCATAGAGTGCTGATTCCAAGATGGAGTAATAAGATCTTATGTTCAGGGAAGAAGATTTGGCTCAACTGATAGAGCGTCTGCCTACCACATAGAAGGTCCAGGGTTCAAACCCAGGGCCTCCTGACCGGTGTAGTGCATTGGCCCATGCACAGTGCTAATGCACACAAGGAGTGCCCTGCCACGCAGGGGTGTCCCCCACATAGGGGAGCCCCACATGCAAGGAGTGTACCCTTCAAGGAGAGCTGCACCAT
Source organism: Dasypus novemcinctus (assembly GCF_030445035.2). Taxonomy (NCBI): domain Eukaryota; kingdom Metazoa; phylum Chordata; class Mammalia; order Cingulata; family Dasypodidae; genus Dasypus; species Dasypus novemcinctus. Next base: position 56,053,086 of record NC_080676.1, read on the forward strand.
ACACACAAAAAAAGCGCAGCCTGCCCAGGAGTGACACCACATACACGGAGAGCTGACACAACAAGATGATGCAACAACAACAAAAAAAAAGAGACACAGTTTCCTGGTGCTGCTGACAAGAATATAAGCAGACACAGAAGAACACACAGCAAATGGACAGAGAGAGCAGACAATACGGGGGAGGGAAGGGGAGAGAAATAAATAAAAAATAAATCTTGAAAAAAAAAAAAAGATCTTATGTTCAGCTCTTCACCAGGAGATCCTTTTCCTTCCATGCAGCATATTAAGGAAACAAGGTCTCTGGGATCACACTATGCAAGCACTGAGTTGACATCACTGCTGTCCACCAACAGAGACCTTTCTCTTTAGTTGTGAGAGGGAAGGTAATACAGTAGGTAGGAGTGTAGACTCTGGAGACAAGCTGCTGGTTTTTAAATCCCAATTCTTTGGGTTCTTTGGCAAGTCCCTTGACCTCTCTGTGTTTCAGTTTCTTCATTCTGCAGTGAGGATAATAGTAGTACCTAGCTCAGAGAGAGTTGTTGTGAGGATTAAATAACTTAATACATTTACAGTAGCTAGAACATTCCTAGCATATGACAGACCTTCAATATTAACTCTCAGCCACTAAGGCAAGTAGTTACACCAAAAAAAAAAAATTCCATCTTTGGAGCACTCCAAATCTATTTTGGGTTATGCTCAATGGGACATACTTATTTTGTAGGGAGGTTCTGTTCCCAAGATTGCAACTGATAAACCCATAAGAAAAGAAGTCTAAAATTTATGTTAAGACCAGGGAGGTTTTCTTTATGCTAGCTCAAAGATACTTCCATTTGAACCTTTCTTGTTCCTTTTAGGCCTTAATTCTCACCACGTTACAGTGATATCATGACAAGTAAATTTGCTTTCAACTTTGTTTTGCCTCGAGGAGTCCCAGGATGAGCAGAAACTTCCACTGAGAAATGTCTCTTAAATTCACCCATTCCATGAACAACCAGAAAGAGCACTAAGGTTTAGTGCTTTGTCTCTGACATAAGCTTTCACGTACACAAGCATGCTCCTCCTATACCATTTACACTTAGCCCAGGCTGAATCTCCTTGCCCCCACCTGTAGGTTCAGCTGTATTTATGTTCAACAGTAAGCAGGAAGTATGACTTATTTGTTCATTTAAATTCATTTCATTCCTAAGGCGGAACTCAGACAGATAACAAGGGTTGACTAAGAATCAATATTAGCTTTGCTACTATCACGCCTCCCTCCCCCAACAAATAACATCTGCTCAGGCTCTCCGAACTGAGTTCTGATCCCACTGCTCCAGCCCTCTCTTAAAGAGCTCACACCTTTCCTAGCTCCCATGGCCTGGATTCTGTCTCATGAGCCCCAAAAACCCTTCACTCCAGCCCCCAGGTTGGAAAGCTAACTAGATTTCCTACATTACAATCTGTGCTAAGCAATTCCTGCTCAAACTCTCTTTGATATATTCTCTCAGGGAGGAGAGGAGGAGGAAGTAACAAATGGTGACAGTTAACATTCTCAAGGAAGTTGCCTCAAGTTCTGTGCTCACTTGCTCTGAAAGAAAAATTTCACACAATTGAAATTCATGGAAAAGATAATGCTCACAACATTTTGTGGATTATCTTTATCCAAAAGTTTGCCAGCTTTCTGTTTATTGTTGCTACCAAAGATTTAAGTGGGACCTGCCCATTAAGTTCCAACAATGAAATAATGGATGTCATCAATGTCAATTAAAAAATGTCAGACTTGGGAGCAGGTATAGCTCAGTGGTTTGAGTGCCTGCTTCCCATGTACAAAGTCCAGGGCTCAATCCCCAGTAACCCTTTTTTTAAAAAAGATTTATTTTTTATTTATTTCTCTCCCCTTCCCTTCCCCTCTCCCCCGCCCCCACTTGTCTGCTCTCTGTGTCCATTTGCTGTGTGTTCTTCTGTATCCGCTTATATTCTGTCAGTGGCACCAGGAATTTATGTCTCTTTTTGTTGTGTCATTTTGTTGTGTCAGCCCTCCGTGTGTGCGGTGCCACTCCTGGGCGGGCTGCACTTTTTTCATGCTGGGTGGCTCTCCGTAAGGTGTGCTCCTTGTGCACGGGGCTCCCCTACACAGGGGACACCCCTGCGTGACAGGTACTCCTTGCATGCATCAGCACTGCACATGGACCTGCTCATCACATGGGTCAGGAGGCCCTGGGTTTGAACCTGGACCTCCCATGTGGTAGGCGGGCACTCTATCCATTGAGCCAAATCTGCTTCCCCACCCGCAACACCCTCCGTAACTCTTTAAAAAAAAAAAAAAAGAGTGCCTCTTATGCCTTAGAGACCAATACCTAGATTACTCACAACCCAGAGGATGTAGATCTGTGTGGACGTATAAAAAAGAAGAAAACAAGGGCCTGAAATGAATGTGATGATATCTGAATAGTATATAATAATGCTTTGAATTGACAATAACTGAAACATAAAATAACTCTTTATGTGGTCTCCGAGTCTCTTACAGTACTGACATTTCTGCTTCATTTCATATGTAAGTCCTGATCAAAGAAGAGAATCACCCCTGATTTTGACAAGTATCTGGTATGCAACCTTTGCTGCTGGCCTGGACAGCTTTGCTTTCTCACATCATGACTCATGCTACTTCTGTCTGTGGATCCAGACTATATACCTGCCTTGGCCTTCTAATTGAGACTGGGACTCTTGGCCCACCAATAAATACTCTAGTCTCCAATATCTGCCATGTCCTCTGGACTGACATTATCTATAGAATCCCATTTTCTTCATTAAATGACACTTCACTACCACGCTCAGGCTGTGGCCCCTTGCTCAGTCCTTCATGATCTGGCAAGACTTTCGTTAGCCTCTCAGCATCTCTTGTCTTGGCTTCCTCTCCTCCCCAAGCTCTGTGGGCACTCTAGGTGGCTTGGTTGTTATGATCACTTCTGGCTTTGAAAGCTTATCTCCTAGGAGTTCTCAGCCACACTCATTCATCACCACTTCCAACTCTCTCTTCTGGACTGATAGGGATGGACATTAGCCCTATCTGATTTCCACCAAATAAATACTCAGGAGGCAAGGGTGGGAAGCTGACTACCCTGAAGTTTTGGGGAGAAGGTTTGGGTTCATAACCCAGTAAGATAACAAAGTAGAATACAAGGTTTCACTATTCTGAAAAAAATCGCAGTCATTTGTGTCATTTGGGGCTTCAGCGTCCCACCATATTGCACATCCCTCTCTCTCTTTCACTTCCCCTAACTTTATAATGTAGAGCAGTTCAGCTCTTTTTAATCTGTTCTAAACTAGATTCTGGTATCCCATTGTGTATTAACAGACTTATTCCTGTGCTGGGTCTCACCCTACCATCTTCCCTCCACCAAGAGAAAAAGAATAGTATAGGATATTTTGCCTTCCTCATACGAATTAGGTCACCCTTTTAGAAGACAGAAAAGGCTACAGTCAATTTGGATTTTAAATAACATGTTATTTTTCACAAATATAGATTTAATAGTTTAATTACTGTATGTACTTTACACTAACTGGTAGATATCAGATATAATACTCTATTCCAATGGTTCCCCAACTGTGCGCCCCGGTGACCCAGGGCACAATAATGAACTCACAGGGTTGCTAAGGGATATTTTAAATTTTTGAGGGAAATACAGACACCATGTGAAGTACTAACTCTAAGAGGTTCACAGTTTCATCATTATATCATATTACATTCCTTACGGTGACTTCTTACCTTTGCAAAGCTGGTTTTGTAGGGTTGCTTTAAAAAAAAAAAAATCAAGCACCATGCTAAAATCAATTTGGAACAGAAAATGAAGGTAGCAGTGGCTAATCTATTCCAAGATTAGAGAAGTCATTCAGTATCCAACAGGTGCACCTATCCCATTAGTAAGTAATTGTGGTTATTTAAAAATGAAATAAAAATGCTTTACTTTCAATTTATGTACATTATTGTTTCAAAGGCTACTAAATTGTTAACACATAAATACATAAATATTTCACGGGAACTGTGAAAAAAATACCAAAGTTTGGGGACCTCTGCCCAACTTTTTCATATATATATGTCAACTGAAAAGCCCATATTTTGCATTATGGACAGGTAACTAAAGTAAGTAACACAAACATCCAAGGAAATGGCTAATACAGAAAACATTAACTATTTAGAACACTACTGCAATTATTATTTTTTTCTTTTAAAAGAAAATACCTGACAAACTTTAAAGGACATAAATCAGGGAAGTCTCAGGAGACTATCAAACATGGATTAATAAGTCTAGTTAAAGAAACAGGATACTCTGTTTAGTTAAACATTTCTCATTAATCTAGCGGAAGGTGAGTGAGAAATCCTGTTTTAACTCCCTTTCTAAAAACTTTCACTAAAAGATGTTGGTCATTGTCTGTCTTGGTAGGTACAATTTATTAAATATAATTAACTCTTCTTTTGGTGATTAAGTAACTTAATAAGAAGTCAAAATTGTTTGCCCAGGGCTACAGCCATAGTGAGTGGCAGAGCCAGCATTTGAAACTGGACATTCAGGCTCAAGCGCCTGTATGCCAAGCTCCTCTCATTGCCATCAGGATCTTTCGTCTAATCAGTAGTCATTTCTGAACCTCAGGCATTAGGGTTATTAAACCTTGGCTTGACTATTACCTGATTAAAGGGCATCTTCTGGAAATAAATTTTAAAAGTACTGTTGAATTGTGAAAAAAATAACTAGACTAGAAGTTAGTTTGAGTCCCCACTCCATCACTTCCTGGCATTTAGCCTTTCTGATCTCATTACCTTTCCTATAAAATGGATTTTATAAGAGTCAAATGAGATAATGTATTCAAGAGTTCTCAGCAAACTGTGTAAATATTGAGCATTAACATCATATTTCTTTTTCTTATTTGGCTCTTGCTCCTAGAAGTGGAGTGTAGAAGAAAAAATACTAAACTGAACATCAATTTACTTGACTCTGTCTACTCTGTATCATGGTTATTCACACTTCTTCCAGGTGTATTTTCTGGGTCATGGTCCTCATCACCCGCTGTGGCCATCATTAATCTTCAGGAGTCTCGTTTGCTAAAGAATAGCGATTCGTTCAGAATTTTAAAAAGAAATCAGTAGATTGCTTTCACAGCAATTACAGTAGAAAGTGTAATTGGATTGACCCAGCAATTCTGCTTCTAAAAATACATCGCAAGGCTGCCTTTCCCAAAGTGCTGTCTTGGGAACACTAATCACATGAGAGATCATGAAGTTCTCTAAGTTTAGGAAATAGTGCATGTTTAATTCCACCTTAGAAAGTCAATGTTCACTGGCATATTAAATGTTCTGAGAAATCCTGTCAGAAACAAGTTTTTTTAAATTTGGCTTAACTCGACATTTCCAAATTCATAGGCCCCCAAAATTCTTTTTCACCTAACAGCTAAGCTATGTTGTTTAAGAGAACAAACTCTGGAGTCAGAATGCCCAGTTCAACTGATTAGGTTTAATTAATAACTGATTAATTGTATTACTTAACTTCTTTAATCCTTACTTCCTCATCCATATAATGGAAATAATACTAATACTGCTTCAAAGACTTGTGAGCACTCAAAAGTTAGTACATACTAAGCCCTCAACAGATTTAGCTAAAATTGTTGTTGTTGTTAATCTTCCTTAAAATTAGTGTTTGAAAAACACAATTTGAAAATGTCACCGTAAGTAATCAAACGAAAGCACAAAAAATGCATATACAAGCAATTGCTGAAGATCTATAGTGTCACAGAGAACACAAAATTTATTGTAAGACTTCCATGTCATATATATATGAGAAAGGGGAAAGATGATTTGCAATCCTGGAGAAGTTTGGGATTTTCATTCAAGCAACAGGACCAGGCAGCTGCCGTTGCTGTTGCTGGGGTCTATCAAGGTCTTTCTAGATGTCTGAGGCTCACAGATGGTCCACGGCAAGAGAGAGAAAGCCGGGGTTCAAAGACAGAGAAAGAAAAGGCAGAGGGACACAGGAGTGCTGATTAGCACTGGCCTTCCTACCTCCACCAGGGGAAAAGGAACATCTATCTTTTCCGCTAATTTAACCCCTTTCCTCAGCTCAGGAGCAGAAAGATGATCTTTTTAGCGATTACTTTTCCCGTGAAAAGGTAAACATGTTCTCTTTCTTTGAAACAGAAAGTGGAGAATTATGTCGGGAAAATACCAAGTGGTTTTCTTCTAAAATGTGAGGTTAGGTGAAATCATAAAAGAAAATAATACAGAATTAATACAAAAAAGAAAAAGTAAAAGCAGGTTTCATTTAGGTTAGAGAGTTAGAAAACTCCCAGGGAGACAATAGAGAACCAATATTGCCATTATCCATATATTTGTGTAGCTATTATTTTTCTATACAGCATGGCATTTTATATACTACTGAAGAAATTGAATTACCTAAACATTGCTTCAATTTAGTCAGTAACAATTTCATCACCTTTTAAACATTGAGGAAATGGAAGATTTGCTCAGTTTTAATGTACAGTTAGGAAACAAATACTTACACTTGAGTGTAAATACTTACACTCTAATGACTAGACTTTTTTGTCTGAAAAGGAATGAAATATTGTACTTTCTGCAATGTACCTTGGCCACACGCTTCTCTGTGATTAAGCTGTCTCTTCAATGTGTTAGTCACACAATTCATACCTGAATTGGGTTGTATGGCTCATCAAGAAATCTTTATGCAGCTCAGTGTTAAGTAGGCTGCCTGATGTATTCTTCCTTGTAAAACTGTTTATCTTTCTGAGTGCGATGGTGAGCATTTGATTCATTTGTTCATGTCTCTCTGGGGATGATTTATCAATGTCAATGATACTTAGAGATCTGAGCACAATTAATATTGCTTCAAGTCAAGTTAATATGGTGGCCCTACTGAAGGTATCCAGGGAAAACATTGCTTCTTGTGTGGTTAAAATCACTTACTTTGTGAAACTCTAACAAGTCAACCTCAAGAGCGTTCATTGTATTTTTGTGCTCAGATTGGAGAAACAATATGGGGCACAAAAAAAATTCTCTCCCAGCCAATGTCACAGCTATACAAAATTATCTAGTAGAGCCATGATAAGCTATGCAAGCCTGACCTCTTTGCTTAACACTTTCTCTAGCAGTATGACATAACAGCTTAATGCCTTGTTTTGTTTTGACATTACAGAAATTTAAATTAGACATTAGCATGTGATTGTGTAAATTAAAATATATGATTTGTACTACAGCATCTTTCTTATTTCATCAAAATCTTAGATATTATAGCACACTCTGACAATCTTCCCATATGATCAGATGAATATCAAATTTTACTCTTGCAAATCAGTTTCAGAAAATAAGCCAGCTCTTTCAGCAGCTTCTGATTGGCTGCTTAGCCTTGCTGATGTGAAGAAGGGAAAAACTCCTGGAGGATGGGGTTGGGGAAATATGGAATGGCACCAGGAACAGATATGAGATTACAAGGTGAGAAGATGGGGCTCATGTTGATTTTATTTTTGGGAAGTTGGTGCCACATGCAGGTATCACGGAAGTGTATTGATAGCCATTCAATTTTCATTGAAAAATAATATGTTCTTACTGTGTTTCTCTGACCAAAGAGATTTTTTCAAGGTGTACATTTACTAGGACTGAAAAAGTATAAACAATATCTTTCACACTCCCCAAAAGATCAGTATATCTAATTTTACCCTTCTTTCCTTCTTTTCTTCCTTCCTTCCTTCCTCTTTCTCTCTTTCTTTCTTCCTCCTCCTCTTTCTTTCCTTCTCTCTTTTTTTCTTTCTTTTTTTTCACTTGTGTGTTTTAAAATCATTGCTTATGCATTTAAAAAGTCTCAAGGTACTTCTGGGTTGAGGAAAGAAGTTGGTTCAATTCAGAAGTTCCAAACCAATTGCGTTTATCTATAGGCACATACATAGAAGTCAGACTTCTTTCATACTTAAAAAATAAATAAAATTTGTTCCACTTTTTCAAGTGTTAGAAGCATTCAAAAAGTATAAAGGGCTCTTGTGGCACTGTGTTGTTGCAGCATATTAAAACAGATATCCTCAGAGTTTTAATTTTCTTGAGCAGCCCCTGTGAAATTTCATGCCAGGAAGTGGGAGAGAAGGTTGGCAGTTGGACCATTAGATACCAAATGGTTCCTCACTGGCAGTGGCATCTGGATGTGAGCTTGGCCTGCCTCTGGGACTCTTGCCCAATAGCACTGCTGTCTATACAGACGGCTGTGTATCTGTTCAAGAGTCTAACAACTGAGTGTGTGTACTTTGGTAAGCTATTATTTCTGGGTCAATGATTTCCATGGCATTTTTGCATTTCTTGGCATCAATTTTATTTTTGACTCCCCCCATCACCACCCAACAATACATGTTAGTTTTCTCATCAAAAGACATTGCACATAAATGAAAATGTATTAAGGGAAGATACCTTTCTAATATTTTTCTTAAATCCAGTAAATCATATAGTATGATATAGACATTATTCTAAATAGACTGTCTTCCTTTTCACAAGCTACAAATAATGTGAAAGTTCCAATCTTAATGCAAATATGTTTCTTATTCTGGTAGGATTTAGAATGTATATATGGAACAAGCAGAAGTTACTTTAAACATCAGAAATATAATGAACCATTAAGTTATTTAAAGTCAAATTACTCTTTTAAGTTTTCCAGGGAAACTGGGTTATTTTATAATTTTACAGAATGTGGTGGTGGCCATATAATACCAGGAATTGCCACACACCCAATCGGTACGGATTTTATATAGGGCTAAATTCTCTCAGTCTTGAAGATTCTCCTTCCCAAATTATATCATTCATGTAGAGACAGTGGCCATGGGAGTTGCTGAAGGCAGGAAGAGGGAAAAGGAGGTGTGATATGGGGGCATTTTCAGGATTTGGAGTTGTCTTGAATGATATTACAGAGACAGATGTAGGACATTATATATCCTGCCATAACCCACTGAATGGACTTGGAGGAATTGTAAACTACAATGTAAACTATAACCCATGCTCTGTAGCAGTGCTCCAAAATGTGTTCATCAAATGCAATGAATGTGCCACACTAATGAAATAAGTTGTTGATGTGGGAAAAGTGGGGAGCTCTGGGGAGTGGGGTATATGGGAACCTCCTATATTTTAATGCAACATTTTATGTGACCTATGTACCTTTTAAAAATAAATTTAAAACATATATATAAAGATTCTCCTTCCCCAGAGGTTCTGGTCAATCAAGATGATGGCAAGTAACCCCTATCACATACTGGGTTATCACATACAGACAGAACCAAGTAACCCCTATCACATAGCTATTGGTGGCAGCCTGAAAGACTGAACAGAAAAAACTCAGCTCTGGGTCACCCTCTCAGAGCTTGCCTTTCAGGAAGAAGAAGCTACAGACAGTTAAAGCAGTATAAGAAACAATTAAGTCAAAGCAAACTGAGACCAAGGATTACCTGTTTTAAGTCATGCAATAGAGTACCTGAAAGGGGGAGAAAGTCAATTACATAGGAAGAGAAGGGAACATTCAAATTCCTGTAAACAGGGGAATTCTCAGGGCCATGAGCAAGCACTATCCCTGATGGGACAAGATACAGGCTCAAATAAGACAGCAAGGACCCTGTGCTTCACCTTCACCTCAGGCTGAAGGGCTGATAAAGGGCTACTTTAAATAAGAGCACCAACCAGCCCAGAACTAATTTGCAAAGATGTGAAAAGTGTTTTTTGAATTGGTTAGTTTGTTTTTGTTAGCTCCTAGCAATTAAGGAAATCTGTCGTGTCCCTAGCTGGATACAAACTTAAGGAACAGAAAGCTCAGGGACTAAATCCCAGAGTTAACATTTTAAAATATTAAAATGTACAGTGTGCAAAACAAGAATAACAAGACAAAGAAATAGGAAATCATGGCCCATTCAAATAAACAAGATAAAAATCCAGAAATCATCAACAAAGAGGAAAGACTCCGAACATACCAGAAAAAGAATTTTTAAAAGTAATTCTCAATGTGCTCAAGAACATAAAGGAAACACAGAGAAAGAAATAAAGGACATCAGGAAAACAATGAATGAGCAATATGAGAAATGCAATAAAAAATGTAAATTTTAAAAAGGAACCAAATAAATATACTAGAGTTGAAGACCATAATAACTGAAATTAAATTTCCCTAAAGGGTTTCAACAGTGGATTGGAGCTGGTAGAAGAAAGAATCTGTGAAGTCAAAGTTAGGAAAATTGAAATGATATCAGCTGAGGAGCAGATTTTTTTTTTTTAAGTGAACAGAGCCTAAGAGACTTGTAGGGCGCCATCAAGCATACCAATATATGCATTATGAGGGTCCCAGAAGGAAAAGAAAGAAAGGGACAGAAGGAATAGTCAAATAAATACTGGTAGAAAACTTCTCAAATATAACAAAAGACATGAACATGAACATTCAAGAAGCCAAATAAAGTCCAAACGGGATAAACTTGATGAGAACCACACCTAGATACACTGTAGTCAAACTGTTGAATACCAAGGACAAGGTGAGTTCTGAAAGCTACAAGAGAAAAGAAACATGTTATTCACAAGGACTCCCAAAAACTTAACTGCCAGTTTCTCATCAAAAACCATGTAGGCAAGAAGGCAGTGTGATGAAACATTTAAAATGCTGAAAGAAAACAATTGTCAAACAAGAATGTTGTATGCAGTGAGACTGTCCTTCAAAAATGATGGAAAGATTGATATGCCCAGATACACAAAGGCAGAGGAAGTTCTTCACCACTAGACCTGCCTACAAGCAATGCCAAAGGGAGTTTTTCAGACTGAAAGAAAAGGACACTAGACAGTGGATCAAAGTGGCATAAAGGAATAAAGACATACAGTAAAGGTAACCATATGGACAATTCTAAATGCCGGTACTATTGTAGTATATTTTTAGTATGTAACACAACTTTTTACTTCTTACAGATTCTAAAATGCAAATGTATAAAAAGTAAGGATAAATCTATCATTTTGGACATGCAGTGTATAAAGATTTGATTTGTGACAAGTACAAAAAAAGTGAGGGAGTAGAGGGGTATAGGAATAGTGTTTGTGTATGTTATTGAAGTTGAGTTGTTATCATATCAAATGTGAATGTTAGAAATTCAAAATGTTAAATTTTACCTAATGGCAACTGTATTAGTAAGCCAAAGAGGTGCTGATGCAAAGTACCAGGACTCTGTTGGCTTTTATAAAGGGTATTTATTTGGAGTAGAAGTTTACAGTTACCAGGCCCTAAAGAGTCCAACTCAAGATACCATAAGAGGTACTTTCTCACCCAAAGTCTGTTATCACATGTTGAAGCAAGATGACAGGTGATGTCTGTAAGGGTTCAGCCTTCCTCTTTCCTCTTAAGGCTCTGTGGTCCCAGCTTCTTCCAATCTCAACTTTAGCCTGGCATAAGACTCACCACTCTCCCTGGGGCTCATTTTTTTCTGGGTTCAGCTTCTCTGGTCTCTCGTTAAGGTCAGCTATAGTCTATCAGACTCATCTCTCTTCCTGGGGCCATTTCTACAGAGCACTCTCTCTTCTTGCATATCTGCTTCTGTGTGTTTACTTCCATGTGGAAGTCTGTTTTATCCCCATCAAGGGGGTGGGGACTCAATCCTGCATGCTCTAATGATGTGGTCAAATAAAAGTCTGAATCTTGATTTAATAAAGTGAAAGTGAAACCTCTGAATCTAATACAATCTCATATGCCCAGAGGAACAGACCAGGTTACAAACACAATCTCATATCTATTTTTGGAATTCATAAACAATGCCAAACTGCTAAAGCAATCACAAAAAAATATCTGAAAAATATACACAGAAAGTAATGAGAAGAGACTCAAAATGGTACAATAAAAAAAGTAACATAAATATGAAAATAGGCTTTGTTTCAGTTAGCTAAAAGTTGCCAAGGCAATATACAGATGTGGGTTGGATTTTCCAATAAGGATTTATTAACTTATAAGCATACATTGCTTATATGAAGATCTGAAAATGTCCAAATAAAGTCTTCATCTGGTGATGCTTCTCTCCCTGAAGATCCTGGACTCCTGTCACATAGCAGGGCACAATGGCAGCATCTGCTGTCTCTCCCTTCTCCTCCAAGTCTTGTTGCTTTCAGTTTCTGGCTTCCTCTGACTTTCTCTCTGCTCTTGTGACTTTCTCTCTCCCAGGTTCCACTGATTTCAGCTTATTGCTCCCATGGCTTTCTCTCTCCACATCTGGGGATTTCTCTCTGCCTCTGCAGTCCCCTCTTTCCATATTCATCCAGTTTATAAAAGACTCCAGTAAGAAGATTAAGACCCACCGTGTGTCATTCCCTACTGAAGTAATCTCATCAAAATCCCTTAACTGAAGTGATTTAATCAAAAGGTCACACCTACAGTAGGTTCACATCCACAGGAATGGATTAGCTTTAAGGACACTACCTTTTCTGGGATCTGAAAAAGCCTCAAACTCCCACACTTACCCTCTGGACCCCAAAAAGACATTTTCCTTCCATATGCAAATATCTTCATTCTTTCTCAATATCTCAAAACCTTAAATCAGTTTAGTAAGGTTTTAACAAAATACAGCACCCTTTCTTTACAAAAAAAAAAAAAACGCTTAGAACCCTAAGAATAGAAGGAAACTTCCTCAACATGATAAAGTGCATATATGAAAAACTCACAGCAAATATCATACTCATCAGTAAAAGACAAAGTTTTCTCTCCAAAATCAAGAATAAGTCAAGGATGCCCACTGTGACCACTGTCATTCAATATTACACTGGGAGTTCCAGCCAGAGCAATTAGGCAAGAAAAAGAAACAAAAAGCATCCAAACTGAAAAGGAAGAAGTAAAACATTCCTTATTTGCAGGCCATATGATCCTATATATAGAAAATCCTGAAAAATCCACAGCAAAACTACTAAAGTTAATAAACAAATTCAGCAACGTTTCAGGGTACAAGATCAACCCTCAAAAATCATTAGTGTTTCCATACAACAGTAATGAACAATCTGAAGAAGATATCAGGAAAAAATTCAATTACTAAAAGAATGGAATTCCTAGGAATAAATTTAACTGAGGATGTAAAGGTCTTATACAGAGGAAACTACAAAACATTGCTAAAAGAAATCAAACAAAACTTAAATAAATGGAAGGACATTCCATGTTCATGGATTGGAAGACTAAATATTGTTAAGATGTCAATTCTATCCAAAGCAATCTATAGATTAAATAAATCACAATCACAATCACAACAGTCTTCTTTGCATAAATGGAAAAGCCAATCATCAAATTTATACAGAAAGAGAAAGGGATCCAAATAGCCAAAATCATTTGACAAAGAGGAATGAAGTTAGAAGACTCATATTTTCTGATTTTAAAACTTATTACAAGGAAGCATATGTGGCTCTACTGATAGAGCATCTGCCCACCATATGGAGGTTCCAAGGTTCGACCCCCAGGGCCTCCTGGCCAATGTAAGCTGGCCCACATGCAGTGCTACCATGCACAAGGAGTGCTCTGCCATGCAGGGGCACCCCCACGTAGGGGTGCCCCATGTGCAAGAAATGCGCCCCACAAAGAGAGCCACCCCGTGTGAAAAAAGTACAGCCCACTTAGGAGTGGTGCCGTACACATGGAAAGCTGACACAGCAAGATGACACAACAAAAAAGAGATGCAATTTCCCAGTGCTGCTGGATAATGCAAGCAGATGCAGAAGAACACACAGCAAATGGACACAGAGAGCAGACAATGGGGGAAAGAGGAGAGAAATAAATAAAAAATAAAAATAAAAGTAAAAAAAAAATAGTGTGTTGTTTAAAAAAAAACAACTTATTACAAAGTCACAATAATCAAAACAGCATGGTATTTGCACAATAGCGGACATATTGACCAATGGAATCAAATTGAGAGTTCAGAAATCAACCCTCACATCTATGGTCAACTGATTTTCAACATGTTGCCAAGTCCACAAAGTGGGAAAATAATAGTCTCTTCAACAAATGATGATTGGAAAACTGGAAATCCATTTATGATATGAATGAATGTGGACTGCTCCCTCATAATATATACAAAAATCAACTTGAAATGGGTAAAATACCTAAATATACACATAAAAACTATAAAACTCCCAGAAGAAATCATAGGGAAACATCTTCAAGCCCTCATGTTAGCAATGGTTTCTTAGACTTTATTCTAAATGCACAAGCAACAAAGGAAAAAATAAATAGGACCTCATGAAAATTTAAAACTTTTGTACATCAAAGGGTTTCATCATGAAAGTAAAAACATGTTCTACAGAATGGGAGAAAATGTTTGGAAATCTTATAAGTATTTAATTTTTTAAAAAATTTTTAATAGCACTTTAAAATACAAAATGAAACTACATACATAAGCACTATAGTTAATACAATTATAATAATATTCTTTCATCTATTGTAACAAAGTCACCATACTAACGCAAAGCATAAAAATGGGGTGGGGTGGGCAGTACATGGGAACTCTGTATTTCCTGCATGATTTTTCTATTAACCTATAACTTCCCTGATTAAAAAAAAAGTTGATATGTGTATAAAAAAAGATTCTCCTACCCCAAAATTATTTGCTTTGAGGCTACTCCTACATTAGTGAAATTCAGCTAACATTTATTAAATGGTCCTTTTATACAAAATGCTGGAAGTTACAAAGTTGTATATATCTTCTCCAAAAGGTTTAAAACTTCTTTCATTTTTTTAAAGGCTTATTTTATTTTTATTTATTTCTCCCCACACCTTTGTTGTTTGCACTTGGGGTGTCTGTTCATATTCCTTGTTTCCTATTTTTTTAAGGAGGCACTCAGAGCCGAACCTGAGATCTCTGATGTGGGAGGGATGTGCCTAATTGCATGAACCACCTCTACTCCCTGCGTTGTGTATCTCGTGTTTTTCCTCCCCACATTTCTGTTGCGTCATTTTGCTGTGTCAGCTTGCTGCACCTGCCTGATGCATCAGCTCACTGTCTTCTTTAGGAGACACCAGGAACTTCTGCTCCCTGCTTTGTTGTGTCTCTCATTGTGTTGTTTTTCTCGTTGTGTCTCTTGTTGTGTCAGCTTGCTGCACCTGCCCGTTGTGCCAGCTCGTTGTCTTCTTTAGGAGGTACTGGGATCCAAACCAGCAACCTCCCATGTGGTAGGCTTGAGCCCAGTCACCTGAGCCACATCTGCTTCCCTCTTTTATTTTTGATAAAGAAAAATGGAAACAGACTTGCAAACAACTAAAAAGAACACCAGAGAGAACAAAAGCAAAATGAAGGTCCAAAGTACCATACAGCATATGCCAGAAAGAGGCAATAAAGAAATGCACCCCATTTTAAGATTTCAGGTGAACATAGTAGTTTAAAGCTGAAAGTGTTCATAAAGGTCATATAATACAAAATCCTTCTTTATTTTATTGATGAGAAAACTGATGGCTAATAAAACAAGTGACTGGGTTACTGTCACCAAGTATGTAGTACCAAGACACAGGTCCAGCTTTCTTTCCATATCACTCTTTGTGATTTTTGAGTTATGACACATCTCAAATGAAATTTTCAGGAAAATCTTTTAAACCATTGTGGTATAATTTCATAAGTTAATAAACAGCAAAACAAGGTCAAGGAATCACTGTGTGATGTAAATGAGAGGTGGAATGAAGCTGTCCCAACTGCAGGCAATTCTCATATGACTAGAGTGGCTGGATAAGACTTCCAGAAAGGGCACTCAAAATTAACCTGTATGTTGTGCAGAAGACATCTGCCACTCCCTTTCTTCCTCCCTGTGGCCTGAAGGCATCTCTGTATAGAAAAAATGTATGTCTAGAAGCTTAGAGATGACCACAGTGTCATCTCTATCCTCGCAATGTCACCAAAAATGGCTCCCACACAGATCTACCACCTAAATGTCCCCATCAGCAACTTGTGACTCTCTGGTTATGGTTATTTAAATAGTTATAAGTTGAATTTATCATATATACTAATTAGAGGTTTGTCAGGTTTCAGCATTATGAGAAAAGCTCCTTTCCCACTGGTAATGAACAAAATAAGATTTCTTGAGAGCTAACACATAATAGATTGGAGCCATGTTATACTAGATAAAATCACTTAAAAGAGGCTGAAAGACCCATAGACTACAAGGATTTGTCCATAATCTAAAAGAATTCATGGATCTAAATGAAAAATTTGTCAATAAGAGGGAGGTTGGTTAACTACAAAAACAAAAAGAAATAGATAATCAAGGAGGTTTGCATAGTCAATGTTTGTCCCAGAATTATCCTAGGAAAGTGTGCCTTAGCCCAAGGATCCACCAGTCTGGTGCCAGTGGCAGAGAGCTAATGCCTCTGTATTAGCCTAAAGTCTCTGAACAGTCTAAACATACAACTATCTCCTCCTATTTCCTTTCCATTCTCATCAGATAACCTTCTGTTCTAATTCAGCATCCCAGGTGGCATGTCTATAGGAACAGATGATTCTGGATCAGTTGCTATCATAGTTGTCTTTAAGAGATCAATGAATTGAATTCCTAGGTTTCTACATCAATCTTATGAGCTTAACTAATGTTGAGTCCATTCCTGAAAGCTGTTCCTTGGTGAGGGGCATAGTCCAGCACCTCGCTTCTCAAAGTGTGGTCCACAGACCAACAGCGTCTGCATCACCAGATAGCCTGTTAGAAATGCTGAATCCCAAGCCCCACTCTAGACCTGCTGATTCTGAATCGATAGTTTAACAAGATCTCAATGATATGCATACAAATTAAAATTCGAGAAACATTACTCTAAAGAAGAGACAAGCAAATTTTTCTGGAAAGGACCAAATAGTAAATATTTTAGGTGTTATGGGACATGTGGTCTCTATTGCAACTATTCAACTTTCTCTGGTCTAGTAATGTGAAAGCCATGACAATATGGAAACAAATGAGCGTGTTTGTATTCTAATAAAACTTTATGTATGGACACCGAAATTGGAATTTCATATAGTTTTCACATAACAAAATATTCTTCTCTTATTAATTTTTTTCCAACCATTAAAAAAATGTAACAACCATTCTTAGCTTACAGGGCCACACAAAAATAGGCCATGGGTTGATTTGGCCTGCAGGCCATAGTTTACCCACACTTGCTCTAGAAAATGGAAAATTCCATAGGATCAAGTTATCCCATAAAGCTAGGCATTCTCTATTGACCTACCCCCAAAATCCCATGTGCCTAGTGAGACTTTTCCCCTTTAAATTTCCAGAGATAGATTACTATTTTTATTTTAAGCAAACCCGATAAAGTATAATTGAGTATGTTTTTAATAGTTTAAATTTTAAATGAAGATTATATAGGACCACAGGAATTCTAGCATGTATATATAAAAGTCGACAGCGACAGAGCTGATTCCCTAGTGGATCTTAATCTAATCTGGAATATCAGAGTTTTAATCAGACAATTCCCAGTTCATTTCATGTGGTTGCCTAGGTTGTCAGACCATAAAGACAATGAGGCCAATAAACTCTCCTACAACCATGCACTCATATGCAATAAGAATGGTCAAAGCATATTCACGTAAATAGCAAAGAGCAAGCCAGCATAAACAGACAGAGTACCTATTACCTGACTTTTAATTCATGTTTATATGTGCCAAGTGGCAGGAATATTTTGACCTTTTGATTTCCTGTCACCATTTGTGCATAGGGTGTCCACTGGGAATCAGGCCATCATCACCAGTCAGCCCGCCAACATCCAGATTATCCATCAGCCACAGACATGGTCTGGCTACCACTGCTGGGTTTATTTTTCCCAGCAAGATAAGGCAATTGACCCTGCAGTTCTATTTAGTGATATGAAGTGAGTTGATGTATTCAAAATATCATCCTTGCTACATTTGAATTATTAGATTTTTTCCTCTTAATTGGATTAATTAACAAGCAGAAGTATTTCAGTTCTGCTTGTGATGTACTTAAAAGTTTCTGGACATCCATTTCACAAAAATAGTTCTATAACCTGAATGAACTTTTACTTTTTTCATTAAATCTTTATTATGTGAATTTCAAATTGCATACTTTTATCCCTACTTGTCAAGCTTGGAAAACCATCAGAATGACCTAGAGGACTTTTGAAACATGTCTGAGAGCCTCTCTCAGTCCTGTATGATCAGAATGTATGGCGATGGGTCCTGGCATCTCTATCTTTTTAAAAAGGTTCCCCAAATTATTCCAATGTGTAGTAGTTGAGAACCACTACTTTGGTGATTACAAAAAACAGATTGATATACTTTATAACTAAACATTACCATTTTTGTTCTGAACATTATGTAAGACAAACTTCTTTTTTAATTTAAAAAGTGAATCAGAATTCTAGCAGTGGAAGAACCCTTTTTTTAAAGATTTATTTATTTATCTCTCCCCTTCCCCCCCCCCCAATTGTCTGCTCTCTGTGTCCATTCACTGTGTTCTTCTGTGTCCACTTCTATTCTTGTTAGCGGCATGGAAATCTGTGTCTCTTTCTGGTGCGTCATCTTGCTGTGTCAGCTCTCCTTGTGTGCGGCGCCATTCCTGGGCAGCCTGGACTTTCTTTCGCGCTGGGCAGCTCTCCTTATGGGGTGCACTCCTTGCGCGTGGGGCTCCCCTATGCGGGGGACACCCCTCTGTGGCACAGCACTCCTTGCGTGCATCAGCACTGTGCCTGGGCCAGCTCCACATGAGTCAAGGAGGCCCGGGGTTTGAACCATGGACCTCCCATGTGGTAGGTGGATACTCTATCCATTGAGCCAAGTCCGCTTCCCAGTGAAAGAACTTTTATCACTGATATAAAGGCAGTGCCACCAGAGGTTCTGAGGAAAAGGAAAGGGAAGAATAGGGGGCATTTGAGGGTCATTGGATTTGTCCTGCAATGACAGATACAGGCATTATACATTTTGTCAAAAACCTGTGGAATTGTGCAGGGCAAAGTGTAAATTATAATGTAAACTACAGTCCATGGTTAGTAGCAATGCTTTGACATGTTCCTCAATTGTAACAAATGTATCACACTAATGAGGATGTTGTTACTGGGGGAAGATGTGGGAGGGAAGAGAGTGGGGTGTATGAGAATCCCCCTGTGCGTTTATGTAACATGTAATCTAAAGCTTCCTTTTAAAAATAAAAAAAAAGTGAATTAAAAATACTATTGAAAGAACAATCATGATTCTTTGTGAAAAATACTTACAGAATGGTCTCAGGATCAGTACTGTTATCTGGATAAATTGGCTTTAGTTCTTGATTTATTATGAATTAAATAGGCACATATTCCCTAATGTCCTAGAAATATGGCGATTTTATTATTTCTTCACACTGTTTTGAAAACTGTGATGGTACTATACTGCCTTTCTTGAACTTTCATCACTTTCATTCTCTAAGTTAGATGGTTAACACCAAGAAGGATATAGAATAAGTTATCAAAATGAACTTTTTTTGTTGCTCTTATTGTTATTTCTGTCTTTCTTGTTTTGATAGTTTACTTGCTATCACATTTTCTCTTGGATATGGAATTGTGTTAAATAAATATTATTCAGATGCGGTCTCCACCATCACTCCAGAGCTTTCTGGAAACTTTCTTATGGAGATTCAGGAGAGAAAAAAATCAATCTTCCCTCTTCTAGCCTCTTCCCCACTGCACCAATTCCATCTTTTATGCCTCTGAGAAGCATCTGAATAAATCAGAGTAGACCTTAGCCAGTAGCCTGGGATATCACTGATCTTTTCTTAGTTTTCACACAGAATTAGGTAAGCATAAGGTTGTTTTTTGTTTGTTTTTAAGTTTTTGTTGTTACTTTGGAATCGAGGGGGTAGGTAATTAGTTGGTATTAAATTAATATTGACTACTCAAATATCAACAGTTGTGATAAAAAGAATTAAATTAGTAATTTTTTAGTACTTTTGATGCTGGACACTGCAAGATGCTCTACCTAGGTTCTCTCATTTAATCATCACAGTTACTCAATAATTAAGTTGCAATTGCCATCATTTCACAATGAGAAACTGAAAGATCAAGTAACTTACCCAAACTCACACAGCTAGTTAGCAGAATAAAATTTAAACCAGATCTTCATGATTCCAGAATCCACAATTTTAACCATTCCATATACAATCCAAAACTACCACAGTGAAGGCATATGGCTTTCTTCAGTATGTCCTAAAATCAAGACAAAACAAGACAACCTATGAGCTCTTCCTGTCATTTACGCTATGCTTGCCCATGCACACAACTTGACACTTGGCTAATAATCAGTCAGCTCAAGCAAGTTGAATACCTCGTGACCAATTTTGTTTTTGGAAGTGATTACTATAGTAGTAGCAATCAAGCTGGCTACTGTTTTTAATAGCTGTCTCTGGAAGATGTCCCTTCAATTCAGGATTGAGACATGGAGTTGGGAGAATTCACACTGTTAGTATTTTCAGGAAAATATCCAGCCCAAAAAAGGGAAAAAAATCAATTAAAATTTAAAAAAAAACCACAAATGAATATCACATATCTTAAATTTGTGTCGACTTTTTTTAGCATGATCATCTGTTGAGTTACTGTACATGCATGTCATTGGATATGAGCATGTGTGTGTATATGTGAATGTGTGTGGGGTATGTATATGTAATATATTTGTATGTGTATATAGACACAGACACACACTGATTACTAGCAGGTGAGCATAAATTAAACCAAGTTTGAATCCTGTTATTTTTTAGTCTTTTCTTCCACACCTGGTGGATTTAAACTCCGATAGGTCATCTTGTCAAAATACGATTTTAGTTTTGAAATGAAATAAATAACAGAACAGAAACAAACACAATCTATTAAAACTCACTGCCAATGTTGCCAGATAACTATAAAAAAATAGTGTCTCAGACAGAAATATCAATAACTTTAATGCATGCGATTTGTTAACAGGGAAGAAAACAAGCAAACTTGCTCTCCGCTGACTGTCACTAATATTTATTCGTCCAGTGACTGTTAATCAAACCAAGTTTACAGTCCCGTACAGCACCTGTCACAGGTGCTGATCATTAATCAGCTATTACAGCAGTTTATTCTGCTGCTGACAACTCGCAATTTTCCACTGATTCAGCTAGTTTGTCAGGTGGGAATTATGGCATAGCGCATGTGACAAAACACATCACCCTTTTTTTTTTTTTCTTGCATTTTCAGGCTTCTCTCTCCTGCTTTCTCCCCCTTTTTAGACAAACAATATCTGGGAACTCAGAAGTAATAAGGCGGAATGCATAATTAATTACCCAGCTTGCTCTAATTAGGGATGAATAAGTTGTGTCCCTCTCATCATCACAAATGTGGTGATGGGTAATACCAGTTTATGCTGTATTAACTGCAAATATGCAATCCTTCTGAGAGCACTTTTGTTGATGAATTTGATGAATGTGACAATAATTAGCAGAGACAGATGAGAGCTAAATTACTACTGACAATGTAATGCTATCCTGCTCGAGGGCCTGGGAACGTGGCAGGATAACATGGCAGGGACCTGGGCCTCCTTTCTAATTAATAGTCTTTTTTTTTCTTTTTTTTTTTTTCTTTCTTTCTTTTCTTTTTTTTTTTTCTTTTTGCCAGTGGGGGTAAAAAAGGAGTAACGGTAATTGTTTTCGTCAAAGGCTGCAGGGAGTTATCAGGGTAATAAAGTTAATTAGCAGAACAAACATCCTTTCACTGCCTTACCAGTCTGAGGAAAAGAGCGTAATTCAAACTGCAGAAAGATATGACTAGATGGGACGATAAGAAAAGAAATTTTGCACAGGAGGCCAACAGAAGAGAATGGTTTTCTCCCTTCATTTCTTTGGCTTGCTGTGTAGAAAGAAATTAGTCTCTTCTCTCAGTTCATAAAGTTGCTCAGGCGACAGAGTTTATTGCTATGAATTTGAGTTTGGGAAAAAAAGTTAACTTAGGTCAAATTCTACACTTCTTTTTTTTTCTCTCTAAGCAATGATAAGTTGATTCAATTTCATCTTTACTGAAGTGGCATTTTCCTCATGTTTCAGGTAGAGAAGTTCTAACATTTGCCAAAGTGAACATTTAGCTACATTTTATTTCATTCTCTGAATCTTTTGGAAAAAGTAAGAAACTGTTAAGCAATTTCCACCAAGTGGTATTTGTTTATTCTCCTGTGTAAAATAAAAAATTAAAGTGAGATTTTCTTAAAATCTCAAAAGTCATATTTATTAAAATATAATAATGCTGTTTTTCACTTAAGTTATAGATTTTTAGATATGCAAATAGCCAGTCAAAAAAGGTAAAAAGTATAGTCAGGCTTAGCTTTACATTATAGTTTTATTCAATTCAGTCACATTGCTTGATATAAGTAAATGCAACAAAAAGAGAAAACATCCATCAAGCATTCTGAAGCTTTTGGAAGTTCATTTTTCCCTATAAATCTCATAAGTGGTTGGCCTCATTTAAGCAAAGACTACTTGAAACAATTGCTTAATATAAATCAAATGACACCAGAGTGGAAGCCTAATGTCCTTTAAAGTAATAGCCATAAGTAGGTGTCTACAGATTTTGATTCTTTATAGTATATTTCAAAATATTTCATTTTTATGCTATTTATAATCAAGTATCTCACAAATTCATACATTTACCATACATATAAATATGCACACATGGATTTGTTATCAGCTAAATGAAACAGCCTTTCATAGGGAGTCTGTTTTTGACTCTAAGTTAAGAACATAAGGAGTTAGTAAGGGAAGTGGCAAGCCATACTTTCATGTCTGACAGCTTCGCACCAGGCTGACTTTAAATGTCTATCAAAATACCCCAAATTCCAAATATCTACAATGTTAAAGTACTGTGCTCGTCCCCAAAGACAAGAGCAGTTTGAGAAGGGGGAGGGGGCCCAACATTGAACTAAATCTCAGAAAGCCTAAGTTCTGGCTTTGCTAGCATTTGTGTGCTCTTGAGCATATTCCTGTCCTGTCTCTGATCCTCAGTTTGCTCATCTGTGAAATTGGGTACCTTGCCCTACAATTCTCAGAGGACTGCTATTGATACAAAAACCATTTTTCTGCTTTGGAAACCATGAGGTATTCTAGGAATATACTATTAATATCATTACAGAAAAGAAAAATTATGAGAAATAATCTTGAGAAATTCTACCTCCTTTTAATAACCTTTCCAGGTGTGAATAATAATAAATCAGAGCTAAAAGACTTGGGTTTATATAATCAGAGGTACTTAAATCCGGCCTTTCTTTGTGATTTTACTGCTAGATTTACCAGAAAAAAATATTGTTGCAGAAACCTCCAAATTTATTTGATATAAACTACTCACTTTTTCAAAATTCTCTTAATTTAATGTTAGAAGAATCCTTTAAGGGATCAAGATTGGAAGAAAACATTATATTGACTAAGCATTAGTCAATATAACAAGACCTATTAGGCTTGTCAATTGAACTTCCACTTGAGACTACCCTAGCTTCTCACAGACCAACGCACACATGAACATACACACATCAAATTTAGATTGTTCTGCTTTGATTTGTATCCTTACATTTTAAAGTTTGTGTGTGTGTTTTTACCATATAGTCAAACCATATGTAGGAGAATTGTAGGAGTGAAACATTGGATGCTACTTTCAACAACCTATAATACCTCTTATTTAACTACAATGTGAGGCAATTAATTTTAAAATAAGTTCACTTGAGAGGAAGAGAGAGCCTACGAAAGGTAACCCAAAAATCCAAATGTGAAATCATTTTTCTTTAGAAATGGGTTGAAATTTATTAGGAGAGAGGGAGTAACAGGGTGTATGTTTGTTTTCTGTGGGACCTGTGCTGAATTTATTGAATATTCTGGTCTTTTCCCCTTTAGCAACCTCCTCCTTCATTGGACCACAAGATATTTCTTTTTGGAAAAGTAATGGGATCCAATCGACTTAAATTTCTTTCATCTCCATTGAGGATTAAAATTTTCAAACTTTCTCTGGAGCTCCAACATTCCAGAAGTTACAGGACAGAATTTTAATATTCAGAGCCTCATGAAGAGGTTCTCCACTTCTTTGGATAAAGGCAAAAATGATACTTTCAAGTAAGTAATAATTTCCAATATTAGCCTATTGGTTGAGCTAAAAATGCCTTACTGCATGAAATTTGTTAGAGGTAGAGAGTCACTAACTATATTTTCCAGTACTGTTTCCATGTACTGTTAGTTTTATTATGAATCTTGAGGGAATCTAATTCTTTCTTTTCCTTTTTCACTCCAAATTCTTGGGTCATTTTTTAGAAACTGTTTTGACAAATTCTCAGTAACTGAGGGCTCTGGGACATTTTTGTTTCTTATCTGAGAGCAGGAGAATATTAGGTGGTTAAATATTCACAAAGAACTGAAAATAAATCATGGTGTATTTTTGCAGATTTTGAATCACAAAATTATTTAAATATCTGTAATCGAAGTACTACATTACTAGGTAATGAAATTACAACACTGCTTAATGACGTTAGGAAACTGCATGCAAAAAAATATTTGTACACAAGGTGGAGATGTTAGCAACCAACTACAGTACTTTTATTCTGCTAAAAACCACAATAAACAAGAACAGATTATTTTCCAAGTGATCTCTGAAGGGCACATTGAGGTGTTTATATAATGATAGCACCCAAGGGCATAGTAGTAGGGAAAGAAGAGATGAACACATCACCAAAAAAAAAAAGAGTAATTGCTAAAGAGTGAAATCATAACATAGTAAGGATTCAAGGACTCAGCATGTAATACCTAAGGATCATGAAGTCCAAAGAATTAAATTTTAAAATTGTTTCTGTAGCTTTCATAAAATATACCCACTTTCCAGACAGATTTCCTTCAAAAATCCTTTGCCTCACAACCTTCCCCTGTCTTTACAAACAGGTTTCCCTACCAATACCCTGCAACATTGGTCCATTAAGGGCAATGTCTTTCCCTTTATTCACATTCTTTGTGTGGAAATTCAAGGTTTTATATCTGTATTAATATAATTCAGAGTAATGAAAAAGTAAAGCAGTGTGTAATAAATCACAAACCTTATTTCTCATGAAGTACTCAAACTTATCATCAATACTAAAATATAAATTTAACTAACATATGCCAACATGCAAACTACATCATATTTTGTGTCCATTGGTACATTAATAATGACCTCTCAAACATATGTAATTAATTTTATTAATATTTAGTCCCCAAAATTCAATTACTAGAGTAAAATGAGTCGATTCTCAGATCCTTTAAAAAATAATAAAAAAGTAATTGATGGCATCAACATGAACACAATACTTGGATACAAGGTGGAAAGATTCGTGCCATCAATCAAAAAGGTCGGCAGATGTGTTTTTAATTTTAAGAGACTTCCTTCAAGATGAAAAGAGCAGAAATTGATATTTGCAAGCAAGAAAGTGAAATATTTGTTCTTGAACTATCTCAGGATGAGTCAGAAACTTAAACCCAAAGAAACAAATAGTGACAACAGATGTTTGTAAACCTTGTGATCCCCTGTTCAGTGTTCCTAAGTGTTATTTTGTCTTGATGTGCTGTCAGCTGCCTCTCACCTGGGAGTAGCGATATCTTATCAAAGCCCAAACAGTTCCTCTTCACAACAGGCAGATAATAGTGCCTTTCAATTTATCATACTGCAAGTCTAAAAGAACCATGGGAACGATTGGTCAGGTGACAGTTTGATGGACAGTTTGACAGCCCTTAAAGCATCATGGGAAATGGTTGTCACCTGATTTTCAGAGCGACCAGGGAGATAACCTTCAGAATGATGAGAAAAACAAAAATCTGAATATTTGTAAAAGATCCAGAGGCAGTATGAACGTTCACTTAAGTGATAATGTTATGAATTTAGATCACTCAAAATGTTGTTATCTAACTTGAGAGGTTTCCAATTCCTGAAGTGCCCTTCATCTCTTTAGATCCTTTTATATTATTATTCAATGTCATTCGAAAAATAAATACATAATGCAGGGCATCTGATTTTAAAGAAATATAATAGAACATATTAAGTATTTAACCACATGTTACATATATTCGCTGACCGCTAATATTCTCCAGATTTCAAATTTGTTTTTCTTTTGACAAACTCCTTATACACCTTTTCCTAAATATAGTTTGCACATTACAGTTCTAATTGGAAAGCTTGTCATAAAGAATGATGTGGTCCAAATTTTATAGTCTGGGCAAACTCAAGCTTCATATAGATGAGTGTAGCCTTAGTGTAAGAAACAAATTAAGAGAAACCAATTTGAAAATCTCTGCATATTCAAAATATTTGAATTTGTATTTATTCATTCATACAGCCAACAAACATGAATTGAACACTTACTACACACAAGAATCTGTGCTGGATATATAAAGATTATAAAAACAAAATCTGAACTTTCAACATGTCCACAGTTTGAGATTAAATATAGACAGAGTTGTAAATGATAGTAGATGGCAAAAGAAATAAGAGAGATCAGTTCAAATCCACTGTCTTCCGGATGGTTACACATATACACAGTCATTTACAAAGTTATATCTTTTTTTCTTTTTAAAGATTTATTTATTTATTTCTCTCCCCTTCCCCCTGCACTCCGGTTGTCTGTTCTCTGTGTCTATTTGCTGCGTCTTCTTTGTCCGCTTCTGTTGTTGTCAGTGGCACGAGAATCTGTGTTTCTTTTGTTGCATCATCTTGTTCTGTTAGCTCTCCGTGTGTGCGGTGCCATTCCTGGGCAGGCTGCACTTTCTTTCACGCTGAGCAGCTCTCCTAATGGGGCACACTCCTTGCGCGTGGGGCTCCCCTATACAGGGGACACCCCTGCATGGCAGGGCACTCCTTGCGCGCATCAGCACTGCGCATGGGCCAGCTCCACACGGGTCAAGGAGGCCCGGGGTTTGAACTGTGGACCTCCCATGTGGTAGACGGACGCCCTAACCACTGGGCCAAGTCCACCGTCACATTGTTATATCTGGCATATTGCCTCTTGGGTATTGTATATGCAGTTCACAATACTTTTATGGCCTGGTCTAAAGAAATTCTGCCTCAAAGTTGGGATTGCAAAGAGAAAATAAGCACCCAATGTTTGAAAATATATTGAATGCCCTCAAATTAAGGAATATTGTCAGAAACAGCAAGGAAGTAAAAACAGATGTGAGGTGTGATTCCGTAGTGAGGAGGATCCTACACATCCCAAACCCTATGTCCCTTAGCTATTTCAGCTACTTTTTTTTTAAAGCAGATATTCAAGAACTTTTAATTTTAAAATAATTTCTAACATACAAAAAATTCATAAGAACCGTACAAAGAACTTTTTATAGCCTTTATAAAATTCACCAATTGTTAACATTTTGCCACATATGTTTATCATTCTCCTCTCTCTCTCTCTCATTCTCTCTTTAATTTAGCTATTTATATAAGATTATATATTTCATAATTTTGAAAGTGAGAAAATGAGATAAGATCTGAGTCTGCTTCACCTTTGTATTCCTCCACAAAACCTAACTGCCTTGTACATGCCTAATAAATATATAGGAATGAATGAATGAAAGAATGATAAATAATCATCACCCTAAGCCTACTCTGAGCTTTTAGATTTGTGCTTATATATAAATATATAATATACTTATTCTTTACCTAAAACATATGTAATATTTTACAAAATGAGTCTCCCCCAAAATTATGTATGATTGATTTAATAAAATGAAAAATAATATAATGAAATAAATAAATTGCAGCAGAAATGTCAAATGACTTCATAAAGGAAGTAAAAGATAAAAACTTTAGGCACTGGTGGTACTTGTCTTCCTCTGGGACAAAGAGAACAACTATAGATCCTGCACCAAAAGCAGAGACTTAAAACAGAACTGTTTTTCTGAAAAGCACTCTAGTATCATTGTTGAAATTGGTACCAATGGCTGCTTGACGCTTTTGAGATAACATTCTGCTTTCACAAATTTTGATCATTTGGATTCTGTTCTAACATGATATTCCCAATCCAGTTTTGCCAAAGTCAGACAAGTCAGACAATTTGTGAGAGAAAATTTAGTGCTTTCCAGGGAACTGAAAAATGCCAATAAAAATTTTAAACTACTAACAACAAAATGTTCTACATGTAGGTCTTCACAAGATGACACACTACATGAAAAAATATGAATCCAAAGTTTATAAATACAAAATAAAATGCTTTGAATACCATATGCAAATTTCAGTACTTACAGAATGATGAAAACATACTATGCCTATTTCAAATTGGGAGGGCAAAATGTGGGAGGGAAGATTTATAATAACTGATATGTGGACTAAGTTCAAGATGCTACAGAAGAACAACTGAATTCAGAATCTTCCTGAATCGAGCTATGGTTAAAAACGTTTTTCCTTTCCTGATTGAAAGAAACCCATGCAGTGTCAAGTCATAACAGGTTCCAGATGTAGTCTCTAACTCAACTGATATGAATTAAGTTTCATTGTTAACAATTAATGTAGTCACTTAATTCAACTAAATAAGCTAAATACAAAGCCAGAACCAAAAGTCATATAACATATTTCATAGAACTGTCAAAATTTGTGATCTGACAACGTAGAATAAATATTAGTGTTGAATTTTCAGTCAGACTAAAATTTTGCAGAAAATTTCAAGCTAAAACTTGCACAAAAAGAAAAAAAAGGATTATGTTAAGTCATAAAACCATTTTAGAAAATGCAACATACACCATCCCATTATAAATTTCAACATTTGAAGTCAGCTTGACTATTAAGCAGCATTTTAAAAGGCATTAAAGTCTTAAATTATTGACTAATATAGGTTAGATGAATTGTGGACTTTTTAAACATCATGCTTAGATGCATAAAATTGGTGACCTTTTATCCTTCTCAGCCTGCCACAATCAGAGTGGGCATAGGCCCAAATGCCTCAAGATGGCAGAATGAACAAAAATACGGAGGAGTTGTAACCACTGACTAAAGCAGATTTATTGTCATTGTAGTTATTATTTTGTGTTAACTGAGTAACTTGTAACATTGATATTTAAAAAATAAATTTTAAAAGATTTTTTAAAAATTGATGACCTTTTGGCTCAAAGTATGTAAGAACCACTGTTGGAATTCTGCTGAGGTGCAGCAGGGTCTCTAGTGTGAGCCACAGAAAGAATCTTTCCCCAGTGACCCAAATTAAAGTGTCAGACTTTTTTTCTGTTAGCTCTTTCTTCTGTCAAAGTATGCACACTGTCCTTCAAATGTGGGGAATTCCAAATTTATATTCCCTTATTTTCTGACATCTTCCCAAAGTTCATAGTTCTTAGTATTCAAAAAGCACAAAGAGTTTTCTTTTACTGCCTTATTTTATATAGAACTTTTTGTCGTTTAGTTTTATTTTTAATTTTTAAAAAGCATGTAGCTTGTTCTTAGATTTAAGGTTTCAAATTTTTCTGAAATCTTCATATTTATTCTGCACCTTAAACTAAGACCTTGTCAAGAAATGTGCATCAATGGGTATGCTGATTAAAATATATATATGTGGAGAACAGCTCTCTTTCTTAATACCAATAAGTAACCACTGAATCATTTCCAAAGCTACCCTGCAGTTAGGGGTTTTACAATTTCTTTATCGTTAAAAAGGTTTGACTTGTGTTGGGTTTTTTTTTTTCAAAAAAAATGTAAAAATGCAGAAAAAGATGAAGAGGGATATGCCAGTACTTCTCACTAATACTATTTTAAATATTTGTATTAAATTATTTAAGGTGTATACATTTGTAAGGCCATACTTGGCATATAGAAAAGAAATTTATTCTACCTTTTTAACCAACTACAATTCATAGTCCAGATTTATGTTTATTCAGAGATACACGATAAACTTTCTGAACTTCACAAAACCTGAATAGTAATAGGATTACTTTTTAAAAGCCCTTTACATGTTTCACCTTTCACTTTTACCTAATTCATTCTCATACATTTTTTGAATGATACGCGAGACAAGTAAATGAAATTAGGTTTAAAATAATTCTTAAAATCTAAGTGGTGTTAGTACCTACAATCATACACTCTTCTAGGTTGTAACTATATGGAATGAAGAATCCCAAGTGAAGATGAAATTATTGCACAGCCAGAAGATTATTGTGCCTACGTTGCATGAAATGAATGGTATGACTTTTTCCACTGAGTATGCTTAACTGGCAGTTGTTTTGGAATTTTATAGGCATAACCATAGTATTTTTATAATCAAGCAATGATTCGCATTATTTATTCTATATAGCACTTTAAACACACCATTTTCTTCTCTAACCTTGTTGTTAGTGGAGAACAAATAAGTATCATTACTTTCCACCCACGTAATGTTCCTTATAGGTCATATTTGAGAATTGTTCTTTCCTTCTCTTTCAGTTAAAAAAAAAAAGCCTTAATTCTTTGTTATTTCTTTCCTTTCATCATCTTAGGAAAGTTACTAAAAGTCCTCTGAGACTCAGTTTCCTTGCCTGTAAAAGAAATAATAATACTCACCTCTTAGAATTGGTAATGAAGATTAAAGAGTACTGCATCTAACTACATATTATCTACTCTGATACATAGTTGTTCCCAAAAAGAACTAGTTTTCTTCACTTTCATTAGTACTGGAATCCTTCCTGATTAGCTAGTATCAAAAGACAGGTTACTAAACTTCTGAAATTAACTTTTTTCCTTCAATTACACTAAAGCATAACCCATCATGTTAAAAGGCACTAATCCTTTCTGCAGGATTCGGTCATCAAAAAGGACTCGGCACAAAAATAACTCTAAATCATAAGAAAAGACTGAACATTACCAATGATCAGAAAACACAATTCTACCCAAAGACTGGAAAAAAGATTCTCTGCTATCTTAATAAAAGTCAATACAAATTCTCCCTTAAATATTTTTCCTTATAGTTCCATGAAGCAACAGGTAAAAGAACAATTGGAATATGGTGTACAGCACATTTATTTCAATATCTGGAAAACTTCAAGCTCCACAAGCTACTATACACACTTTGTCACAGTGAAATCAAGGAGAGAGCTGCCATCAAAGCAATACCAGCACATTTATTCAATGCCAGGCATTGTGCTCAAATACTTAACATCTCATTTAATTCTCACAACCCTATTGAGTAGGTATGATTCCGTTCATCATTTTACAGATGAGAAGCTTGGTCATGGAGAGGACAAGCAGCCTGTTAAAAGTTACAAAATCACTAAGGGCTTGGGCTAAAATTCCAAGCCAAATGAGCTAACCTTTATGCTCATGTGGGTGTGAGCTTGAAAAGACTAGCAGTCCCTTTGCTCTTTGGGGAAAAAAAAAAAAAAAAAAAAAAAAGTTGCAAATCTGCCTTTACCTTTTACCTATAAGACGATAACAAATTCTAATTCTAAATATTTAAAGCATTCATTTAGACTAATTGTTCTCCAATTTTGGGGCCTCAAGAACTCTTTACATTCTTAAAATGTATTGAGGACACCAAAGAACTTTTATTTTTCTCAGCATTTTTATTTGCTAGGGCTGCCACAACAAAGTACCACAACCTGGATGGCTTTAAAAAAAAAATTAACCATTTATTGTCTCACAGTTTTAGAAGCTAGAAGTCCAAAATCAAGGCATCTGCAAGATCATGCTTCCTCTGAAGTCTGAAGGATTCCAGCAGTGGCTGACCAGCCATCTGTGGCAGAACACAATCCCTGCTCCTGTCGCATAGCTATCTTCTCTGCCTCCTACTCATTGCATCCAAATTTCCTCTCCTTGTAAGGATATTAGTCATATTGGATTCGCACCCACCCTAATCCAGGTTAGACTCATCGTCACTAACAAAATCTTCAAAGAACCCATTTCCAAATAGAATCCCATTCACAGAACCAGGGGCTAGAATGTGAGCATATATTATTGGGGGCACAATTAAATCCATAAGTGGGCTCTATCTATCAATATTTGCCATATTAGAAATTAAATAACTTATTTAACAATTATAAGCCCATTAGATGTTAACATAATATAGTTTTAGAAAGGGACTATTGTTATTTCATAAGAAGAGTGGCATTACTTTACATTTTTTCAAACCTCTATAGTATCTGGCTCAATAGAAGATAGGCGAATGCTCATATCTGCTTCTACATTTGATCTGTTGTCATCTATTATTTTGAAATATAACAAAAAAACCTGCCCTCATACAAATGTGTAGTTGAAAAAAGAGGAGTATTTTTTAACAGCATTTTCAGGTAATTGTGCATATTATTCTTTGATACTCTACCAAAAACTTCTTAAATCATGTTCTTTTTAAAAAGGTTAGGATCAATGTGGAATTTGAAATAATGTAAATGAACATTTTGTATATTATTACATTAAAATCCATTGGTCTACTTTTCACTTTGAATGAATCTTTTATCCATGAATGATTTTGTAATACTGAACCTTAGTCATTTGGAAAATATTGGTTTACTTCAAATCTTCCAAATGTTGACAAATTTAATTATAAAATATTTAAAAATCAAACTGCTTTGATTAATATCATGATGAATCTCATCAGAGGAGGCTCTAAGTATTGTGAAACTATCGAGCTGCCATGATAGATAAAAGTTTCCAAAACCCTAATTTTCACTTGAAAACTCAAATTTTTGTGTTTTAGTTTTGTTTTTTGAAATATTTCATTTCTTTCATTTTTGAGAATATGTCTATCAAATATCCAGGCTGAATAGCCATAATTTGTCTTTCTGTCATTCTTTCAAGTAAAAATGATACCATGATAAAAGTGGGCAGGTTAGCTTACAGCTCAAACAATTGTACCAGTGCTTTCCTTGAGAAAGCCATCTTACTTCAGTATACAGCAGAAATGCTTTATGCCTATTTCCCATATTGTCCCACAGAACATTAAACACTGAAAGTTTAAGTTTTAATAAAATTAATAACTTCTACTGTTTCATCAAGGACAGTCTTAAGTGAAACTGGCTTTTTTTTTTCTGGAAGTGTATGGAAGTAAAGAATACAACTACCTGTTCAGCGTATACCACTGACTTAAATCACCAGCAGTTTTTACCTAACATTGCCTGTGTACCATCAGTGCAAAAGGCCAACACAGTAAAAATCTTTTACTTTTTTAAAAATAGTTTTGACTTCTTGGATCCTGAAGCATTCTCAGGGACCCCAACAGTCTTAAGACCAAACTTTGGAACTGTTATTTTCCGGTTATACTCCTCCCAATCAAATATTCCCTAGGTAATTTTGGAATAAGAATCAAATGGGGGTAAAAACTTTATTTGTAAAACTTTTTTATTCCTTTGATTCTTGGTTTTCCTTATTGTACTATAAAAGTTAAACAAAACTGAGCCCTTTTCACTTGCTATAAAATTCCGATTACATTTCTTTCTATCACTTGTCTGGATTATTATGGCCCCATGTCTATGCCTACAAGTTATTAAACTGTTTTGAAACGTGTTTGGAACAATATATTAGGAGAAAGAGGGAATAAACAACTAACAAGGTTTTCCTAGTCTGTTAATTAGTTACTGTGTATAAACTGCTCAGCAGGTAAAGTCATTCAGGCCAATAGGGTATCTTTCACTAATCAGCCTCTACATTAATTTACTAATTTCTCTGTACCTCCCAAAGTGAGAACTCTATTCAGCTGCATTATTTGTTTCTCCTGATTTGAATAGATCCTGAATTCATTATGATGCAATTGAGGATAAACAGATCGTGCATATCAGATTCTTTTCATAATAATTCAAGAATGAAATAATATATGTTGTTTTGAAGTCAGTTGTCACCGGCAAATGATGGGAGCTAGCCCTACTTAGCCAGAGGTAAATTCCTTTAGTCTGGGCCATTGCACACTATTTAATTCTGCAAATATTGCCTTAAAAATAAATTTGAAAGTTATCTCAACCAATCCTTTATAAATAAAACTTAAGGACTTAATCCTTAATCCACGAAGTCTAACAAATTGCATGTTTGTTTTTCTCTATTGTCCAAATCAGTTCATACGAGTTCTTAAATAATAAGCATTAGTGCTTAAACATGACACTTGTGATCTGCGAATCCTTTATTTTAGAGTCATTTTAGATTTTGAGTATGTCTCTAGTTTCATTTTTTTCTTCCTTTTAAGGTTGTAATGTAGTAATGAGAGTAGTAAGATGTCTACAAAAAGTTATTACTTAACATTGTAACTTTTTTGAGAAAAAATAAACCTGAAATATGTATCCTAAGAGTGGCAAGGGTAAGGTAAAGGGGAAGTATGTTCTTCATGAGCTTTCAGGTATCTCCTGCCATTTTCTGCTAAGGCGGTGCTAAGCAAAAGACCCACAGCTGGACTTTCAGTTTCTCTCTTTGCTGTTAGGCAGCCCCCGGTCCTGCCCCCCACCCCACCCCACACACACACACCCCTCCCTGAATCTTCCTATTGAAATGCTACTCAGTCTCTAAGAATCTCCTCAATAAAGCCTGATGACTCCAGGTTCCATAGCCTTCCCTCTTGTATATATATGGTCTAAGGAAATTTCCTGTGTTTCTTCAGCATTTTCGCTAGCTCATTACCATAGTGCTCGATTCTTAATAGGCATCCAAGGAAAACTGTTCAGATCAGGTATAAATCGGCAGGAGAAAACAAATAAAATTCATTAAAAGGTTAATTTTTAGAAATAATTCGTCATATATAATGATTTTAGAAAGTCAACACAGAATTAGAGATGGAAACAATGAAAAATCAAGAAAAATATTTCCTTAAGGAAGTTACAAATTGTTTTATCTTCTACTAAATAATTTCAAGTGATGGGTTTTGTAGCAAAAGAGTAAAAGATTAGCAATAGATTAATGGGTTAACAACATTCATAGTAAAAAGGAAAAGAAACAATGAATTGCCTGCCTTACTTTCTCAGAGACAATGCATTTAGAGGATGGAGGAAAAAACAAAATTGCAACTCAGCTCAATACAGTTCTATGGACTTGAGAATAACTAAGGTGTTTGCAGTCACAGGAATGGAGGAGAGTGAGGGCCATGATGTGGACCATTGTCTATGAGGTGCAGAGGTGCCCAAAGATGTACTTACCAAATCCAATGGATGTGTCATGATGATGGGAACGAGTGTTGTTGGGGGGGGAGAGGGGGGGTGGGGGGGTGGGGTTGAATGGGACCTCACATATATATTTTTAATGTAATATTATTACAAAGTCAATAAAAAAAAATCAAAAATAAATAAATAAATAAATGCAAAAAAAAAAAAAAGCATCTGTTTCTGCTGAAATACAGATCTCAGTAAGACTGCCACAAGCATCATCACTTTCTCAACTTTTAGACTTTTAACAGAAATAAGAATTGTAAATATTGGAAGAAGACAGTTTCCATTTTATAGGTGTTATGATTGCAAACTTAGAAAGGCCCAAAAAATCAAAATTCAATATACTTTAATCATAGATAATCAATAGTATACCTGTATGGTAGCAACAACTATTTAGAAAAGAAGTTTTAAAGAGATTTCATCTGCAAAAATATTCTTTTAAACCCCCAAGTAGTTTCATGAAAACTTTCACAGGAAACATACGTAACATAAGATGAAAACTAAATATATAGTAAAAAAATGTAACAAATGGGCAGATATATCATATTCATGATTAGGGAAACTAAATACTATAAAGATACCCATTTTTGCCAAATAATACATTCATGTAATATTATTAAAATAAAAATCTTAAACAAATGGGAGATGGGATCCTCAATTCATTACAGGAATAAGCAAGGAAAAAATGCAAAGAAATGTTTGAAAACAAAATGGATTAATGGGAAAGTAATTCTACCAGTTACTAAAAATATTTATGCTACCATAATTAAAAGGGTAGTGCTGGAATAATAATTAAGCCATAAGATATAATAGTTCATATATTTATATATTTTTTTCAAATTCTACTCAATTTATTCATTTTTTTAAAAAGATATTACATTAAAAAAATATGAGGTCCCCATTCGCCCCCACCGTTCCCACCTCACCACTCCCCCCCCCCCATAACACTCTCCCCCATCATCATGTCACATCCATTGCATCTGGTGAGAGTACATCTCCGGGCATCACTGCACCCCATGTCCCGTGTTCCACACCATAGCCCACTCTCCCACGTTCCATCCAGTGGGCCATGGGAGGACATACAACATCTGGCAATTGTCCCTGGGGCACCACCCAGGACAACTCCAAGTCCCGAGAATGCCTCCACATCTCTTCTCTTCCTCCCATTCCCCACACCCAGCAGCCACCATGGTCACTTTTTCCACATCAATGCCATATCATATATTTATATTCACACACACACACACATACATGCATTTTTTTCTTAATTTCTAACCCTTTAGCATCTGTTATATATAACAATATAATACATGAAAAATAATGTGTACCATAACAAGTGAGTGAGTTAAAGGAAGGATAATTCAGCAATGAGAGTGGAAAATTAGGTAATGATTTGGAAAAATAGTCAAGATAGTCACTTCACACCACATTCACAAATAAATTTTAAATAAAGTTCTAAAATTGGTTTTTAAATATAAAACTAAAATAACTATCAAACCAGGGGATGGATGGGGTTGGAGAAGGACCGAGGATGGGGAAGAACACTTTGTAAGGTGTTCAACAGAAGCAGTCTCAACTATTACAAAGGAAAAATAAAGAGATTGTAAAATAGAATATCAAACCAAAAAAACAAGGCCTACAGAACAGGAAAAGGATTTTCACTAATATAATAAAAAATATTTTTATCATATAAGAATGCATACAAACTGATAATAAAACAAATTGATAATAAAAACAATAACAACAATAAAAAGGAGTTGGCATATTCTTTCTATAAAGAGCCAGGCAGTAAATATTTTAACCTTTGTAGACTACAGCATCTGTCTCTATTCTTAAACCATTCTCACCTCACAGGCCATAAAAAAACAGGCCATGGGCCAGATTTGGTCCACAAGCTGTAGTTTGCTGGCACTTGTTCTTAAAGGTAAATGAACAGATGGTAGGAAGACTTTTTAAAGGAGTTACAATTAGTATGCAAACAAGGAAAAATAGTCAATAAAACTTGTTACCCCAAGAAGATGCAAATTTAAATAACAGGATGATATTGTTTTCCACTTAATAAATTGGTAATAGTTTTTGTTTTGTTTTATTTTGTTTTGTTTTGTTTTGTTAGGAGGTACCTGAGATTGAACCCGGGACCTCATACATGCAAAGCAGGTGCTCAAACACTGAGCAGCACCCATTCCTCAGTTGTGTTTTTGTTTTTGTTTACTACGGAAAGTATAAAATGAAATGGGCATTGTCATGCCTGATTAGAGGAGTATAAATTGACATATGTGATATTTATGTATGTGATATAATTTGTGTCACAAGCCTTAAAAATATTTACCCATTGACAAAGCAAATAAATTATTTAAAGATATAAAAAGTCATATATACAAAAATATTCATTCAATATATTCTATTAATGAAAATATTTATAAACCTGTATTCTACAATGGAGGTTTGACTATAAAAATTATAAAATATTCCAATTACCTATTTATTGCCTTTCAGTTTCAAATACATACCTTATTGCCTCCTTTGTGATAATTGAGCTGGGCCCTGTCAACAATTCTTTACTAGTAGCTACTATATTAAGCTTGTAAGTAGGGGCTGCTGGATAGACAATGGGGAAAGAAGGGGCTTCCTGGTTCTGCTGTACTCCTTTTGCCAGGCTCCAGCTTCCCCTAGCATCCAGAAAGTGATTTCCCAGCAAGAGTTATTAGATGTAGCACCTTCTAGCTTCTCCTGGCACCAATTCAGAGAGCTTCCCAGTGAATTCCCACCTCAACGAACTTCTCTCATGCAGTGGTCCATGACTGTAACTTCTCTAAGGAGCTCTGGTTAAAGGAGTATAGAGAGCCTTATTCAGACTTGTTCCTTTCTTGGATTCTCTGTCTGGTCCCTAGGGGTGGTGACTGCTCTGTATTTCTGATATTCCTGTATTCTTTAAATCTGTTTTAGTCTGTTAGGCTGCCAGAAATAGCTTGGCTTTTACAATGGGGATTTATTAGCTTACAAGCTTACAAGCTTACAGTTCTAAGGCTGTGAAAACATCCAAATCCATTCATCATCAGGGCATGCTTTCTCCCTGAAGACTGGCTACCAGGGATCCTGGACTCCTCTGTCACATGACAAGGCACATGATGGCATCTGCTTGTCTCTCCCTTCTCTTCTGGGTTTCATTGCTTTCAAATTCTTGTTTCTCTTCCTCTGAATTTCAGTATTTTATAAAGGACTCAAGTAAAAGGATTAAGACCCACCCTGGTCCCTGCCTTACTGAAGTAACCTAATCAAAAGGTCCTTAACTGAAGTAACCTAATCAAAGGCTCTTACCTGCAATAGGCCCACACTCACAAGACTGGATTAACTCTAAGTATTTTTCTGGGGTCCATTCAGATTCAAACCATCATACAAGCTATAGTTAATAATCCCTATTATTAGATTTTCCCTGTTTATAATTAGGTTTTTGCCCCACTTTCCCCTTTTCTATACTTCTCTCTGTCAGGGTGTAATAATTGAGTTGTATCACTTAATTTCTCTGTCCTTTGTACCTTGATCTCAGCACTTAGCCACACTGAGCTTTTATCATTCCTCCAAAATGATCTACACTCCCTATATTAGTCAGCCAAAGGGGTGCTTATGCAAAGTACCAGGATCCACTGGCTTTTATAAAGGGTATTTATCTGGGGTAAAAACTTACATTTACAAGGCCCTAAAGAGTCCAGCTCAGGACACTTTCTCAACAAAGTCAGCTGCCACATGTTGAAGCAAGATGGAAGGTGATCTCTGCCAGGTCTTTCCTTTCTTCTTCCTCTCAAGGCTCTGTGGACCCAGCTTCTTCTGATCTCAGCTATAGGCTGGCATGAGGCTCGTTTTCTTCTGGGCCCTCTCAGCTGCCCAGCTGCTCTGTTCTCTTCGGCTGCTAACTATCAGGTGAATGGCTTATCTCTCCCTGGGACCCCAGGATTAAACATGACAGAGATCACCTCTTCCATATGTCTTCTTGAGTGAGCATCCATTTATATCAGCCCACCAAGGGGGCAGGGACTCAACCAGAGTCATGCCCTACAGCTGATTTAATCAAGACCTAAGTTGATTTAATCAAGTAAACTTAAAACCTTTGCATTTAATACAAAGGAACAGACCAGTTTACAAACATAATTTTTCTCTTTCTGGGGAATTCATAAATAATATCAAATTGCCACACTCCCCCTTCTCAATCCCAAAAAGACATTACAATATTCCACAAAACCTTATTCAATAGCAATGCTAAGTAAAAAAATCACATCACAATCAGTTTATAGAAATACAGTTAGTCTTGAGGTAAAGTCCCCTCTGGCTGTAGATCTGTGAAAACAATTTATCTGCTTCCAATATACAAAGGGACAGATATAGGATAAACATTTGCATTACCATAAGGAGAATTTGGGAGGGAAACCTGAGCCACTGGTCCCCAACAGTTCTGAAAACCTGAAGGGCGCACTCCATTAGATTTCAAAGTCTGATTGTCATTCTTAAGATGATTTCTTCTCCTCCTTGGGGCCTCATGGGGACCCACTCTTTCCAAAGGCTTGCCCAACAGCCATTTTCTTGTTTCCACCCTAATCAAGCATCTGGATTGCAACTGAGCTCTAGACCTCACCCTCCAAGAACGCTGGAGTAGAGTCTCAATCCCCTCAGTACAGTGAGGTGGCAGCAACATTCTCCCTAATCTCCAGCATACAGAATCTGGGT
Organism: Dasypus novemcinctus; assembly: GCF_030445035.2. Classification (NCBI taxonomy): domain Eukaryota; kingdom Metazoa; phylum Chordata; class Mammalia; order Cingulata; family Dasypodidae; genus Dasypus; species Dasypus novemcinctus. Next base: position 56,092,834 of record NC_080676.1, read on the forward strand.
CTCTGTTCTGAGGCCCAATCTCCTCATAACTGTGAGGTTATGACCTGGCCCTCCGTAATCTATGGGGAACAGACACACTGCTCTTAGAGCTCTGGGGTGGTGACCTCACTCTCCCCAACCCTTGGAGAATGTGCTCCACCCTCTCTGTAGCCTGGGGTGTCAAAACTCTCCCTGAACAGCAGGCTGGAACATCAACCCTCTTCAAATGCCAGGGCAAACTCACCCTCTCTGTACACATGTGTATGGTTCCTCTCTTGGCCCAAGGAGATGTCTTAATCCAGACCTCATTGTCCATGGTTTTCCTCCTAAACTTGTTTTCCCTTCCATCTCTCCTATCTATGTCCTTTTTAGTCCAGGCTGACAGTGGTTTTGTTCATGCAGGTCTTGCCAAAAACTTGTTGGTTTAGAATATGCAGAAAGCAGGGGTCCAAGGCATCAGACAGTAAAACTTTCCACAAGTCTTTCAGGGATAACAGCATTTTCAATTCTAGCTTACAAGTTCCAAGTTTAATTCATTCATCAAATGGAGCACTATCATCTTGGGGCTTGATTTACAGAAGTATGGAATTTCTGGAATCAGTTTTTGGTTTCTTTGTGCCCAACAATTCAGTTCTCAGCTTATCTCTTTCCTCTAACATTTTTCTATTAGCTGCAAGAAGAAGCCAAGCTGTATTTTCCACATTTAGTTTGGAAATCTCCTTGGCTAAATTTCCAAGCTTGGAATTTTCAAATTCTGCCTTCCATATAACATCAGGGGTCAATCTTGCTGAGTTCTTTGCAACTTTCAAGCATGGAACACCTTTTTCTCCAGTTTGCAATAATAGTCTCATCATTTCTTTCTCTCTTTTTTTTTAAAGATTTATTTTATTTATTTCTCTCCCCTTCCCCACCCCTGCCCCAGTTGTCTGTTCTTTGTGTCCATTTGCTGTGTGCTCTTCTTTTTGTCCGCTTCTGTTGTTGTCAGCGGCACAGGAATCTGTGTTTCTTTTTGTTGTGTCATCTTGTTGTGTCAGCTCTCTGTGTGTGCAGCACTATTCTTGGGCAGGCTGCACTTTCTTTCGCACTGGGTGGCTCTCCTTACAGGGCGTACTCCTTGCGTGTGGGGCTCCCCTACACGGGGGACACCCCTGCGTGGCACGGCACTCCTTGTGCACATCAGCACTGCATGTGGGCCAGCTCCACATGGGTTAAGGAGGCCCGGGGTTTGAACTGTGGACCTCCCATGTGGTAGATGGATGCCCTATCCACTGGGCCAAGTTCACTTCCTGTCATTTCTTTCTAAGCTTCATCAAAATTCTATTTAGTGTCCATGTTCCTATCAACAGTCTTTAAAAGCAATCTAGGCCTTTTCTATCAAGCATCTCACAATTCCTCCAAAAAATATCCCTTACCCATTTACAAAACCATCCCAGAGGGAAAAAGGGAACTGCCATGTTTGATTCTGCCATATGAGAAAAAAGATTTCAGTTTTGCCCACAGCTGAACTATAAGGAAAGCAGCTCTACAATACAAGCCCTATGCCTAGTTGTTCACAGCTGAGCTCCAAGAGACAGTAGATTCTGGAGGGGAAGGCTGAAATCTCAGCAGAAAGGCTTCACCACATGCCAACATGCCAGGATCTCTGATTTGGACATTTCATGGCCTTGGAACTACTTTCATTACCAAAATTGTGCAAGTGTTTAAGTTACATCTCACCAGATAGACAATCCAGCTGATCACTCCAGCCACCTAAGTGTTATCAGAGCCAGTGTCTAGGTTCTTGGCTTTGTCATGAGACAGTATTTAAGGACAAGCCAAAAATTAATCAGAACACTAATTCCAATGAATACTAGGCAACAGATCATCAACAGAACTATGCAGGAAAAGTGCCGAGTGTAGCATCCAGTACACCTAAGTTGCCATGAAAGACTTCTCTGAAGCATGAGGAAGAACCAGCCATAGAAACAGTGTTCTGGACAGATGGGAGAACATATGCAAATATCCTGTGGCAGAAAGGAGGTCTGTGGTGTCCTTACTACAAACGCATACTCTGAAATCTCAATGACACTGGAATAAAAAGAGAAAACCAAAGGCATAAAAAGGAAGAAAAAAATTCCAGGTGGAAGAACAAACATAGTAAGCAGTGTCAAGCCTCCTGGCAGCTAAAGAAAAACTTAGGGAAACTGAAAACTAGACTCGCCATGGGAAAGAATTTTGGGACTTAGGTGCTATACATCATGTGTGAACTGAGCAGACCAGCAAGGACGCAGCTGCTGATCAGCAAATGAAAACTATTCACCACTGATCCCACCAAAAAAAAAAAAAAAACGTCTGCAGCAATTATTTCCTGCTTCCACCTGTTCATTGTAAGATCAGAATTCTCCTGCCTTATATGAATTTTCATGAATGAATGAATGGAATTGCAGAGCTACCCAAGTCAGAATTAGAAAATATTTCTTTTTCAGGCACTCCCAGATGTCAGGTAGCACACATAATAACATACAAACAAAAGCTACATCACCATCCATGGTGAATTTGGAAGCCCAGCCACTGTCACCCAACTCTTACTGAACAGCAAGTCCACTAAATTGTACCGCTCCTAGTCAGCCATCTGGGAGCAAGTCATAGTGTGAGGATTTGGGGTGCTGACTAGAAACGGGGGATGGTGGGCACTTTGCTCAGGTGTACAGTCCAGCTCTGACCTCAGTTTTATCCTATGTCACTTCCAGCCCATTCATTCATTCTCTCTCCCTGCACACACACAAACACACACACACGTGCACATGCACACATATACAATCTTTTATCCTGTGTTCTAAATGATACCTAGAGATCAGAGATTTTCTAAATGATTTCTAGGTATAAACCAGTTTGAGGTTGCCAGCATGCACTTGACTGCTGGAAACTCCCTGGAAAAAGCTGACAGAATTTCTTTAACAAGTGTCAAGAAATGCCATAAGGGGTGAGTTGAGATTCTTCAGGAGATGCATTGATCTGGCAAGTGTCAGCATTGTTTTGTTGGTGGTCCTCTGAGCCCCAGAATTGGGAGGAAATGCCTAATGGCTTTCTTGGTGGTGCTACCAAAGGGCCAAAGTGAGACTGTGGGCTGGATTTCCTAGGATGGTCCTACTCTCCCGTTTTCCAGGTTTCTGACCCTGGAGATATAATCAAGCTGGCTGGACCAGGAGGCCAGCCCAGATGGCCCAGGTGAACTAGGACCCCAGCCCAGGTGGACCAGGAGGCCAGCCTGGTCTTTCTACTCAGCCTCTCTCAGTCCAGCTAAGTCCCTTGGACTGATTGTGCTGGAAGCTTCTACTTATTCCTCTATATCCACCTTCCAACTTTCTCCACCCTGCTCTATGCCTCAAGACTGACCTCTTGTCCTCGAGTTGAAACTGGCCAATGAAAAGCTCTGACACTGTAGGATTGTGCAGGCAAAGTATTATTCTCGGGTCTCACTCCCTGCACATCACCTCATGCTGGCTACCTGTGAAGGCCACAGCTCCTATTCCAGGTCCGTTCCAGGATCCCCCATTGCTCCCCACCCCTCACCCCTGCAGGCACAGGGTCTCCTGTGACTTGTCTCCAAGGACGAGTCACACATTGAAAATAGTCCCTTTATTATATTCATCCCAAAGTAAAAATTGTCCCTTTATTATTTACCCCAAAGTACCCAATTTGAATGTGCCGCCATTTCCTGATGAGATTTTTACCCAAACGCTCCTGTAAACAGCTGTAGCCTCAGACAGCAGACACAACTGGAGTCTGCACAGCCTGCCACTGTCATTTACCAATGTGTGACCTTGGGCAATTAATTTAGTCTCGTTAAGACTTTCTGTAAGTGAGAAGTGGATGTGGCTCAAGCAAATGGGTTCCCATCTACCATATAGGAGGTCCAGAGTTTGATGCCCAGGACCTCCTGGTGAAGGCACGCTGGCCTGTTTGGTGAGCTGGCCCACATGGAGTGCTCACCTGCATGGAGTACCGCCTTGCACAGGAGTGCTGCCCTGCGCACAGAGCTGGCACAGCAAGATGACACAACAAAAAGAGACACGAGGAGAGACAATAAGAGATGCAGCAGATCAGGGAGCTGAGGTGGTGCAAGAGAATGATCGCCTCTCTCCCACTCCGGAAGGTCCCAGGATCGGTTCCTAGAGCCACCTAATGAGAATACAAGCAGACACAGAAGAACACAAGCGAATGGACAGAGAGAGAAGACAATGAAGGGGGGGGAGGGAGAAATACAATTTTAAAAATTCTTTCAAAATAAATAAATATTATTAACAAACAAACAAACCAAAACCATCCCAGCATTTTTGGTAATTGCATCAGACTGTACACCACTCTCTGGGTACCAAATTCTGTATTAGTCAGCCAAAGGGGTGCTGATGCAAAGTAGCAGAAATCTGTTGGCTTTTATAAAGGATATTTATTTCTTGTAAAAGCTTACAGTTAGAAGGCCCTAAAGAGTCCAGCACAAGGCTGCTTCCTCACCAAAGCAGGCTGCCACATGTTGAAGCAAGATGGCAGGCGATCTTTGCCTGTTCTCTTCTTCCTTCTTCCTCTTAAGGCTCTATGGGCCCAGTTTATTCTGATCTCAGCTGTAGGCTGGTAATGGGGCTCATTTCTTTCCAGGCCATATCAGCTGCTCAGCTGCTCTGGTCTTTTCAGCTGCAAACTATCAGGTGAATGGATTGTCTTTCTTCCTGGGGCTTTAGCTGTTTGAGCCTTCTCCTTTAGGTCACATGGCAGGACTAAAATGTCCAAGTTCTTTCCTCTTCCATGTGTCTTCTTGAGTGAGTGTCCATTTACTATATATCAGCCCACCAAGGGGGTGGGGACTCAACCAGAGTCATGCTCTACTGATGTGGTTGAATCTAAAGCCCTCAACTGATTTAATCAGTTTAAGTAAACTTAAAACATTTGCATTTAATACAATCAAACGGTATCGAGGAGCCAACCAATTTGCAAAGATAATTTTCTCTTTTTCGGGATTCATGAATAATACCAACTACCACACTCCCCAAGCCACAATAACCTCATTCTGAAATGTTCTTCTCTCCTCACTCCTCATGCTCTTCAACCTGACCCAGCTCATTCTTCTAGTCTCAGTTCAAACACACTACATACACCCGCCCCCAGTCTAGATAAGAGTCCTTTGTTACACACTCTCGAGAACTGGTTCCTGTATATTTTTCTTGTAACAGTTACTTCTATAATCATACATTTATTAGTATGATTTTGTTTTAATAGTGTCTATTCTTTCTTAAATGCTGTAAGCTTCCTGAGGGCAGAGACTACTGATTTGCTCATCTTTAGGTCTGCAAGCATATACTTCCTTGAACAAAATAGTACTTTTCGCTTCTTAATCCTAACTACTTGTGAATAAAAGGTGACAGTTGTGAGAAGAACTAAAAGCCAGAAAGCACTATGAGACCTCTGAAATTTTACAATGGGAAGATTCTAAATACTATTCATCTGTGTAAAGAAGGTCCATTGGATTTCAGTTCTCAGTGGTTCTTGCAATGTACAGATCTTTATCTCTGCTAAAACTAGCACTGTGCTTTTCACACTATAAATGTGCAATGCATTTTTTTGGATGGTTAGTTGATACACTCATTCATTAATTCACTCATTCAAACATTCATTACCAAAAAATATCTGGCCACATTCACTTATTATAGGCTCACTTAAAAAAAAAAAAACATGTTTTGATCCATCCTTTTGTCTGTAAAATGCAGTAGTAATTTTTTTTGCTTGAGATATACTTTCCTATAAAAATTAAAACAAAAACAACAAATAAAAAATAAAAGTTAACTTGTACCTTTAGCTTTGGGATCATACCATGATTTCCATGAGTAGAACATTTAGGTGAAACAGGCTTTAAAATAATAATAATAATAATAATAATAATAATAATAACCAAGAATGAGCCTTCCACTGCCTTTCTTCATGTCATAATACAAACACACTAGTTTGAACTTCATTTTCCAAGTATAACAATTTTTGTCATGAATAATTTGTAACTGAGGGCTCCATACCAGAATTGGTCTCATTTCAGGATGAAAATAAGATTTATATAAGAACAGCAAGATGATGATAAAAATAATCTTTCAGAAATTGTGAGACAACCCTATTGAAAGAGAAAAATACTGTTCATTGACCATGTGTTCTAAAATAAGGATCTTGCTACTGATCTTGCCTTTCTATCAAGGAAACTGCAAAAATATGATAAAATAGAAGCTATTACTTGAGTTCAGGGGAAATTGAAGATATCTTATTTAAATATTGCTCTTTCCCCCAGTGTGCTATTTGTTGTTGATTTTTTTCACATGATATAATTTCATGGCACTTTGATAGAATTTTGTACCCAAAAGAAATGTTGATATAATTTGTATCATCAACCTGAAAGTTCAGGGGCAACATTAGCAAATGGTGAGCAATCTCTGAGTAAAATTTTATTATTTATGATGTAGGTATCCTTAGCATTTCTGGCCATTTTAGTACAGGTGTGCTAAAAAGTGTACTCTCTAGTGCTTTATAGATTGTGTTTATTTTTTTCATATCTGTTTCCTGTTTTTTAGAAATCTTAAGCCTGTATATCTACAATTTTTTTCTATTTGATTAAGGACTCCATTCCTTTCTTCCTCATTCTAGATAAGTGGATAAGGTCCCTTCCAGTTTCATGAACCCAAGTCTGTTCAGTAAAGTGAATCTAATGTAATTTCTTAGGATGCCCATGTATTACTTTGAATTTCCAAAAATATTTATTTAACTAGAACTGATGATGTGTGCTGCCAGTCTTGTAGCGGGCACTTGCTCTCATAGCGTCTATTTTGCTGCACACTTTGGGATCTGTAGTGCAATAGCAAAAATTGGAGACAGCTATGTCTATCTATCTGCTGATTCTTCTATTTCTGACTCCTCAGAGTCACTTAAACCTTTGTTCTCTTTTTCTGAAATGAGTTGAAGATCATTTTCCAATATTTTATTTTTCAATATTTTATTTTGAAAATTACGTAAGGAATAAGTAGGTCTTTTAAAATAAACATTAATGGTTCATTTTAAAAGCAATTTACCTGGCATGATCCAAAAAATGGACAAAGGAATGACTTATAGAAATGGATATCTTTTTCTCTACAAAACTTTCATAAGCATTGTCTTCTTTTTTAAAGAAAATCTAGAATCAATATATAGCACATGAATAGCTAACATCTCTCTGATACATATTCTACTTCCAGATTAGAACAAATAATTTTACATCTGCTTTCTCTCTGCAAAACGGGGATCATAGTCACTTGGCGTTGCTATTAAAATTTCTCAAAGTTGGTGTTGATGACCATCCTAAGGAATTCCAAGAACCAAGTAGGATATACAGGCTAATACATGCATTGCCATTAAATGGGTCATGATTTATCTCTCTGAAAGACAGGACATTTTCTGTGTCCATTTTGCTGCATGTTCTTCTTTGTCCGCTTCTGTTGTTGTCAGTGGCACAGGAATCTGTGTCTCTTTTTGTTTCATCATCTCACTGCATCAATTCTCCTTGTGTGTGGTGCCATTCCTGGGCAGGCTGCACTTTCTTTCACGCTGGGCAGATCTCCTTACGGGGCACACTCCTTGCGCGTGGGGCTACCCTAGGTGGGGACACCCCTGCGTGGCAGGGCACTCCTTGACCACATCAGCACTGTGCATGGGCCAGCTCCACACGGGTCAAGGAGGCCCAGGGTTTGAACCGCGGACCTCCCATGTGGTAGACGACACCCTAACCACTGGGCCAAGTCCGCTTTCAAGGGTCTCAGATATTTAGGATAACATTAGATACTGGAAGACAACATGAGAAAAGGGGGCAATTTTCAAATGAAAAATAATACATAGTTTTTCAATAAATACAGGATTTATGTCTATAAAAAACCTCCAAGTTCTGGCCTTCCACAAAGGCACTATCTCCAGTTTAAAACCCCCCATAGTATACCTCTTTTCATAATGATAGGGGAAATATAAGGTACATGCAACCAATGGTAACTTCTACAGATATAGCATCATATAAGGATGAAAAACAAAAATAATGAGAAGAGTTTAGCTATTAAGCAGATTGAGAGGTCAGAATCTATCTCAAAACAAGATAGTTTATAATATGCTACTCAATAAAGCCCTTGCCTGAGAAAACTGTGGAAGCAACAAGTTAGAAAGTTAGAAAGGTTGATATTCATCCTACCCACCCAGAAATAGCTGGGTGCCATGAATGCACTAGCAGCAACTAGGCACCTCAATTTATTGTATGATGGGGATCTCTGAAGTCTTCTGGCATGGTTCAAAGCAGTGAGAAAGAAAGGTAATCTAATATTTGTTGAACAGTTGTAATATGTAGGCATCATGAAGAATATTTTTAGAACATGAACTCCCTGAATCCTTAAAACAGTCCTCACAAAACAGATTATTTTTCCTCATTTCACAGAGGAGAAACTAATGCTCAGAGAGGTTAAATGATTTTCTTAAGCTGATATAGCCAGAATGTATAGAGGATTTGTTCTTTTGATTGATTGGTATATTCTAGCTACTGCAGGGGAAATACAAAAATGGATAAAACATTTTCCCTTTCTTCAAATTATTTACAAATTGATGAGCTTTATACAGACAAATCAACAAACATACTAAAACTTTAATAAAAAGGAAGGAAATGAGACACAGAAGACTCAAGAGAGTAGGTACTCTTTTGTAAGGAGAGAAAGATACATGATAGGAAAGGACACCCAGGGTATTTCTACTTCTTAAGCAGAATGGAGAGTGCCTGGGTTCTAGTTTTAGTATTCTTTTTAATACGTATTTAAGACATGTATTTATAGAGCCAAGCAATATAATATGTTTGTATTACACTGCATTTTTTATGAGTTTAAAATAAGGGACTTCCTGTTAAAAAAAAATTTTTTTTTAATTTTTTGAGAGGGAGAGAGAAGGAAAAAATAGAGTGAGTTTAAATATTTTGCCCAATGTCACCAGGATAGTGCATAGCAGAGGTAAGATTTGAAACCAGGTCAGTTTCATTCCAAAGCACTTTTTCTTTTGACCACACAACCATTTAGTGGTAGGTAACACTAATCCTCAAAACCACCTTGTAAAGATAAGGAAACTGAGGCATGAAGAGATTAAGTAACTTTTCCGTAGTCACACACTTGAGTTGGGCTTGGGGAGATTGTAAGTGGAAGGGAACCTGGACCAGGTCCCATGTTCTCAGACCTGGGTTGGTGGCAACCTCTATAGTAGAAGGGGAACTCCATCTTAGGTACAGATTTTTCCAAGGCAAACCAAGACAGAACCTGGCTGAAGGGCAGGTCCTACTCCCTGGATCTAAATGGCCTGAGACATGCAAGAGTGCTTCCTCCTTTGGCCTCCAAAGATCCATTTAGGAGTGGAAGAATCTCCTCATATCGCCCAGAAAACCAAAATCCACAGCCAAAAACACTTTACACTTGAGGAGTGTCCCACTGAGTGTGGTGAGACAAGAATCCCCCACATGCTATCCCTCTCCTTCTCTTTTTATAACCAGGCTTTTGACATCAAAGTTTATTGTTAAAAGCATCCTTAATAGAAATATCACTGTATGTGTTTTCACCAGAGAAAAGAATGTCAGGGAAATTTGTCATGTTAGGTGTTTACTGTAAGTTTGACGTGCGTTATTGTTAGATCACTCTGCTCTCCTTCCATAATTTTTCTATGCAATTTATTTATGTGCATATTTAAATGGTATGCCACTTAATTGAAATTACAGTGTGTGCAAGCCAGATTTGACACTGACTGGCAGTTGCTGTTAAGGAATACTTGGAACTTTTGAACAGGTCATTTTCCAAATAGTATAGATAGTACAATATTCACTCAGCAGAACATTTCAGGAAATCAAACAGCTGATATTGCCAATACAAGTACCTCATTCATTCCAGGCAGGATTATGTCTTATACGGTCTTAAAGTCCATGAACTAGGGAAGCGGACTTGGCCCAGTGGTTAGAGCATCTGTCTGCCACATGGGAGGTCCGCGGTTCAAACCCCGGGCCTCCTTGACCCATGTGGAGCTGGCCCATGAGCAGTGCTGATGCACGCAAGGAGTGGCTTGCCATGCAGGGGTGTCCCTTGCGTAGGGGAGCCCCACGCACAAGCCCCGCAAGGAGTGCGCCCTGTAAGGAGAGCCGCCCAGCCGAAAGAAAGTGCAGCCTGCCCAGGAATGGTGCTGCACACACGGAGAGCTGACACAGCAAGATGACACAACAAAAAGAAACACAGATTCCTGTGCTGCTGACAACAACAGAAGCAGACAAAGAAGAACACGCAAATAGACACAGAGAACAGACAACTGGGGCAGGGAGGGGAAGGGGAGAGAAATAAATAAATAAATCTTTAAAAATATATAAATAAATGAAGTCCATGAACTATGGACCACATATTCCACAGAGATCTAGGATTTAAGAAAGGGAGTGGAGAGAGATGCACAGGGAGGGAAAGATATGGTCCCCTTGACATCGTCCTTCGATACAAAGCATCCAAAACTCTGCATCCCTCACATTAATCTACTTTTATTGTGCTGTTTTTCTTTTCAAGAATATAATTTCCTTCCCACTGTCTACTGCATTAAGTCCACATTTTACATGATAGAAAGTACATTTGCTGTCTTTGGAGTCAGATGAACATAGATCCAAATCCTGGATCTTCCACTTATAATGTATGTCGCTCACAGAAAGCAACAGTCTCTTTAAGTCTCAAATTTCTAGGCTGAGGGTCTCTGGATATGTGCCAAGGGGTGGGGAATCAGGTTCCCCTCTGGAAGAGAGGAGTATCTAATTTGTGACATATTTGTAAGACCCCCACAACACCTTTTGGGAGGGGGGGGAAACGGAGTTATTCTTTTCTTCTTAACAGTTATTCAGAGATTCTCAACTCCAGAAAAATCCTCATGGCTATCCTATTCCCCACGGAAAAGTTGGAACTATGTATTATTGGGAGTCAGAGAATGCATTTCCCTGGGTCAACTCCATTTAAGGGAAATAGAGTCCCAGACCCTAAAGCTATAAATACATTGTATACATAATAACAATAAGTATTGTTCATAACTTTGTGAACTGCTATATTGCAGTTCCTAGTTGAGATCTGAGAATTTATAACGTGACTCAGGTACTTCCTTCATGGTTTGCTTATAGCCATAGGCAAACTACTCATATGTCAACAGGCTAGCAGCCCAGAATAATGTTTGAGTGATCACCGATGACTAAGTTGCCTCTTAGGTATAAATTTTATGCATATTCACATGATTTTGACTGTTTCTCAATACCCAAAACAAGAAATCATTTAAGTTAAGACATTGTTTTCAAAATACTCATTATTCAAATATTTGTCATCAAATGAACAGAGCAGCCGACAGATTAAATGCCTTTTCCACTATTAACTGATTGTTTGACAGTGTAAAACGGGCTTCGTGTGTTTGTCAGGAAAAGGCTAGACACCCATTCTCAAAGCTTCTCTGCTTGCCTTTGTCACAGCCCTGAGTTGTGTTTTATCTGTCTGCTTTGTTTCCGTGTCCCCTACCAAAGAGTGAGTTCCTTGGAAGGAACAATCATGTCTTACTTTCTTTGTATTTCCAGGGCCTAGCCAATTCCTGGCTTGCCATAAGCATGTAGGAAATAGGTTTTGAATGATTGAACAGAGTATTTGTGACCCTAATCCTGATATAGGCCCAGTTGTGCCTTGACGCAACCCCCTCAGAATTAATCACCACTGTCAATTCAGATGTACTGGAATAGGTGGAGGGACTTTGAAGAATCCTGCTTTAAACAAATCTGTCTGTATCTAAACAGTTGTTGCCTAACTTACCTCACCACAGGATACTTTTGTTTAGATGGTGATGGGGCGGGGGTGGCAGAGAGAGAAATGATAGATTCGCTGTAACACACACACACACACACACACATCTCCAACCTGTGAAACTATGCTCATGGAATAGCCTCTGTCCATGGAACAGCACTCATCTATATTCGGCTTGAACTGTTGTTCTCAGACCTTTACACTGTCCTCCACTAAAGAATCACCTGCTCAGCCCATGTCCTTCTAAACGTCATACTTCTGCTAACACAGCCTAACGGTTTTTGAAGCCATGCCGCAACATGCACAGATTACTTACCTTCTCGGCTTTGACATGGGACACTGGAATTGAGCATTTAAAGAAGAGCATTAAATAATGCCGGGCATTTATTAATAAATAGAGGTTGTACCACAAGCTTCCTCATCTTCTCATACAAAAGACTCTACCTGTAAAGATCCATGGATCTTAGAAATAACGTTTAAAAAATTATTCAATCCTATAATACTACAAAAATCAAGTTTTTCTTTATGCATGTAAAACATCATAGTATTTGGGTCAGTGTTTTGTATTTTTCATCCAGATATTTGTATTAGAAAATTACAGCCACTGTCAACAGGAAACAAATCCTTACTATTGTAGATAGAATATTCTTGGTAGGGCAAAATCCTGAGCTTACTTCTGGGAACCAAGAAAACCAACAAAAACAAGTTGCCTCAGATTTTTGTTTTGAATTTAGAAAGGCTAAAATTTATAATGATCAATAAATAATTTCTCTTCCTTTTCCCTCCCCTTTGTGTCTCTTATTCTAAGTATAATCTAGATATCTTAGACAAGTCACTTACCTTTCCGTGCCTCAGTTTCCTCATCTGTAAAGTAGGAAATTAATACCTTTCTCTTTGATTGTTAGGTGGATTTAAATGAGGCAAAACAGGCGGTGGACTTGGCCCAGTGGTTAGGGCGTCCGTCTACCACATGGGAGGTCCGCTGTTCAAACCCCGGGCCTCCTTGACCCGTGTAGAGCTGGCCCATGCGCAGTGTGATGCACGCAAGGAGTGCCCTGCCACTGCAGGGGTGTCCCCCGCATAGGGGAGCCCCACGCACAAGGAGTGCACCCCATAAGGAGAGCTGCCCAGCGCGAAAGAAAGTGCAGCCTGCCCAGGAATGGTGCTGTACACATGGAGAGCTGACACAACAAGATGACGCAACAAAAAGAAACACAGATTCCTGTGCCGCAACAACAGAAGCGGACAAAGAAGAACATGCAGCAAATAGACACAGAGAACGGACAACCGGGGTGGGGGGGGAGGGGAGAGAAATAAATAAATAAATAAATCTTAAAAAATAAAATAAATGAGGCAAAACAGTTAAAATGCACACATCAGATATCTGTCATGTGTCAAGTGCTTATTTTAGCTAATATTACTATTATTCCATTATTATTCATAATTAAGTCATACATAATGCCTCACATAACGATAGATTTTTAAAAATAATTGTAGAAGGCATATGGGATACAATTATGAATTTTCAAACTTACAAACATAATGAAATAAGAATTAACATATTCCCAAAGGTCACTTCGGTGATACTACCTACAAAAGTTATAAAATGAAGCCACTATTGAAATATCCATCTTTGTTTTTTCTGCAGACCAGAACACATGATACCCTAATTGTGTTCTGCAAAGAAATTTCAACCCAAATTAAATATATCTATTATGCAAAGTACTTTTCCATGAGAAATATGTGACCACCTCAATCTGTATTAGATTACATTTTTCCCAGTAGCTTTGTCAAATTGGAAATGAATAAGTAAGTAATCAGCATATTGGACCTATTTGGGACGCAAAAGAGGAAAGAGACTAACATTTGTTTAGTACCTTCTAAGTGCCAGAAAGTTTGATGGATGTTTTGTCTGTCATCATTATTTCGTTCAGGTCCTTAACTGCTCTCTGGAGAGATGAAATTATCCCTATTTTACAGATGAGGAAATGGTATCTCAGAGACTTCTTTACTGAATAGAATTACTCAGCTAAAGAGTGGTGGATCTGAGACAGAACCCAGGCCTAAATGTCTGCCCAGTCTATTTTCTTCACGTTTATTTCTCAGGAATCCTGGCAACGTTTTTACAGAGAAGGGAGTTTCTAGGCAGCAGCTATAGGGAGGTCTCCGTGAACTTTTCATTTGCTATTCTAATATTTTACATTACTGCAAGTGTTTTTCCTCACCCCAGGGATGGGAAGCACATGCTTTAAGAAATGCAATGAGCTGCCAGTCAGTGCCCTGCAGGGGGATTTATGAAATGGAGTCTTGCAAATGTTGTTTGTTTCTTTTCAGCCAAAACTGCATGAATTATTTCAACTTAATAGAAAGGTGGGGGAAGGTGCAGGGAGCTAATACAGAGCTCTGCACCCCCATTGGTCCTGAATCAATACTTGTGGCCTGAATGACAGACTGCATTTTGCAAAAATCTAAAACTTTCTGCTTTGAGGTATTGGGTTTCTGTGGCTCCTGCAGTTTTTCAAACAATTGCTCCAATCATCATCAGCATCACCATCATGGCTCTGCAGTGAGGTTAGACTGTCGTACCCGTTTCTTGTACCACTCTCCTTCCTATTGCCAGGAGGGCGGCTGCATGTGAGGTGCCCACGGGCTTTATTCTGCTTAGATTTCCTTTCCATGAAAGAAGAAGGAGGTGGGAGAACCTGGACTAATGAGGGGGAGCATCATGGTTTCGTGGAAAGAACTTGACCTTTTAAGGACTTGAGTTTCAGGTGCAGATTTGCTTACTAGTTGTATGACTTGGGCAAAATTACTTTAGTTCTCAGTGAGTCCATGTGCTCATCTCTAAAATGAAGGAAATAGTATTGGGAGGATTAAATGAGATGGTATTTCTAAACATCTGGTACAGATAAGCACAGCCCTCACTAAATACTAGTTGTCATTATTTTCAGTATTGAAGAGACAGTAACACTAAATAGCATTCTGTCCTGGGTATATGCTACTGGACATCAGAGAGAATATACCTTGTTAGCTGACACTTAAACAAAGACCTGTCTTTCTTTTTTTAACTTTAGATCTCAGAGACGAGCCTGGCGGTGTCCCTTTTCACATAGCCGCACATGTGGTTTGAATTGAAACAAACATGCTCTACTATTTTTTTCCTCATCTCCCTTATTCTCCTGGGATCTGTGGTACATTGCCTCAGATTATCTCACTAATTACTGAAATCCTGTTGTCTGGTCTGTGGCCGTAAGATCATCATCCATTTCTCTATATACAGTATAAATATATGGTCAAAAAATGTATATCTTCACCAGACATTTTATTCCATCTGTCTAGGGATCCACTTGGACACGAGTAGGATTATTCTTCTTCTCAAAAGAACTGTGCTACTTGGATTTAATTTTGAAGCTACCACTTTCAAAAATTAGGCAAAATGAAATACTCTTTACTATTCCTCTTCTGTCACTCTATTTAATTATTTTTAAAATTGTGGCAGGTGTTTGCATCTGCAAACAGCAAAACTTGTCCTCAATAGTGGGATGTGTTTCTTTAGAGTTGTAGAGAATGTTTCAACCATAGAGGCAAAGGGAATTTTTTAATTCCTTTTTGTTTGTTTTTTTGGGTTTTTTTTAAAGATTTATTTATTTATTTCTCCCCCCTCCCTCCATTGTCTGCTCTCTGTGTCCATTCACTGTGTGTTCTTCTGTGTCTGCTTGTATTCTCATGAGGCAGTTCCAGGAACCAATCCTGGGACCTTCTGGAGTGGGAGAGAGGCAGTCATTCTCTTGTGCCACCTCAGCTCCCTGGCCCGTTGTGTCTCTTATTGTCTCTCCTGTGTGTCTCTTTTTGTTGCATCATCTTGCTGCGTCAGCTCTCTGAGTGGGCCAGCACTCCTGCGCAGGGCAGCTTTCCTTGTGCAGGGCAGCACTCCACATGGCCCAGAACCCACGTGGGCCAGCACCCACATGGGCCAGCTCACCACACAGGCCAGCTTGCCTTCACCAGGAGGCCCTGGGTATCGAACCCTGGACCTCCCATATGGTAGACAGGAGCCTACTTGCTTGAGCCACATTGGTTTCCCTATTGCTTTTGTTTTAGTAACAAAGTGTGTGAGTGTAGATGCACGTATAGTATTTACCAACTCCATCTGAAATTAAAGTCATCACATATTAAAACACCAAATAATGTAACAGAAGCCAGTAAATGAATTTGCAGTTAATGCTGAGAGGACACAGATAAAAAGGCACTTTAAGTATGACACTACAAAACTGTCAGTCATCCTAATATTTTGTTCTACAGAGCTTCAAACTTCCTAACAGTTGCCTTTAACTAGATCATTGCTTCCCAGTGTGATAAATGAGATGTTATTGGTGGTATATAGGTGGAAATTTATTTTAATACTCATTTATTTTAGTATGCTTTTAGAAAAATTGATTGGAGCATTAACTTGTGATATAAAGTTTCCTTTTTAAATAAAATTACTTATATAAAAGGGGACTATTAAAATATTAAGTAAGTAATATGATTGATGTTAATACAGAAAAGGCAAAAATTTTAAAGGTGATATTCAAATGACCAAAGTTCAGGAAATACTGATCTAAATGACTGATTGAAAATACAGGGAAGCAGATTTGGCTCAACTGATAGAGCATCCACCTACCACATGGGAGGTCCAGGGTTAAAGCCCAAGGCCTCCTGACGCGTGTGGTGAGCTGGCCTGTGCGCAGTGCTGATGCGCTCAATGAGTGCCGTGCCATGCAGGGGTATCCCCCATCTAGGGGAGCCCCACACAAAAGGAGTGCACTCAGGAAGGAAAGCCACTGCACGTGAAAAAAAAAAGCACAGCCTGCCCAGGAGTGGTGCCATACACATGGAGAGCTGACTCAGCAAGATGATACAACAAAAAGGAGACACAGATTCCCAGTGCTGCTGACAAGAATGCAAGCAGACACAGAAGAACACACAGCAAATGGACACAAAGAGCAGACAATGAAGAGGGGAGAGGAGGAAGAGGAGAGAAATAAAAAATAAATATTTTTTTAAAAAAAGAAAATACACTGTCATATGTTAACAATGTTTGATACAAGAGATATTTTGTTGGATAGTTTTGAGTACTAAGAACCCAATGGGTTAAAAAAACAAGGCTGTATTGGTCTGCAGGTAGAGGACCTTGCCTGATTAAATTAGCAGAGGGGTGTTGTATACACTTTTCTCTCCATCACCCTATAATCAGAACAAATGCCAGATGGAGCTCAGATCTAAGAGGGAAAAAAATTGTAGAAATACTTGGAAAAAAACCTTGGAGACTTGTTGTTGTTTATTTGACCCAAAAATTTTTAAATTTCTTTATGGCTAAATAAATAGAAGGACAAAACAGAAAAGAGATAGGTAGGAAATGAGCCCTAAGATATAGCCAGAGTCCAGATCTTTTAGGCCTTCCAGGCTAGGTAAAATTATTTGTACTTTATTCACTGTGTGATATGATACCACTGGAGTCTTTCATTTTGACATATCTGATCTATATTTTTACATTAGCCAAGTCTACTGTAGCCATTTTCTAACTATCTGTGGTATCTCCTTTTGCATAACACTTTATAGCACAAGGTATTTTATTTCTTAATAATTATTGTAAGATTTGGGTTATTAAAGGTATTCATGCTTTTCTCTCTGTAGAAAATTTAGAAAATACAGAAAAATATTTTAAAACAATAAGCACCCTTTTAATTCTAAACCAAGGGTTGGCAACCTCTGGCCAGTAGACTTAACCTTTGTTTTGTAAATAAAAGTTTTATCAGAACACAGCCTCGCCCATTCATTTCCATATTGTCTGTAGCTGCTTTCTATGCCACACAACAGAGCTGAGTATTTGTGACAGAGACTCTGCCTAGCAAAGCCCAAAATATTTATTACATTATATTTTGTCAATTTCACTTACCATTACTTCATGAACATTTCCTCATGTAATTTAACATTCATTATGAAAGATAACCAGGGGTTGTTTTTAATGTTGGCCTAATATTCCATCTTATACGTTTACCTTCATCTTTTTAAATAATTCCCCATTTATTCCCCATTTTCTGGCATTTAGATTTTCTAATTTTTATTTATGAACAATGTTGTGACGAATATCCTTATATGTAGTTGTTAGTATTTTTTATCACTTCTTTAGGCTAGAGTCCTTGAAGTGAAATTACTATTCAAGATACGATCATTTTTGAGGCTCCTGATGAATATATTGAAGTTTTAAAACACTGATTTCCAAAAAAACTCAGTGTCTGCAAGGATATATAACATCCTTTGGATAAGATATGATAGAGGTGGTTGCTCTAGGGTATCTTGAGGAAATTATACTAATTTTTTTCCATGTTTTAAATGTGAGTGAGGATAATTACAAAATTAAACTTTATTTTGGATAGGGCATTGTTCAAAATGATATACATAAATTAACTCATTTAATCCTTACAAGAACCCTATGGGATTGGTTCTATTATCCCCATTTTTAAGCAACGGAATAAGGATTAAAACTTAGACTGTGACTCCAGAATCCCTGCATTTAACTACTTAAGCTAACCTGCTTGAGTGTCCTTGTATGTTGTTCCTTTTTCTTTTTCATATTAACTCTATGGCAGTACATTTCCACTTTGCTGCTTTTAAGGATGATACCCTGTACTAAGCTTCTAGGAAATATGCTTTGACTCTAAAAAATTATATGACTTCAAAAAAAGTTGGAATCTCTTTTCTTTCAAAGAATGCCTCCTCTTAGAAGCAGAACAGTTTAATTCACATTAGATATTTTTCCTACCTTTCCCTTGAGTTTTTCAGTGCTTGCTTTCCTCATTTTCTCATCTCTCAGTGCTTTGTATTGTCAACATTTATCTCCAAGTTTAAAGTTTGCAAATCACGCTGCTGTTGAGAAAAGTAGTCTGGTGTTATTCCTAATTATTACTACTACCGTGAATACATAGGCAGGAAGAAGCAGTTTCCATAAGCTCAAGGAAAATTTAACCTCCAATTTTAAAAAAGATAAATGCAGGCACAACTTTAGTTTGAAGTAATAATTACTTCTTTCAGACTTCTAGCTATTTTTAAAACAATAGTACACCATTTTGTGCTTGCATGCAACCTCAGGAATAATGTTCACCAAGAGATCCTCCAATTATTGTTACAATGGAAAAGCCCCATTTCTTAATGGTTTTAATTAGCAAACCTATGGAATTAATTGAAACTGGCATCATACCTTCAAAATTATATGCCACTGACTATTGAACACAGTCTTAATCAAAATATTGAAGAAGCATGAATCCAACTTCTTTTAAATGTCTAATATGCTTGCTCAAGGAGGAAAATAATAAAAACAATAAGGTGAATAAAAAGGAGATGCCTTTATCAGGAAGTCTACCTAGCCTTTTAAATAGATACTTCAAAAAATAATAAGTATGATGCCAGATTCTTTTCTATGCTACCCTGAAACAGAGTTTGCTTTCTGTAGAGTTGTCCACCTGGTGATGAGAAAGCGATTTATTTACACCTTGTCCCTGGCAGTTTGGATGGAGAATAAACCTGGGCAAAGCCTAAGCAAGAGGGCTTAAACAAGATTCAGGCAGGAAAAGGAAGGGAGAAGAAAGAGAAGCAGGTGGTCTGGCTGGTAGGAGGAGAGGATGCTAGTGCTCCTACTAAGTCACAGATCCTGGGTGAGGAGATTTCACACAGGCTATCTTTTTTCTTTTTTCCTGAAAAAAAAAAACAGGTAAAAATCTATTATTAACTTCATTTTATAGATAATGAAATCAAATTAAATGAGATTAAATAACCAGCCTATAGCTATACAGAGAGCACAAGACGAAACCTCTTCTCTTTTCTCACTCCACTCTGTCTCTCTGTCTCCCTTTCTCTCTCTCTTTCTCTCTCTTGCTATAGCTCTGGCTCTAGCTCTAGCTCTTCTAGCTCTAGCTCCAGCTCTAGTTCTCTCTGATACCTGTGTTAGATTATGCAATTTCAGCCATGTTTCCCCTTCAAGAACTAATCCAAATGCCAACTCTGCTCTGGAGCATTCCTTGGTCTCTCCTTGGTTGGAGGAGGAGGTAGATGTTTGTGCTGGCTTTTGAAATAAGAGTAGTTGAAGTGTAACAACAACAGCAACAACGATAACTAATTGAAATTTAAAGTGTATTGCATGCCAGGCTAAATGTTCCGGATATGTTATGTCATTTATTTCCCCCTAACAATGGAATGACCCAGCTATGATTATTATATCCTTTTATAGATGAGTCATCAATAGTTTAATCTTGGAGTTAATATATTTAGCAAGTGGCAGAGTTGTTATTCAAATGTAATTCTCATTCCATAACTCAGACTTTTAACCACTTTTCTTTGAAAGGACACACAGGGCATGACTATGGTCATGCATTATGACCTTGAGTGTATGGTAGCAAATAGCTTCGTAACAGAAAAGAAAAACTAGAAGATGGGGCATTGGAGGGGAGATGTTGTAATAGATATTGAGACAGATTAGATACATTGAGGCAAGATATTTAACTTCCTTAAGACTCCCATTTATTTTGTCTCATACACTGAGTCTTAACTTTGTTTCTGTTTCATTGCTAACACTTCATCTGTCCTTGTAAACATAACTACATTGGCTTTTTCAGCTAATGAATTATCAGAAAGTTATAAAAGTTGGTATGATCATTATACAGTTGATGAAGATTTAGCTTTTTAAGTGTGGATTCTTGTTCATTTGTGATATTCATATCAACATCTTATTGAGAGAGAGCCAGCAAATTTCAGTTACAAAAACGTGAATTATGAAACTCAGGCTATAGATCATCCTGTGCACAGAGTAGGCAGCTAATAAATGTTTAAAAGGTGTGCAAATATCTGAACAGTCTTTGATTTAAAGACTATATCTTAATAAAAGTGTTTATCTGCATAGAATAAAGTTAAACTGTTTTTGGAAAGATGCTAGCGTTTTCTTAAGGACTAATGATTGTTTATACAAATTAGATAATTTCTCAAACGTATTTCAGTAATAGTTTTTATAAAAATCACCACTCCTGCCCTTTTCCTTACCACTGCTTTTGTGCCAGCTTTCCACATTTTTCTCACCTGATTTGACATGTCAAAGCTGATATAAGCACTTTCTCCTGCTAAGTATGTGGCATGTCTTTTATTAAAAAAATACATCACATGTATTACATGCAAAGACATGTGAAAAAGAGAAATTGGCAATCTTTATACTTTGGCTCAGTTGCTTTGGAAAATTTTCATATAGTATCTGCCCACCTGCCTATTCTGTAAGAATCATGGATGCATATTTTTGGATTTTTCTCTGGGTGTGTTATATGACAATGGTACCAACTGTCTTTCTCTCATAGTCTGTTTATCTAGTGAATAAAATTTTCTTCACTGGCATGTGCATCTCTATCATGTGTACTGCAGTAATAAACTTTGATCAATGATCTAAATGTGTTTTCACTCTCAGATTTATAAAAATAATTTCAGAGTCCTTGAAACACTTCTATGGAATCTTAGGGTTCCTCAGAACACAGTAAGAAAGCTATAGCTGTAGGAAATGGATAATCAATAAAGGTGAGAGACTTTAACATATCTGTATTTTAGAATGACATCTTGGGTCACACAATGGAGGATGAGTTGAAGAGGATGTATTAGCCAGGGTTCTCCAAACAGAACCAACAGAATACATACATACATACATACATACATACATACATACATATGTACACACTTTATTATAAGGAATTGGCTCACACAAACTGAGAACTGCGGGTGCTGGCAAGTCTGAACTCCTTAGAGCAGACCACAAGCTGGTCTCCATTAAAGATGATGTAGAAGTTCTGAATCTGAATTCCCCAGAGGAAGCTGGCTGGCTGGAAAATCTGACAAAAGCCAATGCTGAAGTTGAGGCAAAAATTCTCCCCTGACCTCTGAAATCCTCAGAGCTTTTGACACCTTCAGCTGATTGGGTGAGGAGAGTCCCCATATTGCTGAAGGCATTCTCCTTTGTAGGTTGTAGCACAAGCCCATCCATAAAATACCTTCGTAACATCAACCAGCCAGTATTTGATCAAATAACTGGAAACTATAACCTAGTCAAGTTGACACATGAAATTAACCATCACAGCCCACCCCTTCTCAACTTGGCACCCATACACATCTCCTTAAACCATATTAATCTCCAAATAAAGACGACAATATACTTATACTTCTGCCTAACATAATACAACTGTCCTGCATAAAACTGAAAATGTGCTAAACCTTTCCCCAGAAGAGTATGCAAGTCTTTGGGTGATAGTGACTCTTATCCTTGAAGAAAAAACTATAACGTAAAGTTAATAGAACTTATGTTGTACAATAAGTGGGTAAGAGAAGAAAACAAAGATATTTGCTTTATATGTATATAAATATATAATACACATTCATAGCAAAGCAAGGAAGAAATACTCATAAAAATTACAGTCCTCACTTCTGCAAACTGGTCATATGGTTATAGCTGGTATTTATAACTTTCTTCTATTACCCATTCCTTATTCTCTTTACCCTAAGCAAGTACCTCAGCTGGTTGTGGTTCTTTGCCTGTTGGAGTGACCCAAATCTTCATTCCTGAAGAGTCTGGACCATTAATAGTCCTACCTAGATTGGGCTGTTGTATTTTTCCATCAACTTTGATCACAGGGCATGGTAGTACTAAGAGATGCCCTAAGAAGTCTCCTCTATTCCAGACATACTCTTCCTTACATCCATTGTGCAGTGGCAGCCCTATTTCCCCCTTGGTAACCAGGATCAATCACCCCACCCTGTAGGAACTCCCTTCTTTGCTGTTAATTCAGAAGCATGAGAAGTCCAAAGTAGCAGGGTGGCAGTCTTGACTTTCAGTTCAATGGAATCGTTGTTGTATTTCCTGCTGGAAGCACTTCACCATTTGGAGCTCAGATCTCTAGACTAGCAGAGCATAAGGCTGTGGGGACAGGAAGCAAAGTTTTTGCTAGTGGATTACCAGGTATAAGTGAGTGGTGTCACTCACATTTCTACCCCTTGATTCCTGGACCCATGAATCCTAGCTATGGGAGAAACAGTGCCAGGGACTGGATGCTGACCTAAAGTATATGAAGCTTCCTGGAGAACATTGTTCAGGAAGATTTTGTCACCCAGTTGGCACCATAAATGAATCTTCAAAGGACATTCCACTGTCCTATCAATCCAGCTGCTTCATGGTAAGGGGAAAATATGGGAAGACCAGTGAAGTCCATGAGCATGGACCTGTTGCAACCCTTTATTTGTTGTAGAAGTAAGTTCCTTGCTAGAAGCAATGCTTTGTGGTATACCATGATGGAGGATAAGGCATTCTGTACATCCATGGATGGTAGTTTTGGCAGAAGCATTCCACAGCAGGGAAGGCAAATCCATATCCAGAGTAAGTTTCTATTCCAGTAAGAACAAAACACTCCCCCTTTCATGATGTCCAGTATAATCAACCTGCCACCAGGTAGCCAACTGATCACCTTAGAGAATGGAACCATGTAAAGGACTGAGCATTGCTTTCTGCTGCTGGCAGATTGGGCACTCAGCAGGGAATGTAGCCAGGTTGGCCTTGGTGAGTGATAGTCCACGTTGCTGAGCCCACACATAACTGGCCACCATGGCCACTTTGTTCATGAGTCCATTAGGCAATGAAAGGAGTGGCTGGGGAAAAAATCTGACTGGTATTCACAGAAGAGTCATCCTATCCTCTTAATTATTAAATTCCTCCTCTGTTGAGATCACCCTTTGGTAAGCATTCACAAGGGAAACAAATATCTGTTTTGCACATTTGGAAAAGTCTAGCCACATACTTCTCCCCCAGATTTCCTTGTCACCAATTTTCCAATCATGTTCCTATCAAATCCCTGACCTTCCAACCAATCTATTGGCTACAGCCCATGAATCATAAACAAATGTACCTCTAGCCATTTCTCCTTCCTAGCAAAATGAATAACCAGGTGCACTGATCAAAGTTCTGGCCACTGGGAGGATTGCCCTTCACCACTGTCCTTCTGGGATGTCCCAAAATGGACCTTCAGTGGTGCAACTGTCCCCTTTTGGGTGGTTCCTATACATGGCACACATCTGTCTATAAACCACCTGAGTTTTCTATTCTTCAGTCACCTGATCCTAAGGAACTCCCCAAGAGGCCAAAGCTGCAGGCTGGAAGAGCAAAAGTAATGTGGCAAGAGTGGGGGACATGAGCTTTCGGGCCAGTTCCTCATGTAACTTACTTATGCCTTCATGGCTTGCATGAGCCCAGTCTTGTATATACCACTTCTATTTGATGACAGAATGCTGCTGTGCATGCCCAAATTTATGGCTTGGAGGACCAGTCAACATCAAGAACATCAAGGACCAGTTCTTGATGGGCAACTCAGGTCACATGGGAACCTGGGGGCTCATGGTTAAGTATTAAGTCTCTACTAAGGCCCAAAGACCTGGATGCCATGTCACCATAACCCAGCCAAGTTGACGCTTGAAATTAACCATTAGAGATGAGAAATATTAGAACCAGATGGATTTTCTAAGAAGTTACTATAGAACAGGAAATGGATGTGACTCAACCAATTAGGCTCCCATTTACCATAAAGGAGGTCCAGGGTTCGATGCCCAGGGCCTCCTGGTGAGGGCAAGCTGGCCCATGTGGCAAGCTGGCCCACACAGAGTGCCAGCCCACACGGAAATGCGGCCCTGTGCAGGAGTGCTTCCTTACGTGGGAATGCCACCCCACACAGGAGTGCCAGCCAACACTGACAGATGGAGCAGCAAGATGACGCAACAAGAGACACAAGGGGAAGAAATAAGAAGACATAGCAGACGGAGGTCTTGGCCCAGTGGTTACGGCGTCGGTCTACCACATGGGAGGTCCACGGTTCAAACCCCGGGCCTCCTTGACCCGTGTGGAGCTGGCCCATGCACAGTGCTGATGCGCTCAAGGAGTGCCATGTCACCCAGGAGTGTCCCCCACGTAGGGGAGCCCCATGCGCAAGGAGTGCGCCCCATAAGGAGAGCCACCCAGCGCGAAAGAAAGTGCAGCCTGCCCAAGAATGGTGCCACCCACACGGAGAGCTGACACAACAAGATGACACAACAAAAAGAAACACAGATTCCCGTGCCACTGACAACAGAAGCAGACAAAGAAGAAGACTCAGCAAGTAGACACAGAGAACAGACAACTGGGGTGGGGGTGGGGGTAGGGGATGGAGGGAAAGGGGAGAGGAATGAATAAATAAATAAATCTTTAAAAAAAAAAAAAAAGAAGACATAGCAGAACAGGGAGTTGAGGTGACGCAAGGGAGTAATTGTCTCTCTCTGACTCTGGAAGTTCCCAGGATAAGTTCCCGGAGCCACCTAATGAGAATAAAAGCAGACACAGAAGAAAATACAGCGAATGGACACAGAGAGCAGGCAATGGGGGAAGTGGGGAGGGGGCAATAAATAATATAAATCTTTTAAAAAAAAGAGGTTATTATGGGAGATAATGGAGGATTACACTTTGGAATATGAATTAGAAAATATGCAATATTTGAGAAATAAAATTGATAAAAATTAGACAATCATCAGTTATCAGGATTGATGATTAGAACAGTTCATTGATGACTTTTTGCTTTGGAGACCAAAGTAATAGTCAAACTATTGAAAGCAAAGAATCCACAAAGAGAAACATATTTGGGTTGGTTCACAGTGAAGCAGATACAGTTTGATTTTAATCATTTAGAATCTGAAGTACTGTATGTATAGTGGACAGTTAAATACAGATCTCAAATTCAAGAGAAAGATCAGGACTAACTTTGAATATGATACTCAAATTTTAAAAGCCACGGGAACAGGAAGCAGATATGGCTCAAGCGATTGGGCTTCTGCCTTCCACACAGGAGGGCCCAGGTTCGCTTCCCCATGCCTCCTAAAGAGAAGACGAGCACACAGCAAATGGACACAGAGAGTAGACAGCTACCACAATGAGAGGGGAGATAAAGAAATAAAATGAATCTTCAAAAAAATATATATTAAAAAGAAAAAAGCCATGGGAGGGAGCGAATGTGGCTTAAGCAGTTGAGTACATGCTTCCCACATGGGAGGTCCCTAGTGCCTCTGAAAAACAAAAAAATAAATAAGCAAAATGAAAAACAAAAACAACTCAGAGAAGCCCATGTGGTTCAGTGGTTTGAGTGCTGGCTTCCCACATACGAGGTCCTGGGTTCAACCCCTGGCCCCAGTACCTAAAAAAAAAGAGAGAGAGAGAAAGCCATGGGAATGATAGCCAGGGAGAAAGTGGCGACTGAAAAAAGAAGAGGACTAAGGGCAAACTCTGGGAACCCCAACCTATGATGGAACCTATAGAAAAAGAGCCACTGAAAAAATGGGAACACTAAGTCAACCAGGAGAGAGTTAACATAAAAGAAATATGCAAAAGAGAGACTTGGAAGGAAGAGGGAGCCAGTGTCAGGTCATGGAGTAATGCACTTCTTCTACCTTCAGTTTTCCTCTTCTTAATCACTGTGTACTCCTACTTTCTGCCATTCCCTATCAGAAAAACAAAAAACAAAAACATAAAAGCCTCAGTAAATGAGTTTAGTCCTATTTCACAGAGAATTTTGAAGCCATCAGGCATGACCCTATTTCAGACCCCATTGTCTTTACTTTCACAGACCATCCTTCCACCTGAATCCTTCTATCTCCTGTCTTTCTCAACTCCTAAGGCAATTCTTAATCCTTTCACTTCTCCCCCCCACACCCCCATTCTCATAATAGGTGTTCTTCCCTCCCTCTTTAAAGAATAAATTCCTGAAGGTGTCTTCATATGCACACGTCTCTCCCCCATCCCTTAAACTGCTGTCCTAAATAACAATCCTTCTTTCTTTCCCAACCAGATTCTTGCAAAACTTTGTTTATACCCACTGCGTCTCATTCTTTTTCTCCTGTTCTTTTGCATCCCTGCGGTCTGTCTTTACCTCTACCTCGCTACTAAATTCCTCAAGCAAAGGTAATCAATGAATTCTTCCTAGCCAACTCCTTTGTCCTTTTCTAAGATCAGCCCGATCAATTTTAGGCTTCCTTTTAACCCGCTGATCTATCAGCCTATCCTCAGGTTTCTAAGCCACTGCACATCCAGGCTCTCTCCCTGACTCTTGTCCCTTTCCTTTGCTGCTGTTTCTTTCTCCTCCTATCTCCAACTGTAGGCATTTCTCAAGTTGCTGCTTTGGGATTTATTCTCCATATATGTGTTATATACTTTCACAGAATTCATCCAGGCTGCTAGTTTAAACTGAAATTTCTGTTACAGTGTCTCTCAAATCTATAGCTTCTGTCCTAACAGATTGTCACTTCTGTACTCCCATCCCACCCAAGCCATCCAAAAATTTAAACAACCCCACTTTCACAGGCGACTACTATCAGCCTTCAGAGAAAAGCAGGTGCAAGGCCATTGCCATGGCATTGTTACACGAAGATCTGAAGGACTCCAACATCTGAAAGCAGTAGTTCTCAAATTTTAGCATGCATCAGAATTATCTGGAGGGCTTGTTAATGCAAAGGTTGCTGGACTCCACCACTAGAGCTTCTGATTTGGTCAGCCTAGGTTGAGCCCAAGATTCTGTATTTCTAACAGGTATCAGAATTTGTACTTCAAGCAAGTTTCAAAATGATGCTGATGTTGCTGGTCTGAGGATGATATTTTGAGAATCACTGGCTTAGAACAATGGTTCTCAAACTTGGCTGCATGTCAGACTCACTAGGACACTTTCTTAAAATTACTGCTACTCAGTGCCCGCTCCAGACCAGTTAAATGAGAATCTGTCATGATAGGCTCCCCAGTTAATACTAATATGTAGTCATTAAGATCCACCTGTTTAGAAGTAGAGCAAAAGAAGCACCCCTCCTCACCCAAAGCAGGAAAGAGTGGGGGGGGTTGTTTTGTTTTTTTATTTTAACTCATAACCCCATGGTTTCCTAAGAGGTCCATGAATTCCAAGAAATAATATGCAAAAATATTATGGGCAACTGGGGAGTCCATAGCCCTCAACATACTCTGAGAAGGGTCTATGATTGCCCATCCCAAATTAAAAATCACTGAAGAAACTGATTCTAAGGCACAGCTAGCCTGCCCTCATAATCTCTTATTTCTCACATGTGTCACCATCACATGTGTTTCAAAATCCTTTCTGTTCACCCTCTTCTTTCTTCTATTCCTCCCCCATATTTATCAAATACAGTCTCCCCATAATCATTAACTGAGGACTAATAAGAGCTGCACCATTGGAGTCTTGCTTTGAGTATGTAATGGAAAGAACGGAAGTCAGAGCCAGACAGAATGGGGTTCCAATCCCCGGCTCTGCCATTTACTGACAAGCTTGATTATGAGCAACACAGTTGTCATCTTTTAAGTTTTCTTATCTGTAAAATGACAATGATAGTGCTTAATCATAAGATTACTTTGAAAACTAAATGAGATAATTTATGTAAAGTACATATTAAAGGACTTCAAACTAGAAAATGGTCAATAAATGGTAGTTTCCATAGCCTGCTAGGTTATGAATTAAATAGGCATTTTGTGGACTGGCCAAAAGCACAACTATGTCTCTATGGGCAATTTCCAAGTTCTAAACAATTGACTTTGAGATAGTTTTCATTATGTAAACATTTAAATTCTTACTTTAAAAATTCAATTGGGCTGGGAAGCGGACTTGGTCCAGTGGTTAGGGCGTCCGTCTACCACATGGGAGGTCCACAGTTCAAACCCCAGGCCTCCTTGACCCGTGTGGAGCTGGCCCATGCGCAGTGCTGATGCGCGCAAGGAGTGCCCTGCCACACAGGGGTGTCCCCCGTGTAGGGGAGCCCCACGTGCAGGGAGTGCACCCCATAAGGAGAGCTGCCCAGCACGAAAGAAAGTGCAGCCTGCCCAGGAATGGCACTGCACACACGGAGAGCTGACACAGCAGGATGACGCAACAAAAAGAAACACAGATTCCCGTGCCGCTGACGACAACAAAAGCAGACAAAGAACACGCAGCAAATAGAGAACAGATAACTGGGGCGGGGGGAGGGGAGGAAAATAAATAAATAAATAAATAAATCTTTTTTAAAAATTTCAAGTGGGCAGGGGAGCAGATGCTGCTCAATTGGTTGAGTGCTGTTGAGTGCCTGCTTCCCACATGGGAGGTCGCAGGTTCGATCCCTAGTCCCCAGTACCACAAAAAATTTCAGTTGACATTTTTAAGGAACCACTGATCTTCCCAGCAGTTCTGAGACTCCTTTTTATTTAGCTGTTCAGCTACCATCTTAATGTTACAACAAATATAAGCTCCTCCCTGACTTGAGAATTCCTTAGAAGCAAGGACTCTGTCTTTATTGAATAACCATTTATTTATTTTTATTGACTTTGTAATAATATTACATTAAAAATATATATGTGATGACTTTAAAATGCTGTTTGACCTAAAGTAAGGGGGAAATGGAAAGGAGAAATGAGTTTATATGGCTACGAGTTTCTAAAAAAGAGTCTGGAGGCTGGCAGAAGGTTTGCCCTCATGCACAACTGAGCAGAGTCAGAGAGACAGATAAAGCAGATACAACCCCCAGATATTGGTTCCTTTGAGGGCTAAAGAGACCCATGGGAGTTATGGTCATGGCCGATGGGGTTAACTACCAGGGCAGATGGCCCCTCTTTGGAAATGGTGTTTATGTGTGATGAATCTGGACTCAGATGGGATCTCCCTTCATAAGACTTTCATGCTAATGTGCTGGAGGTGCAGTTAATGTTGGGGTTTAAGATATATTTAGGGGATTTGAATCTCTGGACTGACAATGTGATAGCCAGATCCTGAGCCTCAACAGACTCCAGCACCTACAATCTGATTTATTGGACTTACCACACTCAGCTAAGATGGAGGTGAAGAAGGACAACCACCACACCATGGAGCCTAGAGTGATTACAACTGAAAATGGGAGGATTGCATCCAGCATCCAGGTGGAATCTGAGCCTCCTCTTGACATAAAGGTGCAATGGACACAACCAATCCAGTGTCCACATAGAAGAGGTGGCATTGGATTGGGAAAAGTGGACATAATGGACAAAGGGTATGGGGAAAGGCAGGAAGAGATGAGAGGTGGAGGCGTCTTAGGGACATGGAGCTGCCCTGGATGGTGCTTCAGAGGTAATCACCGGACATTGTAAATCCTCACAGGGCCTACATGATGGAATAGAGGAGAGTATGGGCCATGATGTGAACCAATGTATATGAGGTGCAGAGGTGCCCAAAGATGTACTTACCAAATCCAATGGATGTGTCATGATGATGGGAACGAGTGTTGTTGGGGGGAGGGGAGAGGGGGGGTGGGGGGGTGGGGTTGAATGGGACCTCACATATATATTTTTAATGTAATATTATTACAAATTCAATAAAAAATAAAAAAATTAAAAAAAAAAATAAAAATAAAAATATATATGTGAGGTCCCATTCAACCCCACCCCCCCACCCCACCTCTCCCCCCCCCCCCCCAGCAACACTCGTTCCCATCATCATGACACATCCATTGGATTTGGTAAGTACATCTTTGGGCACCTCTGCACCTCATAGACAATGGTTCACATCATGGCCCATACTCTCCTCCATTCCATCCAGTGGGCCCTGTGAGGATTTACAATGTCCGGTGATTGCCTCTGAAGCACCATCCAGGGCAGCTATTGAATAACCATTTATTGAGCATATGTATACCAATAAT
Source organism: Dasypus novemcinctus (assembly GCF_030445035.2). NCBI lineage: Eukaryota > Metazoa > Chordata > Mammalia > Cingulata > Dasypodidae > Dasypus > Dasypus novemcinctus. The sequence continues at coordinate 56,123,427 of NC_080676.1, forward strand.
GGTAATTAAAAATAAGAAATTCCTTTCCTCATGGAACTTAAAATTCTGCCTGGGTGGAAACGGATTTGGCTCAACAGATAGAGTGTCTGCCTACCACATGGAAGGTCCAGGGCTCAAACCCAGGTCCTCCTGACCCGTGTGATGAGCTGGCCCACACACGGTGGCTGGACACGTGCAAGGAGTGCTGTGACACGCAGGGGTGTCCCCCGCATAGGGCAGCCCCACGTGCAAGGAGTGCGCCCTGTAGGGAGAGCCACCCAGCATGAAAGACCTGCAGCCTGCCCAGGAGTGGCACTACACACACAGAGAGCTGATGCAGCAAGATGATGTAACAAAAAGAGTCTCAGATTCCCGGTACTGCTGACAAGTATATAAGTGAACACAGAAGAACACATAGTGAATGGACACAGAGAGCAGACAACTGGGGGAGTGGGAGGGCAGGGAAGGGGAGAGAAATAAACTTAAATAAATAAATAAATCTTTTTTTAAAAATTCTACCTGGGGTAAAAGATATGCAAATACAATCCAAGACAATGCATATCACAATGAAGAACTATGTCGCATAGTAGAAGAAGAGTGTCATTTAATTTGTCTTGATAGCAAATCTTGGTAAAGGGGATGATATTCAAACAGGGCCAAATGTGCCTCAAAGTCAATAATAAATGAAAAAGACATTAGAGAATAGAGAGATCTACAATAACTGTTTCTTGAGGGGAAGATTCGTAAGGGAACTCTGGCGTAGTTGAGTCTTGAATACATAGAGTAAAGATAAAAAGTGGAACAGCATGATGTGCACCTAGGTTTATATGTAATATAAGAAGACCAACTTTGGTAAAGAAGACATTCAAGGCAGCGGACTTGGCCCAGTGGTTAGGGCATCCGTCTACCACATGGGAGGTCCACGGTTCAAACCCCGGGCCTCCTTGACCTGTGTGGAGCTGGCCCACGCACAGTGCTGATGTGCGCAAGGAGTGCCCTGCCACGCAGGGGTGTCCCCCGCGTAGGGGAGCCCCACGCGCAAGCAGTGGGCCCCGTAAGGAGAGCCACCCAGGGCGAAAGAAAGTGCAGCCCGCCCAGGAATGGTGCTGCACCCACAGAGAGCTGACACAACAAGATGACGCAACAAAAAGAAACACAGATTCCCATGCCGCTGATGACATCAGAAACAGACAAAGAAGACACAGCAAACAGACACAGAGAACAGTCAACCGGGGTAGAGGGGGTGGGGGAAGGGGAGAGAAATAAATAAATAAATAAATCTTTAAAAAAAGAAAAAGAAGAAGACATTCAAAAATAAGTTGGGACTGGATATGCCTCAAGCAGTTGAGCACCCACCTCCCACATATGAGGTCCCAGGTTCAGTTCCCAGTGCCTCCTAAAGAAAAACAGACAAGCAGACAATAAGCAAAAAGCAAAGAGCAGACAATCAAAAAAACAAAAAACAAAAAAACCCAACAACAACAGACAATGAGTGCAAACAATGAGCAAAAACAATGAACAAACAGTGGAGGGAGCCATCTCAGGGGAGGGGAAAAAATAAGATTGAAGGAGTGCTATCATGGAACTAGATCACACAGCACCCTAGGAACTAAGGTGGGAAGCTTAAACTTTACTCAATAAGAGAAAAAAAGGTATTATAGGTTCTAGAACCAAGGAATATATAACAGGATGAAAGCAGAATTGGAGGAAGTTTATTCTGGTAGTGGTGTGCAGGATATATTGGTGAAGGGTAAAGACGGCAGACCACAGCATCTCGAAAACAATTTCATTAACACAAATGTGATATTTGTAGGTCTAAGCTAGGAAGATGTCTTTCCGAAGAGCAAAGATATAAATGTGGTAGATTTTATGAATGTCATCTTGGATATTTGAATAATAATATTGACAAATATAGCAAAGGTGACATGGAAGAGTAATCATTTTTTAAGTGAACAAAATTTATTTAGTGACATCTATATGACAAGCACCATGCAACAATATGTAATGCTATAATACATGTGCTTTGTGTAATAGATACATAATGTTTCACTAAGTAGCTGTTTCCTACCTGTATATCTTGTTTCCCCAAATAAATTGCATACTTCTGTTGGGCAGGATTTCATCTCATAGTTCTCATATATTATAATGCCTATCGTTTCTTATTAAATTAAAAGTTGGCACTTAAAAAAAACTTATCACCTGATTAAATATCTGAGGCCAGAAATATTAGAAAACTGTTCCTTGGGAAGTGGACATGGCTCAACTGATAGAGCATCCATCTACCACATGGAGGGTCCAGGGTTCGATCCCCAGAGCCTCCTGACCCATGTGGTAAGCTGGCCCACGCACAGTCTGCCACGCACAAGGAGTGCCATGCCACACAGGGGTGCCCCTATGTAGGGTCCCCATGTGCAAGGAGTGCACCCCGCAAGGAGAGCAACCCCACATTAATAAAGCACAGCCCGCCCAGGAGTGGCACTGCACACATGAAGAGCTGACACAGCAAGATGACGCAACAAAAATGAGATGCAGTTTCCCAGTGCCACCGGATAATGCAAGCAGACACAGAAGAACACACAGTGAATGGACACAGAGAGCAGACAATGTGGGGGGGGGGGGGGAAGGGAGAGAGAAATTAAATAAATCTTTAAAAAAAACATCCCAAGACCTAACTGTAGTCAGTAGTGAATAAGAATAGAACCCACTTTCTTTTATTGGTATATAACTTCCTTTCAGGAAACTCCAGAAAATAAAATTGGGTATGGGTAAGAGAAATCAATTAATATTGATGGAGTGGGAAAAGTTCAGAGTAGTACCAAGTCATTCTAGGAAGAAAATAAAAACTAGTAACAAGGAAGTGGACTTGGCCCAATGGATAGGGCATCCATCTACCACATGGGAGGTCCGCGGTTCAAACCCCAGGCTTCCTTGACCCATGTGGAGCTGGCCCATGCACAGTGCTGATGTGCACAAGGAGTGCCCTGACATGCAGGGGTGTCCACCAAGTAGGGAGCCCCACGCGCAAGTGCCCTGTAAGGAGAGTTGCCCAGCGCGAAGGAAAGTGCAGCCTGCCCAGGAATGGCGCTGCACACATACAGAGAGCTGACGCAACACGATGATGCAACAAAAAGAAACACAGTTTCCTGGTGCCACTGGTAAAGATAGAAGAGGTCACAGAGGAACACACAGCGAATGGACAGAGAGAGCAGACAACCGGGGTGGGGGTGGGGAAGGGGAGAGAAATAAATAAAAAATAAATAAATAAATCTTAAAAACGAAACAAAACTAGTAACAGAATATATACGGTACCAGAATGAAATTTTTAAAAAATCCATGGAACTATATTCCACAGTGAACCCTAAGTTAAACCAGGGACTTTAATTAATATTACATTATAAAAACGTGCTACCATCAATTATACCAAATGTTCCACACCAACGTAAAGTTTTGGTGGTGAGGGGTGGCCTATGGGAATCCTGTATTTTATGCGTGATTGTTCTATAAATCCACAACTTCTCTAATAAAGAAAAAACTGGCTCAAATTATCTTTAGTCAGTAGAACAAATTTTATGGATCTAAAACATCAAGGGAAATAGCAAATAATCAAGCCTATTTGGATTTGTTTTGACTTTTAAAATGTGATCTTAAAAAAGGAGAGAGGAGGAATGAGAGTATATCCATCCCATCTTTCATAGCAGCATATTTTCTTCACCAGGAACAAAACTACTCTAATTGTACTGGGGTAGAAAAGTGTTTCTGAATACCCTCCTTGACAAGATTCAAGGCTTTCATGTGAGAATAAACTGCACATTTACGGTAAATTTAGATTTTGTGGTAGAATTGAAGCTCTTGTCCATCAGCATATGATAATGGATGAATGTACATAATAGCACTTGTTTGAGAACTTTTAGAAAGAGCAAGGGAGTTTTTTCAGTGCTGTATGGGAAGTTTAAACTGTAAGGAAGTTTTCTTGTCAGTGAGAAACAGCACCTACTCAAAATCAGTTGGCCCCTCCGCATTCGGAATGCATGTTGTGACTCTAGCGTTCAGGAATGGTTAAGGAAGGAAAGAGAGCCTCAAGGTCACTGGGAATGGTCTTTAGAGTATTCTTATAGGGCTTATCTGTGCTCACATGCCTAATTTTTTTTTCCAAGTGCAAAGAATGGCCACTTGCTTGACACAGGCCCAGTGCCATCCTTTATTCAAGTTCCTTTCTACTCCTCTTTTTAAAGAAGCTGTCAAGTTCTTTTTTTGCAGCTGACAGGAAAGGCCAAATCCATGGTACAGGAAAGGAGGCGCAAAAAAGAAACTTTTTTGTGTTGATGTTTTACTAAGTGAGCTAAGGAGAATTTTAGAATCATGTAATTTACTCTGGAGGCATTTACTGTACATAGCTATAGTGATGGTAATTTCTTTCATTGTTGAAGTGAAAAGATAACCATCAATCAGTTGTCAATTGGTCAATTGCAGAAGTGATGAAAAGAAACTGGTAGGAACAATCACTTCAGTGGCTACCTAGACCATTTGGAGGTTTAAGAAAAACATGGGAACTGGATTGTGTTTTGAAAAAGGATTGGACCAGATTTTCATAAAGGTTAATAGGGGTAACTTCTTGTAAAGATGGCATTGCATCTGTACATAATCAGGAAATGCATTTAAAAACTGGAAGAAAAAAAAAGACATGGGACTAAAATGAAAATTATTTATTGAGCTGGATATCAAGTAAGTAAGCCCTAAAACCTTGAATTTCAGTGTATTCTTAATGTAAGAAATAAATATTGTTTCCTAATAATCCAACCCATGCATTTTCAATCAAATTACTGAAAATTACTTTGTGCTCATGCCTTAGTTCCATTCTTAGACACTTCAAAATAAATATCTTTCTAAGCATTTGTCATGAGAAATTGAAAGTCCAAGTTAATTTTGAACACAGTTTTAAGCAAACGTTTATAAATAATTTAATCGAAAAAAAGACCATGGAGGTCACATAAAGGTTAAAATAAATGAAATACATTTAAGAATCATTAACTTGCATAAAGGCAAATAGTTCTTTAAGAACTTAGTATTAGAAGCAAGATTTCATTTTAATTTATCCCATTTTCCTAAGAATGGCAATGTTATTGATTTATTCTGAGAGTGTTCCTCCCACACACTGATTTTTTTTTTTTTTTTTTTTACTGTGGTAGGTAATAAAAAGGATTACAGGCCCCCAGAAGGATGAGATATCATCAGTTTGTAATCCAGCCCATGGTTTCCTAGATACCGTATTGTCTATTCTGTTCCGCTATGTGAAAAATGTTGAATATCAACAATGGGTTTCAGTGCTGTATTGTTGAGTTTTGTATGAACTAATCTAGCTTCACTAAAAAAAAAAAGAAAGAAAGAAAGTAGAAAAAATAGAAAAAAAAGAACCACAGCTTTGGACAAAAGTGTAGAGCCAGTGCAGTGCATTTGAAACTCCCCTAGCACAAGGGCTGACTGTAGCTGGGGGAAGACATTTTACTCATTTGCTCTCTTCTTTCATACAGTCAGCTGGTCCATCTTCTCAGGTGTAGATCACCTATTATAATTTCACCTGTTTTGATACTCTGATGAAAGTCCCAGGACTTGTCAGCTGGGATAGGCCTCATTTACACGACAGCTCTGTTCAGTGTTTTGGAAGGTAAGCTATTTGCACAACTTCTCTACTATAGCATACTGGCCTAGCTCTGAAATTTACAGCATATCACTTATTTTTTAACTTTCACTTTTTCTTCTCTTTTCTTCTTTTGGAGAAAGAAACCCTGACAGCTTTCTCTGGAAAAGTGGCCATCATGGAATGAATGAAATGTTCCCTTTCTATTCCAGTAAGTAATTGACTTGTAACTAAAAATTGAACTGGCTGCTATGTCAACTGCAATGTGAGCTGCCGCAGGCACAGGTGTTGCTTGCTCTTTAGCCTGGAGAAAAAAGGGGCTTACCCTCTGACTAAATTTCAAGCCAATTGACCTCAACATGATAGTACAGAATTCTCACTTGCCTACCAAATGGCCTGATTTGACCCTGATTTGGCACCTGCGCTTTTTAATGTTTGCTGTAACTAAAACTAGGGTTGCTCTTTTGGATAGAAAAAGTGGGTGGAGAAGAGTTTTAGGTAAATAACAAATGGTGGTCAGCAGACTCAGTCTTTAAAACAGTGCTCAATGTGTTCTCTTTTTTTAATGCATTAACTATTATTTCATGTAAGTTATTATTTAAACTTTTATTTTTAAAAGTATGGATTCAGGGTCAACAATAAGCCATCTTATTAACTACTAAGCTCAAATCAGTGAACTACCAACAAGCAAAGGCTGTGAGAATTATGATGATAAGGGCTTTCAAATGCTTAACTCTGATTACGTAGAGTATCATAGGCTTTCTAAGTATGCCTTGCACTTTAGTGAATTTTGGCCCTGGGAATGAAATAACAGCATTGTTTTTCCAGAATTTTGTAAATAGGATAAAAGACTAACTTTAGCAAGACTACCCTGTTTGTATTTTGGAGACAAACTTACATCTACTTCCCAAAAGCAAAATAAAAAATCAGTAACCTTTAAAATTATCGTTTACACTTGAAGCCATTCTCCATTCATTTGATTTAAAACAATTGCACCCTAAGAATTGGTCTTAAGATGAGAGCACAGAGGAGCAGTATAAGGACCGCTGCTTTTTCTTTCCCACTTCCTTTTTAACCTGAGAATTAGAAGAAAATGCTGGTGATGCTTGCTTAACCCTGCTCTTAGTGCCAGGCTGTGACTAGCTCTCTATGAAACCGTTTCTGACCCTCTGCTTGCAGTGGTGAGCCTGAATTTTTCCCCTTCCTTGCCCATCACTGTCAGTCAATTATAAGATTGAACTGAACCAGAAAATCTGGTACAGTCTAGTAATTAGTACAAAGGGTTTCCAGTCTAGTGTAAAGACAGAGATGCAAGAGCCCCAGCAGTCACAGAAATCGTTTTGATTGGCCACGGACATTGCCTTTTAGTGCTGCTTGGTGGGCTTCCTAAAGATATTGCCTTCTACCCTACCAGTCTTCTCCTTCAAGTACGTTATGGGCCTTTTTTTTAAAGTCGTGTGTGTGCGTGTGTGTGTTTCTTTTTTTAGATCCAACTTCTCCCATTTTTAGTCCGTCATTTTTGCCTATCAAACAGACACATTTTGACTTGCCCAACAAAGAACCAAGTTATCAACACTCACAGAAACTGACATTTTAAATTCAGGTTTCATTATGTCTTTGAATTATGACAGTGAAGTACAAAGATATTTTAAGGATTTTCTCATTATTTTTTTTAATCCTGCATTGGGATGTTTATCTTTCTTTAGTATTTCATATTTCCTTTTCTACCTTTATTCTCAATAATATGTAATTAGCATTATCAAAACCATCAGCTATTATCCTTTATGACTTTTGACCTTTATTTTTTAAAATGTCTCAAGCTAGCATTCCCTAAAAGAAGTAAAACCACCATAAGAAATTTTAATGAAATATTTTGGGGTTATAATAACCATGAAATATTTTTAAATGTGAGTCTGTTTTCAAAATCAACATTATCTGACTAGGCAAGAATGGGTTTTATGGTAAATACAATTTTATAATGTATATTTCATCACCATTAGTCTTATTAATGCTCTTTTGGTATGAATTCTATTTTTTTTTGCAGAGGCAAACATCCCCTTTGATTACAGATTACAGTGACTCATTAGTTGTACATTAAAAAGTGAAAATGATCTACCTTTTAACTAAAGGTCATGGTAATTTATCAATGTCACAAATGCCTCCCCCCCCAAAAAAATATATGTACATTTAAGAGCAAATTTAATGTCTAGCACCCTATAAAAAATTGTAAAAGGAGCAGTGTCTAAAATAAGAAAAGCAAAAGAAAGCTCAATTTTTTTCATTTCCAAGAATGCTATCTTTAGAACATCTGTACCATGATTTTATAAGTGTTGCTAGAGTGGCTCTTTGGAAAGACCCCTTTTTTACACAGATCTTAATGTAGCTTTAAATATCTCTTTTATCCTATATACAATCTTAACAAAAATAGTTATGTTACCACTTTGTCACTGCTTTCTTACATTTGTCTGACTTTGGTATTAAATTTCAAGGAGGTTAATATTGCTTTTGTAGCCCTGTCATGAGTACTACATGTTCCCAGGAAACATATCATAATTTTAAAGGCTGTTCAAGAAGTATTTCTGTTGAATAGTTTTGCATTCATCTCTCTACTGTTTATTAATCATAATATAGTATAATGACTTGAAAAGAACACGCACATTTATGTAATTAACACTTTTTGTTTTTAGCAAAACCTTGCATACTGGGATCTAAGAGGTCCTAACGATAAATGGGCAACTTTTCGGGGGCAATACTTGCATTCAATTTTAACTCACTGTCAAGTGTGCATGTTGAATGTATTCATGAAGTGACTTAGGGAAGAGTACTTTCTGGTAATGTTTTTCTTGTTTCATTTTTTAAACTAAAATAAAATATAGGTTGAAATTCAAAAGTGCTTTCAATATGTAATATGGCAGTATTCTGTTTTCTTAAGCTAGATACTGCATAGAGATATATAAAATTACAGGGGTTCACAGTCTTTGATATGGACACAAATATCTCTATGCTTCTATGAGTAAGATCTGGAAAGAACCCTAAAGATAACTGGCCTTGTGGTTTTCAAACTGTGTTCCAGCGAGTTCTTAGGCTTCTTGGGGATATTCGGGGCCATAGGGAAGGGGAGGCCAATTGCTGATCTCCCTCTTGAGACCAGAGCATCTCTGCTTTAATCTCTTCTATCTGCTGTGTATATTAGAGTTCCATGTAAGATTTGTTTAGGGGAGTCCCATTCTGATGGGGGTGAGAAGTGGGATGAAAAACTACTGGCAAGGCCGTTTTATAGATAGGAGAGTGGGGTTTACTCAAGGTCAAACACTACGTCAGTGGTAATGTCCACTTCATAACTCAGTCTCGTGTCTCCTAACCCCACACGCACTCTACTAAACTACAATAGGCTTAAAGTCTTTATTTTCCCCACACAGTCTTGTCTTTATGTGTAGGCATCCTCAACTATGTTACCGAAAGCACACACTAAAAGATCGATAGCCCTAGGTTCAAAAGCAAGATACTACTGAGCATGTCATATCTAGGTGACAAATGCAATTTTGTAACATATTGTAGATCAAAATCAAACCCTTTATTAGCAATACCATTTATTTTGGGTGCTTTATTGCAATAATTAGTTAAAATATTTACTCATCTATTATTTAATAAAGTAACATTTTGGAGTATTTTTCAGGGTGGAAAAAATTAATTAGGACTTAAATCCTCAAGAAAGGAAATTAAAGGAAACAAAACTGAATTAAGATGTTTAATTTTTCCAAAGCATGTTTTATTACCCACTATTCCCACAAGCAGTGCCAGGTGAAAGAGAAACATGGTCAAATAATTTTGGGAAATGTATCATGCTATTTCCTTCTCTAGGAAATTCACAAGGAAAATTTGCATCTCAAAAACTCTGAAAAGTCATATAGTAAAGACTGTTTTGAACTTTGTATAATGCAGAGTGTCCCAAACTATTTTTCCATTGACTCTCCCCCTCCTTTTTTTTCCAAAAAAAATCTACTTTTATTTTTCAGGGCTAACATTTCAGGAAATTCTCCTTTAATTGAACCTTTGCAGATTAAAAAAAAAAAAAAAGACCTATAAAGTAGTGTAGTATGTATACTTACTCTGTATTTACCAATCCTTTTTCCTCATCTTGTGGACAGTAAATCCCATTAATTCAATCACTCAGCAAACATTTAGTCACAGTGCTAAGTGCTGGGAATACAGTAAGGATCAAATCAGCCAAGACCCCTGACATTACCGAGTCTAGGGATGAAGTCACTGCAAGTGCTCTAGTGTTTAAAAGAAGAAACACAGAGAGTACAAGCAGTATTAACTGTTTCTGGCACTGCTATCTTATTCAGCCGTTTTGTTTTGTTTTTCCCTGGTTCTGAAATGAAAGAAGGAAGAGCAATTTGAGATAAGATCATTGTCAGACTACTGTAAGGAAAAGGACTTTAAAAAGAGTTAAAATTAAGAGCCATGTTAGTTTGCTTCCTTCTTCCAGTTATCTGGGAATCAATTTTCTAATTAATTCTCCTCTGTGTCATTTGCCTATTGATATATGCTAGGCCATGCAGTACTTGTCCTTTTTTTATTCTTTTTAATTAACTTTTTAAAATCAATTATGTTTATTTGTATGGATTTCCATTCTTTCTTCTCACCAAATTTGTTTGGCTTATTTCTTATTTACACACCACTACCCACTGCTGTGAATGAACAACAACAAAAAATCGGCACTCTTTCCTTCCACCTCTTGAACCGGAGAAACAGTTAGCTAATAAGAGGCTAAATGAGCCTTAGAGTATAGAGAAGCTGGAATCCTTAAATTATTTAAATTGAAAAATGGCTGGTTTTACAATCAGAAAAACTCAAGTGGACTATAAGCCCTTACTTGATTGTTCCGCCTTATCTGGATGATCTTGTAATGACAGCTGGAGTTATCTGCCATCAGCATCAGTGTCCACAAAAGCTTCTACTCTCTCTGTCAACTCCTCAGCAGCCCAGGAGACCTGGAGCTGTTTCAGGGGAGAGGGCCCTGGAGGATTGGAAACTTTATTAAAATTCAAACCTGTCTACAGTGACTTAAAAGCTCAGTAAAAAGTGATGGGTCTAAGACCACAAAGCCAGAAAATATCTGAAGGATGAAAAGCTGTGCTTTCATAGACTATCACCAGTAAGCTCGGGGCAGTGTAAAATAAATAGCAATGTAAAATAAATAGCAAGAGAGGAAGGGAAAGGAAAATATAATATTTCAACATCAGTGGTACAACAAATGTCCTATGTGTCCAACCATTCTTTGCAGAATTCTGTCTCAGAAAACGGCCCTATGGAATGTGTTGTGGGATGTCAGGACAGTTGTCCTCTGCTTTGAGAGTTTAGGGAAATACCCCCAAAACATTCCTGATTTTCTTTTAATAAGTAATTATCCTTGGGCTATCACTCATGAATTTTCTGAGACCCTTTGGTCCTAATAGTATTAGTAGCACTAAACTAGGAATTTTAGGAATCCATCACATTCTTATGTGAAGTCTAAAAGTGATCCTTCACTTGCCATTTGATCGTAGGACTCTAATCCTAAAAATATTTTTTAAGTGTACTTACCCAGTTAGAGCCTTTGTACTATAAAATAAAATAAAATAAGATCTTACATTCATTTGATACTTTGTTTCATTTAACTCAAAGGACTCCACATATTTTACTCACTAATAAGGGAAAATGTTGAGGCAATAAAGCGTACAATTTAGTAATTTGTTTTAAACAAGGAAAATGAGTGGAAGGATGTAGAACAGGACCCAGGTGATTTCAATTTGAGTATACTAAATTCTTCATAAATCCCTTTTCCTTTATTTTGTACTCAAAATTCTTTGTTAGAAAAAAAATTATTCTAAGCAAGAAAAGTCATAAATTATATTCAAAATCATTCACATATCTCAAAAAACAAAGTTGCCTGTTCCCTTTTGCACATCACTGTTTGGAAACCATTTCTTGGGAGAGATTTATTAACACCATCATCACCACCATGACAACTACAAACCACCATTTACTGACTACTTGCCATATTTCTTCCCAGCCCTATTCCCTTCTCCCCACACTGGCTCTTCTTCAAGCTTCTCCCTTTTGCTCAAGAACCTCAAAAGAGAAAAATATCAAAGGGTTGGGCTAAATTACGTCAATTGTAAAATTTTTTAATGCAACTAGCAAATTCATTAACAAATGAAAAAACTAAATGAAATACCCATTCCTTCATCTTCAGTAGAAGACATTAAAATTACAGATCAGACTATAATTACCCCAAATATCAGAATTAATAATCCTCATCCCAAACACTGAATACTATTGGGTTTTGTTTTCCTAAAGTTTATGTATTTTACACTTGACACATTTGTAAACTGATTTTTGGTGATGACAAAGATGGAATTTAAGCCTTTTTATTTTCATAATTCAGTTCAGGGGTGGCTTATGACCTTATAAACAGGCTTCCTTCTCTAATGAAAGAAAACAAGGTCCTCACTCTCCCCCCAGAAGGAGACTGGGCTCCAGAGCTGAGGTGCTTTTATCTACTTCTGTCTATCCCCATTAGTACGCACTGCTGCAACCTTGAGGCACACTGTGGTACCTCTTTGACTTGGGAGGCTGGCTTTTGCAGAACCCCCAACACTCATGTTAAATGACAGTCCCCCATGATAGTCGTTACTCCACCGTGTTACCCCATTCAAGACAGTGGTGATGGGGTGCAAGAGTGTGATGCAATGCTACTACAAGGATAACTTTGAGTCAGCTGTACTTCATTTTTAAATATGTTGTCTGCAAACCCCAGAACTTATTGTTAGTTCATATTTCTTGCAACATTTGAATTGCTTGTCACAATTCATCATGGTACACCAGAATCTCATAACACTGGGGTTGAAAAATATCTCTTTCACAAAATTGGCAGACAAACTGGCATAGCTACTAAATGGTAAGAGATCCTATGATCCCTAGAGCTAACCCTCTGAACAAACACTGGCTCTTAGGAATAATCCAGCATTTAAATGATAGGACCACATCAAACTGCTCTTCTTCTTCCAACCTGGTGCCTCTCATACCGGGTTGGCTTGTCCAGCCTAGCATTTATGGGTTAGGGTAGGACAAAGTGTGTTTACATTAAACTAAAATTCAAATACTCTTAAGATACCAAAATATTGTTAACAGTTTGAAATTAATTTTTGCTCCACAACTAAACGTCTGTCTTTTCTGTCTAAATACAGTGAGTATACTTATGGAGTTAGACTGTGAAGTGTAGGTTGATGAGAGGATGAATGAGATGAGAAGGAAGAGATGATGCTGGATGTATATAGAATGTTTAATAAGTTCAAATATATATATGTGGTAATGGATGGACTTTATGGCAACACATTATAATGAATATAACAAACACTAGATTTATTAATGTAATTGTGGCTGAAGCAAGTATTCTAGGGAGCTTAATGTTAGTTGTAGGACAGTTGGAGGATAATATAGGGCCTGTAAAATAGTGATTTTGGCAGTATATGGGGATCATGGTTAATAATATAAAGACAGGAATGTTCTACTACAAGGTGTTAAGAATATGGTGATGCATGGAAAAATATAACGAATGTTATTTGTAGACTATAGTTAACAACAATATTGTAATGTTTTGTAGCAAAAGCAAAGTCGGTGCTATATTGATGCTAAAGATGGGAAAAAAAGAACATGGGGTTTGGTTTTCTCTTCTTCATTTTTTTCGGTAATAAGGAGACCTCAACTATGTCATTTAACTAATCTGTGTTCATCTGTGTATCTTTCTGAACATTAGAGGAACAATTGAATTAGTAGTTGGAATCAGATGAGTTAAAAAAGTGCCTGGCGAGAACTTTTTAGGAGTAATGCTTCCATAACTTCTTAAGCTGCCTTTGTCTGTTATTTTATTTTTCTGAAATTGAAATAGAGTTTGAATATTAAAGTTGTATTAGTGGTATGTGTTAACTTGGACTTTACACTGAAAACAAAACTATTTTTGAAGTTTTCTATGTTTAAATTGAGGATGGTTCTCTGGGGAGCTTTAAAAATTTCAATGGTAGAAAAGAATTAAATAAATAAATAAAATGAAATAAAATAAAAAGCTACCTTTCCATATGTTGCTAAAGCTAGAGCCCACATAACTTAAATCAGAGTCCCTGAGGATTGAGGGTGAGACCCAGGCCTCAGTTCTTAAAGCTCCACAGGTGATGCTAAGGTACAACCAATGTGAAGAATCATTGTTCTAAGGAGGGGGGAAAAGGGAAGAAATCAGTATAGGGAGATGTCAGGAAATTGTAATCAAGCAATTATATTTGGTGTTATTTAGATTTATCAACCTGATATTCTGAGAGCTGCCAACCACTGCTGGAGATGGGCCTAAGGCATTCCCAGACAGCAGCCACTCCTTGGCCCTGCTTGTCTATCCTTGGAGTCCTACAATCCTGTCAGGCAAGGACGAAAAGAATAAGGTGACTTCAGGTCTACCGAGTTCTCGGCTCTCTAATAAAGTCAGGGTAAAATCAGTCCTATGTACATCATACGGAGACTCACAACTGACTCAGTAAAACCCCTCTCTACCCCTCGCTCTTTAAGGGCAAGCTTAAGTATCCTAGATCTACTACAAAATTCTCCAGAATAGATAGATTCTGACCAGAGTTTAAAACACTAAGGTGTGTCTATTGTGAGCAGGATGCTAACAACCCTTACAACAACCATGTAAGGCAAGTATTACATGTGCCCCATTTTACAGATGAAGATCTGAGAACAAGCAACATAAGAAAGCTGCCCAAGGTCACACAGCCAGTGTGTGCCAAACCCTGGACGTTTTACTCTAAGACAGATGGAAAAGTGACCAAGGGTCACTCTAGCTATTCATCGACAGCTGTCTGTGTCAAAAGAATCTTCCATTCTTTAATAGAGGATCAAATTAGCATGCTAATTCTGTTCATTGCTAGTATGTATAAGCAAGCATTATACTCACAGACATAGAAAAAGAACTTTAGTATTCAGACATCAGTATGGCATTTGTCCTGTTTTAAAACTTCACCACTAGTTCTCATGACCAGTTTAAGGCTATTGGAGGGTCTTTGATGAGAAAAAAATTTTGGACTAGCCAAGAGAACCAGGCATATGTAGTGTTTTATGTATGAAAGGTTGAGCTTCTAAGCTTGAGCTTCTAAGCTCAAGGCTTGTACAGAATCTTTGAAACGAGGTATAACTCCTTATATCATTTCTGAAAATAGAAATCCGCTTGAACTAATGTTGCTAGAAAGGAAAAGAAAAATACATTTTACATGTTCTCCCTATAAAGTCCTAGAGTCTGGTAGTGTACTTGGCATTGAGCATCAACCCTAAATAGCTAGAGCTTTCTGTTTCAGATTTTGAAAACTTTTCTCAACCTGGAATTCCTATGTAAGGAAAGAGCCTAAAAAAGGATGAGCCCTCTACCATTTTGAAGAAAGCAGTTTACCTTTTTCTCACTCTCAAGCATTGCCTCTGTCTGTGGTGTACCAAGCACTGTCCTAGCTCTTTCGTTTTTATCATTCTCCCAATTTACTGGCTCTCCTTTCCCCTCATCCTCTCAGGCTCCCAGCAGTCTCATTCCCTGTCCGTCTACCCTCTGGGCCAAAACCTGCTCCCAGACCCTTCATTCATGCAACAGTAAAAGTGGTTGATAACAGCTAGAGTTATGCTTCCCGCGATACCATGCATTTTAACCGGGATTAAGCCCCTTAAGCGGAAAGGGCAGTGCCCTTGTGGTGTAATTACGGGCGGTGGTTCCCTGGAGAGCGATGGGGCCTTCTCCAGTCTTGCCACTCACGTGGCAGCCTCTGTTCTCCTGAGGTCAGGCCCAGGTCTTTTCAGGTTTTTATCCCAAATGCTCGGCACACTGACTGGCACAGTAATGAAGGACGCACTGGCCCGAGGAAAACAAGTTGCAGCAATAAAAATGTACTGCCTGGGAAGCGGACTTGGCCCAGTGGTTAGGGCGTCCGCCTACCACACCGGAGGTCCACGGTTCAAACCCCGAGCCTCCTTGACCCTTGTGGAGCTGGCCCACGTGCAGTGTTGATGTGCGCAAGGAGAGCCATGCCACGCAGGGGTGTCCCCGCATAGGGGAGCCCCACACGCAAGAAGTGCACCCGTAAGGAGAGCTGCGCAGCGTGAAAGAAAGTTCAGCCTGCCTAGGAATGGTGCCGCCCACACAGAGATCTGACACAACAAGATGACGCAACAAAAAGAAACACAGATTCCCATGCCTCTGACAACAACAGAAGTGGACAAAAGAAGAACACGCAACAAATAGACACAGAACAGACAACTGAGGAGGGGGGAGAGAAATAAAATAAAATAAATAAATCTTAAAAAAAAAAAAGGCCCTGCCATACACACAAGTGGGAAGATGCTGGAGTAGTTTTGAGCCAAACATGTATGGGGAAAGGCCAGGTAAGAGCGATAAAAGGAGGGTGATCTAATCCCATCGTTTGAAATCTCTTCAAAGCCAGTGTCATTTTGGGGGGTCCTTGGGAAGTTCCAGTTAGCTCTAGGATCTGTAGATCTGGTTTCTTTAGTTACTCTGCTCCATTTCAGTTTGTTGCTTCTGAGTCTCAATGAAATTGAGATAAAGGCTAAATGACTCGTTCAAAAAATATTTATTGTGCACCTACCATGTACCAGGAATGCTGCTAAGCATTGTGGATATAGCAGTATAAAACCCAGTCCCTGCCCACATGAAACTAACACTCTACTCAAAGAGTAATGTGAAGCCATTAATAATACAACTCATTACTGGAGTCTTACTAAATGCTACAAAGGAAAAGTATAGGGGACTAAGAAAGGATATAACAGAAGGACATGACTTAATATAGATCGTCTTTTTCCCCGAAAAAAAAAAAGTCATTTCAGCTGAGACCTGAGTGAGAAGGATGAGTGGGATTTAGCTAGGCAAAGAGAATTCAAAAAAGAAATGGACATAATAAACACCTCTCATATATAAAACACTATAGCTAATCCTCAAATCAATCTTCTTGCGAGAATTATCTTGATTCCTTTTCTTAGATATATTGTTCATGGAGGAAAGATATCTTTGCAACAAGATTCCTTTTACTCAAGGCTCTGAATTCAGGAAAAAGAAAAGGTTGGCCTGAAGAAAGAAATCATTTCCGTAGCTGCCAGCATCTTTTTGAGGCACACAAGTATATTGTGACCTCATCCATGAGCTCTGTTTCTCTGTACTCTTACTGAGGCCAGTTAGCAAGAAGCCCGAATGGCCATGAAGGCCCATCTGACATACCCATTAGAATACTCACAGCAGCTCTCAAATGTCTGAAATATCCAAAGACTAGACTTTCTATATGGCTCTGTCCTGAACCTTTGGGAGCAAGATGAGTTGAGAAATAGGAAAGAAGTCAAGGGACTGAAAAGACAGAGAAAGCACGGTTTATGTAGGGATATTTAACCACCCGCATCCCACCCTTCTATTATATTGAGCTAGTCCTTTTTAAGCACCTGAAGAGAAAAGACATTCCCAATCTCCTGATGCTATTTTACTCATCACCTTCCCTTGGCCTCCTTTTTCAGCTAATTAAATTCTTGCTCCTAAAAACTCAGTTCTGGCATCCTATCCTCTTACCCCGCTGTCCCAATCTAATTTAGATACCCTTTCTTTGTGCTCTCATAGCATGCTACACTTGTGTCATATCTCTTATCACAGCTATATTACAATAATTGATTTACTTATCTGATTCACTTACTTCTTGAGGGAGTAAGTTCTTTAAGGGCAAGGCTCATGTTTTAAACATTTTTGTATCCCTAGTCCCTAGCAGAGTACTTGAAAAAGAATCCATTGAATGAATTAATGTTCATGCATGCTAGTTGCTTTTCTTTTCTTAGCCTCTGGAGAGACATGGAGCTGAGATGTTGTGTGTCCAGTAAACAAGGCTGGTTTTGTACATAGGAAACTTTTGACCCATGCCAGTACGAAATTCTTTGCCATTTATAGATAAGCCTGTTGTAGTTACCTCAACTAGTCTATTGTGTTATAGTCTTCCTTTAGAAACAAATTAAGAACTAAATAGACCAGTATACATGGTCCCATTGACCAATACATCTGTCAGGAATAAGACTGGTTTTGATACTCAATGCTCTAGAACACAACCGTATGCTTAATTCTGATCTCTTAGTTAATATACTTTAAGTGTTTTCCATGTTTCACACTGGCAATGGCATAATTTCCAAGCTAGAAGCAAGGAACAAATAAACTATGCCTAACAGAATATCTATTGTTTAGTAAGTACTTAAATGTTTACTTAATGACACAAGGAAAGGACACATTCATAAAGGAATAATTGAATGCTTAGAAAAATATAGTATAATCAACAGGAATCTTCCAACCATCTTTGAATAAGGGACTGATCACTGATAAAAATGATATAAAGCATTGGAAGATTACATTTTCCAACCAAATAGGACCCAGCTATCATTCAAATTGTGAAAAGAAAAAGAGTGTGTTTAAACAAAATATTAACCTAGAAATGGCAAAAGTTTGAGATATAAGGGGAAAATTATAAACCTTAGAGAAATCCCCTTCCCATTCTACCCACTCTTCCTCCTCACTCCCCTCCCCCCACACACATACTATCACCATCACCACATACACAAAAGTCATGGTTGTCTTGTCTACTTGCGTTTCCTAAAATATCCCTGATTTGAGAAAGAAGTTAGAGAAGATAATAGAGAGAGACAAATTTCCCTCCAACTGAAATTCCTTGCCTTCTTTCTCTGCCTACCATTCTTCAACAGAGGTGTAAATGCCCTCTCTTCTATGAAAATTTGTTTGATCCACCACATCTTCCAACTAGTTTGTCTTTTCCTCTACACTATCACTACAGATTACCTCTTCTTATTTCACTATCTTTTAGTTACCTATATCTGTTCCTCCTCTCAAAGAGGGACATTAAAGGAAGGTCTGTGTCTTATTTATCTTTATAATCCATTCTTCCTCTCTTTTTTTCTTCATTTCTAGCTCAGGTCCTGGCAAAAAGTAGGAACTCAGAAAATGTTTGTTGGATGGAAGGATGAAAGGAAGGAAAGAATTTAAAAAAGAAGTCTGGAGAAAGTATCATTTGTCTTCTTTCTTCAAAAATGTTTTCTCTTTCTAAAATCAGAGGGCGGCCTTTCCTTCTAGATGTTAAGGTGTGTGCTGTGGAACACCTTACTTTGGCAGAGTCCAAATTCCATCTCCAACCACCTAAGTCATTTTCAGTTTCCTTGTAATTCATTCATGCTTTGCCCCTTTATTTTCGCATTAACATTTCATGTTGAATGGGACGTGTTCCGCTGGCAGCCCCCTTCAGCCCCCACGCCACTAAGTTCTCATCAGTTCACCAGTTCCCAATCAATCGCCTGCTTCTCAGGGAGCCTTCCGTTGTCATAATCTGACCAGCAGAGGAGCTGTTTGTTGGCTGTTGACATCCTTAAGTTCTGATCATTAAAACCCTGAAGCAAACCCAGAGAATAAGAGACCTCTGCTAGCAGCTGCTTTCACTTTTTATTTATTTTGTTTGCAAAGGAACCCAGTTTGCTTTTAAGAAAATGAGAGAAATACAGATAGTGAAGGAAATGGATGGATCTAGTGTCTGCTTAATTTGGTATCTAGTCAACATCCTTCATTTTTTATTTTTCTCAATTACCTGTACATCTCTTATCTCCGTGCCCTCTGACACTCACAATGCAATACTGACTTTTAATGAATTTCTCGTTCAGTCTTGTTTTATAGGTCATCAATTTGCAACTTAACCTCAAATATAGCAATACTCCTTGAGCAAATTTAGTCATTAAAAATCTAGCATCCCTAAAGCATGGCATACAAAGGTTGCTGCTTATTGACTTCCAAACTGACGATCACCAAAACCTCATTTGTTACAAGGTTAGCATTTCAGGATTTTCCTTTGCGCCTTAGGTCTTTAGTAGGTGCTGACTAACTCCCTGCTGACGCAGTAGTTACTTTTAGAAGCTCTCTGTTATTTCCAAAAAGACAGCATTTTCCAGACTTCTGATCCACAAATGAAACATATGTTTTCTTAAGGCTGTGGAAATAGGATAATTCCTATTGCGAGGTTATTTATTACCAGCCAGACCCTCATCTTGCTCTACGGGGCTCTGATAATCACCTATTTCAGAAGCCATTAGTCTTCTGTGGGTTGTGAAGCACTCTTCACTGCAACGTGTCCATGCCTTTGTATTCTGAGCGGGAGAATAGTGTAGACTGAAGTAACAGACCTCTGTGGACCAAGTAAGAAAGCCTTTGATGCACAAATAGTACATTAAACTGCTTTTATTTGATAGTGTTGAAATTAAACAGTGTGTGGAATCTCTGCCCAGGTATGGGAAAGCATAAAACCTTTGAGAATGTGTACATTAATTCACATGCTTAATATTACTGAAACATAGATGTGTAAGAAAAACACACGTGGAACAAATGTAATAATCAAGGCTTATGCACTAACAGGAGGTCAGCAGGAGCTGAATTTAACTTATTGATTTTAGAACCAAAGTTTTTGAAAAACGAGACAAAATATTGCTTTTACTGTTTTCAGATAATAAGGACTGTTGTGGCAAATTATAAAATTTAATTAGCTATATAAATGCCAGAGGAAAAAATAGCGTGCTATTGTCTTGATATCTTTCCAGAAATTAGTCTTTTAAAATAAATTTGCCATATTAATCATCTAAAAATATTTTTGATCACTGAATTAATAGTTTGCAGCCTGTTTTCAGGTATTCATTGCCATAGGTGATTGCTTCTTAATTACTACATGGACTCTTTCTATTCACTCATATTAATTCATGTTTTCTGGCACAGTCCCAAAAGGCAGCCTTGCCCTATATCTTCTAATTACTTCTATAATTGAATTTGCCCACTTTTTCTAACCTATTTTTTAAACTGACTGTGTTTGTTCATGGTTTATTGTGTCTTTTTTGTGTCAGTTCTCTGCAAGCAGAATGTACATTGATTCTTTCCTCGTTTCTCATTAATTTTCAAGAGCTTTGCTGCATGTCTGTTTTTTCAGTCTGTCAGACCTATTGCTAGACCGAAAAAAAAAAAGGTTCTTATTATTAAAGGTTAGGTAAAATAGACTGAAGTTAATTAATTCATTAGTAACTCTGAGCCAATTACTGAAGTCTTCTCTTATTTATATACTTGTTAACAAGACAGAAATGAGAAAGGCCAATTACAGGCACATGTCCTTCAGAAGCTGGGCAGACCCAGAGCTTCTGCGTTTATGACATCCCTCCAAAGACATATGGTTTATATATTAGATATGTGCAACTGTATTTTTTTGAATGTTGAGCAATACTTCATTCCATCCTGCCCGTTAAATTTTAAAAGTGTTTTTCTGATATCCAGATATTTTTAATATGTCTAATATCACTAAATCCTTCTGAAATCTTCCTAAGAGGAATTGCTTAACTTAGAACAGTTTTACACAAATGAATTTGGCATATCTTCTGATTTTCATTGTTCTCTTCTTACCCAAGCTATTTAGCTTTAATTCTTAAGGTGGGGCATCTGATTAGCAGATCTCATACATGACAACCTTTTAAAATATGTTCTTCTTGATTTTTATTGAATATACCAAAGCTTCATAATGCATTGAAAGGTAGCTTTTTCCAGATTTTTCCTGGTAACCAGTGTAAGTTTTCAATTGCTTCATTCACACAAACTACCTACATCTATTATTTCCTCTTCCCTGACTCAGAAATATTTTCCTAACTTGGCAGGGGTTGGGAGGGAAGGGAGTTAAGAGATCGATTCATTTCCTGTATATCTATGTTTTCTTCATAAGTTTGTGTCAGCGTAGGGCCAACAAATCAACAGTGAATCTATTGATGCTAACGTTTCAATAAATTGGCTGGTTGTTGGAATTTAAACCAAATTGAGTTACGTTTCGCCTTTTTTCTTTTTTTTTTAACATCATAGGTACATGGGTTGCCATAATTACATGCTGCCAAAATAATGTCAGGATTACTGGCTACCAAATTTTTTAGTTTTTCCTCAGTCCCAAGTATATTAAAATGTAATCTATTATTTTACATCATAATAATGATATCACAACATTACAAACATAAGAAAGAATCTCAGCAGATGACTTTGTCCTTGATTCTTGAAGACCAAAGTCAAACAGATTAAGAATGCCTAGGCTGCCTTATCCAGGAAGCCCTTTTCAGTACCTCCAGCAGGAGCATTCTCTTGCCTCCAGATCTCCATACCCCCTTATTTTTAACTGTTTTATGCAACTTTTCACTTTCTACCCCACATTATAATACCTTGTGTCTTTTTCTCTGCTGAATTACTAGCTAATTAAGGGCAATAACTCTGTTCTATGCATTTTTGTAGTCTCAGCAATTAACACAATGCCTGGCAAATAGTAGGCTCTCAGTAAATATATATCGAAGGAATTAATGATAAGGAGTCCATAATTTCTCTTTAATTTGTTCAGTGTCTAACTTCCCTCACTGTTTTGGCTAACTACAGAGTCTCTTTCTTGACATTAATGTATCTTAATTTTCTCTGGCAACTGCAATAAATTATAGATTTATTATGTAAGCTTCTCCGCTCCAAGATAAATAATCTATACAAATTTTTCCTCCGATGAACTGTTTTCATTCCTTTAATTACTGTATGACCATTTTTTAGAAATTTTTATGGCCTCACCAATGTCAGGTCTCTTCCTTCAGGCCAAGATCACATAGCACCTCTTTTTACTTCCACATGCAACGTGGTCTCAGTATTTTCTGAAACAGCTACATGAATCAGAAATTAGCTTTCGGACTCTTTCATTACTTATGGTTTCTACCCAATAGTTCTTTCCTGCCCATACTTCAGTGAAGCTGATTTTCATTTGGCTAATTTTTGTATTTTGTCCTTACCTTTCTTTTTTCTTTCATCCTTTCCTTCTCTCTTTCTTCTCTCTCTCCCCCTCTTCTTTCTCTCCTTTCTTCCTTTCTCCTCTCCTTTCTTCCTTCCTCCTCTTTCTCTTTTTTCCTTCCCTCTCTCCCTCCCTTTCTTCTTCCTTTCCTTCCTTCCTTTCTTTTTTGAAATAAGGTGTTTTTTAGCCACATCTCCTAATAACGTACTTTATGTGTTTATAATGAGCTCCCTGTATACAACTTGCTTTCACAAATATCATCTCATTTGATTCTTAAAGGTGAGATATTATGCAGATGAAGAAACAAATTCAGAGAGGTTAAGTGACTTGCCCAAGGCCACACAGCTAGGTACAGTTTCTGGGTATTTTTAATTCTTGACTTGTTTGCCACCCTGCAAGAATAAAATCCAGGCAGTTACCTTTTCTAAATTGATTCTTATCTTTTGTATGAGGAGAATACCTAATATACTCCCCAAACAGGTGGATTTCTAACCAATTGAATGGTTTTTCCAGTAATTATGTAGGTGATTATAAGAAAGAAAAATGTGGCCTTGTGCAGTGCTTCTCAAACTTTAATGTGCATACAAATCCCCTAGGGTCCCGTGAACATGCTGATTCTGATTCTGATCAGCACTTCTAACAAGCTCCCAGGTGACCTGGGGGTCTGATGCTTCCAATCCATAGAGCTCACTTGGAGTAGTGAGGTCTAACGGATAGAGCTTGCCTCCGAGGAGACTTGATTCAAATTCAGGATGTTCTGTTCACAGTGAGTCTTTTCTTTTTCTCTCCCCTTCCTCACAGTTGTCAACTCTCTGTGTTCATTCGCTGTGTGTTCTTCTGCGTCTGGTTGTATTATCTGGCGGCACCAGGAATCTGTGTCTCTTTTTGTTGTGTCATCTTGCTGCGTCAGCTCTCTGTGGGTGGTGCCACTCCTAGGTGGGCTGCGCTTTTTTCACACAGGGCGGCTCTCCTTGCAGGGCACACTCCTTGCGCATGGGGCTCCCCGACACGGGGGACGCCCTGTGGCAGGGCACTCCTTGAGCGCAGCAGCACTGCATGCCGAGCAGCTCACCACACGGGTCAGGAGGCCCTGGCTGTAGAACCCTGGACCTCCATGTGGTAGGCGGACGCTCAATCAGTTGAGCCACATCCGCTTCCCCACAGTGAGTCTTAAACAAGCTACTTAACCCCTCTGAGCCTCAGTTTCTTGATTCTTAAAATGAGGATAGTAATATGTATCTTACTCATTAAAATCCAAACTGACTTGTATGGACTTGAACTGCCCTGCTTCTACTCTACACTAACTGCTTGATTAATCTTCCTAAAGCCTCCTTCCACTCAGAATCTTCCCACTGAGACTCACCCCCTGGTGAATTCTGTATAAACTCCTCCTCTTGAGCCTCAAACCTTTGATATTTTAACTACAAGTCACCTTTTAAGCTATATTTCTCCCTACATCCTACTCCTGCCTTATTAACACATGTATTCTCCTATTTCCTCTTCCTGATTTACCTTTGTCCACCCAACCCTTCATCACGTCTATAGAAGTCCTACCTTTCCTTTAAGTCTCTTCTTCCATACAGGCTCTTCCTGGGACCCTGTTTCTGCTGTCCTTTCTCACTCACAGCACACTCCTACACATATCTGGGTGTGTGTCTTTGGCAGTTGAATCCTCAATAACACTCAGTTTATATTTTTGGACAATTTCTTTTGTATTCTGTCTTGTTCTAGTTATTTCTGTAATTGTCTCATCTCCTGTTATGACTCTAAGTTTCACAAAGATGGGTTCCAAGAATTCTTCAGATATCACAGCAGTGAAAGCACAGCTTTGGAACACACAGCCCTGGATATGTCCTTCAGCTCTATCACTGAAGACAAGTTTCCTCATCAATCTGCACTCCAGTTTTCTCATCATTAAAGTGGTTGCCAATAAAATCTAACTTGCAGAGTTACTGTGAAGAAATGTTGTATATAAAATACCTCACACTATCCAGCACACAGTAAGCGCTCACATAATGAAACTGAGTAGATCTGGAGTAACTCTACAATCCCAACAGAATTTAGATATTCATTCTAGTTGAGTGAACAACTGGGTCTAAGGCCAGATTTCCAATTTGTATAAACATTTAGCATTTTCTTTTTTTTTCTTTCTGGTTATGTTTGTGTCAGTGTTAAGTCATCAGAATATTCCATATTCAGCCAAATCAAAATACATTTGTTGATCTGGTCCCAGCAAATATATTTTTAAGTGAAAAAGTAGGATAATATGATTATTTTTGTAAGCACGTCGTTTATGTTTAGACAGACCTGGGTCTGAATCCAAACTGCCACATCCCTTAACCTGTCCAAACTATAGTAATCTCAGAAGCTGGATGTGGGATGTTTTTCTCTTTTGTAACTTGAATTTATACATATGTATCACTTGATTGTTCAGTGCTTTAGGATTAAATGTTTTGTTTATTTCAGTAATTTTAAGAAGCAGTACATTTCTTGTTTAATTCTCATCAATTAATTTAAAAACAACCAAATATATTCAATAAGCTGTATTCTCCATTCAGTTTAACCTTTGGGGGGGAACAAAAGTAATTTTTTCTGTAACTAGAAGCTAAATGTTGCCGATATAACCAAAGTTGATTCAATGCCTGGACAAAGTAAGAGGGATCCAAGTAGCATCAAAATTTAGGGCAGTCAGAGTCAAAGTCATGGCTCTAATCAGTGTGTTGTTTTGTTGATGTGAATAAAGAGGGCTTTTAAAAGAAAAATAGAAAATAGGGCAAACCTTGTTTCAATCAGGGAGTATATGGAAAGAAAATTAAATGCCTATATTAAAACCTATTCTTTCAGACTACCAATAACATTTTTCCTTAGCCTCAAGAGACTATCCTAAAACAATGGCTCTCAGAGCTTTGAGAACAGGAACTGAAGTTGCATACTGTGCATGTATAGTCAGTCCCACACAAGCAAAAGGCTGCTGTTGCCTCCTGGAAAAGAGGAAAAAAGAAAAAAAGCAGAATGCTGAAAATGTATGCATTTTCTGTTTCTCTGCCTTGTGGGTCTTCGTTGCTAAAAATATTTTTATGAAATCGCTCTGTGCTTCTTTAAGTTCCGTGTGGTCTTGTTTGCTCATTCTCAAATCTCAAACCACGACATAGTTATGAAACATCTTGAGCTATTAAAAGTAGAGACTTGTAGTTTGTTTGTGGACTAAAGAGCAGGCCTAGCAATGTCTTCAAAAACAAAGATCTCATTATATATGAAAAAATGTTCTTTTTCAGTACAAGCTAGAATGAGGAATAATTCCAGAGAATTCACTCCAAAGTTGTCTACGCAGCTGAAAATGAAGTAGAGAATTCGTTTGTTTTCCTTGGTCTATTGGAATAGTGTAGTGATTTTGGATAATCAAATCTTGAGAAGTTATCTTGGGATTTAAATGATCAGCGTGCAGCATACTGATGGTCAATTTAACAATGAAAGTATATTTTATTTCACTTCATGGGGCAGAAACACAGTCTAAGACACACTGTATCAAATGGTTACGAGCATGAGCTTCCAGTCAGACCACACACACACCGATCCTGAACTACCACTTGCTAACCATATGGCTCCAGGCAATTTAACCCCATGAAGTCTATTTCCTCATCCATAATCTGAGGATTATGCTGTGTTTCATCAGATTAAGGGGATGTTCTTCCACATTTTAACATCTCCAGTACCAGAGTGCATCTTACAACTCATGTTGTACCTTGGTTTCATTGGCACCATTCTCTTTTCTTTCTTCCTAATACATAAATTAACTGTGCAGTTTACGATGTCATCTGAGATTCAATTAAATAATCAGTATCTACCTCACAGGTTGTTTTGATATATAAATAAAACAATGCATGTCAAACTATGTGCCTTGAACACGGCCCACAGGAGACTCTTAGAAAATGATATCCAATGATATTGTACAGGATGTTTTTTGTAAACCCTGGCATTTTCCTTTCCTTTTAGTCATAGTTTACGTTTGCCAACACTGGAAATTAATTCTTTTGGAAAAAACCTTCTGTTGGAACAGTCTGTCCACAGAATGATTCCTATAATTTTCTCTAATTTCTCTGGCAGCAAGATATTGACCCTATGACTTGAATTTTAACACATGGTCAAAACAGGGGTTTTGTGAAAGTCTGGAGTGATTTGTCAGATTGAGTTATCTGCAGACAAAAAAGAGGAAGTACTGAGGGTGCGCTTCAGCAGTGCCTGGTCCTGAGCAGTAGAAAGCACTGTCGATGTGTCATTGACAGACAGCAGCTTGCGTAGGTGGTTAAAGAGCATGGATTCTGCAGCCGAACTCGCTAGTTTCAAATCTTGACTCTTTCCCTCACAAACTGTGTGACTTTGGACAAGTTACTTAACCTCTCTGTGGCCTCTTTTCCTCCTATGATTGTTGTGAGATTTAAGTGAGTTTATACCTAAAGCCCTTGCACAGGAAATGTGCTGTACAGGTTTGCAATTATTTTTGAGAATACATCCTTCTTGTGTTTACATTCCTGTAAGGGGTCTGATAGTGAAAGAGAACATTCCAATCAGTTTACTTTTTAAGCAATTGGTTGTTATAATTCTGATCATCAGAGGCTTGTACCATATAAAACATGCAACTTACAAACAGTGCCTTTGAGGTATTTGTGATCATGTGACCTAGCTGATAGAAGTAGTTTATATGGCAGCAAAAAAGTGCCTGGAAACAATCAAACTAGCAAATAAACCGAAGATTAGTTCCAAGTATACTCAAATGTCTTTATAATATTATCTTGTTATGGCTTAGACTTCAGTGTAATTCTGCCTATATCCCAAGAAAGGGTCATTAAAACTAGGAATTTTAGATGGGCCTCCTAATATTTGTTCACTTTTAACAAGGGCTGCTCTAATCTTTGTAAACATGTGAATGTAACTATTGTGCCTAGAACTATGGCCACTATTTTAGTTCCCTAACTGCTGAAACAAGTACTATACAACGGGTTAACTCAACAACAGGAACTTACTGGCTCATAGTTTTGAGACTAGGAAAGCCCAAAATCAAAATGTCAACCAGGCACTGTTTTCTCCCAGAAAACTATAGCATTCTGGGCTGACTGCTGGCAGTCCCAGGCCCTTGGCTTTTCTGTCACATGTAAATGCACATGGCAGCATCTTCTCCTTTCTTGTCTGGGTTCTTGTGGCTTCCAGCTTCTAGCTGCTCCCCATGGCTTCTCTTTCTGTGGCCGGCTTCCTTTGCTTTTAAGGGCTTCTTCCGTATTGGATTAAGGCCCACGCTCGTTTAGTTCGGGCACACCTTAGCTGATCATATCGTCAAGGGTACTATTTACACATGGATTTGCACCCACCGGGTGGTACTGAGACCTGAACATACCTTTTGTGGGAACATAATTCAATCCCCAACATCCACCAAGTATGTATCTCTAAACAGTGAAGTTGAGCATAGTTTTAAAGATCACACTCTTTACATGTAGAGAATCAACTCTGAAATCAAATAAAGCGTCCCTATTAATCATTAATTTTGAGAGATAATTATGTGGTATTTCATCTGAATAATTGAAATCTGATTGACTTTTACATAAATGAAACACATTTTTAGCTTTTCTCTCTTTGTTCTCACTTTATTTACCCTCTAAAGTTTATAATCAATGTTAACATCGGTGTCCCAACAACTTGGCTCCCAAACCCCAAATCTCCAATAAGATTCTTTTCTTGCTCATATCACAGACTGATGAGGATTGAGTGGCCATCCTTTTCCTGTAGCTGTGACATCCAAGGCCTGTCTTCCAATGTCTCCAAAGCAGGACCTGGAGGGACATTTTTAGGAGCCAGCCTAGAAATGACTTAAATCACTTCTGTCCAATTTTAGTGCTAAAACATAATCATATGGCACCAACCACATATCAGGGGAGACTGGGAAATATCATCTTACCACATGCCGAGGAAGAAGAAATAGTATAGTGAGGGGAAGCAGATTTGGCTCAACAGATAAAGTATCTGCCTACCACATGGGAGGTCCAGGGTTCAAACTCAGGGCCTCCTTGACCCATGTGGAGCTGGCCTACATTCAATGCTAATGCGTGCAAGGAGTGCCCTGCCACGCAGGGGTATCCCCCGCATAGGGGAACCCCATGCTCAAGGAATGCACCCCGTAAGGAGAGTCGCCCCACATGCAAAAAGCACAGCCTGCCCAGGAATGGCACTATGGCACTGCATACATGAAGAAATGACTCAGAAAGATGACACAACAAAAAGAGACACAGATTCCCAGGGCCTCTGATAACAATACAAGCAGACACAAAAGAACACACAGCGAACGGACATAGAGAGCCGACAACAGGGCAGGGGAGGGGAGAGAAGGAGAGAGAGAAATAAATAAATAATAAAATAAATAAATCTCAAAAAAATTGTGTAGTGAATATTTAACATTTTCTTTGCCACAGCCACTTACTACCTGTTTAATCTTGGGCAAGTTATTTAACTTTCCTGAGCTCAGTTTTCTGAATTGCAAAGTGGGGATAATAATACCTATCTTGCAAGTCTTGTAAAGATTAAATGAGGAAAGGAATTTAAAATACTCAGCTCCTGGCAAGTACATCGTAAAATCATTACATAATATTTCTATCAGTAGTTTCTCCTTAAAACACACGCCTACACAGGATCCAAGTCATTGGCACCTGAGTTCTTTGTCCCCACCAGTCTGCTCTTCTACTAATCCTTTACTCTTTAGCTCCTACCCAGCCTGTTTGAGTTGCAGGACTCAAGAGACCCTTGGCCATGGAACTGATGTCAGTATAAGTGTCATCCCAAGGGAAAACCAAGGCCAGGACAGAGCATGGAGCAGGGGCTCTAGGTCCTTTAGGGATCCTGGAGAGTAGGCTTTTGAGGGGATGTATAAAAGTGATAGAGGGGAAGCAGACATGGCTCAACTGATAGAGCATCAGTCTATCATATGGAGGGTCCAGGGTTCGATCCCCAGGGCCTCCTGACCCATGTGGTGAACTGGCCAACATGCAGTGCTGCCGCACACAAGGAATGCCATGCCATGCAAGGGCACCACCACAAGGAGTGTGCCCCACAAGGAGAGCCACCATGCGTGAAAAAAGTACAGCCTGCTTGGAGTGGTGCTGCATACACAGAGAGCAGATACAGTAAGATGACACAACAAAAAAAGAGACACAGTTTCCCAGTGCCCTAGATAATGCAAGCGGACGCAGAATACACAGTGAATGGACACAGAGAGCAGACAACGGGGGAAGGGGAGAGAAAAAATAAAATAAAATAAAATAAAATAAAATAAATAAAATAAATAGTGGTAGAGGACACAGGGAAATCTGACCAGTTGTGTAAATTTGTGCTTAAAGAGGCCCCAAGTTCCAAGATAACAGCTGTGAGGGAAAAAAGAAAGGGAAGGAAAGGAAGGGAGAAAGAGAGAGACAGAGGAAGAAAGAGAAAAAGGAAAGAAGGGAGGGAGGGATACATATTGCATACTTGGAATATAGTAGGCATCATGCTGGGACTTTCCTACAAGTGACCTCATTTAATTCTCACAAAGGTCCTGTAAGTAGGAATCATTGAACCCCGTTTCCAGTAGAGTTACAGTATCTTGCCCAAATTTACACAGCTAATGAGTAACATAATTGAGGTTGGGTCTTGGGAGCTCACGTGAAGCGTTGTTGGTACTATGCCATCACTTTGTGTCTCCCAACGATGCTAAATTTCCTGCAGCCTGAGATCTCAAAGAAGACACATGGAGCTTTATGTACTGGAAGGTTGTTCTCCTCAGGGAAGAATGAGGTAGATCCATTTGACTCTTCAAACATTTTCCTTACCCCCACTTCCCACATGCCCAAAGCAGCTTGACTCAGGGCCAATCGAGAGCAAAATATATTTTTAGTGAGCAATGAAAAGAGCCCTCTCAAACATGCACAAATATACCCGTATCTGCTTGCTAATGTTTGCAATTAATTTCACAGAAAAAGGCAATGAGTACACAGATGCATTTCCACCAGCATGGATGGGGAGGTCACCTCCTGTTTTGGGCACATGAGGATCGAACAATTTTAATGAGGAAAGCAAGGATTGGAAAGGAGGAAGCTGATCGAACCAAAGCCTCAGCTCCCTGTCCTCACATTATGACAGCTTTGTTCTTCCCCTGCATAGGAAAATGGTCCAGACACATTTAGTCCTCTGTAGCCATACAAGCCTATGAGAGGAGCTAGTCCCAAAGAACAGTCCCATGAAATGAAACCTGAGGCCCGGCATAAAGTACCCTCAGGGTATCCAAATACATCTAGACAAGCTTAGGGATTTGGAGCTTGGCATTTTGCAGAACAGTTTTACAACAGACCTGCATCTGCAGCAGTAGAACTGAAATGAATATATGATTCATTTTTTCCAATCTGTCTAAATAAATTTACTTGGAATTGTGAGCAGCATATACTCTATAAGTTCCAGTCTCTGTCTCCTTCTCTAATACATGTTAGGAATCTACCTAATAATTTAGGCAGGTATAAGAAATGCCCAAAATGCCGTTCTTACTTTCAGTATATTTTAGGGCTCCTTTGTCACTTTTATGAAATGATGTATTCCTTACCATTAATTTTTTAATCAATTTTATTGATACTTATGAATAAAGCATACAATTCTCCAAGATGTACAATAAATGGTATTTGCTATAATCACATAGTTGTGTATTTATCACTTCAATCATTATTAGAGCATTTTCCTTATTTCAATATTAATAATATTAAACAAAAAATAGACAAATAAGATAATTTCTCACCTCTCGATCTCTCTATGCTTCCCTCACTGTACATAGCTGCTGTTTCTGGCTATTCTATCCAATGTATATAATCAGTGGCTTTTAGCATAATCACAATGTTGTACATTCATCATCTTAGCAATTCTAGAACAATTTCATTACTCCAAAAAGAAAGACTCCAAACCCCTTAGCATTCCTTCCTCAGACCTACAAAACAACTAATCTTTCATCTTTATGAATTGATTTATATTTACATTTTATATAAATGGAATCATACGATATGTAGTACTTTGTATCTAGCCTCCTTCACTTAAAATCATTTTTTGTGTGTGTCTGATATTAACATTGTATAGTATTAACTTACATTTGTTCAGCTTCAAGGAAGAAATGGTCTTATAAATACAATTCTATCTATATTCATATTTCACATAATATATTTGATTTCACATTATATATTTAGTCATAATAGAGCAAGCATACTGTATTTTTCTTTTTGAGTCTGGCTTGCTTCACTCAACATGTTCTCCAGGTTCATCCATGTTGTCATATGTTTCACAACTTCATTTCTTCTTACCGCTGCATAGTATTCCATCATGTGTTTACTCCACACTTTGTTTATTCATTCATCAGTTGATGGAAACCTGCAGTTTCCAACTTTTGGCTATTGTGAATAATGCTGCTATAAACATCAGTGTGCAGATATCTATTTGTGTCACTGCTCTCAGTTCTTTCCGTACTATTAATTTTCATGAAGACTACTTAGAAGAGTGCTTTGAGAATCCACATGACACCTAAAGGCAATAGAAAACAGTCGGTAGTGTTACATGTTTGAACTTTGAAGCCAGAGTGCCTTTTTTGAATCCAGGCTTCATCACGGACAAGCTGTATAACTTTGGACAAGTTGTTCCTTTCTACCTCAGTTTCCCACGCTGGTCAAATGAGAAGGTTGATAGTGCTACCTCATAAACTTGCAAGGATTAAATTATTTAATACATATAAAGCACTTAGAAAAGTAACATATGGTAAGCATGCTCAATTCACTAGAATGAGGCAAAGGTGCAAGAGGCAGAGAAAAAGAGACAAGCCACAGTTATTATCACCATATGGTAGCATGCAGAAAGAGCTAGTGTGAAGTAGCTAAAATTTGCCTCACTAGTCCATGTCCCAACAGTTGAGAAACGATGACTTAGACCAGTGTGTCTGAAACTTTAATGTGTCTACAAATCACCTGGGGATCTTACTAAAACGCACTTATTTATGGTGCCCCATTAAATTCTTCATTTCTAACACAGCTCCAAGCTGCTGCTGCTGCTGCTGCTCTGCGGACCACACTGTGAGGTGGGAGGGTTTAGAGAACACCTAGTTTCTAAATGCCACATAAACTTTTCCTCTAGGTTGAGAAAATTCTCCAGGGATCTTTCCTTTTACCCAGCCATTATTTTGTCATTTTGGTCTTGAATCAAGAAAATTTTTTAAAGTAAGTATTGCTTCAGAGGAAAAGGGCATAGCTATCCTATCATGAGATTTTAATCCTTAAGTATTTGACCATATTTTTCCCTTAGAATTCAAAATTGACTCCTTCTGTCTACTCATTAATTATAACATAAAGGAGAAGAGACATTTTTTGAGGTGGACAAAATGGCTCCATTTGCTTCTCAAGTAAGAGTTGGGATCGGCAAAACCAAGCGTCCTCCTGCCGAATGATGACCTTCACCAAACAACCAATCCTTTAATTCTAACCTCATGCACATTTCAAGGGAAATGTAAACCAGATGTTTGTGTTCCACTGACATATAAATCATTGGCATTTCTTATAAAAGATTTTTGATTGTTAAAGGAGCTTCGTACTACCAGGCAGTGTTTTACTAAGACCAAAATTAGATTTTGGTAAAGAGTTAGGTTGGACTGCGTTCAGATTTGAAAAGTCTGAATTCAGTTAAATGGCCATTTTTGATATTGTGATTTCATAGATTCATACCAAATTAACTTTTATTCTTTTAGCTAATTTCTTTGCTTTCTTCAATAGGGTAATTTCTGAGAGAAACTCAGGATGTGCAGAGACAACCTGTGTGTGTGTGTGTGTGTGTGTGCATGTTTATAAAACTGTGTCTACAAACAAGCATTACTTCCACTCTTTTCTGAAATCAGCAAAGAAACCTAAGTAAGAGTGATCCAAATCCCACATCAAATCACTTCTGACTAATTACTTCTAATTCTACCAAGATCATAAACCAGAGAGAGCCTTACAGCAGGGGTTGGCAAACTTTTTTTTTGTAAATGGCCAGATAATAAATAATACAGGCTTTGCAGGTCATATGGTATCTGTCCCAAATACTCAACTCTGCTCTTACAGTGTGAAAGCTGCCCATGAACAATACATAAATGAACTGCATGACTATAATCCCATAAAGCTCTATTTACAAAACCAGGCAGCAGGCCTGCAGGCAATAGTTTGCCAGCCCTGCCTTAGAATATCTCAGATCTTTTGAGAATATGAATGAAAACATGAGGAAATTTGACACATGGCAAAGAAAAGGAAAAAAAACTGCACATTTTAGAAATACCTGTTTTTTACTTTGTATTCTAGTCACAATAATTTTACATGTAACTTTAATATGACTTGTATTTACGTTTAGATGCAATCTGAGTTATAGTATATACATTTTCTATTAAGCAAGCTAATATACATTTTATAATGGTGACCAGTGCTTCCCATGAACATAATATACTTTATCTTTGGGCTGTTACTGAGTCCTAGAATGAGAGAATAAATAGGCTTTTCCATTTAACATTATGCTGCTGCTTTGTTTTTTAGCATGAATATGTCCAAAACATTAATAATTGCTGATAATTTAATCCCATTAGAAACATATTTACATTTATCCTCATGAATACATGTATATGCTCCTTTCCATGTACTTAATATTTCTAGAGAGCCAACAGACACTATATTAAGTTCATGTACAATGAGTCCTGGACAAGACACAAACATTACCCCTCAAGGACATGCTCTCCTGTAAGATATACATACTAAGGAGATAGATAACATAGCAACATATATTCAAGCACCATCCAAATATTTACATATAAACCTAATATGGGGAATTGTTTTGTTCTGTTTGAATATATATGTGAATCTGGCATCTTCACTTATGGAGTCTTAAATGGAACCAAATTCGAGAGCTCTGATATGGTCATGGATTTAAGAGTGCTTAAAAATCTTTCTCTAAAAGCTTTAAAGGCTGACTATGTTGTAAAGATGCCAATGGGGTACATATTATCTGTTTTGCAGTAGTAGCACAAGTCGTGCTCCCGTTTATATTAAAACATAGACCAGGTTTATTGATGCCCTTTTATTTTGGAACACTAGGTGTCTGGAACCCTGAACTTACACCACATGATTATAAAGGTAACTAAAGTCAGAGGCCAGCATCTGCTCTAAATTTTAAGGAGACAGGTGTGCAAGTAGTGAGTGGTTTTATTAAGGATGAAATGAACCCACTCACAGGTATCACTTTGGATATTGGGGGTTCATTCATCTTCAGCAGAGGTGCCCCACGAAATCATATAGAGTAGTATCTCACAGTTGGCCTTGTATTTGGGATCTAAAAAAAATCTCCACTGGATTGTATCAATTATAAAATAGGTCAAATTTGGGGGCCAAGAAAGTGAGCCAAATGCCTTTAATCAGGTATGTTACCTAAAAGTTTTTCAGTTCAGAGAGAGATTTTCAAAGCAACTATCAGCTATCCTGATATGTATGAAATGCTGTATGACCTAAAATATCAGATGTACATAGCTTTAATACTTTTAACCATTTTAGGCCCAAAGAATACTTCTAAAATCATAATTAAAATGCTGTCATTCTCTTAGTAATTATAGAAACACAGCTGTGTTTTCCGACTAATATACCTATAATCTTCAATAATACAAGCCAAAATCTGCCTTTACACATACAGCTGATTCCATACCACATCTAATATGCTCTGGATTACCTGAAATAAGATTTGCACTCAAATAGTAAAACTGCATTTATTCCATAAATAAAATAATAAAGCCTCCCTCGGTTGTTTTTAAATCTGGAAACTTTTAGTTTCTTGGATTTTAGTTTAGAATTCTGCCCTTTCATAAGAATCTTCTACACATTTCTTT
Source organism: Dasypus novemcinctus (assembly GCF_030445035.2). Taxonomy (NCBI): domain Eukaryota; kingdom Metazoa; phylum Chordata; class Mammalia; order Cingulata; family Dasypodidae; genus Dasypus; species Dasypus novemcinctus. The sequence goes on from NC_080676.1 coordinate 56,158,912, forward strand.
GGAGATGGGGAAATTTCTGCTTCTACAGAAATGAGGTGAAGGACTTTCCATCTTTCCACAGAGCTAGAAAAAGGATGGAACTAAATGTTTTTTTCTTTCCAATGCTTTGCAAACTTTAACTAGGAAATGGAGCACTACAGCCTGTCAATGCAGAATAACAGATAATATTAATAATGATGGTGAAGATGATGAAGATAATGATAAATTAGAGAATATAATTTTCTTCCTATTCTAAGTGTGAAACTGAAGCAAAATGATGAAGTGCCTTTCCCAAGATCATTGCCTTCACAATTAGAACTTGGGCTTTACCTCCCTTTACACCTTTTCTTCAGAGAAGAACAAATATCACTAATATTCATATCCACCAGGAGAAAACCATGCTGAACCATTCAATGGCCAATTAGAATAAATTGTAAATTAGGACAAATACGATAGGTAATACAAAAATCAAAAGCTCTCTAAAGAAAAGGAACAAAAAAATCTGAATAAATAAGCTTAACGGTCCATTGTTTGTGGAGAAAATGATGAAATTATCATCAAAATATTCTATGAATTGAGAATGAAGATAAATTTTCATGTAGAAAGATTTTACCAAAAAACCTACTTAGAAAAGTAAGATGCTTCTAGGACAAGTATTAGTTTTTATTAAAGGGGTATTAGTCTGTGTCTGATAAAAGATAAAAGTATTCTTTGTGTGAATCTCAGTAAATTAGCCAGTTAAGATTCTCCATACTAACCCAATTTTAAGGGTATGTTTACGACTGTGCATTTATGATTTGGGCATTAAAGCCATGTCTACACAGGAGACTGTTGTAATTATTCCAGGATCTGTCCTATAAAGTCTGAATCATTCAGGTGAAAACATCCTTTTTCTTCCATAGCAATTTTAGAGAGCCAGGTTAATGGCATATACTATAACACTTCTTTTATCCTACAAACAAACAAACAAAATCCTAGTTAAAATATCAATCTGCAGATGCCAAACCTGTGTTTAAACAATGTGCCAATCTGCTTCCCCCTTCAAGACTCTGGTAAGCTGCTGTTCCCTCATTCAGTGACATTAACCCAGTATGCAGGGGAAAAAAAATCCTCATATGGACAGTGTATCTTTCAGACATCCCCTTCTTCTATTGATTTGTTTTCTCCTGTCCCTTTTCTCCTTCTTTTGTTTCCTTATCATAGCTTCAGGTTATTATGTGCAAAGTATTGATGGGAATGGATGGGTTTTGGTCGATGGAGAGCTAATGCATCCCTAATCCCACTATTGTTATAGAGTTATGCTTTACTCTGGTCTGTGATGGGGGAAAAGGTGCAAAGCTGTTGATCCTAGTGTTATTTGTCACAAACCCATCCATCAATCAAGCGCAAGCATGTCTGAATGCTGAATGACATGTGGGTCTCAGCTGAAAAAATTCGATAACACTGTATTGTCGGGACTCTCACTTTTTTTTCTTTTTGATAAGAAATACATTTGACTGAAAAAGATAAGCATGCAACTACTAAAGACTTGAAGAGAGAGAGTGACACATTGGCACCAAAGGTTATATATCTTCGGTATTAATGATACTTATGAGTAAATAAAATGGGAGGGGGCACCTACAGCTAGAGATGTACAATATCCCCAAGGCTTTATAACATTTAAGTATCATTACTCTACTATTATTTGGATTTTCAAATATTAATGTGGCCATATTTCACAGTCGACTACTCTGTTTAAAATGTAAGCAAATCCTCCATCGGTGAAGGTGGTAGGGTGCAGGGGATAAATTTGCACTGATCTGAACAATACTTTTGTTATGTATGGTAGGTAAATCCCATGGAATATTTTTAGGTATGTATGAAAATCATAAATTTACAACTGTCTCCTCTTGTCAGTGAAAGCATTTGGGGGGGGAATATATATGCATGTCATTTTAATAGTGACTTAACTTATAATTACAGTCTCAAAAATGGTTCCTATGTGTCCCTTTTATTCTGGTTACTAAATTAGGTACTTTAATACATTATGAAAGCCTGTCTTTTCAGTTATATACAATTTTCTATTCATAGTTATTTCAAGATAATTGCATTTGGAAATAGTTAAAACATTAAAAACAACACTAGTATAATATAATTTTAGGAGGAAAATTAATCAACAAATCAGAACATTTTAAAAACCATTTTATTTTCTTGTCATAACATTTTTGAAAAGACAAGAATTTCTTGACCTAAAAAAAAAACCATCAAGAAAAGTAACAAAAAGGCAGTCCTGAATTAGAGGGCACAAAGATGAACGTTTTGTAGCCTTAAGTATTACCACACTATGAAAGTAAGCCACTTTTTTTTTCTGTTCAGTGACTGGGGGCTAGAAAACTGCAAAAAAATCAATGCGGGAGTGCTTTAGATTTGTTGGTTAAATTACATGTGCTTGGCCGCTCCATTGTATCTGCCCTATATTCTATACAAGATTCTTTAGATGGAACTGTCGCATAATGCATATACTTCACATCAGTTTTTATAGATTTAACAGAACTTGAACTCCGTAATAAAACCAAAAGAGAAACTGCATCTCCTTCAAATTGCTAATTCCTGAATTGTTTTTAAAATTAATTAATCCCAATTCTGCGTTCATCGTGAGAAACAAACAAAAATCAAGTTTGGTTCCTAATTCTACTCAGCTTCTGCTTTGCTTCTTTTACTTACATTTCATGCTTACTCCCTGACTCTTTTTAGAAAAAAGAATGTTAGTTCTTAGAGACTTCCCAGGAGGGCCTGTGAAACATCAAATGGGAGCTAACTGAACCTCTGAGAGGTGCTGTAAGTTCCAAATAGACCCCAATGTTGAATGTTCTTTTGGATTTCCAACTTGCTTTAGTTTTGCCTCACCTTGCAGTGATATTTAGGCTGCTGTGAATTCTGATCCCCTTTAAATAATTTATCGAAGGTCACTCTAAGGGTTTGAACAAGGGTTCAAGCTGCCCATAGTTATCCTAAGGGCAGCCTTTCCCAGTCAGACACTACCCAAGAGGTTCCAAACATTCTTGGTGGAGAGAGGAGCAATTCAGCCCATACTTAGAAAAATACTGTGAAGTTACCATTAACTCTGGATATCCAGGTCTTGGGCTCTAGGGAGAACAATAGCCCAGTCTCTATATACCCTACAAAAAAAGATTTATTGGGGAGGAAGCGGACTTGGCCCAGTGATTAGGGCATCTGTCTACCACACAGGAGGTCCATGGTCCACAGTTCAAACCCCGCGCCTCCTTGACCCATGTGGAGCAGGCCCACGTGCAGTACTGATGCTCAAGGAGTGCCCTGCCACGCAGGAGTGTCCCCCGTGTAGGAAGGAGTGCGCCCCATAAGGAGAGCTGCCCAGCACGAAAGAAAGTGCAGCCTGACCAGGAATGGTGCCGCACACACGGAGAGCTGACACAGCAAGATGATGTAACAAAAAGAAACACAGATTCCCGTGCTGCTGACAACAAAGCAGCGGACAAAGAACACGCAGCAAATAGACACAGAGAACAGACAACTGGGGGAAGGAGGGGGGGAGTGGGAAGGGGAGAGAAATAAAATAAATAAATCTTAAAAAAAAAAAAAAGGATTTATTGCATCTGGAGTGGACTTAGTTCCAGAGAGGGCCCTCAGGCATAATATGGACTTTGTTAGTTTGCCCAGGATAATAAGAAACTACAGCAACATCAAGGATACATGGAACTGGGGAAACGGACTTGGCCCAGTGGATGGGGCGTCTGCCTGCCACATGGGAGGTCCGCGGTTCAAACCTTGGGCCTCCTTGACCCGTGTGGAGCTGGCCCATGCGCAGTGCTGATGCGCTCAAGGAGTGCCCTGCCACACAGGGGAACGAGGGGAGCCCCACGCGCAAGGAGTGTGTCCCGTGGGGAGGACCGCCCAGCGCGAAGGAGAGTGCAGCCTGCCTAGGAACGGCACCGCACACACGGAGAGCTGGCGCGACAAGATGACGCAACAAAAAAAAGAGACACAGATTCCCGTGCCGCTGACAACAACAGAAGCGGACAAAGAAACAAGACGCGGCGGATGGACACAGAGAACAGACAACCGGGGTGGGGGTTGGGGAGAGAAATAGATAAATAAATAAATAAATCTTTTTTAAAAAAAAAGGATACATGGAACCATCTTGAGATTTGGCAAAACGATTGAGGACTCCTCTCATCCAGAAATAACTTGAAATGTGGGATAAAAGAGATTCATGTTCTGATGGCATTTTGAAACTATTTTTGAAATATTTTAGCAAATATAGAATACAATAAACAAGAAATGAAATGACTCATAATGCCATCACCCAGTAATTACTACAAGTGGCATTTGTTACTTTTTGACAATATACAATATAAGATACAATGTAATATTGGAAGAAAGATATTAATTGATCTTATGGGAATATTTTAGTATGACAAATTCCACATTCATAATCCTAATCGAAACCTTTTCTGAAAGAAGTAAAAGTAAGTGAAGTGACTTGGGATGAGTTTTTTCCCACATAAATGAATGTGAATGTTGAAGTTATCCAGGATGCTAAAAATTGTCTACGTTCCTATCTGACAGAGAATTAGGTCTACTTCCCCTAAGGGAGAAAGGTGTAGAAACCGCTTTTTCTCAGTAACTGTGAAATAATTTTCTAACCACTTCCTCTAGCACTTCTTAGCACAATTACCCAATATATAGCAAGTGTGTGTGTGTGTATAACACCATTTAACCATGGAACATTTATTACAGCAAGTAAATATTTTGTTCCAAACCTTTTTAAAATGAGAAATAAGTAAACTTAACAAATGAGAAAGGCATATATAAAGACAACTCTGTGCGATGAGTGTGCCACAATGATGGTGTGGGAGGAGTGGGGTGGGGGAGTAGGGGGTATATGGGTACCTCTTATATTTTTTAATGTAACATTTTTTGTGTGATATATACATCTTCAAAAAAATACAATTTACAAAAATGATGAGGTGGGGGTGGGGAGTGTGTTATATGGGAACCTCTTACATTTTTTGTTTTTTTTATGTTTTTTAATGTAACATTCCTTGTGATCTAGTAACTTTAATTTTAAAAAAAACAGAAAAAATAAAAACAACTCAAACTCTACTAAAGAACACAAAAGAAATTTTGAAAAAATGGAAAGACATACTATTTTTCTCATTGAGAAGACTCAATATGATAGATTCTCTCTAGGCATGTGTATAGATGTAAGACAAAATTAAAATCCCAATACTATTTTCAACCTTTATATACTGATTCTAACATTTTTTGGAATAATAAGTGGGTGATGATAGCCCAAAAAAGTTGAAGAAGAAATAAAAATGAGAAAAAACTTGTTCTACCAGATAGCAAAATGTACTGTAAGCTTCAAGTAATTAAAACAGTTTGTGTTCTAGGAATTGGACTCCTATGGTGCCCCAATTCTGATAATATTCACTCTTTTCTATTTTTTATAAACATTTTGAAATAATTTCAAACTTAATGGGATGGTTGCAAAAATAATACAAAACCAGGAGCAGATGCAGGTCAAGTGGTTGAGTGCCTGCTTCCCACATGGGAGGACCCAGGTTCGGTTTCCGGTGCCTCCTGAAAACAAAAAAGCAAAACAAATGAAAAAAACCAATGCAGGGGAGCCAATGCGTCAGTGATTGAAAGCTAGCTTCCCACATACTAGGTTTTGGTTTTAATCTCTGGCTGGTACCTCAAAAAATAATAATAATAGTAATAATATAAAACTAATCAATACAGGTAACCAGCATACCCCCCTAACCATATACCCAGAACCACCAACTTTTAACATTTTGTCACTTTTGCTGTATCCCCCTCCCTCTGTCTCTTCTTTCTTCACTTATCCATCCATCCATCATGTCTATCTGTATGTCACTATATTGATCTATTTTCTAAACATTTGCAAGTAACTTGTATATATCATGTTCCTTGAATACTTCATACTTTAATGCACTTTTCCTAAGAACAAGGACATTCACTTGTGTAACCACCTTAATACAGTTATCAAGCTCAGGAAATTTAACATCGCTATAAAGCTTACATTCTATATTCCATTTTTTTTCTTATGTCCTAATAATGTCCTTTTGGGCATTTTCTCTTTCATTATTATATCCAGTCCAGGATCATGTGTTACATTTAGTTGTTATTGCTGATAATACTCACTCTTAAAGTACACTGTCCTACAGCCAGCCCACAGTATTCTACAAATCTCAAGAATGAAAAAGACAAGGACAAATCAGCAGTGATAAGAGATTGCCTCTTCCTACTGGTTTTCCTCAGATTTATTCCCAGGCAGAAAAACAAGAAATAAAAGCTAGCATATGCAGAGCTTAGAAACCTTCTTGAAACCATATCTATTGCCCCAACTCACAGGAGCTGTAAAATTCATTTCAAAAGGGCACACAGAGAAACATATTATTTTCCCTACTTCTCATCTCCATTGCCTTAGTCAAAGTTAGAGTAGCTGCACCTTCAAATAAAAAGTTTAAAATGTTTCAGAGCGAACAGTTTTTAAAAAGACAAAACTCTAAAACCTTTGTAGAAAGAGAAAAAAAATCTATGCAAAAAGCTCACTCAACCATTTTTGGAGCTGATTATAAAAAAAAAAAGAACTTGCCTTACATGATTTGAAGAAGTAGAAACCATTACATGACTTTTAGGTCCAACCCTGACTCATGAATTTTCCTAATTCTACCAAACCAGTGAAGTTTTAGTAGAACAGACAAAGCAATAGAAGAGAATAGAGCCTAGAAACAGACCCATGTATATTTGAAATCTGGTATTGGTAAAAGTGAGAATTTTAAGTAAGCAGGATCGCTCTCACGCTCTCCCACACTAATGGTATGAATGTAAAATTGATCGGCCAATGTCTATTCCAATAAAAGGTATACATATCGCATGCCCCAACAATTCCACTTCTCCTTATCTCTCTGAGGGACAATGGCACATGTGCATAACAAAATAGGCACAAAGATGTAGGACTAGTTAAACTAGTGAAAATTTGTAAGCAGTGGAAATGACCATCAACAGTAGACTGGCTAATTAAACTATGCAAGGATCATACTATGAGTGTGATGCATAAACAGGAAAGGATGAAATAGATCTCTTTTTTCTCTAATTTTTTACTTTTTATCTAACTGCTTTTATTTTTAAGATACATAGATCACAAAAAATGTTACATTAAAAAATATGAGGGGGAAACAGATGTGGCTCAACCAACTGGGCTCCCGTCTACCATGTAGGAGGTCCAGGGTTTGATGCCCAGGGCCTCCCAGTGAGGGCAAGCTGGCCCACATGGAGTGCCAGGCCATGTGGCAATGAGGCCCTGCACAGGAGAGCCGCCCTGTGTGGGAATGCCGTCCCACACGGTAAAGCCGCCCCCCACAGGAGTGCCGGCCAATGCGGAGAACTGGCTCAGAAGATGACGCAATAAGAGATACAGAGGAAAGTAAGAAGTAGCAGCAAAACAGGGAACTGAGGTGGCGCAAGAGAGTAGTCGCCTCTCTCCCACTTTGGAAGGTCCCAGGATCAGTTCCTGGAGCCATCTAATGAGAATACAAGCAGACACAAAAGAACACACAGCAAATGGACAGAGAGCAGACAATGAGGGGAATGGAGGGATGGTAATAAATAAATCTTTAAAAAATGTATATTTATGAGGTTCCCTTATAGAAATAGATCTCTTTGTACTGCCATACCAATCACTATGAAAAAAAAAGTGATCATGGGGAGCTGATGAGGCTCAAGTGGTCGAATGCCTGCTTCTCACATGGGAGGTCTCAGGTTTAGTTCCCAGTGCCTCTTAAAAAAACACAGGTCATGGAGAATTGCAGAGATCTGTAGAGAAAGACTTGGAAACAGTTTTACGGAGTTCAGAAAGAATTTGTGAGGAACTACCTTTGATAATTTGTGACTAGGTAAATAAGGTCATGGGCCTGCCAGTAAATATGTCCTAAGGGGACGGTTGGCGAGAGCCAAAGGGCATCCCCGTAAATTCATGAGGAACCGGAGAACTTTAACCCAAGGAGGGTGAAATTGTTCGGTAAGTTTTCCAAGCTGTGTCTTGAATAGGCCTTGGTGCATCCCACTAGCCCTGATGATCGGGGGTGATAGAGTGGAGGTGGGGCAGGATGGGCAAAGTGGACGGAAGTTTTTAAGGGGGTTGCCCTGTAAAGTCGGTGCCACTGTCACTACAGATTTTGTTTGAAAACACAGCCTCCATGGTGTGAGGCACAAAATTTGTGAGAGCCGAGTCTAGGGTTATTTCAGAGGCTGCTGGAGACAAAGTCCCAGTGGCCAAGACTGGACTTAGCAGGAAGGAAGGCCTTGAGGTACTGCACCCAAGGGGCTGTACTAGCCTGCGGGGTGATACCGATCAGCATGTCTGGGTTAGTATCCCGCATGCATCCCCTCCTCTTTCATTCATAGAGAACTGGAAGGGGAGGGAGTAATTAGGAAGCCCCAGGGTAGGGGTTCTAACAGTGCTTGCTGCTGCAATTTGGGAAGGAAAAACTGGGAGCGTTGGGGGAGAAAATCCCAAGTTATATATGCTAATCCACCTGTCCCACAGCTCCCACAGTCTTTCTGCCACATCTTCTGCAAAAGGCCCTGAGCGTGGAATGGTGTGTGTGGGGAGGTGATTATAAATGGTACTACTGTGATATAAAGCCACAACTACAATATAAACAAGAGAAGCAATTGTAGGAGCTTATGGGCTCTAAGAGTTGCCACCTAGAAGGGTGGCTTTTATCTTAAAGATAAGGGAACGGAAAGTGAATGTGGCTCAAGCAATTGGGCTCCCACCTACCACATGGGAGGTCCTAGGTACCTCCTGGAGAAGGTGAGAAAGACAGCAAGTTGGTGCCACAGGCTGGCATGGCAAGCTGATGTAACAAGATGAAGCAACAAGGAGACACAAAGAGGAAACACAATGCAAGACACAACAAAGCAGGGAGCGGAGGTGGCTCAAGAGATTGGGTGCCTCTCTCCCACATGGGAGGTCCTAGGTTCGTTTCCTGGTGCCTCCTAAAGAGAATACAAGCACACAGCAAATGGACACAGTGGGCGCAAACAACGAGGGGGGAGGGGTGAATAAATAAAATAAACCTCTAAAAATATATATGTATATACGTAAGGGAATTCCAGGGGAGACCAGAGATGCCGATGCTGGCACATATCTGCACTTCTAACAGTCCGATTGACTGTGGGTTACAGCTACATTGGCAGGCAAGTCAAGTAGGAAGTTAGAAGAAGCTCTGTGAACCTGGAAAAGAAGCCTAAGGGCACAAGCAAAAATGCTGGGGGCGGGGCGGGAGCGGTTTCTCTTGTAAGTAAGACAACGGTGGAACTTTCTGCCATAGGCCCTAGGGATTTGCTTCAAGTACACAAGATCCAGGGGGCTCACGACACCACATGTTAACCCTACGAAGGAGCAGGTCAGACGCCAACTGAGTTTTACTACCTGGTGGCAGCTCCACTATGGCTGCTCTTTTTGTGTAGCCATAAAGCTGCTTCTTCACCACTTTTAGAGCAGGCTAACGTTAATGCTGGGTTCCAAATGTTAAACAGGTACTTAAACATTCTAGAGAGCTATTAGGTTAAACACAAAGAGCAAAGCATTTCAGGATTTAGAAATAACAATTAGAAATCAGAGCCCAGAGATAAATGTGACTGCTACAAGAGCTTACAATTTAAACCCTAATTTCTTAAATAAAGCTGTTTCTAGAGATTAACTGGAGCCTATAGTAGAAGTTTTGTTTTATTTCACTTGTACACCTTTACTAAGATTATGTTAATCAACAGCTATTTTACTTTAGCAGTACAGGGGGAAAAAAAACTATTTTCTTAATTATTTCATGAAAACTTAAGATTTTCAATGGAATCAATATTACCTTCCTTTTACCACCACCTTAATATGCGGATTGAAGTGGTATCTGAGAGGTTTCTTTGTTATAAAGCTACCTTTTTGTTATCAATATTAATTTAGATTTTTACTTAATGACTTCCTGGAGTTAACCATTTATGTAGAAAGACTTTAGTTTAGAAAATGCTTTTACAAACTTCCCATAATTACCATTAACTACATAAACTAGTTATTTCACCTTAAGATAAATTTTACCTTTAATAGATGAAAGTTACTTTCACAAGCCATCTACAAATTTTTATATTTGTTCAGGTCTTGTCCTTCTTATTCCTGCCCTTATGAAATCTAGTCATTTTATCTTAGGACAAAAACACATTTCCTTAAACAAGCTTATCAAATTTTAGTCAGCATTGACTATGAATTCACTTTCATAAACGTTTTACTTCTCTCTATATTTATTGTGCTTTGTGAAAACTAGCCATTTCACTTTAGGACAGATTTACATGTTTTTCCCTTTAATTTAATTTTATTAAACAAACATTTACAATTTTCATTATTTTAAAGTTCTAATAAATATGTTAATTTATTTCATTAGTATCTGTATAAACTTATGGACACTACACTTAAGTTGAATAAAATTGAAACAAAGTTTATGCAAGAAATGTTTTTTTTCTTCCATAGGAGACTAAAATCTTTTTTTTTCCATAATATTCTTAAAATTGTGAACAACTTCAAAAGCATACTGACTTACAGACTCTTAAATATACTATAATTGTTTAATTTTTTTCAATCATTTTCAATCATGGTTTAGAAAAACCTTCCTCTATCTTTTAAGGAAATTTTATTTACTGAAATTTGGCAATTGGATTAATTACTCTTATCCCAATGTTGTTAAAAAGCTTAAATTGGTGAATTACAGGACAAAATATGCAAACTAGGGTTTATTTTGTGAACGTTTCCTCTGGCCCCATCGGTCTTAATTTCCAGGCTTAGTAGATGGGGTTCTAAACTAAACTTCCATTTCACTATTTTATTGTACCTAGCCTCTTCTTCAAAGAGAAGGTGGAGGTGGGAGATTAAGGAGTCTAGGAAAAACTTTTTTCCCTTTTTTTTTTTTTTTAAGTTATTCAGTTTAAAAGTTACTAAACTTTAACAGCACCAATTGTATCAATGTGGTTATCCAGGTCTAATTAGAATTAACATACAAACAGAACAGAGAATGTTATTGTTGCTAAATTTTTGCAATTATTCAGTTTTTTCTAAATAATAGAGCAAAACTATGTAAATAAAACTATGACAACACATTTTGTACTGGCAGATTTTTGAAATACTTAAAACACCTTCATTAAAAACAGTAATGTACTATTTTTTTAACAAGCACATATAGGTATTACACTGTTTCCAAGAAAAACAGTATAATGTATACAATTTAACTTTATATGAATTTTGAAACTTGTGAAGGTATTTTGTCTTTATGGTTTTGTTAAATCCTTTGTAATTAGGTATATATACAAATTTAATTTACAAAAAGCTTGAAGTTTTTTTTCCTTAAATGAATTACCTTTATTTATGAGACATAAATAACAAGCATTCAAAATATTTATTTTATATTATACTTTATTTTTATAAGATTCTTAGATTGCAGTGTTAAAAAGCACCTCTACTTTTTTTTCAAATAGTTTGTTTATCTAAATTTTTGCATGACTTCTAGCAGCAGTTCTGTAAATTAATTGGCAAAAGTTTAAATACCCAGGCTTGTAGTTCTGAATGACAAGATTAAATTCCTTACCAGGCCCATTGACTCTTCATTAGAATTTGGAAAATGTTGTTATTAAGGGAGAGTCAAACTAAGTTAGAACCCAGAGGGAGAAGACAGAAGGATTTGTAAAGAGCACCAGAAGCTCAGCTTCTCCAATTTCTGGGACACTAGGTATATTAATTTACCTCTAAGCAATCTGAATAGAGTGCTCTTAAGAATTTGTTTAAATTAATATTACCAGGGGGCTTTTAATGTTGGAATTTTTATTTTTTGTTTATTTCTCTCCCCTTCCCCGTCCCCCCCTCCCCCAGTTGTCTGCTCTCTGTGTCCATTCACTATGTGTTCATCTGTGTCCACTTCTATCCTTATCAGTGGCACCGGGAATCTGTGTCTCTTTTTTGTTGCGTCATCTTGCTGCGTTAGCTCTCTGTGTGTGTGTGGTGCCATTCTTGGGCAGGCTGCACTTTTTTGCTCTGGGTGGCTCTCCTTATGGGGCATGCTCATTGCATGTGGGGCTCCGCTACACGAGGGACACCCCTGCGTGGCATGACACTCCTTGCGTCCATCAGCACTGTGCGTAGGCCAGCTCATTACACAGGTCTAAAGGCCCTGGGTTTCAACCTTGGACCTCACATTTGGTAGGCAGATGCCCTATCTGTTGGGCCAAATCCACTTCCCTAATGTTGGTGTTTTGATTTTGGAGTTTGATGCTGAAGCTGGAGCCACAGGGAGAGAGATAGAACCATTCAGCTTATAGTCAACAGCTGACCTTGGGGAGAGAGGTGAAGCCTAGAGAGCCTCGTAGTCTACAGCTGACTTTATGGAGAAAACAAAGGAGCTGAGTCCAGAGGAACCCAGGAAGCCTGAACCCTCGCAGACATCGGCAGATATCTTGTTCCAAAACGTGAAAATAGACTTTGGTGAGGGAAGGAACTTATGCTTTATGGCCTAGTATCTGTAAGCTCCTACCGCAAGTAAATACCCTTTAAAAAAACCAACCAATTTCTGGTATTTTGCATCAGCACCCCTTTGGCTGACTAATACAGAATTTGGTACTGAGGAGTGGGGAAGTACTTTTGCAATTACCAAAATGCTGAACAGTTTTATGAATAGATAAGGGACATTTTTTGGAGAAATTGTGAGGTGCTTGATGGAAAAGGCCTTGATCGCTTTGAGGAGACTGTTGATAACAACATGGATGCTAAAGAGACTTTTTATGATGCCTTAGAAGTAAATGATGAAACTATTATTGGAAACTGAAGGAAAGGCAATCGGTGTTTTAAAGTTGCAGAGAACTTAGCAAAATTAACTCTTGGTGTTTTATGGAAGGCAGAATTAGAAAGTGGTGAGCCTGGGCATTTAGCTGAAGAAATTTCCAAAGTAAACCCAGAGAATGTGGCTTGGCTTCTGCTTGCAGCTTATAGCAAAATGCTAGATGAGAGAGATATGCTGAGGACTGAACCATCAGGCATAAAAAAAAAAAAAAAAAAGAAAGTGATTCTGGAAATTCCAAGTCTCTGGAAATCAAACTCCCAGATGAAAGTGCCCCATTGGAGGACTTAACTAAACTTTGAGCTTGTAAATCAGGACTGAAAATGCAGTTATGTCAGAAAGACTTGTGGAACGTCTTACTGTCTGATGACTTGGATCCCTGCTTCCTGCATGCTAAACCAACAGACTTTTTGAGAGAGCTATATGAACAAAACCACTGTCAGCCTGGAATAAAAAGGATATGGAGGGAAGTGGATTTGACTCAATGGATAGAGCATCCACCTACCACATGGGAGGTCCAAGGTTCAAACCCAGGGCCTCCTGACATGTGTGCTGAAGCTGGCCCATGCACAATCCTGATGTTTGCAAGGAGTGCCGTGCCATACAGAGGTGTTCCCTGTGTAGGGGAGCCCCACATGCAAGGAGTGTGTCCCATAAGGAGAGCCACCCCACACAGCAAAAGTGCAGCCTGCCCAGGAGTGGGGCTGCACACATGGAGAGCTGACACGGCAAGATGCCACAACAAAAAGAGCCACAGATTCCCCATGCTGATGACAAGAATACAAGAAGACACAGAAGAACACACAGCAAATGGACACAGAGAGCAGACAACTGGGGTGGGAGGGGAGAGAAATAAATAAAAAATAAATCTTAAAAAAAAAAGGACATGGAAAGGAGAGACTGAAGGAGAAACAGCTTTAAGAGGAAAACTATGGAATCTGAGATCTGGAATTAAGACATCACCTTGGACCAAGAGAGTAATCCTACCCTTGTGTACAGAGAGGGGAGTTTGCCCCAGCAATGGAAGAGGGTGGATGTTCCTTCCCGATGTTCTGGGAGAGTTTTGCTGCCCCAGGGTACAAAGAGGGTGGAGCATATTCTCCAAGGATTAGGGCAGTTAAGGTCAGCAGCCACAGGTCTGAAAGAAGTGGGCCTATCCCCCAAGGTTAGGGAAGGCCAGGTGGTCAACTCATTGCTCTGAGAGGGTTGAGCCTGTATGCCAAAGGTTACGGGGAATGTTGTCTTCATGTCACTGTATGAGGGAGGTTAAGACTCCAACCCAAAGATTGGATAAGGTGTGGCAATCACCCCAACACTCTTGGAGGGAGAGGTCTGGAGCTTGTTCAACACCCAGATGCTTGATGAGGGTGGAACCAAGAAAATGGCCATTGGGCAAGCCTATGGAAAGTGTGAGTTCCCATAAGGCCCCAACGAGAAAAAACCATCTTCTTAAGAATGACTCTCAGACTTTGAAATTGAACAGAGGATCCCCTGCAGGTCTACTGAACTGTAGAGAAACGTGACTCATGTCTCCCTCCCAATTTCTCCTTATTGTAATGAAAATGTTTATCCTTTGTCTGTCCATTTGTGTATAGGAAGCAGATTAACTGTTTTGTGCAAGTCTCAGAGGTCTATAGCAGATGGGGCTTTGCCCCAAGACGAACTGTCTTTCTTTAAATTGATCGTGGTATGATTTAGTACTTACATTGTAACTATTTAAGGTCTTTTTTGAATATTGTACTGTTTTTTTGGAATTCAGAGGGTGGAGTGTAGCAGTTTGATATTATTGATGAATTCCAAAACGTAATATTGGATTATGTTTGTAAACTTATCTTTTCCTCTGGGCAGATTAGTTTATATTAGACTCATAGATTTACTTGATTAAGTAAACATATAAACCTCTTGTGCCAGTAGGGCATCGAATCCCCACCCTTTAGTGGGTGGGGATTCACAGATAAAAGGCATGGTAAAGGACAGAGTTGGGAGCTTTTGATGTTGGAGGTTGATGATGAAGCTGGAGCCCCAGGGAGAGAGACAGAGCTGTTCACTTGATAATCTACAGCTGACCTCATGGAGAAAACAGAGGCGCTGAGCCCAGAGGAACCCAGGAAGCCTGAACTCTCGCAGACGTTGGCAGCCATCTTGCTCCAACACGTGAAAATAGACTTTGATGGCGGCGGACTTGGCCCAGTGGTTAGGGCGTCTGTCTACCACATGGGAGGTCCGCGGTTCAAACCCCGGGCCTCCTTGACCCGTGTGGAGCTGGCCCATGCGCAGTGCTGATGCGTGCAAGGAGTGCCCTGCCACACAGGGGTGTCCCCCACGTAGGGGAGCCCCATGCGCAAGGAGTGCACCCCATAAGGAGAGCTGCCCAGCGCGAAAGAAAGTGCAGCCTGCCCAGGAATGGCACCGCACACATGGAGAGCTGACACAACAAGATGACGCAACGAAAAGAAACACAGATTCCCGTGCTGCTGACGACAACAGAAGTGAACAAAGAAGACGCAGCAAATAGACACAGGGAACAGACAAGGGTGGGGGGAGAGAAATAAATAAAATAAATCTTAAAAAAAAGAATCTAATTCTAAATGTATACAAAAAAAAAGAAAGAAAATAGACTTTGATGAGGGAAGTAACTTATACTTTAAGGCCTGGTATTTGTAAGCTCCTACCCCAAATAAATACCCTTTATAAAAAAAAATTTTTTTAATTAGTATTACCATCTGGAGGTAGGAAAATAAACATTATACATACAGACAAGCACAAATCAGAGAAACAAAGAACTACAGAAATATAAAACTTTCCTTTTCTGTTCCAAGGAAATAATGGTACATGTTGCCATTTATGTGTGTAAAAGAATATTTCCTGCATTTTTTTGTGTTTATATTTGCACATAAAAGTGGGGTAAACTAAATGTCCATTAATAAGGAAGTGATTAAATATATTATGGTACTCCTATAAAATGGAATACTATATGGTCATTAAAATGGATAATAGCAGCATTAACCTTTATTGCATTCCAGCATCAAAACTCTGGATTAAATGCATTATCTTATTCAGTCCTTCCAACAAGGATTTGTGACTGGTATAATTAGAGTTCTCATTTTAAAGATAATAGGGACAAGACTTAGAGAGGGTAAGTAACCACCAAACCCACTGCCATCTCATTCCAAAGCTGAAAGATTTGTACATACTAATGCAGAGAAGATATTAGTGAAACAATGATATGAAGAAAAGTTAAAGAATAGTATATATAGTGTGATAGCATTTATGTAAACAAATTTAGAGTCTGATGGGGAAAGACATGTTATTAATAACATGCTTATCTCTAGATAGATGAATGGGATTATGGGTGTTTACCTTATTTTTACTTATCTGTAGTTTCTTTTTTTTTTTTCTTTTGGTAAGGAACACATATGGCACTTATAAAAAATTAAAGAAAATAGGAGAAAACCAATATTGTTGAAATCTAGAGCAATAGATATTATTCTTGCAAATGTAGGTATTTAAAATTCAGTGTTTTGAGATTTCCAATGGTTTTGCCTGAAGAACGCACATTCATATTGGTAGATGCTGTGTAAGTTAGAATATAGAAAGACAGCTGGCCTATTTTAATGATCAAAAATCAGAATACCAATCTGAGAGATAAAAATGATCTCTATGTTCTAGTTACTTACAAGCTAAGGTACTGTTTTAAAGTACTTTGGAATAACAATTTTTGAGCAGGCTAACATGAATTGTGGGTTTCTTGACATATAGGATGGACAAACCAAGTTACCTTAAACCTATTTTCTCCATTATTCCAAACTATTCTCAGATGTCAAGACCATGTGCTGATATAAATCCCTATTCCACTAGGTTGAGACTGTCAGATCAATACAACGGAATCTTCAGTAGTCACTTCAAGAGTTTGTAGTTCCCAAGGCTAAATCACCACTATCCACCCACTCTCGATGAAACCAAGATCTTACCAAACACCCCTGCCAATATTTCTTTCCTCTCATTATTTTCTTTCTTTCCTTTTTTTAAAATTGAAGTCAGATTAAAATGGGTATCAGGAGAAAAACTTTGAAGGCAGTGTAGCAAGATAATGTAGTACTACACTTTCAATTGGCAGGTATGTTAAATGGGACCCAAAGTAGTTGAATGACTCCCACATTCTAAAGCAGCTGGTTTCAAAGTTAGAACTGCAACTCTAACTGAGTTCTGTGATTGGACAACACTGGAAGAAATATTCAGCTTGAAGGGATACATGCATATCAATAATACAATATTTTGCCTCTGGGGATAATAGTGGGTGGAGGTGAGGGTGGGGTGAAGAGACAAGGATGCAAGCTGATTGTAGATATGGAAGCTATAGCACAGCTGTCAGAGCCACTTTCTTTTACCTTAACCATATTTTCCTGAGACTCATAAGCCAACAATTCTACTGCTGTAGTCCTCAAAATGCCATATCCCAAGGAAAGTTCATATCCATTAGTGAAAAGGCAAGGATGCGAAAAGAAAGAGCACTGGAAATTTTCTTTCTTCTTATCATCCACGAATTGCCTCAAAAGTTGTCTGAGATTAGACTGAAGCACCTCTGAGTATGATTTGCGGAAAAATCCTCCCACCTTAAAATATATCCTCCAGTGACTTACAAAAGTACCTAATATGTCCATTTTAAAGAAAGTCATTACTTTGGTACAGAGAACTATTTGTTTATTCAATATTCAAGGATACTTGTGAAGTGGCAAATGAATAATAAACCATCTCTATACTAAAAGCACTTACAATCTAGATGAGAATCAGAGAAGAAATGCGACAATTTAAATAAAAAGTGGTAAACATTAAGACAGGGTTAGGATATTTGCCAAGTTCTCAGGAGAACTGAAGGGCAAGTGGCAGGCAAAGAAGAAAAGCGGAAAGGGAAGGTAAAACATTCCAAGCAACAGGTACAGATACAGTAAAACACAGAGCTCGTGGGGAAGAATGATAAGAGATGAGGCTACGCAGTAAAAATGGGCAGAGCATGAAAAGACTTTATTATCCTGAGGAAGAGGAGAGCTGACTGGAAGTGAGATGGAAAGGAAGGTGATATATAAATGTATTATATTTTCATATCATAACAGAAAAAAATGCATTGGAAACAGTCACTAACATATATGAGTAATTTATTCCAGAAAAAAAATTGGGTGGGTGCATTAGTCAGTCAAAATGGGTGCTGATGCAAAGTACCAAAACTACTGGCTTTTATAAAGGGTATTTATTTGGGGTAGACATTTACAGTCACAAGGCCCTAAAGAGTCCAACTCAAGGTACCTTAAGTGGTACTTTCTCACCCAAAGTCATCTGACATGTGTTGAAAAGATGGCAGCAGTGTCTGCGAGGTGAGGACTCCACCCTGCATGCCCTAATGACGTGGTCAAATCAAAACCCTAATCTCAACATAATTTCATCAAAGACATCTTAGTTGAATCTAATACAATCAAAGGGTATCACGCCCAGAGCAACAGACCAGTTTACAGACATAATCAAATATCTTTTTGGAATTCATAAATAATATCAAACTGCTACAGAGGGCATTGAGGAATTAATCTCAGAATTTACATCCCTGTTCTAAAACTGTGGATCAGATTATACCTGTAAAACTATGGGGTGGGGATCCCAGTATAGCAGTGATTTAGGGAAAGGTATGCTCCAAGAAAACTGAAGCAGTCTTAAAAGTCCTCAAGAAAAGGAAGAAAGACTTTCGGGAGGGGGAGGGGGTGTTACTTGAAATCGACATAGGCTAGTGACATTCATTCATTCATGAATCATTAACCAAGCCCTGTTCTAGGTGTTTTGATGGATGCAGCATAAATAAATAGGTAGGAATGACCTGTCCTCAAGAGCCTTGCGGTCTAGTTCTCTGGTGGGAAAAGAGAAGACAGTGATCTGACTAAAATAAAAGCTTTGCAAGGGTGGTTCAAAGCAAGGGTCATATATGTTTGTGTGTGTGCTTTGGAATAGGGGCTAGGTAGAAAGGAAACTGCAAGGCCAGGAGCAACTGAAGGGTTCTTGGGAGATAGGTAGAGACCAATGAGAACTCTGTGGGCAAACTTGACCCATTTCAGTGCTTGTCCTGCAGTTCCAGTCAGACACACACATACATTTAGTGCCTACTGACGGCTGCGTATATCTTAGTCGTATACATAGATTACCCTTAGATAAAAGAGTTGCTATAGGTTATGTAATTACAGTGTGTTTGTAGTTTAACTAGAGCTGCATTTCAAAGACCTTATTGCTAAAGAAACAACGAAAATATAATCCCCCGTTTTGATATGAGCAGAGAGACCTGAAAAAAGATGCTTTGGGTTCATGCGTCAGTTAGTCAAAGAACACAAAGTAGATGCATCTTGGACCTTGAGTTAAAGTTTTTTTTTTAAATGTTTGTTTTCTACTTAGAAAATCATAGTCTATTTATTATATTTAATTTATAAAGTACAAAAAAAAGAAAGAAAAAATCATTCATAATTGACCGTAGCTAACATTTAAATGTAGTTCCTTCTAATTGTATATGGTTTAGACAGTTCCTTGACTACTACTCATTAAAACTGAATTTGTTATTTATTGGTAGATAATATTGGTCAGGTTCCCCTTCTGACCACAAAACATGAACGGGGACTGTGTTAATTGACCCAACTTTCTGGCTTGCTAAAGTGTTTACGTTCAGGGAAATACAGATTTCAAATTTTGAGCTGAAAGGAACCTCAGCAATTAAGTTTATTGCCTGAGAACAATGGTTCTCAAAGTGTGGTCCTCAGATTAGTAGTTTGGCTTTCCCTGTGAACTGGTTAGAAAAGCAAAATCATGGGCCCAACCCTGACCTGCTACATAAGTATCTCAGGAATGGGGCCCAGGAAAGAACAGCCTAACATCCAGGTGTTTCTCACACACGTTCACATTTGAGAATTAATGCCAGAGAGCACATAGTTAGCTAGTAATAGTCCCTAATCCACAGCAAGACTAGGAATAACACATTCCACAGTGTCTTGCACAGAGTAGGTATTCAATAAATTCTTACTGATTGAAAGAACTATCTCCTATATTCTCACAAATTTCTCACCTTTTCCCATACCCTTTTAAACAGCTACTACATGAACTTGTTTTTTGATTTCTCCAGAATTCCCTTTCATATCTAATTTTTAAAAAACTACTAAGCGGCATAGAATTTTCCTCTTAACTTTCCTTAACCTTGGGCCTTGCTATTCAAAGTGTGGGCAGCAGACCGTCAGCATGGGCTTCACTTGGAAGCGTGTTAGAAATGCCACATCTAAGGTTGCACCCCAGACCTACTGAATGGAAACCTGTGTTTAACACGTTCCCCAGGTGATGCATTTACACATTCATGTTTGAGAAACTCTGTTCTAGGAAGCCAGTTGCTGGGCTTAATTCTGCTCAGGAGATTTACATAATAAGTAAATTTTTAAAAAAATTTATTGAAGTTTATCACTCATATATAAACATACATGAAAAATAAGTGTATAGTAATAGTTGTGAGCCTACAAAACAAACATATATAACATCATACAGGACTCTCGTACCTCTCCCTACCACAAATACCCTGCATTATTGTTAAACAATTTAACTAATGATTAAAGAGCATTGTCAAAACATTACTACTAACCAAAGTATTTTTCCCCCAACCCACCCTATTATTACTTTTATCTTTCTTTCATTTATACATGAACAACCATAAACAATAAGTGTATAGTAAAAGTTGTGAACTTACAAAGCAAATATGGATAACATCATACATACATCAGGGGTCCCATATATCAACGCTTCACCAACACCTTGCATTGTCATGAGAAATTTGTTACAAATTATGAAAGAATATATTTTAAATCTTACTGCTAATTATAGTCCTTATCTTACATTTCATGTATTTTCCGCCAACTCACCATATTACTATTTTTTAAATATATTTTTTATGACAGAAGTTGTATTCTTATGAAACAATCATGCACATGTGCAGAATTCCCAAACAACACTGCTCTATCAACATACAACACTGTGGTGGAGCATTTGTTATAGATAAGATACCATCTGATTGGTACCACATCCATAGTGTACATTCGGCACACATTTTCCATACTGCCCCATTATCAACACAGTACAACTTAGGCATAGATGCAAGAATATTATACTACTGCTAACCACATTCCATAGGTCACTCCCATTGTATTTTTCCCATGCTTCTCCGCATTCCTACCGCCCTGCAATAGTGATGTGCACTTGCTCTAGCTCACAAAGGACACTCTTGGATCTGTACCATCAACCACAATTCTCATCCACCTCTTGGTTTACTGTGCTTTTCAGTTCCTAGATTATTTTCTAGTATTCTGTCATTTGGCATTTACATACCTAGACTACTATTTTCAGCCATACCCCCATTCATAAACTAGCTGTTATTCACTACATGTTACCATACACTCTATACATTTCCACACTTTTACAGTAAAGCTAATTAAAACTTCTACATACATTAAACATCAGTAGTCCATCTCACCTCCTCTTTTCTCCTTTAAGAATCCACAACATACCACCAGGGCTTGAAGATATTTTCCTACAATTTCTTCTAGAAACTTTATGGTTCTTGCTTTTATTTTTAGTTTTTTTATTCATTTTCAGTTAATTTTTGGATAAGGTGTGAGATAGGAGTCTCTTTCCTTCTTTTGGCTATGAATATCCAGTTCTTTCAGCACCATTTGTTGAATATACTGTTCTGGCTGAGCAGTGTGGGTTTGACAGGCTAGTCAAAAATCACTTGACCATGCATGTGAGGGTCTGCTTCTGAACCATCCATTTGGTGTCATTGGTCTATGTGTCTGACTCCATGCCAGTACCACACTACTTTTACCACTATAGCTAGGCAATATGATCCAAAGTCTGCAGAAGAGAGTTTGCTTTTCCTTTTCAAGATGTTTCTGGCTATTCAGGAACCCCCATGCCCTTAAATTAACTCAACAGTCATGTTCCTGATTTTCTTAAAAAAATGCTGGTGGACTTTTCATCAGAATTGCACTGAATCCACATATTAACCTGAGTAGTAATTGACATTTCAGTGACACCCAGTCCTCTAGTCCATGAGCACATAACGTGCCCCCAGCTATCCAGACCTTTTTTGATTTCTTCTAACATTGAGTTGCTATCCTCCAAATACAAGTGCTCTACATCATTGGTTAAGTTTATTCCTATTTGAATTTAATCTGTCATATTTTGTTTTCACCACTCTTTTAACACCTTTAGCTACTTTTATTGATACAATCTTCATTTCTAGACTCTCTTCCAGGCCTCCCTCTCCTATCTTTTCTTTTCATGCTCAAGCACACCCTTTAATATTTCCTGAAAAGCTGATCTCTTGGTTAGAAATTCTCTCAGTTTCTATTTACTTGTGAATATTCTAAACTTGCCCTCATTTCTGAAAGACAATCTTGCCGGATTAAGATTCTTGGCTGGAAGTTTTTCTCTTGTAGTATCTTAAATATAGTATTCCACTGTCTTCTTGTCTCCAAGATTTCTGGTGAGAAATCAGCACTTAATCTTATTGAGTATCCCTTATATGCTATGTGTTACTTTTGCTGCTCTCAGCATTCTCTCCCTGTCTTTGGCATTTGGCATCTGATTAATGTGTTTCAGAGTTGGTCTATTTGAATTTTTTTGAATGGGAGTATGTTGTGCTTCTTGGACATGGATATCTATGTCCTTCAATTGAGTTGGGAAATTTTCTACCATTATTTTTTCAAATATTCCTTCTGCTCATTTTCCCTTCTCTTCTACTTCTGGGACACCCATGACACAAGCTTGCACGCCTTTTGCTGTCATTTAGTTCCCTGAGACCTTGTTCAATTTTTTTCATTCTTTTCTTCATCTGTTCTTTTGTATGTTCACTTTCAGAGTCCATTTCTTCAAGCTCACCAATCCTTTCTTCTGCCTCCTCAAATCTGCTATTATGATGCCAATGTTTTTTTAATTTCATTTATTGCACCTTTCATTCCCATAAGATCTGCTATTTTCCTATGTATGCTTTCGAATTCTTTGTGCTCATCCAGTGTCTTCTTTTTTTTTTTTAAGATTTATTTTTTATTTATTTCTCTCCCCTTTCTCTCCCTCCTCCCCCCCCCCCCCCAGTTGTCTGCTTTCTGTGTCCATTCACTGTGTGTTCTTCTGTGACTGCTTCTATCCTTATCAACGGCACCGGGAATCTGTGTTTCTTTTTGTTGCATCATCTTGTTGTGTCCGCTCTCTGTGTGTGTGGCACCATCTTGGGCAGGCTGCACTTTCTTTCGCGCTGGATGACTCTCCTTACAGGGTGCACTCCTTGAACATGGGGCTCCCCTATGTGGGGGACACACCTGCATGGCATGGCACTCCTTGCACGCATCAGCACTGTGCATTGGCCACCTCCACACGGGTCAAGGAGGCCCAGGGTTTGAACTGCGGACCTCCCATGTGGTAGGCAGAAGTGGGCCAAGTCCACTTCCCTCCAGTGTCTTCTTTTTTTTTTTTAGATTTATTTATTTATTATTTAATTTCCCCCCCTCCCCTGGTTGTCTGTTCTTGGTGTCTATTTGCTGCGTCTTGTTTCTTTGTCTGCTTTTGTTTCTTTGTCCGCTTCTGTTGTCGTCAGCGGCACAGGAAGTGTGGGCGGCGCCATTCCTGGGCAGGCTGCACTTTCTTTTCACGCTGGGCAGCTTTCCTCACGGGCACACTCCTTGCGCGTGGGGGCTCCCCCACGCGGGGGACACCCTTGCGTGGCACGGCACTCCTTGTGCGCATCAGCGCTGCGCATGGCCAGCTCCACACAGGTCAAGGAGGCCCGGGGTATGAACCGCGGACCTCCCATATGGTAGACGGACGCCCTAACCACTGGGCCAAAGTCCGTTTCCCTCCAGTGTCTTCTTAATATCCATAATCTTTTTAGCCATCTCACTGAATTTATTAAGGAGGTTTGTTTGAATATCTAGGATTAGTTGTCTCAATTCCTTTATGTCATCTGGAGGCTTATCTTTTTCCTTTAACTGGGCCATATCATCCTGTTTCTTAGTGTGGATTGTAATTTTTTTTTGGTGTCTTGGCATCTGGCTTACTAGAATATTTATTCTGGGTACAGTTTTTCTCTTTAGTTTAGGGCTTCCTGCCCTTTCTCCCTTGCTGGTTGTACAGTAGGAGCCAAGGATATAGTTGGTGCTATAAGCTGTGGAGGCTCAAGCTGCTTTCATTGCCCTGGCGACCAATGAAGCTTCTCCCAACTTTCTCCTTTGCCAGATGTAGGGACAGAGTCACAGCTGTGTGAATAATCCAAGTCATGCAGGGCTAGACTGTCATTGCCCAGAGAGACTGATGAAGCTTCATGCCCCTTTCTCCCCTGCCTTGGGCAGGGATGGAGCTGCAGGTGTGGGCAGCAATCTAGGCAGTGCAGGTCCAAGGTGACTGCAGTTGCCCTGGTAGACTTCTGATTATTCAGTCTGTGCCAGCCAAATGTACCTGCAGTTAGCTGGATAGGCTGGAGCAGGGCCCACCAGCCTCCTCCTTGCCAGAGGTGGGGCTAAAGCCTAGGCTTGGGCTGCAGGCCGATCTGGGTGAAGGAAACTGGTTCCTACTGTCACTGTAATTTTCGGTCAGCCTGGCTTACCCTCATGCTGGGGGTGGAGTCAAAATGGTGGCCACCCGCCTTTTTCTGACCTGACCAGATTCAAACTTTAGCTGTTCTTAGCATTATACTTCAGCCAGCTGATTTTACTAATCAGTTGCTGAAATCAGTGGTCAACCTTCTCTTCCTCCCCTGTTTCTGGGAAATGGAGCTTCAAATCCTAGCCACAGAATAGCTCCTGGGGTGGCCTGCACTGCCAAAGTAGGATGATCACCAGCCTCCACAGCTTGGCAGGTAATTCCCCAGAGAAGCTGGCGCAGGTCACTGCAGCTTCCTCCCTGCCAGGGATAGCGCTGGGGCTTAAGCTAGTGCTGCAATCTGACCTTGATGGAAAGAAGCTGGTCCCCATCAGCACTGTGATTTTCAGTCCACACTGCTTCCCCTCGTGCCAGGTGCAGAGTTAAGATGGAGGCTACCAGCCTCTCTCTGACTTGGACAGGTTCAAACTTTAGCTGTTCTCAGGATTATACTTTAGCCCACTGAATTTACTCACCGTCTCTTCCTCCCCTCTTTTTGGGAAGTAGAGCTTTCAATTCCAGCTGTGGAACAGCTCCCAAGGTGGCTTGTGCTTCCAGGGGAGGATGGGCACTGGCCTCCATGGTGTGGAGCGCTCTACTTATGAATCTTCTCTGCAGATGGGCAGTCTCCTCCTTCCATTCCTTCAGGGATATTGCAGGATGCTTTTCTGGCCTTCTGGAACCCCCAAACAGGTGCTTCAGCTAGCTCCAGATAGCTCTGGGTGTTTACTAACTGCCCTGTAGCAGGAGCTGACTCTAGGCGCTCCTTACTCCGCTGCCATCTTGCTTGTTGTCTAACAAGTAAATTTCGGTGTTTACACACTGTGATATCCATTCACTCATTCATTCAACAAGTATTTCTTGAACACCTACTCTGTGCAAAGATGGGTGGTAAGGAAATACAAAGATGAAGACATGATCTCAGGCTCCTGGAGAATGTATAGCCAATAGGGGATATGGAGAGTGTATACCAATAGCCACAATACCAAAACAGATCTGGTAAGAGTCTTTTGAGTGGTTTAATGCATTGGTCACATTCAGAGAGGGAAGAGAACACTCCTTACTAAGGTGATGACCATAAGCATTCTTACAAATAGAAGAGGATAAATAAGCCACTATAAGCAAATTATGATTATAGCATGAATTTAAGAAGTTTACAGTCCTAGCAATGACATGAAAAAAAGTCCCCTTCTAAAGACACAGGAGAACATAGTGGAAATAGCATCCTCTTTTAAAATAGAGATACCTGAGCTCAAATCCAGTTAGGTAACTTAGACTCTCTGAAGCTAATTTACTCCTCTACCAAATACCTGTTTGAGGGCTGCTCTGAGGATTAGGGAAGAGTATAGATAAGCTCCTGAAACAGTACCTGGCACCCAGTAGGCAACAAGTGGTAGTATTGTTGCTGTTCTCATTCCAGAGATTCCTTATGACCTGTACCCTGTCTCCCTGATCCCATGACCATGCAGGAGCTAACTGAATGTGGCCACACCGAGGAGTGACTGGATCTGGTCTAACAGGGTTCCAGTCACAAGTTCCTAGTCAATTTTCTGACTTGCAGCACTTTTTTCATAGTTCAGTCTCAAGTGGTACAAAAAACCTGAAAATTACATGCATTTCTGTATCACTTATTGTTCTGCACAACAAAAAGGATATCATTAAGGTATGGTCTTGTCCACAGAACAGTACAGATATGATTGTTCTAAATTATTTTGAATCTAGACTGAGTTTTAATCTGAATAACTGGTACTGTGTAGATGTGACCTCCATTCCACTCTTTTTATTTATATGAGGCTTTGAACTTGAGTTCATCTTCTGTCTGACAATGTCAGAAGACTTTAGACTCTGGAACTTAGAATTTGGAATGAATCTCATTTATCCTCCTTCCTCTCCACACTCCTCTCCTCCTCTCTTCTCATTATTTTCTATCCCCCTCCTCTCCCTCTTCTTCTTCTTCTTCTCTTCCTCCTCCTCTTCCCCCTTTTCTTCTTCTTTCTCTTCCCACTCCCTTCTCTCAAGCTATAGAATTTTTCATCCATTTTCCTTAGGAACTGGGCCTAGCCCTGGCCTTGTGCTGCTAAGTAAATGACTAGATGAACTTGACATGTTATGTAAATGACTGAATGTATTTACATCTTATGTAAATACTCAAAATTGTGGTTGTCAAGAAAAAGCCCACTTAAAAGCCGAGGGTCTCGAGATGCCCTGGCTGAGCCTTCACCTACCCTCTTACCTGCTCAGCAGGGAGTCAGCCCGCCCTCCCAGTGCAGATCCCTGGTCCCAATTCTGGAAGGAGTAGAGTAACCCTCATACATACTGGGAGCATGTATGTCTGGCTCAATCTGTCTAGTGGTGGCCTGAGGGACTCACTGAACTAGTATGTGCCTTGCTATGAGAAGGTGGCTTACAGAGTTCCCCTATAGAATGCTGTGAGAGAGTCAAGTGGCACTGTCTGGGACAAAGGATTGCTGCCTGGGGAAGAGGGGGCATTCAGAACTAAATGGGGGAATTCCAAAGGCCACATGTGCATACTCCAGATAAGAAACATGTGCAGAAAGGATCAGGGAGGCCCCTATGCTTGTCTTGGAGCTATTCTCCAAAAGTCGTTGTACATGTAACCCTTGAATGAGAGAATTTAAACAAGTCAATCTGCAAACACTGGGAACGGTGTTTTCCTTTTCTTCTTTGTGTGTGTATGTGTGTATGTATGTGTCTTTTTATTTTGTAGTTTGTTTGTTTTTTGGTTTTTGGGTTTTTTTGTTTTTTGTTTTTTAGCTCCTAGCATTCAGGGGAAGCTCTGTCATAACATTAGCTGGATACAAGCTTAAGCAACAGCTGCTTCAGAATCTGAAGTCCAGAGATAATACTTTAAAATGTCAAAACATAAAAAGAAACAGGAAGCAATGGACCAGGCAAAAGAGACTAAAGCTTTAGAAACCATCAATAAGAAATATCAGTCCAGGGACATTCCAGACAAAGACTTTTAAAATATGATCCTAAGGGAAGCAGATGCAGCTCAAATGTTTGAGTGCCTGCTTCCCATGTACAAGATCCTGGGTTCAATCCCCAGTACTATTTTATGGAAACCATAAAATATGATCCTAAATATAGTCAAAGAGCTGAAGGAAAACATGAACAAAGAAGTAAAGGAAATCAGGAAAATGATACATGAATGGAAAATATGAAAAGGAACCCAACAAGCTGAAGACCACAGCAACAGAAATTTAAAATTTCCTAGAGGAAAGCAGATGTGGCTCAACTGATAGAGCATCCGCCTACCATATAGGAAGTCAAGAGTTCAAACCCAGGGCCTCCTGGCCCACGTGGACAGCTGGTCCACACGTAGTGCTGCTGCATGCAAGGAATGCTGTGCCACGCAAGGGTGCCCCTCACATAGGGGAATCCCATGCACAAGGAGCTTTATTTCGGCCACAGTCGATTTGCTTTCTGCTCTACAGGATCAAATGCAGGCCAGCATTTCTGAGCACTGGAGAGAGATGCCCCAGGATTATTCTGAATTTCCCAAGTCCTGGCAGATTCATGCAAGAGCATCATGCACGTGGTGGGAGAGCCACAAGGCGCATGGTGGAGCCTGGCCCCCAGCACAGGGATGCTCTGGCCGGAGCTGGTACCTCCACACCCGGCCCCCGACCTGTGGAATCAGGCAGGCCCTGACCAGGCGATGGCGCTCAGGCGTTGTCAAGCACACCATTATCAAGGCTCAGCAAAGATCAAATAAATAAGGCGTGAAGGCATGCAATCACTTAGCTTACACAGCAGCACACCCAAACACAAAAGGAAATGAGGTTAGCGGGGTGCAGAGAGTTGACACAGCAAGATGACACAACAAAAAGAAACACAGATTACCATGCTACTGACAACAACAGAAGCGGACAAAAAGAAGAACACGCAGCAAATGGACACAGAGAACAGACAACTGGGATGGGGGAGGGGAGAAAAATAAATAAAATAAATATTTTTTTAAAAAAGAAGGAGAAGAAAGAGAGAAAGACACAGAGAGAATATTCAAAGAATCGTGGCTGAAAACTTCCCAAATTTAATGAAAGACATGAATATAAACATCCAAGATGCTCAATGAACTCCAAATAGGATAAACCCAGATAGACCCACACAGTGCCATGTCATAATCAAGCTGTCAAATGCCAAAGAAAAGGAAGAATTTTAAAAGATTCAAGAGAGAAGCAACATGTCATATGCAAAGTTAAACATCAATTTCTCATTGGAAACCATGCAGGAAAAAAGGCAGTGGGAAGACATATTTAAAGTGCTGGAAAAAAAAAATAGCCAACCAAGAATTCTGTATCTGACAAAATTGTCATTCAAAAATGAGGGCAGGATTAAGACATTCCCAGCTAAACAAAAGCTGAGGGACCCTGTCACCACTAGACCAGCCCTACAAGAAATGCTAAAGGAAGTTTTGCAGATTGAAAGGAAAAGGACACTAGACAACTGAGTGAAACCACATGAAGAGATAAAAATGTCTGCTAAAGATAATGACGTGGGTAAATATAAATGCCAGTATTATTTTAATTTTGATTTGTAACTCTACCTTTTACTTCTCACAGAATCTAAAAGACAAATGCATAAAATGTGATGGCATATCAATGGTTTTAGACTCATTATATGTAATTTATGATAAGAACTACATAAAGGTGGGGATGGAGGGGTATAGGAACATAGTTTATGTATGCTAATGAAGTTAAGTTGGTATCAAACCAAACAAGATTATTATAGAATTAGGATATTAAATTTAAACACTATGGTAACCACAAAGAAAATATCAGAGAATATGCAAACTCATAGAGATAGAAAGTAGAGTACAGTTTACCAGGAGCAGGAACAGGGATAATGGGGATTTAATGCAAAACTAAGGTAGGGTTTCTGTTTGGGGTGAAGGGAAAGTTATAGTAAGAGGTGGTGGTGAGAGTGCCACAACATTGTCAATGTGGTTAATCCTACTGAATGGTATGCTTGAGAGGGAAGATTTATGTTGTAAATGTTTCCACAATTTAAAAAATTAATAAAAAAACAAAGATAATGACAATTAAATGCATTACATGATACTGGATAGGACTTAAGAATGGAGGAAAAAAGGCTCAAAGGACATTATTGGGACATAAAAAATGGAAAATAGAATGTAAATTTAATATTAATGTCAAATTTCTTTAATTGATAACTGCACTTAAGGTGATTCTATAATTGAATATCCTTGCTATGTGTTCAAGGAGTATGATATGTGCAACCTGCTCGGGAATATTCTGAAGATAGATAGGTAGGTAGGTAGATAAATAGATAGACAGATAGATAGATACATACATACATACGTACGTACATACATACATATAGACAGACAGATAGATGAGAGAGAGAATGGCAACAGTGACAAAATGTTAAGATTGGTAGCTATGGCTTATCTAGAAGGTTGGGGTATATTGGAGTTCTTCTATATGGTGTTTGTATTATTTTTGCAAGTGTCCTATAAGTTTGAAATTATTTTAGAATAAAAAGTTTTTTTAAAAGTATACCTCATCTCATTTATTCAGCAAGTTCAACTATATGGGACACAGCCTAGAACTAAGTTTCTGAGTGGCAAACACAACCATTAGCATTCATATGCCTAAGAGATACAAAAGAGAAGCCAAGAAGTCCCTCAAGCCTTACCTCCAAGCTTACTGAATCCTCCTTTAAATGTAAGTTAATACATTTGGATAACTGTATCAGCCAGCCACAGGGACGCTGAGGCAAAGTGCCAGAAATCTGTTGGCTTTTATAAAAGGGTATTTATTTGGGGTAGAAGCTTACAGTTACCAGGTCATAAAGCATAAGTTACTTTCCTCACCAAAGTCTGTTGCCACATGTTGAAGCAAGATGGCTACCAACATCTGCAAGGGTTCAGAATTCCTCATCCTCTCTTGGCTCCGTGGTCCCAGCTTCTTCCAATACCAGCTGAAGGCTGGGATAGGTCTTGTCTCTCTCCCAGGGCTCATTTCTCTCAGGGTTCAGCTGCTCTGCTTTCTCTGCAAAGCCAACTGTAGACTATCCGGATAAAGCTCATCTCTCTTCCCAGGGCTTCTGCCTTGTCTAATGGAGCCTCCTTCCCTTCCTCATGTATCTGCTTCTCTATGTGTTTACTTCCTGGGGCTACAATATCAAAACTCCAAACTCCTCTGCTGTGTAGTTTTCTCTGTGAGTCCCCGCAGAAACTCAGCATCCTATTGATGTGGCCCAATCAAAGCCTTAATCAATTTTTAGTCAAGTAAAAGTGAAACCTCTGAATTTAATACAATCAAATATGACCAGAGGTACAGACCAGTTTACAAGCACCATCCAATATCTATTTCTGAATTCATAGACAATACCAAACTGCTATAATAACTAATTCCAACCCATACCCCATCAGAAAAGATAACAGGCTTTCCTGTCAGCCATACTCTGCAGCGATGTTTTCCCTGGCAGGGTGGAGAATGGCAGCCTGCTCCAGGCGTGCGGCCGAGTGGCCCACAATGGTTGCACGAGACAGGAGCGAGTGGCCTTCCTCAGCCTGGTGAGGAACTTGGTGGAAATTGAATGAGTATCACCAATTTTGCAGGCAGAGGATGGATACTTGAAGCATAGGCTGCTGTTAGCTTAATAACATTTGGGGAGCACAGAAGTGACTTAAGGATGCCCCTGATGACGATTTTGAAAATATGATCTGTGAAGTTTCTTGGATTTGAAATTTTTGGAGTCTGAGAAGTACTGAAATAATGGCCATTGGATACTCATAAAGTGGATGTCTAAAATAAAGGGGATATGAATATTTTATTTAATGTACTTTATAGAGGTTTGTGTTTTAACTGATTGACTGCCAGAAAACAGCATTAGTCTATTGAAACATCAGAAGGAGGGTTTGCTTCCCCCTCCAGAGCAACCAGTATTCCAGAAGGGAAAATAAAGTATGTTACCAAATAAAATAAAATAAAAAGAAAGAAAAGATAATGGGCCATCATGACACACTGATAAGCCTCAAAGAGGGATGCCTGATAGCCTCATTATGAAAGGATGGACAGACAAAAGAACCCCAACGTCTGGTCTCTGTGGCCTATAAACTTAGAACCTCTGAAAATGCCACTGTTCTGCAACGTAGCACAATGACTGGTGTTCATCATTATATTCCTGTGTCATCAAGTTAAAGATTATTATTTAAGTAGAGAAGCAGTGTAGTGACATAGAAAGAACATTGATGATAAAATCAGAAAGATCTGGATTGGAGTCCTAACTCTGCCATTCAATAGCTGTGCTTCCTTGGATAAATTATTTAAGACTTCTAAACATCAGCAGCAGCATCTGCAAAATGAGAATATCTACCTAAGGATAATAATAATGATGAAATCATGTTATTACAGGGTCCAGCACCATGCCTGACATATGGAAACTACTCAATCAATGGAAGTTATTATTCATAATAATAGAAAGTTCTATATGTTCTATTTAGGAAAAATGTTAGCCTGAATGGCAAGAGACATGGCAGGATTACCACTATGGGTTTCTCCTCTGGAGTGCTAACTAGGGCAGGTTAGGGCAGGAGAGCTTGCTTGGAATGGTAAGCATCAAAATCAAATAACGAGGCATGGTAGTGTAAGCAAGAAGAATGCAGAGGGAAGAATAGGTGGAATGTGGGGTGTTTGGGGAACATTGGGATTGTTCTGTGTGACATTGCAATGACAGATATAGGCCATTATACATTTTGTCAAAACCTATAAAATTGTATGGTATGAAGTGTAAATCATAATGTAAATTATAGACCATGGTTAGTAGCAATCCTTCAATGATTGTTCATCATTTGTTCATCAATCCTAACACCACACAATATTTGTTCATCAATATTTGTTCATCAATCCTAACACCACACAAATGAAGGATGTTGTTCATAGGGGAAGATGTGAGGGGGGTGGTGTGGAGTAGATGGGAATTCCCTGTATTTTCAATGTAACTTTTCTGTAATCTAAAACTTCCTTTAAAATAAAAAGAAGAAAGAGAAGGAGGAGGGGAAAGAGGAGGACAGGAGGGGGAGGGGGAGAGGAGGAGAAGGAGGAGAATAAGAATGCAAGAAGTACATCCTCACAGACTGGCAGACCAGAAAGTGGTTGTAGGCAGGATAGAGGATGAAACTGAGGGTCTGGGTTCAGGAAGGGATAGGGCGTATGCCCAGGTCATCAGGTCAGATGACCTTCCAGAGTTGGGGGCCTAGGGGCCTGTAGCTGACCATTTGATTTGCATGCATAACGTTTAGAAAAAATAAAATTTTTTAAAGTTCTTTTCATAAAGGGTTAGGCTTTGGAAGTTTTCAGAGCAAGAACTGTTTATAAGTGGATTGCACTGCCTTGAGAGATAGTTGAGTTTTCCATTAGCAGAAAGATGTCCAAATACAACTTAAACGTCTATTGAAGTAGGTGTTGTTGAATGGCTGGAAAACTGGATTAAATCACTTGCTGGGGGGTCATTGTAAAATTAAGACACTATTTCACTTATATAGAAAAATTTATAAATTCATTAAAATGCTAAATAAATGAGAAATAGTTTATTTTTTATCATAAGTTAATTGAAGAAGTTTCTTAATATATATACAACAAAAAATGAAAATGATCATAATCCTATTCTTCCAGAGACAGCACCATAAACATTCTCCTTTGGTCTTTTTCCCATAGATTTTTACAAAGTTGAGACTATATTGTACATACAATTTTTATCCTACAGCTTGTGCTTGATTTTATCATAATCATTTTTGTGTTATCAGAAAAATGTATATAAGCATCATTTTAAGGTTGCAAAATATTACACTATCTCAGTATATTAAATTTGAACCCCAAAGCCATGTGCTTTGGTCAGGCTCCTGCACTACCACTTACCAGCTATGTGACGCTGGGCAATTTACTAACATTTCCGTTCCTGTTGCCTCATCTATGAAATGTATAGTACTACCTACCTTATAGTTTTATTATCAGGATTAAATGAGTTAATGAATATAAAGTCCTTAAAAGTGATTGGTACAAATTAAGTGTTCAATAAATCTTAATTATTTCCCTAATATGAGTCATTTAGATTGCTCTCAATCTTTCACTATTATAAAGGAGTCTGTGATTAACATCTTTGTAGCAAATGGGTTTTAAAAGTTATTCTTCATGATCCAAACTCCTCAGCCATTAATCTTTTTGTTTCATCATTTATTTTAACCTACAAAGCAACAAATGAATAGATGCTATTTATCTGGAACTACTGGTTTTGCCAATATTGTTTTAAGGAAGAAGAAGATTTGTTTCTATTGTTTTCTTTCTTTTTTTAAATTGTGGTACATGCATATAACATAAAATTACCATTAGTGACGTTTAGTACATTGACGATATTGTTCAGTTTGCCAATATGTTTTCAGGCCACTGATCCCGAAAATGGTCACAATGTAGTGCCCAGAATGGAATAAAGAAAAAGTAAATTTTATTTTTTTAACTAGTTTTTTAAAATTTTTGTTGTTGTTTGTTTGGTCTGGTTTTTTTTCTTTTTTAATTTTTAAATTTTTTTATTTTTTATTGGTTTTTGTGCTTTTTTCTTTATTTTTTTATTTTTTCTTTTTTTTCTTTTTCTTTTTTAAAGAAGCTTTAGATTACAAAAATGTTACACAAAAATTATAGGTAGGGGGACGGACTTGGCCCAGTGGTTAGGGCGTCCGTCTACCACAAGGGAGGTCCACGGTTCAAACCCCGGGCCTCCTTGACCCGTGTGGAGCTGGCCCATGCGCAGTGCTGATGCGTGCAAGGAGTGCCCTGCCATGCAGGGGTGTCCCCCGCGTAGGGGAGCCCCACGCGCAAGGAGTGCGCCCCGAAAGGAGAGCTGCCCAGTGCGAAAGAAAGTGCAGCCTGCCCAGGAATGGCACCACACACACGGAGAGCTGGCACAACAAAAAGAAACACAGATTCCCGTGCCGCTGACAACAACAAAAAACGGACAAAGAAGATGCAGCAAATAGACACAGAGAATAGACAATCGGGGAGGGGGGCGTGGAGGGGAGAGAAATAAATAAATCTTAAAAAAAAAAACTAGGGACTGCCACATGCCCCACTCCCTCCCCCTCCCACCCTTTCCCATACTAACAATGTCTTCACCAGTGAGGCACATTTACTACAATCAATGAACACATATTGAAACACATATTGAAACAACAATGGACCATAGTTTACACTATAGGCTACATTCTATCCTGCACAATTCTGTAGGCAATGCTATGCAGGACAATGCCAATGTCCGGAAAATGCCCCCACACTGTACCCATTCTTCCCTCTCCCTCTCTCAGAATCTCTGTTGGCCACTGCCCCCATATCAATAATTAAAGTTCTTCCATTGCTAGAATAATAATAAGTCTATAGTAGAATAATAAAGTCTATTTTAATGCATTGTAACTCCCCAATCTTGAGGATTTGGGGATGGCGATGCCCACTCTGCTTTTAAATGAGAGGGGGCTTAGATTCCATAGTGCAGATGGATAGAACTGTCTTGCTTGCAGTTACAGACACTCTATCATCTCCTTGTTTAGTTGTCTTGGGTGTGCCCAATAAACTGGAGAGTAGGTGTAGCAACTCTGCTGAGATTCGGGGCTCAACTGGCACAAGGGCAAACCAAAGATTTAAGTCTCTGGGACATATATTTATCAAGTATAGTGCTAATTATATTTTCAAATAAAAGGGGCAGAAAAGCCATATGTAGGGAAACTATAAATGAGTCTAACTCTGTTACCAAGTTAGGAAGTACAGGGAAACTATAAATGAGTCTAACTCTGTTCCAAGGTAAGGCCCACTGATAGGGTGCTGAATTCCTGAGCTGTCTGCCCTGCTTATCGTTTCTGGACGCATAGCTGCTTAATTGGCCTGCTTATAGTATGTAGATGTCTCTAGAGGGCCCAGGAGCCCCGCTATTTAAGGCACTGTTTACTGTGGCAGTCAATGCGATCCTGCTGAGACATGCATAGGCATAACCTCTCGAATGACCTCCAACTCACTTTGAAGTCTCTTAGTCATAAAAACTCATCTGTATTTACCATTTCTCCTTTGGCCAACATCTTTTTCCAGATGCATTGCTAGTTGGCACTTGGTAATAATCCCTCAGTGCCAGCGCAGCTCATCTCCTGGAGTCATGTCCCACTTTGCCGGGGAGGTAGTGCGTTTATACGCTAAGTTTAGCTTAGAGAAAGGCCACATTTGAGCAACAAGGAGGCTTTCAGGAGGCAACTCTTAGGCAGTATATAATATTAAGCTAAGTTTCAATTTCCCAAGAAAAGGTTCATAAGTACAACCATCAATATCAGGGCCTGGCTTAATGCTCTGTCTTCCTTCAGTAGGCACTGCCCTTGTCCTTGCTGTGCTATTAGAGAATGTGGCAGAACTCCCCAGGATGGGAACTCCGTATTCTTTAGATTATTGTGTGGCTCTCCACCCACCAAAACAATGCCCCATGAACACTGGAACATATACTTGCCGTAGAGGCAGGCCCCAGGTGAACCCCTCTCCATGAATCACCCATCACTAACTCCCCACACCAGGGATCCTTCCCTACAACAGTTGTGACCCTTCTTTGATCCAAAACCTCTACTAAAATGAAGAAATAACCAAATAAAATTAATAAGATAAAATAATAGTTTTTAAACTAACAAATAAAATACAAAAAATTTTAAATTTGAAATAATTGAAAATTTTAGACATTGTGTCTTTCATCACCATAAGATCTTTATCTTGTATGTATGGCGACATTTTCTTCTGTATACTCCCCCAGTGTCTTATTATTTTTTTTCATTTTATCTTCAAAGAAGGTTTATGTTACAGAAAAGTCACATAGAGTATATAGGTGATTTCCATATACCCAACACGCTCCCCCTTTTCCCCTCCCCCCTGTTAATAATATTTTATATGCAGATGATACATTTATTACAATTGATGTAGAAATATTAAAGCATTGCTACTAACTATGGCCAATGGTTTACATTGTGGTTTACATTTTAGACCATACACTTTTATAGGTTTTGATGAAATTTAAAATGGCCTTATTGCAAAATCATGCAGAACAATTCTAATACCCTAAAAATGTCCTATGTCCCATCTATTTTATCTTCCCTCACCCTCCCCTCAGAACCTATGGCAACCATTAAGTTTCAATTTTTAAAGAATAACATTTATATTTACTTGCAATAATATTGATGGCTTGACTATTGGTCTGTTTTCTTCTATTAAGCACTGCCTATGTTCTCGAGGGATTCTTGTCCCTCTAATTGAGAACACAGCAGGACTTACCAAGAATGAGAGTTAAATATTTTCTTGTTTATTGTGTAGGTCTTCACCTACTGATATAGCACACTATGACAAGATGAGCACTTACATATTCCATAGAAGCCTGCCCCAGATGTATCCTGCCCCATCCAACATCCTACACCAGTAACCCTCCCCTGCTATATTTGCCAAAAGAACATTCCAAACATTGTAGTTGTTTTTATTTTAATTTATATTTTTAAAGATACTTAGAGTACATAAAATGTTACATAGAAAATTGTAAGGGATTCCCATATGCCCCACTCCCCACATCTCTTCACCCTTCCCCATATTAACAATTTCTTTCATTAGTGTGGTACATTCATTGCAGTTGATGAACACATTTTGGAACATTGCCACTATGCATGGATTATAGTTTACATTGTAGTTTACGCTCTCTCCCACTCAATGCAGTACGTTATGGCTGTGTATATAATGACTCATATCTGTCATTGCAGTATCACTCGGGACAATTCCAAATCCTGAAATTGCCCCCGTATTATACCTCTTTGTCCCTCTCCCTGACTTCAGCATCTCCAGTGGCCCCTGTCTTCACATCAATGATATAATTTCTTCCATTGCTAGAATCACAATAAGTCTATAGTAGAATACCAGTAAGTCTACTCTAGTCCATATTTTATTCCCCAATCCTGAGGATTCTGGGATGGTGGTGCTCACTCCACCTCTAATTGAGAGGGGGCTTCGATCACATATGACTGATGGATGAGACTCTCCTGCTTGCAGTTGTAGACTCTCTTGGTTCCTTGGTGTGGTGGTTGTCCATTCTCACCTCCTTGTTAATTGTCCTGGGTGAGTCCAATGAACTGGAGAGTAGGTGTTATATCTCCGCTGAGGCTCAGGGCCCAGCTGGCACATGGACAGCCCAAGTGTCTCAGACATACACCTGCCAACTCCAGTGCCAACTATAGGTTCAAATAAAGGGGAAAGAAGAGGCATGTGTAGAGAAGTCATATCTGAGTCCAACACTGTCATACTAGGGAGTACAAATTCTAAAGTAGGGCCCACTGGCGAGGCACCAACCACTGGAGCTATCTGCCATGACCGTAGGACCTGGGTGTCTACGAGCCCTCAAGAGCCCCACATTTGGGGTAGTATCTTCTTTGGCTGCCTGTGAGATCCTGCTGAGA
Organism: Dasypus novemcinctus; assembly: GCF_030445035.2. Classification (NCBI taxonomy): domain Eukaryota; kingdom Metazoa; phylum Chordata; class Mammalia; order Cingulata; family Dasypodidae; genus Dasypus; species Dasypus novemcinctus. Next base: position 56,197,000 of record NC_080676.1, read on the forward strand.
TGTTCATAAGCATTTCTTCTGGGAAGACCTCCCAACTCACTTTGAAATCCCTTAGCCATATAAATTCATTTGTCTTTACATTTTCCCCATTTTATACAAGGTCTTTTTCCAGTTGTATTGCTCTTTGGTGTTTGGTAACAATGGTGTCAGGGAGGCTCATCCCCAGGAGTCACGTACCACACTAGGGGGAAGGTAATGCATTTATATGCTGAGTTTGACTCAGAGAGAGGCCACATTTGAGCAACAGGGAGTCTCTCAGGAGGTAATTCTTAGGAACCTTACAACAGTATGCTACATTGCAACTTCAAGAACAAAGGCTCATAAGGATAGTCATAAATACCAAGGGCCCATCAATGGACACTAGTCATTGCTGCTGTACTTGAGTGACTGTTCCTGTTCCTTTAGAGAATGTGACAGCGCTTCCCAGGATGGAAATTCAATATTCTTTCAGTTATGTGAATCTCTACCCACCGTGGCAATGCCCCATAGACACTTGAACACGTTTATATACCTTATATGTATTCCCAGGTGAACTTCCTCCCATATATCCCCCATCACTGACACCCCACAACAATGATCCTCCCCTGCCATAGTTGTAACCCTTCTGTGATCCAAACCTCTTCAAAATTGAAGCCCAGAATATCACCAAATGCAATTTTTAGGAAAATAAAATAATAATGATAGGTTTAAACATAAGAAATAAAATATGTAATAATTTAGAAAAACTGAAACTAAAAGTAAAAAAATTCAGATATTAAAAAATAACAAAAAAATACTTTTTAAAAATGTTTTGACTTTTTGCTTTTCATCACTGTAATATCTGTTGTCCTGTATGTGCAGTTGGATTTTCTTCCATTTCTTCCCCTGTGTCTTACTTTTTTTTCATTTTGTCTTCTAAGAAGCTTTAGGTCACAGTAGAGTCACATACAGAATATAAGGGACTCCCATACACCCAACAGGGCGCCCCTTGGGCAGTCTTCTAGAGAATGTACAAGTGATTATTTTGTCATAGTGTCTTGTATCATTGGGGGGAGACCCACATAATTAGTGGGAAGGAGTTAGACTCCCATCCTGGGGAGGCCCGATATGTTCTCAAACAGAAGGGAGGGTGTCTCTTGAGAGCATGGGCAATTCCTAATAGGGGAGGACAGACTAGTGTGTCAAGCCCTCAGCATTGTTGCAAGTATCTATGAATCTTTCCCTTCAAGGAGTGAAACTTGGTGGTCACTGTGGGCCCCGAGGGGAGAGGGAGGGAGGAATAGAATAGATGGAAGAAGGGGTATTTAGAAGACAATGGAAGTGTTCTGCATGATTTTGCAATGATGGATAAAGGACATGTTAAATTTCATCAAAATTTCTATAAAAGTGTGTGGTCTAAAGTGTAAACCATAATGTAAACCATTGACCATTGTTGGTAACTATGTATCAATATTTGTACCAGTTGTATCAAATGTATATCCACATGTAAAAAGGTTATTGATACAAACATTATAATTTTACCATAGACCTACAAATCCTGAGTTCACCTGCTCCTTCCCCTGACCCTCCCTCCAGTTCCAGGGATGATCCAACCCAACTCCCCGCCCTACTCCTCCTCACAGACCAGCACCACTGAACCCAATCACATCACTGCACCACTGTCACAGCCATCCACTGCACAACTACACCCTTCCACCTTATCATAGATTTTGCCCATATGGACATCAGCTCACCACCCTCTACTCCCTTTCTGTCTCCTGTAAACCTATCTTCCAGACTCTAGGTCTATGAGTCTGCTCAATTTGCTTAATTCATGTCAGTGTGGTCATGTAATATTTGTCCTTCAGTGTCTGTCTTACTTCACTCAACATAAGGTCTTCAATATTATCCCTTGTGTTAACACTGCATTCCTTCTTACAACTGAGTAATATTATGGTATGTGTATATACCACCGTTTGCTTATCCATTCATCTGTTGATGGACACTTGGGTTGCTTCCAAGCATTATTCATTGTTACTCAATAGTGAATTCAATATTGAATAATAGTGAATAATGCTGCTATAAGCATTAGTGTGCACATATCTGTTTGTGGCCCTGCTTTCAGTTCTTCTGGATATATACCCAGCAATGGGATCTCTGGATCATATGGCAGTTCTATAGTTAGCTTCCTGAGGAACTACCAAACTGTCCTCCACAATGCCTGGGCCATTCTACATTCCCACCAGCAGTGGACAAGTGTTCCCTTTCCTCCACATCCTCTCCTACACTTGTAGCCCTCTGTTTTTTTAATGGTTGCCAGTCTAATGGGTATGAGATGATATCTCATTAGAGTTTTGATTTGTATTTCCCTAATAGCTAGTAATGTTGAGCATCTTTTCATGTGCTCTTTAACCATTTGTATTTCTTTGGAGAAGAGACTACTCAAATGACTTGCCCATTTTAAAACGGGTTGTTTGTCCTTTTATATTTGAGGTATAGAATTTCTTTATATATGCTGGATATTATGCCCCTATCAGATAGATGTTTACCAAATATTTTCTCCCATTGAGGAGGTTCCCTTTTCACTTTCTTGACAAACTCCTTTGAAGCACAAAAGTTTTTAATTTTGAGGAGGTCCCATTTATCTATTTAGGAAAAATAAACTTTATTAGCCTCAAAATGCTTCTCACTAAAAAAAAAAAAAATTCCTTATTCTCAAATTACTAATGAGAAACATTGAATTCTATCACTAAATTGTAGCTGTCATATCCTTTCTGGAACATATAGGCATAACTATTAAAACTTGAATTACCTATCTGTGTTAGATCAGAAAGAGGATAGAAGAGTGGGGACAGAACATTTAAAGAGTCCTAAGGTTGTTCACATAAATTACCCTAGTAGTCCTTACAAAATTATAAGTTATGACTATTATCTTTCATATTATAGAATCTCCTTATAGATAAGGAGACTGAGGCTTGGCGATGTGAAGTAGTTTGTCTACATTCACAGAGCTAACAGAAGTGACAGAGATGGGACTCAAACTCAGACTCACCTGACTCCCTAGTACCACGGTGCTCTTCCCATTTTATCACACTGCATTGTTGAAATAAGCATGCAAGAAGGAGTCTCTGAAAGTTAGAACAGAAGCTTCAATAAACATCTAGATAGAAAATCTTGTCTATAATCCAGGAATCCAGTTTTTGCAGCTTCCTTGTTAGTTGATATAGTTCTCTGAACATTCTGTCCCCCTCTATCGCTATCAGTTTATCACCTGGCATTGTCAACATCCTTGGACTAGGCATTAGCACTCTCAGCTTCACATCAAAATACATACAGGCTTGTTGACCCAACAAGAAATTGCTTGTAGAGCCGTTCTACATAAGCTGAAATCACGGCTTATGATGTCTCTCTTCTTGTGGCATAGGTATATAAACCCAGGTTGTCAAGAAGAGAGGGAAAAACATTTTTCATAGGAAGAGTCACTGGAATTTAGGGACAGAAATTAGCAGTGGAGGGAAGCAGATTTGGCTCAACTGATAGAGCATCTGCCTACCACATGGGAGGTCCAGGGTTGAAACCCAGGGCCTCCGGAGTGCTGATGTGCGTAAAAAGTGTCAGCCCACGCAGGGGTGTCCTCCGCGTAGGGGAGCCCCAGGCGCAAGGCATGCACCCCATAAGTACAGACACCCCACGCAAAAAAAGCACTGCTTGCCCAGGAGTGGCACCGCACACATGGAGAGCTGATGCAGCAAGATGACACAACAAAGAAACACAGATTCCGGTGCCACTGACAAGAATGCAAGTGGACACAGAAGAACACACAGTGAATGGACAGAGAGCAGACAACTTGGGGAGTGGAGGAAGGAAGAGAAATAAATAAATAAATAAATAAATAAATAAATAAATAAATCTTTTTTTTTTTTAAAGAAATTAGCAGTGGAAAGTAGAGTCTCATTCTGCCCAAAGTCTTTTTTTTTTTTTTTAATTTTCTCAGGTCCCTGAGTTTTCCATGATATACAATTTCCCTTTCACAACATAGGAGCAATTAAAAACGGGTGGCTCTAGTGCACATGAAATCATATTCATAGAGTGCTTTAACATGAAAAGTGTTAGAAAGTCATTCAAGCAGGTATTAAAGACCTAACACAATAAAAGCAAAATGCTAGTACAGAATTTGAATCAACTGCCTTACCAGCATGGTTCCTTATCCTAACCAGCCTTGAATGGATTAGTCGGTTGGCCCTGCGGAGTCAACTTGCCTGACGCTATTCAAGGTAAATCACCTGAATGTCAGATTCAGTGACATTGGAAGACACTAAAATTTAAATGTGTTGTACATTACATAGGCTGTATATTGCTACCATCCTACTTCCTTTTTTCTATAGAGGTCCTTTTCTACTATTCTCCTTGTACTTTTCATCTATATCAGTGCACTCTGAGGCAGTGTGTGGTTTTTCTGAAATTTTACTAACCTTCTTCCAGGAAAAAGAAAAAGAGCTAGCAAACACTGTAACCCTTAGGAAAAGATCTTCTCAAAGAACCACAATTGACCACCCTGCTGCTTAGTTTAGGCAGAAATGACCAGTTCTGAGTCTATCTTCAAATTTCAAGTGGAGCCAGAGTTCCTACATCTTGTTCAATGCTTTCTAGGGTCCCATGGAGCCCAACACTCTTCAGAGTAACGTTCTTCTGCCCAGACACAAATAACTCCATCAGCAGGTACAAGTTCACAAAACAGTGGCTGGGAAGATTCACAACGAAATCATCATTAAAGGCTAGAATTTTTCAGTCTTTTAACCAAAAACACACAAACAAACAAAAAACACTCCCCCACCCCCCACCCTGTGATATTTAATATTCTGTGTATTGTTACAGGTTGTAACAATGAAGAGCTTTGGAATGTCAGTTGACCCTTTCAGTAGATAAGGAGGGAGTGTACACAAGAAATACGGCAGTGTTAGGAATTTTATAATTTATCAAGATATGAATACTAGTAACTGATTAACTCCCCCCCCCCCCAAAAAAAAAAGCAATGGATAGGCATTATCATGTAGAAAGCGTTAAGGAATGACCCTAATGACATCATGACAGGCTGATGACTTCCAGCCATCTGACCGGTAGGACTTTCAATGCTCCTTAAACTACTCCACCAAGTTGACTGCTTATCCCATCAATGAGGGCAGTGGGCTTCATTTTTCCAGGGCATGACAACAGAATATTTTTTAAACATCAGCTTATAGAATAGTTTGAATCTAGCAAATTGTTAAGGAAAAAAATTCATTGAAGTATACAATTCAGGGGAAGCAGATGTGGCTCAATAGATAGAGCGTCCACCTACCATGCAGGAGGCCCAAGGGTTCAATACGCACGGTCTCCTGGCTCATGTGATGAGCTGGCCCACAGGCAGTGCTGCTGCGTGCAAGGAGTGCCAGCCCACACAGGGATGTCCCCACGTAAGGGTGCCCCCTGTGCAAGGAGTGGCCCCTGCACAAGGAGAGCTGCCCCACATGGAACCGCAGCCCGCCCAGGAGTGGTGCCATGCACAGGGAGAGTTGACGCACCAAGATCACACAACAAAAAGAGACACAGATACCTAGTGCCACCTGTTAAGCATACAAGCAGACACAAAAGAACACACAGCGAATGGACACAGAGAGCAGACAACAGGGTGGGGGGGAATTAAAAAATAAATAGAGAGATCTTTTTTAAAAAAAAAGAAATATGCATTTAGGTACTTAGGAAAATATTAAAATTACAAATGCATACACATTTAATACAGCAATTCTACATCTAGGAATTTATTCTAATGAAATGCTCACATGTATGCAAAACGGCATATATACAAAGTTATTCATGGCATCACTGTGACTAAGACACTGAAAATAAAAGTCCATTAATAAGGAATTATTTAAATGAATTTTGGTAGATCCTTGCAATGGAATATGCAGCCATGGAAAAAGAATGGAGAAACTCTAAATGTATTGATTCAGACAATTCTATTCTAAAAGCACTAAATTCGAAAAGCATAAATTATCTCTGGAAAACTATGAAAGAAATGAGTAACATTGCCTGTGAGGAGGGTAACTAGATACCTGGAAGTCAAGGGTAGGAGAGAAAACTTTCTATTTTGAATTTTGAAATTGTCTGGTCAGTTAGATCAAAACAACTGATGAGTACGAGGCCTCAAAAACTGAAACATGATAATCCATGTAACTTTCATGCAACAGAAACTCTACAAATTGTTCGTCTTATAAATGTTCTCTGACTCCAATATAATGAATTTAGTTTTTAAAAAAAGCAAACCAACAATAAAAAACTTTAATTATATAATGAAAAAGCAATTAAATTTTTGCCTTTCACACATTTGCAATTGCGTGACATTGTTATCTATTTGCTCAGTTAGAAGAGCAGAGATCATCTTTATCCCCTTAAGTACTTATTGAGCACCAACAAGGTGCCAAGAACTGGGTTGATTTCTAGAAATTCAATGCTGTGTAGTACAGATATGGTCTCTGGCCCCCTGGACAGTTCTGCTGCTTCAGCTATTAAGGATGAAAAATGTTCCTTTTTAAAAATGAACATGCAACACTCAATAGCTGCTTTCCCAGCTGAGTAAAATAGTAAACATTCAAATGTGAAATGAAAACAGCTGGAGCAGCTGGATACAATTTAACTTTACGTGAAAAGTCCTCAGACATGGATTACTGCTCTCCATACACAAAAGTAACTCCAGTTCCATGTCAGGAGACTCGATGTGTGAGGATAAGGTTGAAAAGACTCTCCTTTTCCTTCATGTTTCCATCTTCCTGGATACCTATACCTTCCTCAGCTGAGAAAGAGAAAAGCACAGGTCCCATATATTATGGTTGAATTAAATAATAGTTCGCTTAATTGGCTGTTAGTGTTATATGTGCCCTAAATTTAGAAAGTTGAGAAACATGTTACTTAAAACTTGTGAGATAATGACTGCACAGTCCCTTTTAGGATCTCATTAGCACACTTGCCACATCAATTTAAGGGTAGACATACAGTCTCAAATCTCTCCAAACTAGCAAACCATACTTTGATGAAAAGTGACATAGGGGAGGGGTTTAAAAAATTAGCAGCAGTGAAGAAAGAATTGGATGTGAGACAGCCAGTCAGGGAAGAGAGTAGCCCCCACTTGAGAGAAGGCATCAATGGTTAACTGATGAACATTTCATCCAAGTCCTCAGGAAACCACAGGAAGGAGATATCAGCGAGACCCACTGGCTGGAGAATACCCAAAGGGCAAAGGGGGAGAAATAGTATAGTCACAAATGGAACATCATGAGCATGCCAAAGAACTAAATTGGTCTCAACACTGACAATGTGATAAAGTGAATTTCCTTCTTTGCTTCTGTGATTTTTTCTAATTATTGGGTATAAACACTTCTGCAGAAATGTACAAGTTTCATAAGCATTAAGCCTTCAGGAAAACAATGTACTTCCCAAACCCAAGTTCCTCTGCTGAATCAGAGAGACCATTTTCTAAGTGTTTTTCATGAACCTTTAATTATACATAGAAAAGGAAACAGCCTGTATTATATCATTGCATTTCTTTTGCTATTAGAATAGAAGATAAGATTTAAAGCAACTGTATGTTACTTTCTTATGATTTAAAGAATTCCCTACAAGACCACTGTAGCAGTTTGATATGCTCCATGAATTTCAAAAATAGATATTGGATTATATTCGTAAACTGTTCTGCACTTGGGCATGATTAAGTTATGATTAGGGCTTTGATTGGGCCATGCCAGTAGGGTGTTGACATGGCAAAGGACAGGGTTGGAGTTTGGAGCTGGAGCTGGAGCCTGGGCTCCTTAGAAACAACAGAAAGTCCTGGGCAGAGAGGCAGAGCCAGTCACCTGATAGTCTACAGCTGGCCTTGTAGAGAGAGGCAAAACCTAGAGAGCTTCATAGTCTACAACTGACCCTGTGGAGAAAATGGAGTAACTGAGCCAGGAGAGATATGAGCCCCGGGATAGAGAGGAACCCAGGAAGCTTGAACCCTGGAAGACATCAGCTGCCATCTTGCTCCAACACATGGCAAAAGACTTTGGTGAGAGAAGTAACTTATTCTTTATGGCCTGGTAACTGTAAGCTTCTACCCCAAATAAATACCCTTTATAAAAACCAACTGGTTTCTGGTATTTTGCTTCAGCGACCCTTTGACTGACTAATACAACTATATACTTTCAAACATCTAGCATACACAATAGAAATAATTACTGAGTACTAAACCTCATGTATTGAGACAAGGGGATAAAACATAAATATGCAAACATGAACTGGTGAAAGCAAATATACGGTTGAAAATTGCAATTCCCCACAAAAATAATCTTGTGTTGTCTACTTATCACATATATATTTTACACCAAATTTTAAAATTTATTAGAACTGTATAGGCTTTTGTACTTTGGACTGTTAAATAATCAAAAAGCCAATGTCATTCTCTTATGGCAATAGCCCATGAAGTGGTATATGGGGAAATTTTTAATAACCATTTTTATTTTTAAATGACTCCAAACTTAAAAAACAGTTGCAAAAATAATACCAAATCCATAAGAGATCTCTAACACACCCCCAACTCAGATACCCAATCTACCAACTTTTAACATGATTCCACATTTGCCTTATCCTCCCTCCTTCATTCCCTCCCACCATCCCTCCCTCCTTCCCTTCCTTTCTACTGTCTATTTTCTAAACATGTGAGAGTAGATTATATACAGCATGCTCCTTTAACACAGTGTTTTCTTGTAGTTTTCCTAAGAACAAGAATACTCACTTATATAACCATCTTAAATGCAATTATCATGGTCAGAAAATTTAATATTGATACAAAGCTCACAGTCTGTATTCCAATTTTTTCATATGTTCCAATAATATATTTTGGGGCATTTTTTTCTTCAATTATTAGATCCAGTCCAAGATAATGTATTGCTTTTAGTTGTTATTGTTCTTTAATGTCTCTCATTCTCTTTTTGCTTTAATTGTGAAAACACATACACAACATGAACTTTCCCATCCCAACCACTCCTAAGCATACTATTCAGTGGCATTAATCACTTTCACAATATTGTGCTACTTTTATCACAACACATTACCAGAACTTTCCTATTGCCCCAAACAAAAACCCTGCACCCCTTCTGCATTAGTTCCCAACTCCGTCACTCCTTCACCCTCCCCACGATAACCTGTAGTCTACTTTCTATCTCTGTAAATTTGTATATTCTAGCTAATTCATATAAGTGGAATCATACAGTATTTGTCCCTTTGTGTCTGATATTTCACCTAGCATTATATCTTCAAGATTCATCCATGCAGTAGCATGTATCAGAAATTCATTCCTTTTAGAGCTGAAAAATATTCCTTTTATGCATATACCACCTTTGTCCATTCATTTGTTTATCCATTCGTCTGTTGATGAACACTTGGGTTGCTTCCACTTTTTAACTATTGTGAGTAATGCTGCTATGAACACTGGTATACAAAACTGTCTGAGTCTCTACTTTCAGTTCTTTGGAGTAAGTACCTAGAAGTGAGATTGCTGGGTCCTTAAATGAGGAAATTAAGTCCTGTAAACCAAAGAAAACTGAAGCTTAGATCTGTTTATAATAATATTTCAAAAGGCCAATCTGATAAAATGGCTAATTTACATGAGTCTCATTCCTTACCAATTTTTTTTTTTCCTTACCAAATTTTGACTGTTTGGCCAAATAACTGCTAGAAAACAATAACAAGCAGTTTGTTTTTGATAAGTACAAGCAACCTAAAAATAAGTATGATGCTATATAGCCAGTCTGTCAGTAAGAGCTTTGAAAATTAGTTTATATGAACAAGAAAGAATATAGAGATAATCATTGAAATCATTTTCAAACACTATTATTTGGTGATTTTAAGGAGCTGAAAATTATTTTAGGCCCATAAATATGGAACTATAAGTGAAATTGTTTGCATAAGGAAAAAGGTTATTGAAGTTTTAGAATTACTAAGAGATTTAGGACCATCTTAAACCACAAATTCTCTAGTCTTCTAATTATAATATCATGTAAATTCCAGTTGTAGCAGCTGATGGTGAATACAAAATCTTTTCAAATGAGTAATTTTGAGAATCGCCATCCTAGTATACTGTAATTGGTAGAGCAATTGATAGCAAATAAGATTATGTTGCCTGGTTTAAAAGGGGCCTTCAAAAAACTGTGAAGCCATTTATTAGCTATCCTTACAATTCATTTTCTTTGTTTTCTGCACAGTTCACTGCTGTTGTCCCAGCAGCCACTTTCTCTCTCTTCTCTCACAGTCTTCATTCACCAAATATTTATGGAACACATACTAGGCACTAGGACTAGAGCAGCAAACAAAGATTTTGTAATCCAGGTTTAATGACCTCTGGGCATTCATTAACCATCAGGTTCTCAGACCATTTCTAATTAATCAAAGCTGCAAATTGATAATTCTCCTCTTTTTAATTGTAGACTTGTTTGACTAAACATAAAACCACATTTCTTAAAGCCAAGCCCCCAAAATAATTTTATAGTGGTGGCAAATATGACCTTTTGCAATGTTAGCGTCTTCCTTTAGCCCATCTGTCTCTGGGCAGGGTCACTTTTCATACCATTGTTGACGCCCTTCTGAATTCACCCCATCTTATATATATTGAACATTTTGAATAAATGTATTCATTAGTTAATTTTTGTATATACAGTAGAATATGTTTCACTGTTAATCGAAAGCAAATGTCTCAATGTCCTGGTGAAAAGTGAAATATTAAGTAAACTAAATGCTTCTTGCACTAATATCTGAAACCTAGATCAAAGGGTAATTTGATAGGTATTTTCACTTTTTATACGGATGGTTTAATGTTATACTAAATAAAGTTCCCACATTTCTGGATTTCAAAATCAATAAAACTTCTGAAAGAAAACTGGAAAGACCCCAGAAACCTTCTACCTTTTATTTGAAGAAAAAAGGAAGATATTAAACCATCATCTATCACCATAACAATTATATAATAAAAGAGCAAGCATTTTTAACATTTAAAAGTAGGAAGTGGCATAATCTTAGTGTAAAGGATAATCCTAAATTAAACTGAATTAATTTAACAATGAAAAACTTCTTACATTGTCCCAATATTCCTACTTCGCCATAGCTGGGTGAAAATGTAAATATGAGCCACTACTTAGGAACCACTGGTATAGATAATGCCAAGTCTAGACATTCCAACACTTTTAGGAATTGCATTTGATATCTGTGGAATCCTTGGTACATGTATTTTAAATTTTGGAGAAAATAAATTCAAAATTACTGTTGGGCTTTGCCAACTAAAATAACTTTGAGTTCCTAAGACTTAAAAAAAAGAACACAGCTCTACTTTTAAGGTGATATTTTAATAAAGCCATTTTAGAAATTAGGAACTCTGTCCTATTCATAAAAAGCAACTTCGTATGCAGTGAATGTACCACACTAATGAAAGAGGTTAATGTGGGAGGATTTTGGGGTATGGGGAGTGGGGCATATTGGGAACCTCTTTTTTATATATATATATATTTTTTTTTTTTTTACGATTTATTTTTATTTATCTCCCCCCCCACATTGTCTGCTCTCTGTGTCCATTCACTGTGTGTTCTTTGTCTGCTTGCATTCTTGTCAGCGGCACCGGGAATCTGTATCTCTTTTTTTCTTGCATCATCTGGCTACATCAGCTCTCCATGTGTACGGCGCCACTCCTAGGCAGGTTGCACTTTTTTCGTGCGAGGCAGTTCTCCTTGAGGGGTGCACTCCTTGCACGGGGGGCTCCCCTATGCGGGGGATACATGGCACAGCATTCCTTGTCCACATCAGAACTGCACGTGGGCCAGCTCACCACACGGGTCAGAAGGCCCTAGGTTTGAACCCTGGATGTCCTATGTGGTAGGCCGATGCTCTATCAGTTGAACCAAATCCGCTTCCCTCATATTTTTTAATGTAACATTTTGTGTCATGTATGTATCTTTAAAAAAAAAAGATAATAAAAAAAAACAACTTCCTGGGAACGGATGTGTCTCAAGCAGTTGAGCATCTGCTTCCCACAGGGAAGGTCCTGGTTCATTCCTGATGCCTCCTAAAAACAAAAACAAACAACAAGCAAACAAATGGAAAAACCAACTCAGGGAGCTAATGTGGCCCAGTGGTTGAGTGCTGACATCCCACATACAAGATCCAGGGTTCAATCACCAGCCACAGTACCTCAACAAACAGAAAAAGAAAAAAAAGAGCAACTTCTAAGGGCTCCCACTTCTCAGGATAAACCATTTTGGGGTTTTTCAGATGTGTTGGAGAACTGTGAAGAGCTGTTGTAGTTATAAACAAGACTGCAACTTGGGTCTGTAGGGGAATAAAATGTCTGTTACCTATTGAATAGTTTGATTTTATGAACTCTCAAAAATGAATTCCAGATGCAAAAATCTCAAGTTTTCCGTAAACATTTGCAGGCAGGCAGACAATATAACTTTTCTGTTAATAATGAAAAAAACCTTTGATGGATTATACCATGGCTGTTTCTTGCTCCTCCTATGTATGAACAGGAGACAGTCACTGCAAAGAAATTCTCATTCCAAACATATGTGAAAATAGAGCAGTGACGCCTCCAAGTTTGAAAGGATGTCATTCCCAGAAGTTTCTATAAAGCAGAGTAAAGATAAAATGGATTCTAGCCCCATTTGAATTATTTCTGATTTTTATCCTAGATATAAAGGCTTACCTCTTAATTTTCCAAAAATGAAATTTGTTTTGAAAGAAGAACAAACCAGTTTGATCTCATCATGTGGGGGTAAATTTAGGAAAATGTTGACCTTCATTCTGTCAATTATTAAAATTAAGAATCCATAGGATAATCATTTTTACCTAGGAAAACTAAGGAATAATTTAATAATAGAGGTGCTATATCAAAACCAAATGCCTACAATTATGTCATTTATAGATACAAATTTTTATCAACACCCCATTTTTTAGTCAATGAAACCTTTTTTTAAAGTGGTAAATTAATTATTTTGCAGCAACCTAAGTATATGCACATAAATACATATGTAAACTGTAAAATGCTTCATCAAACAAACTGAATTGCATCTTTGTTCAGTTTTCCAATTATATGCCAGAAATTTGACACCTTATAAATTTATTCTGAACCTTTGTTGCTGATATTTTTAAAAATTGTATGAGAAAATTTACGGCAATTACAGTATATGATAAAAGGAGTTTATAATAATCATTTATATTATGTATGACAGACAATCCATGAGAGTTTAATTGAGAAAACAATAGGAGGCATCTCATATTCTGTTATTAATCACATACATTAAATATATTTTACGTTACTTTTTTTTTTTTTTACCAGACTCTAAATTCTTATGGGACAGTTTCTGTCTGACAGGAACAATTGATCAGTGTGGGAAAATATGCATATACAAGAATCTACGGATCAATTATAAACTTGTCCCAGAGCTCAGCAGCCTAGCTTCTGTTTACATGTGCAAAAAAAAGTTTTAAATAGAGTTTTCAATTTTCAATCATTTTATTTGTACAATATAGACCCTGTTTTATTGTTTGTTAAAGGTAATAGGAATAATTCTGAGTCACCAGGTTCTTACATAGATATCTTATATCTTATATAGTCCATTCACATGGAATAATGCTTCCTTCAAACGTTTTTCTTCAAGTCTGGTTAAAAAGTGGAAGTTCATGTGTATCAAAAAAAAAAAAACACAAAAAAACAGAAAGGAAAGAGGATGGGCAGGAAAGAAGAAAAAGATAATGTCACAAGGAGGAAGGACAGTGGAACTAAAAGTCAGTGTAATCTCTTCTGTGTATTATCATCATGAAATAGCAATGCAATATCATTGTTTGTTGGTTTCATTCATTCAATCAATATTTACTAGGTAACTACTGAAAATAAGACAGTATGGAGCACATAATTTCATTTCTTCAGTTTAGCAAGAAGCAGATGAATCCTTTTTCTTCCCATTGTCTATCTTGGTAACCATAAAGGGGCAATCTAGTACTTGCCAGGTGGTATAGAGGTTTTTTCATTCCTTTAAAAAATTTTTGTTTGATAATATATTTGTTAAATTTCCAAATAAAATATATGGAATAGATATTAGTGAAAAGTCTCTTATCCCTACCCTCAACATTCCCCATTATTACTAACCCCTTCAACCCATAACCACTGTTAATATTCCCCTTTTGGTGGAGAGTTAAATGCTTCTAAGCCTTTGTAAATGCAAACAATGCTATAACATGTAACTTTGAATGTCATTTTACCTATATGCATGTGCAAGTCCATTAATAGGAAAAATTCCCAGAAATGGAATTATTAGGTTTAAGGGTAATTTGGTAGCTATTTCTATATAGTCCCCTATAGGGGATATACCAATTTCTACTCCTCCAAATAATATACAAGAATACTACAGTATATTATAGTCCTACCAACAGAATATATTGCCAAATTTAAGTATGTTCTCAATTGGATAAATAAGAAATGGCATATCTCGTTGTAGCTGTAATTTGCACTTATGAAGAGTGAGGGTGTGCATCTTTTCATATGTTACAGAGCTGTTCATATTTCTTTTTCTGTGAAATGTCATCTGTTTATATGTTTCATTCACTTATTCTTTTCTTTCTAGTGTTTCTTTATATATTAAGAAAGTCAGTCCTTTTGCCTGATGCAAATTGCAAATATTTGTTTCTTGACCTTATAGTATTTTTTGTTATGTTATATATTGCCAAATATATATATATTTTTTCTTCTATAACATCTGAAGTCATTGTTAGAAAGACTTTCCCCACTCGAAGGTTATAAATGAGTTCTGACATGGAGATTTCTAAAGCTATAATACAGTCAGGATAGAGAATATAATCCAAGCAAATCTCTCTTTCTCTCTCTCTCTCTCTCTCTCTCTCTCTCTCTCTCTCTCTCTCTCTCTCTCTCTCTCTTTCACTCTTTCTCTCCTATTCCTTTGCCCTCCCTTTCTCAGCTTTCTCAGGTAACTTCTTGGTCTTTCTCCTAGGTATTGATCTAAGTCCCTGGGAGGAGAAATTGAGCTATCCTAATTCCTGAAGACTTCTTCCAATTTAGGAAATGGAAAGAGATGGAGGCTGAGGAAGTGTGTATGAAATCGAAAATTGTTTCCAGAACAGTTATCACTCTAGCATGTATTAACACAGTGGCATAGGAAAGCAGATGTGGCTCAAGCAATTGAGCTCCCATCTATAATATGGGATGTCCCAGGTTCAGTTCCCGGTGCCTCCTAAAGAAGATGACCAAGATAGCAAGCTGATGTGACAGACTGGCGCAGCAAGCTAATGCAACAAGATGAAACAACAAGTACACAATGAGGAAAAACATAACGAGAAACACAAAAAAGCAGAGAGTGGAGGTGTCTCAACCTCCCAGATTCAGTTCCTGGTGCCACCTAAAAAGAAGACCAACACACAACAAACAGACACGCAAATGCAAACGAGGGGTGGGGAGAAATAACTAAAATAAATCTTTAAAAAAAAAAAAAAAAGACAGTGGCACAAAACCATTCTGGCATTGTTCACCACCATGTGGAGGGTGGGTGGAGTAGGGACCCAGATTCCTTTAAGAATGTCCTTGATGGGTCAGTAGAAATTAATTGTATTAAATCTTAATCCTTCCGTACAAGTCTTTTTAATATTCTGTGTTACAAATGGGAAGTATGCATAAAGTACTGCTACTTCTCAATACTGAATGAAATACTGTGGGAGTCTCTTCATACTTGAAGTTGCAAGCTGAACTAGCACCTTCATGAAACACCATTTCTGACTGAAAGAACAGCTGACAAACTTAAGTCTTGGGTAATTGGCATTTTCTCCAAAATAAACAAAGTGAGCCTTTCACCTTAAGAAATACAAAATGACAGTATTATTGCCAATGGCAAAATTCAAGCTTTCAAGTGAAATTTTGAATTTTGGAAAACTTGTATCTACCACTGTGAGCTTCATAAGTTCCTAATACTTAAACACTTTTCTGATGAAATCAGTGTCATTATTAGTGAATGTGATTTTTATGTGGTATAATATATATATAACTCAGTGAATCAATATGCTTTAAATGAACAGTGCATGGAATTACAAAATAATGCATGGGTAAAAGGTTCACCAAAGTACAAGACATACCAATGGATTTTAATGTAACAGAGCATGAAAAGTTTGTTGATAATAGTTTCATATTTCACATTGCAAATATCCTTTAAGAAACTACCACTTGTCAAGTTTTAGTGCAGTGTCAAGGAAAAATATCCACAATTATTTTAAAATGCTGTTAAAATACTCCTTGCTTTTCAACTACATATCTGTGTGAAGCTAGATTTTCTTAATATCCTTCAACCAAAATTTTACACAAGAGATTGAACACAGAAGCAAATATGAGAATCCAATTGTCTTCTATTAAGCCAGATATTAAAGACATTTGCACACGTGCAAAACAATACCACTTTTTTAAAAAAAGATTAATATTATTTATTTATTTATCCCCACCCCCTCATTGTTTGCACTTGCTGTGTCTGTTCATTTTCCTTATTTCTTTAGGAAGACCGGGGACTTTCAATGTGGGAGAGAGGCACCTAATTGCTTGAGCCACCTCCATTTCCTGTTTTGTTGTGTCTCTCATCATGTTTTACCTCTTGTATCTCTTGTTGTGTCAGCTTGCTATGTCAGCTTGCTGCTCTTGCCCATCGTATCAGCTTGCTATCTTCTTTAGGAGGCACCTGGAACCAAACTAGGGACCTCCCGTATGATAGGCAGGAGCCCAATCACAAGAGCTATATCCACTTTCCAACAATACCACTTTTTTTTTTTAAGATTTATTTTTATTTATTTAATTCCCCTCCCCTCCCCCAGTTGTCTGTTTTCTGTGTCTTTTTGCTGCATCTTGTTTCTTTGTCCGCTTCTGTTGTCATCAGCGGCACGGGAAGTGTGGGCGGCGCCATTCCTGGGCAGGCTGCACTTTCATTCACGCTGGGCGGCTCTCCTTACAGGTGCACTCCTTGTGCATGGGGCTCCCCTACGCGGGGGACACCCCTGTGTGGCAGGGCACTCATGGCGCGCATCAGCACTGCGCATGGGCCAGCTCCACACGGGTCAAGGAGGCCCGGGGTTTGAACCGCGGACCTCCCATGTGGTAGACGGTCGCCCTAACCACTGGGCCAAAGTCCGTTTCCCAACAATACCACTTTTAACACTAAATATTTTGTGTTGCAAGTATAATTACTTTTCATTTAAAATGTTATTATGTTGGGAAACAGATGTGGCCCAAGCCGTTGGGTACCCACTTACCACATGTCCAGTTTGGTTCCTGGTGCCTCTTAAAAAAGACAAACAAGACAGCAAGCTGACACAATGGGCTGGCCCAGCAAGGTGATGCAACAAGATGATGCAATGAAAAGACACAATGAGGAAACACAATAAGAGACACAACTATCGTGAGCAGAGATGGCTTAAGCAATTGGGCACCTCCCTCCCACATGGGAGGTCCCAGGTTCAGTTCCCAATGCCTCCTAAAAAGAAGACAAGTACACAACAAACAGACACAGAGAGCAGAAAGTGAGCACAAAATAACCGGGGGGGATAAAGAAACAATTAATAAACCTTTTTAAAAAAATCATTGTGTTAGTATTTTGTTGTTTTATTATAGTTATTTTTAAAGTAATATTAAATATTTTCAATTTTTCTCAGTTTTAATTTCTAATATGATAAATAGAAAAAGCTCTTTGAGGTCATCAATAATTCTTAAGAGCATAAAGAATCCTAAGAACAAAATTCTTGAAAGCTGCTGAGACAGAGTTTGTATCTCAGATCACTGAAACTTTGGTGCAGTCATGGAGGCAACGTAAGCATCTTGGGTGTTTGCTAAGCGCATAATCTATAAATTTGCTTCTGGCTGGAATACCAAGAGTCTCCCTCAGGAAAGAATAGGAAGTGACACCCCAGAAATGCGTAGTACATGAAAAACATTTCCTTTTTTTTTTTAATTACAAAAACAATACCTGGCAAAGACAGCCATTGCAGCATAATTTGAATTGGCAAAAAACTGAAAACCACCTAAATGTTGTTTGTGTGGTGGTGGTGTTGCTGTTAGTTTTTACACAAGGTCAGTAGGTTGATTTCATTGTACTCTTAATGTCTCAGTATATTTTGTTAGTCTACATAAGATCCCTCTCATTGCCTTGATTTTGGCCTTTCCTCTCATTTCCCTCTTCCAAATACTCACCCTTTTTAATGATCGATATACATCTTTAAAAGCATGTGAACAGCATTATAAATAGGTATGGTTATTTGGTGAAGAATTATGTATGTTTTATTTAAATAAATAGAATTTATACTATAACTCATTGTTTCTTATTTTTTTCTCTCGAGATTATGCTTTTGAGATTTCTCCATGAACAATGAGCTCATTGCTTCCTATGGCTGCATTACCATTCCATAGTATGCATCCACCACATTTTACTTATTGATTCCCCTACTGATGGACACCTCAGTTGCCTCTAACTCCACTAGGGATACTGCGATAACATCCGTGAACAGGTCCCCTTACAAGCTTTCGCTAGAAGTTCTCTGGAAGTAGGATTGCAATGCATATTTGGTCTATCTAAATATTGTGAGATTGCTTTCCAGAGTGATTTTATAGGTTTATAGGTTTACACTTCCTCCAGCAATGCAAAAATCTCCACTGCCTCATATCCTCTCCATTATTTGGCAGTATCTACCTTTCTAGTTGCTGCCATTCTAACATATGTAAAAAGATTACTCATTCTTTTAATTTACATTTTACATCTTTAAAATGAACTTAGAAACCCTTCATGTCTGTTATTCATTCAGATGTCTTTGTTCACCCTCCTAAAAATTTTTCTCTTGTGTTTCCCATCTTTTTCTTACTAATTGAAGGAGTTCTTATTTATTATACATATTATATCTGGCTGGTTTTAAACATTGCAAATATCCTTTCCCAGTCTAACATTTGTTAATTTAATGTATGTTATACTATACTGAACAAAAAGCCTTAATTTTGGTGTAGCCAAAGAAAGTCAGGTTTTTTTTATCTTATAGCTGTACTTTACGAGGTTTTAAGAATACTTTCCCTACTTCTTGTCACAAAGATTTTATCCCACATTTTCTTCTAATATCTTTATAAATTTATCTCTCATATTTAGGTTTTTAATACATCTGGAGACCACCTTTCTTGTAAATTAAAGGTCTATCTTTATTTTTCTCTATATAGCGAAACAGTTGTTTTAACATCATCTGCTAAACAATGTGTCCTTTCTCAATTGCTTTATGGCAAATACCTTTATCATATAGCAAGTCCTCACATACAGAAGACTATTTATGAGCTCTCAAATCTATTTCATTAGTCCATTTGTCCGTTGCTGGGACAGAATTATTATCATTATCAAAATTATCATTTGTAGTATGTCATATCTAATCAATGAGAGTGACTGCCATCTATCTGCTCTTCTTTCTTACAGATTTATGTATTTATTTCTCCCCACACACACCCCATTGTTTTTGTGCTCGCTGTCTGCTTTCTGTGTCCATTGGCTGTGTGTTCTGTGTCTTCTTGTCTTATCTTTAGGCAGCACCGGGAACTGATCCTGGGACCTTCGGGAGTGGGAGAGAGGTGCTCAGTTCCCTGTGCCACCTCAGCTCCTTCATCTGCTGTGTCTCTTATTGTCTCTCCTCTGTGTCTTTTTTTGTTACATCATCTTGCTGCACCAGCTCTCCGTGTGGGCCAGCACTCCTGTGTGGGCCAGCACAGTGTGCGGGCCAGCTTTTCTTCATCTGGAGGTCCCAGGAATTGAACTCTGGACCTCTCTACGATAGATGGGAGCCCAATCATTCAGCCACATCCACTTCTCTTGAATGCTCTTCTTTAGCCATTTTGGAACCTTCAGTGATTCACAGAAATTGTAGAAAGAATTTTTGTTGCATTTTTCAAAAATTCAATGAAGGATTTTTTTTTTATTTCATTTACTTTTTCTATGTAGTTGGAGAAAACTAATAATTTTACTAGGTAAAGTCACGCCAACATGTATACAGTATATCTCACTAGTTATTTGAACCTTATTAAATAAATCAGATATTCTTTCCTATTTTTCTATTAAAGGAAACAAAAAAAGATTTGTGTTTCTTAAATAATATCTTATTTTTACTCAATGTGTATGTTGGCTGCTGTTAAGAGGAGTGCTTTTTTATGTTGATTTGTATATTTCTATTAATCTTGCTGATTTTTATTAGTATTCATAGCATGTTGATACAATTGGATTTTCTATATAGATGATCATGTCATCTGTTAATAGTTTTATCTCTTCTTTTCTAATCTTATCCAATCTTACATGAAAGTCAGTGCTCCCAATATTATGTTGCTTGTTTGAATGGAAATGCTTCTCAGTTATTCCAGTGTGTACAGATTTTCTGTAAATAATCCAAGAAGTTCTTTGATACTCCTAATATTCTGTAAATTTCATAACAAATAAATATTAATACTTTATTAATAGTATTTGATCAATGTACTATTTTTTTAAGATTTATTTATTTATTCCCACCCCACCCCCCTTCATTGTTTGCACATCACTGTCTGCTCTCTGTTTCCATTTGCTGACACTCTGTCTTCTCTTTAGGAGGCACTGGGAACTAGACCTGGGACCTCCCATGTGGAAGAGAGGCACTCAATCACTTGAGCCACCTCAACTCCCTGGTTTGTTGTATCTCTCATTGCCTTTCATCTTTGTGTCTCTTTTGTTGCATCATCTTATTGCATCAGCTCATCATGCCTGCCCATTGCACCAGCTCACCTTCTCCAGGAGGCACCAGGAACTGAACCTGACACCTCCCATGTGGTAGATAGAAGCCCAATCCCTTGAGCCACATCTGCTTCCCAATGTACTATTTTTAGTACAGTGATTCTGCTAGCTAATTTTATGCTTAGGCTTATTGCACCAACATCCCTAAGTGAAACAGGCTTATGCTTTCTTGTCTTATACTTTCATTATCTAATTAGAAAGTCAAGATTATACCAGCTTCATTAAAATTAGCTGGGCTGCTTTTCTTTTCTTTCTTCCTTTCTTTTTTTTTTCCATTTTCTGAAGCATTATCTATTCTTTGATAGTTTTGTAAAGTCCCACTGGAAAACCACCTAAGCTAGGGATTTTTTTGATGAGATGGTCATTGATTATAGCTTCTTTAATCATTATTTCATACTCTGATGTACCTCATAAATTTTTTATTATGTGAATGCGTAGCATATACAATTATACTCACACACACGTACACCTTTACAAAAAAAGAGAAGTAATATATGATCATATTTTAAAATTCATATAATGCAATTTGTGCTGAATATATTTCATTTGCCTATCCAGATTCTTGACCAACCTGCTCTGCCTCAGGAGGCTGCCTGTATAAACACATTCCATTGAAATCTAGCTTCTGATCCAGTTAGGTCAATCTCCGGCAAGAAATCAAAGAGAGGGAGAAGAGTGTGGTCAGGGTCTTCATTCCCTTAGTTCATTCTCTGAAGGTCTCTTCAGGCTTGTTGCTTCCTTGACCAAAGTCACAACTCCTCTCAGAATGTTCCTCTCTCTACCACTCCTCTGTGTGTTCCAGAAATTGTCCCCTCTCCTCATCTTTTAGGTCTAAAAATATTAAGTCTCTGCTTCTGCTATCCCAAAATACCACACTATCCTTTGTGGTTTCCCTACAATGCATCAACACATTTGTAAACAGTCTCTTTAGTAAGCCCTTCTCAAATTATCCTAGTTTGAATGTGCCATCTGTTTCCTTTGGGATCCTAACTGATACACATTTGTATACTTATAAAAAAAAATATCTGCCCTCCTGGGGATTAACAGTTGTTAGCAGTTTGGTGTGTATCCTTCCAAACATACAACATATTTGTTGATATACTGAAAATCAAAAAATATGGACCAAACAGATAATGTTTTAAAAATGAGAACATTAAAAAGTGAAAATTTCTGATTGCTATTGCTCATGCTTTTTTTGTTTGTTTGTTTGAATATTTTGTTTAATACTGGCATTGTTTCTATAGTACAATTATCGCAATCTTTAAGTTTACTTTTCATTACAAATAAGTGTCAAGTTTTGTTTCAGAAACACTTTTCCTGCTCTCTTGCACATGCACCCAGAGACATTACAAAAAACTCATTCGTAACACAGTAAGGGCAAATATTATTCATGTGAAACATCTTTTATTGTTTTCCCATAATTTAAAAAAATTATAGAATCATAGCTATTGAATAAGGCTCACAGATTTAGTTCAAAGTCCATAAAAGACCAATCAAGGATGCTCACCAACTGTGATGGGGTTAACTGCCTGTTGCAACAAATGCTGCAGGCTCACCCCTGGCTTTCAATCCTTTAAAACATACCTCACAACCTAATCAATGCATTTTAGGATAAAGAGAGAATATAGAAAATCCAGGAGGAAAAACTGTTGAAGCAGGGAGCTCAGAATCATGGACATAATTTTTTTAAATGATAGGGAGGTATGATTTATTTGCTGTAGTTTGCCAATGTATAAACCAAGATAATCATAGTAACCCAAAATGTAACTAAGTAGACATGTTAAGATATAGTGACATGTGTGTACATATTGCTAGTGTACACAGTAAACATTTGTCATAATATCATTTCATTATATCCATGACCAAAGTGGAAGAAAACAAAACAAAACAGAACAGAACAGAACCCACTCAAGTTGAATATCATTGTGAAGGAGTTTTTCAGAAACACAAGAGTCTGGAGAGTTGGGAGGTATGTCCTAGATATGTGATTGGTCTTGACATTAAAACAACTTCTAACAATTGTGTGTAAAGTCACAGACAGAGGAAGCAAGGATTTTTGTTATCCAAGGACGCCTCTGTCTATGTTTGAAAGTTTGTCCAGAGTGAGACAGGAAAGTGCTGTGTTGAGAAACGGGCCCCTGGCCAGCTGCTCCTTTCTCCTTGCTCTCGGTGGGGCGGAGGTCAGGAGGCAGGGCTTGCTGACAAAACCGTGAAGTCCCACCCTGGGGTCCGAACCCCAGCTCCACGAGGGCGGCCCCCCTGAGGCAGGAAGGGTGGTGGATGATGGCCGCCAGGAAACCGGGTTCGGAGGATCACAGGACCACACTGCCTTCAGATGCTGCCGCCCTGCAAAGAAACTGCGCTCCAGGTAACTACGCCGGTGGCCCTAATGTCCCAGTCCACTCTCAGGCCCCTCAAGGCCCATAGTGACGTCGCTAAGAGGGCAGCACACCTCCATTAGCACTAACTCACCGCCAGGAAGCCGCTGAGGCCCTGGCACGCCTACGAGCTCTTTCCACATCAGATGCGACGTGAGGGAAGTTGCCAGGAGTCAGGTATTTGTAGGCTTTTGATTTTTAAAAATCAAAATTGATCTCCATTGTATCTCAATAGACAGATAATTCTCCCCAAAATATTTGTAATTTGTTTAAGTAGCACTGGAATAATTCAATTTTATTTAAACACATTCATTCTAGGAAAATATTTCCTACAAACATCTATTTACATATAAACACATTAAAAGTTGTGGAAAGGGTTCCCTCCCCTATGGTTGTATGGCTTGAAACAGTTTCATTGCTTTGAATATGTATGCACACATTTGGCAAAATAAAACTATTAAAATATAGGGGTTTGGGGGGGGTTGTTTTTTTTTCGTTTTTTTTTGGGGGGGGGGTTTGGTTTTTGTTTTTAATAAAAATGGGGCATTGAGGCTCCAAATTCCTAATGGGAAAGATCAAAGAAAAATCATGCTTCATTTTTAAACTGTTTCCTCTTTGGCCCTTATAACCTTTCTCAATTCTGTTACACCTTTAATCTTTTTGAATACTCTCCCTCTGTCTCCCATTATGGGATTTTCTCCTTAAATCGAGGGGTCTAGGTTCTGACCATACTTCTCTCTTTCTCCCCACCTTCTCTTTCTCTTTGGGGTCTTAGTATAGCTTCAGTTACCAATATTATACAAATAATTCCAAAATCTCTGTCTCCTGCCCTGATCTCTCTCCCAAGTTCCTCCATTTTCATTACTCCTTGATGTTATTTTCTACCTGAACATATCATCAGAAATTCAAATACAACAGGATCAAAACCTAATTCATATCTTTCCCATGAAACCAGGTCCTCTAACAGACTTTCTTTTTTCTGTTCCTCATACCACCAATTTCCTTATCTTCCTTTCAGCTCAAAATTTTGGTCCCATACTTGACACCCTTTTGTTGCTTGTTCTCACTCTTATTTAGGAAAAATGTCGGCAACTCTGAGAGCTATTAATACTCAAGAGTGTATCTCCTTCTTTCATTCACCACAGTTAGAATCCAATACCCCTATCCTAGAATCTTACAGCAGCCTCCCACCTTAGCTTGCTACTACTAGTTTTCCTTCCCTTCCCACCCAGCCATTAAATTGGCAGCCTAATCTTCCTTTAAAGCACACTTTCATTCTCTGATGGAAAAAATAGATCGATAGATCGATAGATAGATTGATAGATGGATGGATAGATAGATAGATAGATAGATAGATAGATAGATAGATAGATAAACTGCCCATTGTTCTCTGGATTTAAATCTAACCTTCATGATTTGCTATCCAAATGCCTTGACTACAGGTCTTTAATCAATCAAATCTTCATACAAATATTTCTACTATGCTCCAGGCATAGAACCTTAGTATATGCTGTTTTCTCTGCCTGTAAAATCATTCACACATCTCTGCAGGCTTAAGTTCTCCAAGGTCCAGATCAAACCTACATCCCTAATGTGCCTCTTCTGACACAGTTATCATATTCTGTTTCATATTATATTATTTATGTATTTATCATCTTGTCTACCAGATTAAAAGTTCCCTTGGGCCGGGAATTATTTCTTACTCATTTTTGTTTCCCTTACAGCATCTATATGATCCCTTTCATATGATCATCAATCAACAAATAAGTTTTAAATAAATTAATCATTGAAAATATAAATCATCAGAAAAAAATAACTGAGTTTTCTTTTCTATAATGACTATTCTCTTTCTGCTTTCTTAGCTTTTTTTTTTCTTTTTATATGTATGCATAGATTTTGTGTTAGTCAGTCCAACACAAGGTCAAAGATCACAACATAGCTCATAATTGTTGAATGATTTCCAATCAAAAATAAGTGTGAGGGGAAAAAAAATAAGTATGAAGTAGCAGATGTGGTTCAAGCAGTTGAGCGCCTGCTTCCCACATGGGAGGTCCTGGGTTCAGTTCCCTGTGCCTCCTAGAAACAGGCAAAAAAAAAAAAAAAAGGACCAACTCAGGGGAGCATATGTTGTTCAGTAGTTGGGCATTGGCTTCCCACATAAGAGGTCAGGGTTCAGTTCCCGGCCCCAGTACCTAAAAAAAAGTGTGAACTTTAGCACAAGCCAATCTTTGTTTAGAGAAAGTGGAAGAATGAAAACTCTCATTGAATTGTGCCTTTACTGAAAAATTCCTGGTAGTTACTTCCTCTTTAGTGATCTATTTGAATGTAAGTATCTTGTATTTTTATAGACAATCAGTGCAAACAAAAAATAAATATGATACATCTGGCTGTCGGAAGTGGAGTGCACCAAGTGACCAGCTTATCTTAAAAGCTAAACTAGGGAAGTGGACTTGGCCCAGTGGTTATGGCGTCCGTCTACCACATGGGAGGTCCACAGTTCAAACCCTGGGCCTCCTTGGCCCGTGTGGAGCTGGCCCATGCGCAGTGCTGATGCTTGCAAGGATTGCTGTGTCACACAGGCGTGTCCCCCGCGTAGGGGAGCCCCATGCGCAAGGGGTGCACCCCATAAGGAAAGCCGCCCAGCACAAAAGAAAGTGCAGCCTGCCCAGGAATGGCGCCGCACACAAGGAGAGCTGACACAACAAGATGATGCAACAAAAAGAAACACAGATTCCCCTACTGCTTTATAACAACAGAAGAGGACAAAGAAGAACAAGCAGCAAATAGACACAGAGAACAGACAACTGGGGTTGGGGGGGGAGGGAGAGATGAAAAAAAAAGCTAAACTATGAAGTATCATGTCTAAAACAAAAGAGCAACCATGTGGTTTTAAGGATGAAGTCCCATAGGTGACTGAAGAGCTCTGTTTACTACTTACATTTGATGAAAAGATAGAACATGTTTATTCATTCAGTCATCCATAAGTCTATACTAAGTACAACCATGTGCCAAGCACTATGTTAGGCACTGGGGATATTAAGAAGGATAAAGATATGAGCCCTTCTTTAAAGGGGAGCTAGAACTATAAACAAATGATGTGAAAATAATTTGCAGTAAGTAAAGTTTATACCAGGCAGGGCAGTAGCACTGCTGTTTTAGTTTCCTGGCTGCTAAAACAAATACTGTAAAATAATTAGTTTAAACAAGAGGAGATTATTGGCTCATTGGTTTGAGGCGAAGAGAAGTCCAAAACCAAGGCGTCAGCAAGCCAGTGCTTTCTTCCTGAAGATTATGGTCTCTAAGACTGCCTGCTGGAGATCCTTTGTCCTTGGCTTTTCTGTCGCAAGGCAAGGTACATAGCAGCATCTTCTCCTTTCTCTCCCATGCGCCGTTGACTTCCTGCTTCTTCTCGTGGCTGGCTCACTCTTTCTGTGTCTGAGTTTCCTTCTACTTATAAAGGACTTCAGTAATGTGGATTAAAGCCCAAGCTGACTCAGTTGGGCCACCCTTTAACTGAACTAGCATCTGTAAGAGATCCTCTTTACGATGGTCCTCATGCCCCAGAATGAGGACCAAGACCAAGACCATATCCAAACTGGGGTGTGCATTCAATCCCCACAGTTACAAACAGACTCTCTCCTTTAGAGCCTTTGTTAATCTAGCCTTTTGTAAATTACTATAAAATACCACTTGTTGGACAAAACCAGGAAAAAAAGAACATACTGTAACACTGAGGTATTTGAATAATTTATAATGGCTTCATTGCTTGGAAAACTTCCACTCATTTTGGCAACCTGATGAGATCATTGGAAGATAAAGCATACAGCATTGCAAAGACTGAAAAGAACATTCAACTGTAATTATTTAAAAGGAGGTGTTAATCATTATTTTGCCAAGAGTCAGAGGGAAAGTGATTGTTTACTTCCAATTTTAAGAGCAAATTTACCTGCATCAAATTACTTATATCTGAGCTATACATGTCATATTAATTTCAAGCAAAGCCACAAAGCATTTTTCTAAAATACAGATTTAATTAATTGTGTTTTTTTGTTTTGTTTCATTTTGTTTTGTTTTTGGATTTCTCTTCTCTAGCTGTCTAGCTCTGAACTTCTTCTAGGTCAGACATTTCTTATTCATCTTCATATCTAACGCCTAAGGACAATTCCTAGCATAGCAGACAATAAATACTTGTTATGTGAAAAATGAAAATATAGACCTTCAGATCCTTAACAGCTCTTAATATCTGAGTTTTCTAATGCCCATCATTTGCATCCTTTTCTTGTCTTCATTTTACTGATAAGAACAAGGAGAAAAGGATTCCAAGCAGCCTAATAAATAGTGTACCAGTGTATCAACAAATTAAAGCTCCAATACTTATCAGAGAACTTTAATTCTCAAAAAAAGAGAAAAGAAATCTTATATTTATATTTAAACTCAAAATTGTACACTTCCCAGAACTGTTCCTCCTCTTGGATAACTGTGTGATGCCTTAGCAAATAGAAAAATGCAGGCATGGCCCTAAACGTCATTGAAAATTATTGTATTTATTATTTTTATTTCTATCCTCGCTTTTGCTATAGTTGCTGTGAATGACTTGGAACATGCAAAATATGCTAAGCAAGAAATACAGCCATACCTGAAGAGTTAGCAGTTGAAAGGCACAAAGAGGTACAATGGATTTAAAAGCCTCTTGAAGAACAGCCTTTTGCTGCATAGATGCCAAGCAAGACAGTATGTGGCAGAAAAAGAGTTGGGGAAACTGCTTTAAAAACCTATTAACTAGGGATGTGAAAAAGCAGGGAACAATTGGGAAAGGAGGGAGACACTCACTGTTTAAAAGGCTTTTAAATGTGACCATATTTTTGTTGGCTTTTTGCCTGCAACATAAAATGAGGATGCTGTACTGAATGGCTAGCTGGCTGCTGAAGGTGGAATGAATGGAAGCTGGGCTAGGAAGTCAAGGCTGAATTTTGAGATGCCACTCTGGTCTGTGTGCAGCTGTTGAGCCAACTCTCAGCAGTGATTTAGTGAAGTAAACACAAAATCCAGTCAGCCTGCTCAATCACCCTTTTATCCTTGTGTTTTTCTAGTTCCCATAAATATTTGCCTGTGCTGTGTTTGCTGCAGATATTAAGGAGTTAATAAATTAGCCAGCCAACAGGCAGGAATTGAGGAAAGCCACACAACTTAGAATTGAACAGCTGACAGCAGATTTTGCAGGTGCAAGATGGGAATCAGCTCTGCGTTTTTTATGTAGCACAATTTTCTGTCTGGGCTGTGGCCTGATTTCCTAGCCCCTTCAGGACAAGCTGAGCTATAAGGTAGAGAATTCTAAAAAGGAGAGAATTCCTGTCATCCTATGAACTCTAACCTTCTAAAAAATGAAGTAATCTCCTTCTATTTTTGGACAGATTCTCTTACAAATTGGTGATAACCTTGTAAAATTTTAGTTTCATGTTAGGAAAGAAAAATACTCTAGATGCAATCCTAGTTTAAAAAGTGATGGATTAAACTGCACGGCATAGTGAATCAGCCTCCTCCAATTGGGTGTCAAGATGTGGGGGTGTATGTCAGAGAAAGGGATGACTGCTTGTTATTGAATATATAAGTACTGCAGCAGACAGTAAGGTCATAATGAAGAAGGGAAAAGGAGAGAAATGGTCTGCATTAAATTGCATATTTCCAGTAAACTGGTTTATCACATTCTTCTAATCATACCTTTTGCAGGTAATGGGCATTCAAAGCTAAACCCCACACATTATGGCAATTCTTCCAAATATTTTTGGCTCTATAGTGGTAAAAACATTAATTACATGGAACTTGAAAGTGTTCATTATGATTCCTTGATTAACACAACATTCTGGTGTTTCTAATGTAAAAGGGTTGGCTGATTGGATTGATAATAGGAAATTAATATGATTTTTCTTTAGGCTGGCGAACATGGTCTACACATCCAAATCCTTTTGACCAAATACTATTATGAGGTATGGATTTGGAATAGGGATAGAAAAGCTCAGAGGACCTGGACTTTTTTCTAGGTAGACTCCAGGAAGGACAGATAAATCCCTGTAGTTAGCAATGGCCCAAGTGGGAGATGGTGCCCACTGTTAAATCCCATCTTGAGTCCTCCCTTTCTCTAAGGCCTACCTTAAATCCCTAAAA
The DNA here is from genome assembly GCF_030445035.2 of Dasypus novemcinctus. Lineage (NCBI taxonomy): Eukaryota > Metazoa > Chordata > Mammalia > Cingulata > Dasypodidae > Dasypus > Dasypus novemcinctus. The sequence goes on from NC_080676.1 coordinate 56,226,374, forward strand.
TTCTGTGACTCCAAATTCCCCTTCTAAAACTGAAAATCATGTTTTTTAGACCAGAAAAAAAGATTAGCTACTACAGAAACACTGGCCTTAGTGAAGTAAGTAGTTTGATTTAAAGAACCCTGAAAAAGTCTCCCCAATCGAAAAATGTCTTCCCCAGACTTTTTGTGGTGGCCTAAAATTCGATCATTAAAAATTTCAGCATCCAGTGTAATTCTCTGCCCCTTGCTGACAAATTCAACTTAAAAACACAGTAAAAATAAACATAAAACATGAAAATATATGGGCACTATAAATATAATTTTAAGTATTTGTAAGCCAAAGATCAAAAGAGAATTTTTAAAATTTAAGTTATTTATGGTGTGAGGTGGTACTATTATGAATTACATTTTTCTTTTATAATTTCCCTTTCATGCCCTTATAATATATAGTAAGGGAAAATTTATATCATTTTTAAAAACTGTAATTCTACTTGACCACTGTATGTTTCCAGCTATTGGATCCCAAATAATAAATAAATAAAATACTGAAATAAAAAGTACTCTTTCAGTGATTTATGTGACATAACTAGATTGAAGGAGAAAAATGTAAAATTTAACAAATATTCACTTACAAGTTAATGAGTATTTATTATTGGGAAGGCATTTTGTTGGGTGATTAGAGGATACAAAAATGACCAAAACCTGGTCCGCCCTTCAAGAACCTTATGGCATTGAGCTAGTAACTTTGAAAAAAGAACACATTGTTTATTATCAGTCACACTGATAATAAAGGGGAATCCATCTGTTAGTCATTTGTTTCAGTGGCAAACAGCTGAGAATAGGTTTTGGCAAGGGGAAGGATGGAGCAAGCCTGGAATGCTACCTGGGGAAGACCAACCTGCATTAAAATACTTAATGAAGGAAGATAACGGCAGTGGACACAAGAGGGGAGAGGGGATAACACAAAGAGGGAAGTAGATGACAGCATGCTGACTACAAACCATATCTATTTCACAGGGTTGCCAAGGCTAGCTCTGACTTCTACCAAATAATTTTCAACATATAAAGTGAACTCTATCAAAGTATTACTCCTATCAATCGAGGAATGCCAAGTAATCAAGGAAGGTTATTTATAGAAAAATGTGTCTTCATATTCACAATGTAAATTCTTAAGCATGTATTTTCTTATAAGCCACCACTTTAGTGAAAACTGTTTTAAAGCAATCATTTTTGAGACACACCCTAGTATCTGATGTAGCCAGTATCTTCATTCCATTATTCTGTTCCAAACATTTAAAACCTGATCGATGTTCTTAAGTACTAAATAATGTAATTAGATAATGAATACATGAGATTGAATTATAAGTAAAGATAAGAAACTAATACTATTTTCTAAAGTTTAATGTGAATAATAAATATTCCAAAACATTAGCTTTAGATTGTATTAATGCTCAACATTTCAAACTACTCTTCTTATCCAAATTTCACATATAATAATTATTTAATAAAATATGCATCAAGTAAATAAACACAAAATTATTACTGTGGGGGGAAAAAACAAATGGAAAAAGGTAATAACCCTAAAAAATCAAATTCATCATCAAAAGTAAGTTGTTTAGGGAAGCAGACTTGGCCCAATGGATAGGGCCTCTGCCTACCACATGGGAGGTCCACGGTCCAAACCTCGGGCCTCCTTGACCCATGTGGAGCTGGCCCATGCGCAGTGCCAATGTGCACAAGGAGTGCCCTGCCACACAGGGGTGTCCCCCACGTAGAGGAGCCCCACACTCAAGGAGTGCACCCCATAAGGAGAGCCGCCCAGCGCCAAATAAAGTGCAGCCTGCCCAGGAATGGCACCACACACACGGAGAGCTGATGCAGCAAGATGATGCAACAAAAAAGAAACACAGATTCCTGGTGCTGCTGATAAGGATAGAAGCAGTCACAGAAGAACACACAGCGAATGGACACAGAGAGCAGACAACTGGGGGGGAAGGGGGGAAGTGGAGAGAAATAAATAAAAAATAAATCTTTTTTTTTTTTAAAGTAAGTTGTTTAGAAAATGGTTTGCTTTCTCTCTTTTCCCCTTTTCTAAGCCTCAAAATACTTTGCTTTTTGGGGAAGATATAACACAATGAATGCAGTGGTGGAAGATGGACTGTGGTTAATAGAACAAATGTGAGAATGTTTTCTAGTGAACCATAGCAAGCGTATAATACTGATACAGGGTGTTTGATGATCAGGTGGGTTGGGGGACAAATACATCAAATGTCAGATATGGGTTTAGTTATTAGTAATATTTTAACAACGCTCTTTCATAGTTCATAACAAATGTTTCACAACAATGCAAGGTGTTAGTGGTGGGCTGATATATGGAAGCCCCGTATGATGATATGCGTGTTTGTTTTGTAAGTTCACAACTTTTACTATACACTCATTGTTTATGTACGTTCATGTATGAATGATATACTTCAATAAAATTTTATTTAAAAATACTTTGCTTTTTTTCTCACTGGTAAAGAAATATAACATCGAGAAGTATCAAATTAACCCATTTTAACAGACTTCAAACCATACTACCAACCTATTATTTTAAAACGTTTCATTTTCCAAGCCTCTTTTCCTATAGTTGATCACTCTCTTTAGGAAACATTAATAACTACAGGCCTTAATTTTAATTTGGTTCCTAATACCTCATTTGATAATCAGTATCCTCTTTTGCCTCCCCACCCCCACCCTCACCCCCACCCCAGACAGCCTTGTTTTCTGTCGGTATCTATCACATTTTCCTGTTTCCTTTAGTCACCTTCTTTCATTCTTAGCCCTTGCTCTCCAGCCAAGCTGTCTGCTTTTATCTCTGTATTTCCTTCTTCCTTCTCTTTCTCGCTTGACCCTTTCTGGACTCTTAGATAATGAACACTGAGACTTGTAGCTCATTGTTTATTGCCATGGTGGCCTCCTAATTAATAAAATGTCCCTCCTTCATAATATTGTTCCAAAACTGCTTCATTTTGGCATCTACATAGTATTGCCCAAATAGAGTGCCATTTGACTCAACTTTACATGTATAAAATCAAATGTGTTCAAGAAAATAATTTTCTACTCCTGTTCTTATTCAGTATTTTCTGCATTTCTCCTTTATTATACTTCTCTATTGCAATGCAAAACTTTAGCTATCTGTGGTCAAGTCTGAACTTTACAGGGAACAGTAGTAATGACCTTCTGACCCTACAGTTCTTTTTGGCCATGGGTAGAATTGATAGTACTTTTTCTATTTCTCCCTTGTCTTTGCTTGAACATACTGGAATTACAACCTCTGACAAAGGTAACATCCCTTTTGTAGTGGAAACAAAAGGAGTGTGTAATGAATTGGTTAAGATTACATTGCATGTTTAGATGATGAAATCCAACTGCAGTTCAATTCCTTTATTTTCTCTCGCAGAGTCTGGTCTTTCAATAAGACATTATTGACTAGTATCTTCCCCAGAACAGGTGCTTTGGAATATAGTCTTGTTGCACTGAGTTCTTTAGACTGAGAAACAAACTATTGTACAGGTCAAGGGAATCAGTTGTGGGACAATAATGCCTAGGATCTTAGGATGAGCACTGTAGATAATCCATATCCAGGTGGCACTAAAAGAATGAAGGGTCCTTGGACTTGTGTGAGGCGCCAGCCCTTTTCAAAATAACTTTGGTTACTCAGACAGCAGAGCATAAATTATAGTTTTATTTGCCATTTCTCTGCAAAATACTAGGGCTGAGAGGAATGAGGAAAGGGGAGACAGGCAATTTTTTATAATTCATCATTATAGATTTTGCTATATTGCCATTATAAAATGAATTTTTAATCTTTCTAAAGTTGTAATCACTGACACAATTGGGTGTATTAACAAACTATCTTTTTATCATAAAACATGTCACCTTTGGTTGCTCAGAATAACAAATTATTGGCCTCTTTCTTCCTTCTCCCTTAATTTACGTCTCCTTGTGGTTTATGTCTTTCAGTTTTAAAAAAATATCCCTTACAATTTTTGTTTTTAAAAATGGTGTAATACCCATATTGGCCTCAGAAAATATTTAAAATGTGTGCTTTTCAAAGAATGATCAGACCATTGATTCATCTTTTAAAGAAAAATGATTATATTCTTTTCGATTATTTCTGCCAAGGACTTTAACCCTAATTTCACACTTTCTAAAAATTAAAAGAGCAAACATTTATATAAGGTGCTGATAATTACCTATATTATTGTACCGCTGTGACAGATGTTGGCAAAAAAGCCTAAAATGCCTACAGCTGTGCACTCCATGACATCTAGTTTATACTCAGACAGAAGGCTAACAGATGTTCTGAACTGTCACTTTGCCTAAATGTTTTTAAAGTCTAAGGACCTGCTTTATAATTCACTAGGGTTTGGTTTGGTTTCACAGAGGTCCTCAGAATCCCCATCTGTGACAATTAATGATGAAGACATTGATAAATCAACTCTTGTATCTTCCCTCTTTAACGAACAGACATCAGTTTATATATGGATTGTTGATTGAAGGCTGCTTTTATATATGGGCTGTGAAAACCTTATTTACATACATCCTAGTTATGAAATTCTTTCCTTAAACACAGATAGAACTGGACTACCAAAACACATCAAGGGTTGTTTTGAGCTGGCTGTATAGAAAGGGCCAGGAAATCACCCGTTCTTTTCTCTTCACTAAATTTTATAGTCACATGCACATTGGAAGTAAAATGTTAACAATTTCCAATGATGGTTATATTTTCTCCAGTGGTTAAAAAAGGGTTTTTGTTGTTTTTGTTCAGCATTTTAGCAATTTTACTCATAGCAGTAACTATTAATGGTGTGGCCTGTTAGAATAATGGAAGAACAAAATAAATGGAATTCAGAAAGTAGATAGCACATCTTCTCCAGCTTGGACCCTAATACCCCTTCTTCTCAAACATACCTTCAGATCCCTGTGCAAAGGCCATTAATGCTTTATTTGCTGTTGCTCTTAATTTTAACAAGCTGGATTCCTGTAGAACACTTGCTTAATAGTTTAAACATTCTGTTAACAATCAGGTGTTTGGCCTATCCTGTTTCTCCTCCATTCTGTATAGAAATATAACTCCAAATAGTACATCTTTCTGGGTTTGTTTCTAAATTAGTCCCCACACTTAATTATGAGGATGAGAGGGATGCCTTATTCCTCTTTGTTATAGGCTAAGCTCTCAGTAATCCCAAACAAAAGAGCCAGTTCTGGAAGATATAGGATTTGCTAGCAGGATTACGGTCTCATAGATAATGATGTGCAGTCAGCAGAAGCGAAGCTTTATTTTAATTCAAATAAGCTAGTAAACAAACCACTGACAAGTCTGCTGGTGAGAGTAACTGGCTGCTGTTACCACACTGGCAGCTAAATTATAGAAAATCTATTATACCCTGTTCACCATATGTTTAATTTAATACAAGATACAAATTAAACTATCCACAGTGTCTATTAAAATAACAATACTTTGTTATATTTGAATGTCTTAAAATAATTTCTGCTGGCCTTTTACAGGGCAGTTTTGATATAGGTGATTATCTGGGGTGGGGGGAGTAGTTAGGAGAAGGCAAAAAATTTAATTGCCTTTATGAGAAAATAAAAATATAAATGTTCACTGGTTTGCAGTTGTTAATAAGGTTAATTAGCAGTGATGTATTCTGTTACTACTATATTTCCCTCCCACCCTTTTGGTTTCTGTGACTGGGGTTTTAGGAGTGATACATAGTTTAACCTACTTAAGTCTTGTCCTTATGAAATCATTACCTGGATCAAGCCAACTTATGGGTAGACTTTGACCTGATGCCAACTGAAGAAATTGAGTTTAAACTCTATGCTCAACTTTGGTATGGCACAGGAAAAGACACAGGCTTTCATATTCCTGCCTCAAGGCCATCTCTCTCCCTGGCCGAAAGATCCTACAGGAGACCCAGAATTAAGAGACTGTCTTCCAGAGAAAGGAGAGAAGAAAAAAGACAAGATCATATATGGTTTACAACCATTTTCTTCCTGTACCCACAATAGTCAGCAACCAATGATGCTTGCTTGAGTCCATTTCAACTCAAATTTTTAAAATTTTTGTAAAATAAAAATAAAAAAATGAAGGGAGAGTGTAAAGAGGAGGGACTGAAGGGGAAGATGTAAGTAGAAATCTCCTCCTCCATCAGCTTCCTTGGAACATTAACTCATTTCCAGGGGCAAAACCTAAAATGGCATGCTCCTTTTCTCCCAAAATTCGCCACAGTACTTACTCTCTTTAAGAATGTGCCAGTAAGCCACTCAAATCAGCTGCTTATCCTAGGGACTAAGAAATAGAGAAACAAAAAATAATGACCACACTTCAGGATGCCTTCTCAAAATTGAGTCTGCAAATGTGTTCATGGCGGCACACATATGTGGATCTTGGTTCAGAGAATACAGGCCTGGCAAACCCAGCTATGTATCAGTGATTACAATAGTTACAATAAGGTATACATTTGGATAACGTCCCCAGTTTAGGTTATTCTTAAAGTCCTGTAGATAATTTTAATATTTTACCCAAAGTATAAGGTAATTTATCTTAGATTGAAATTGGAAGCAATTTTGGGGGCCTGGTGCCCGTAACTATATACCAGAGGGACAAGATAAATATCCCATGTTCCCTTCCCCCCACACCAGATCCTGTCACTCAGAGACTGAGAGTGGAGACACTGCCATTTATTGAAACTCTGAATATACTAACAAATTAAGAAATTTGAAAAGAGGCCCACAAAATATGCAGTCTAAAATTTTACACTTTTTATACATATATACAAAAGATGTGATTGTCTGTGTAACTTCATTTTATTGTTGTAACAAGAAAACTTAAAGGAGGCCATTGATGAATGCTCCCCCCACAGGCCTTGCTACTACCGCCAACTTCCCTCCTAGCTCTAAAAGCACACCTCTTTCTATTCCCCGTGTCAGTTTCAGCAGAAAGCAAAGACTCAAGGAATCTAGAATTGTTCCAAGAGTTTGCGCGTGGGTGGGAAAGACCATCCTGGCCGGGTATGTCTACATAGAAAGCAGGTGACCTGAAGCCTGCGCTCCCACCTCGCCACCTGGCCTCTGCCAGCCTGTTGCTCGCTGACCTGAGAACCGCCCGTTCCGGGAGCGCCCTTGTGTGCGGGCCTTGTTGACCGGAGCTCGGGTTTCTCAGTTTTCCACCCCTAAACCCTCGAGGTGACTAGGGACCAGCCCGCCGGGCCTTCCGAGGCCTGCCTGCCAGGCATTGCTACCGAGGACTTCCCGGCTTGCAACCGCTCCCAGGACTCTCCGGGCTCGAGTTTCCAGACCCGGAGCTCTGCAGAACGCTCCCAACTGGCTCCATGTGCTCTCTTCGGCAGAAGCCGTTCTCAAGCTCCCTTCCATACTGAAGAGCTTAGGTCTGGGAGGTCTTTTCCCCCTCCGCTCCCCCCGCGCCCTGGAACAGTCCAGGGCCCTGCGAAGACGCCTGGGGAAAGGTCACTTTGAAGGCTGCCCGGAAACCCAGGCTTCGATTCACCCGGCCGCTGCCGCCCGTACGTCGGTGGCGGGGCCTTCGCCTTTCTTCTCGAACCCAGGTCCACGCAGGGTCATGAAGGCCACCCGGGGGACCGGGAAGGAAGCTGCACTCGGACTAGGGGCCGCGTGGACGCTGGAGCGCGGGAAACCGTGCTGTGCGCCAGGCCGGCGGGCGCGAGCGGGTGGGGGCGCAGCTCCGGGAGGCTCGGAGGAACCGAGCCCCGCGGCTCGAGCCTCTGCTTTCCGAGGCTGGGGAGATGCAAGCGAAACTGGGGAAGGCCGATGTATCCCGCAGAACCCACAAAAACCTAGCAGGCCAAGCCTGGTCTGAGGGAGCCCCTTTCCAACTCGTTCGACCTCAGCTCCAGTTGCCCCTCGGGTTTCCACAGACCCAGAAAGGGATGGCGCGGGGGGCCGGGCCAGGGGGGTGGAAAGCTGAGGGTCTGACCAAAAGTTTATGGAGGCTTTGTAAAATGAGCTTTCCGGGTCTGTTGACACCGCGCGCTCTCGCTGGAGAACTTAGAGAACTTGGATTTATACCACGTTCTTCCCCCGAGGACGGGTCCGGTAGAGGCGTTTGCCCTGCTGCGTTCCCCGCCCCCCCCCCCCCCCTCATTTTGCAGGGCGCATCAAGTGGCGGGGTTGTGTTGTGTTGTTTTGTTTTTGTTGTAAATGAACGATTGAATAGTGTTGGTCGAAATCTCGTGTTACATTTTAAAAACCCTGGCGTCCATAACCCTTCTGCAGCCCGTGGGAAGCCGTCGGCCCTGCGGGCCCGGCGCGGGCTGCTCCTGCGGGAGCCGGGCTTTGCGGCAGGCGGGCGGGGCGCGCGGCCAGGGGAGGGCGAGGAACGCGCTCAGCGGCCGCGCGGCCCGTGCGGTGCCGGGAGAGGTCCAGCGGAGCTCGAGGTCCGGGGCCCGGAGTTCGGCGCGGGAGAGACGGGAGCCAGGCGGAGACTGTCCAAGTCCGACTTATTTGCACGTGGAGTGGGTGGAAGGCGGCCAGTTAGTGCATGATCGATTGCTTAAGGAAAGAGAAGATAGAGCTTTCGTGGTAGCTGGTGTCTAAAGCATGACACTAGACTATCTCTGTGAAACTTGGGGTTATGATCGGTGGTTCATTGCAACAGCCGACCCTGATTGTGCGTTTCGTGTTTCCTTACAAGCAGCACTTGTCAACTTAAAACCAGGTCTCGGGTACCGTATCTTCTGGCTAACCTCTCGCCTCCCCGTCACCACCACCCTTCCTTCTTCCTTTCCTTTCTTCCTTTCTTCCACAATCCGAGCCCTTCGCGCTGAACGCCCTTCACTCACCGGTGGCCCTTCTGGGGGTGGGAAGCCTGTTCTTGGTGCCCCACCTCTCTCCTAGACGGCCTGCCCTTGAAAATGTAAGGAACTCAGCTTCGCCTCCCAAATGCTTTTAAAGGGAAGTTTCCAAGTCAGAGCCACCTGTAAATGGCCATAAATCCATTCACACGGATTCCCCTACCCCGATAGAAAGCAGTTTTTATCAACAAGCTGTTTTGGCAGTGTGTTTGCTCTGAGAGAGAGGCACTCACCGGCACTCACCTCAGTTTCTGCTCCCTGGATACAGAAAGAGAGAGAGAGAGAGTGTGTGTGTGTGTGTGTGTTTAAAGCAGTTGTCCCAGTTGCAGACAACTGGTTCCTGATTTCCTCATCTACCAAGGCTTTGTGTCACTTTGGCTCTCACCCTGACACATTCCAGATTTTAAGTTAAAGGCTGCAGTCTCCCCCCCATGTCAAATGGAATGTCGCTGCATTACAGTGGTTGAGACAACTTTGATGAATTGCCTAAAATACTATCTTCCTGATCCCTCACAGTAGAGAAAAGCGAACAAAGATTTTGCACTTTCCTATGACTGAAGAGATGCAAATATATACAGTTTACTTACCTTTAGTCACTTAAACTACTCACTGAATGACTTCCTGTCTTTAGCCCAACCCCACCCCCCACCCCCATTGGAGAGAGGACAGTTTGAAAGCCAGCCCTTCAGATTCTCCTTTCAGTTCAGTATAAAATTTAAAATAGCCTTTTATCAGGTTGGGGCATCCTTTATAAGTTTTAATATTCAAGAAAGATATGACAAGGGAGGTAGGAAGAGATCATTCAGTTATTTCAATGGATTGCTTTTTTAGTGCAGTTATGGAACACTGGATAAAACATTTTACATTTGCCCTCCTCCACTCCACCTTTAATTGGGAGAAGGGTTTGTAACATTGACTCTTAACATTGCAGAATGCCCCCCCTCTTTCCTACAATGCCATACACGTCCCTATATTTGTCAAGTAACATACACTCCACCTGTTCTGTTAAAGATCACTCTTGGTTTTCACTCTTCATTTCCTCGCCACCCCCAACACACACACAGTTATTCAGGCACTTTATTATTTTTTTTAAACAAATCAATTTTATCAATACATATTAATAAAGCATACAGTGCAACCAAAGTGTACAATCAATGATACAGGCATATTTTTCTTGATCGAGTGTTGGGATGTACATATATTCTTTGGTATTGTCCTGACTTTTTTTTTCCTTGAGCTGATATTCAGGCGTTCACCCTGAGATACAAAATGAATTATTAAGCAACATCCATGTGAACATTTGTTTAATCTTCTGTTTGTTATTTGTCTTTGTTTTTCAAGTTTCAAAAGGAGGGTTTTAATTGGTGTCTTAGTAATAGGTCCTCAAGAGTTCCTTATTAGATGACTTCAGAGGGATTGTAAACCAAAAACATTATTCTTTCAAAAAGGCAAAGTAGAAACTGAGATCGGTTTTCTCAAGGAACTCATTTAAGTATTTATCTTTCTTTTATTTTGAGTGGTTTGTGGGAAGAATCAAAGGAGATATAAACAGGAGTGGGGTTGGGAGTGGGATAGAGAACCCAGTGAAAACTGGATTTTAAGGTTAAAGCCATTATCCCAGACTATTGTCTTGCCACAAGTGACAACACACAGAGCAGAAGTCATGAAGGTGGATTACTGTCACTCTGGGCTATCAGGGGCCTGGAGAGCCCTGGCATTAATTCCTATAGAAAGGTAGACAAACCTAGTCAGTGACTAACGACTCCCCCCTGCCGTGCCCTCATTGTTTCAGAGCGCTGGGCTCCTTCCGAGCTGATACAGACCTCAACCGGTCTGGGTAGCAAGGCTTCCTCAGTGAGGGAAAGCAGATGCTCTCCATGGAAATGAGAGGGAGGAAGCCAGGTGGCTGTAAGAGCAAGCTTAGGGGGACGGGATGATGTAACGGAGGGCTGGAGTCACTACTCTCCTGGTAGGGTTACAATCAGTGAGTCAAAGAGAGTGAGCCAAAAGGAAGGCCCTTCGGGTCCTAGAGGCTAAACTTTGGCTTCTCCCACTTCTCTGCCTGGTCTCCATCCTACTTTTTCTAGGACTGGAGCCCTAAGCCGAGGCAAGGGCAAGCATGGTAATGAACTGTGCCTAGCCCCTGCCCAGCATGCACGTACAGGTGGGAGCACGCAGAGATGAGGAGACACACCTCGGGATGAAAGGAGTCCTCAGTGATCTGTGTGTCTGGCACATGCAGTGGGTTCCCTTGTGCATGGCCAAGAAGGGAACGAGGATATTGGGGGCGGAGGGGGAAGGGGGAGGGAAGCCTCAATGTCTTCAGTCACTCTGTCTGGGATTGCTGTGCCTCCTCTCCCCGTGGGGAACAAATAGAATTGAAACTCTATTGCTGTTGCCTGTATTGAGCCTAAAAATTCAGATTTTGATAAGGTTACTGCACTATTGATACAATTGCAGATTTTCTTTAAAGCCTCCTCAAAGAGACAGATGTTTGGGCTGATTAAGAATTGAGGAGGAAACCTGCAGCTGCACCAAGGAATAATCTATTGGAGAAATATTTTAATAAAAAAAAATATGAAGAGATCAGCTCGACCTTGCAAGGTCTTCTGCTTTAAAAAAATCTTTATCAAACCCCTATTCTATGGCTTCAATAAACAGAACCCATTACCTCACGGCATCTTTTGTTGGCCCCATACAAGAGAGAACAAAATGGTTATTCAGGGGAACGCTTTCGATTTTTATTGTGGGTAGCCTGCACAAAGAGCCATGTTATTGTATTTAAAAGAACCATCTGTAGCAGAAACAATGGCATCAAATTATCTTTGAATACCCACTGAAAAAACATAAAGCTTTTTTTTTTATTCTTCTGTACGGTGGGGGGATAGAGCAGTGTTAGGATAACTGACTTTTTTGTTGTTCTCTGGGTGCATTCTTCTCGCTCCCCCTCTCTCTCCCCCTCACCCTCTCTCCCCTCTCTCTCTCTCCCTCTCCCTCTCTCTCTCTTTTAAAAAATCAGCCATTTGGGGTTTTAAGCCATAAACGATTTTTCTTGTTGCAGGGGATTGCAGTGGCAAAGCTAGGCTAGGTCTTGGAGGCTGGTGTAAGGCGATGCGGGTGAAGGCAGAGGCTGTTGGAGAGACTGGGGAGAAGAAAAACCGAAATGGATTCACGGTGCCTTGGATGGAGGACGAGAGGGGAATTGCAGGCTCCTTCAACTCGTTCTGTCCGGTGAGAAGTGATCAAGCTTGGGCTGACAAGAGGCTCAGGGAGCCCACGTTCTTTCCCTTTTTTACCTGCCAATCAAACTGCTACAAGACAACACCCTGATCTGGCGTGGACATGTAAGTAGCTTGCAACCCAACTTTGACATTCACTGCTAGCTCACTCCTCCCCACCCCCAAACTCACTTTCTTCCCCTCTCATTCTGTTTTTTTTTTTCCTCTCTCTGTCTCCTTCCTTTTGACCTTTCAGAGGTCTGGAAATACACCCTGTGTGGCAGTCATTTAACACAGGCAGTTCTAAGTCTGAAAGCGTTAACTTTTGGAATTAAATGCTCATTTGGATTTCTTTAACAAATGCAGAAACTAAGTGACATTATTTTATTCTCTTCTGAACAGTTTTAGTGCTCAACATAATTGTTTGTCTTGCAAGGGTATACGTGTTTCTTTTTCTATGAAAATGAAAAAATAGATTCGTGAACCCCACAGGGAGAAACCCAAGAATTAAAAAAAAAAAAAATCAGCCTTCCCTCTTAAAATGTTAAGTTCTAAAATTTCGCCCCTACAAAGAACCATCTCCAGATCAAGGTTACTTGGAGTGAAAAGTGTGATTTGATTCAAAAGGTACATATCATTAAGGGGTTGCTTCTACTTTATCCCGCGTCTTGCTATTTTAGTGAAGGGGAGGGGATGCAAAAAAAAAAAAAAAAAAGAGGAGGGAGGATGGCGATACCTCGTTCTTTATGAGAGATTGACATTGAGGGGGTAGAGATGCAAGAGGGCAGGAGAAGGAGGAAATATTACCTGAGAAGGAATTACAGAGCATGGCGAAGCTGGAAGCTGGGAGGGCTTCTGTGAGAAGTTGTGCGAAGGGTGATGGGAGGAGCTTGCTCTCTGGCGCCCTCTACCGGCAACTGGAGCCAATGCTTCACTTTTCTAATCAGTACTGGGAAAAGCAGCTGGGTTTTTGTTGTTGCTGTTGGTTTTTTCTCTGCAGGCTTAGAGACGAAGGACTATTAGTGGAGTAAATTAATTGTTTTCAGCCAGGAAACTAATGTAAACGCTTTAAAATTATGAATGTTTTCTCCTTAAACACCCCTCCCCTCCAGAAATCTTGTTAAACTAATAGAGGAGGAGAGGTTAACGGCAAATTGACTTATGGAGGATGTCCCATGCCCAATTAGTAATTCGCGGAAAGGGATTCGTTTCCTACCTGAACAGGCTTCTGATTCTTCTAATAGACTCAAGAGGTGTTGGGGGAGGCGAGGATGATTTGGAAATTGCAGATTCTGACACGGCTTCATTAAAATACAATTTAAAGGGAGCTCTTAGGAACCTCTGGTATTGCGACATGTGGTGTGGTCAGGGGGCTTTCCTTCCCACCTCCTTTACTTTTTTCTTTTTCTTCTTTCTTTCGTTCTTTTTTTTTTTTAATTTGGTAGATAAAGGTTAATCTTGGACTGAATGATAGAGCTGTGATTGACAAGAGAAAAGGTGTTGAGGGCAGGTCGCGCTGTCTTATTTACAGCCCACTGCTTGCTGTAGAGTCTTTGTTAGGACTGGAAAGCTAATTTAGTGCTGATCAAAAGCACCACAGAGTTAAAGGACTGGTAATGACTGCTAATTTCATTTCAGCCTCATGCATCCCAACTGCTGTAATTAAAGACATGCTATTTAAATACAGGTGAAGGTTGTGTGTGTGTGTGTTTTTAAAGTTGGGGTGGGGGTGGGTGGATTACAGTTTAGATTTTATCTTATGTATGGGTGTTATACAGTCCAACATCAGATTGTTGTTGTTGTTTCCAGTCCTTCTTGTCATTTACACCTGCATTGCAGAATAGGCAGTATGAAATGCATCAGTCACAAAAAAAGCCCCCGTTGAAAGAAAGAAAAAAGGAAAGAGAAAAAGGGAAGGAAGGGAGGGAGGGAGGGAGGGAGGAGTAACTGTTTAGGGGGTATTTAAATATTTGGGTCTCCTTTTTTTACCCCTTCAAATTAATAGAAGGGCTATGAAATAGCTACAAGTATTTGAAACTTGGGACAGGGTTAACAGGCCAAGGGAATCCGTGTCAGCTTTTTAAGCACTTCTAAAAAGATCATGTGAACAGATGGGGGGAAAATATTTTTAATTAAATAATTTCCCCTACACTGTAACCGCAGTGTTGGCTCGGAAACCGTGTAATTTCTCAACCGATAGGACTTTCTTTATGAGAACATCAAAGGATAAAAAGCTCTACATTTTCGTAGTTGGTTAAAATTGATAACCCACCCCTCACCCACCCACCCACCCACACACACCCAAAAAAGAATTTAGCCTTTAATCTCTTTTTATCCACGAAGACTAAAGCTCTGTACTCGACCCCGCCAGCGGCTCTCGCCTTCCGGGGCTGGAACCCGGCTCAGATGTGAAGCGGCGCTGAGCGGCTGCGCAGGTTCGTGCCCAGCGCCCCCTGTTGGACACAGTAGGAGCTGCGCAGCGCCAGTCCTGGAAATCGCTAGAACCTTGCTCTGGGGTTAAAGAAAACTCTTTATAGCCCTCCAAAAAGCGAATGGAGCGAGGAAATAGACGTTTTTATATCCTTGAACTGTACTGTAACTTTAATTCAATAAAAAAATAAAGAGGAGATAGTACAATGTTAATTCAATTTTTAAAAAATAGATTTCCTCCTCCCGGCAACCTAGCCATCCCCCGCCCCCATCTGGGTTTGGGATTCTTAAAACTTCAACGATGGCAAAGCAGGTAGAGAAACATGACAGAAAACAGAATTTTCTCTGCAGCCCTGGAGAACCAAGCAAAAGCTACTTCCTCCGCTTGGTCTACGTTTCAAAAAATTAAACAGAAGATGCTGCTGCTTGCTGCTTTAACGTCGTCAGCAGCGTCTTGAATGCCCTCGGAGGTCTTGCAATGTATTGGAACTGAATCGCTGAGTAAACTAAATAACTTGCTCCTTTTTGTTTATTTCCAGAATATAACTAAAAGGCCAGTGTCGTCTTTCAGTGTTTCCCATCCCCCAAAACAATCTTGATCTAACTTCTTTCCCGCCCAGAGTTACGTTTCAGATATTGTTTCAGAAAAGGGTGCCTGACACCTTTCGTATTTTATCCCAGCAATAATAGTTCAGGGAAGGTGTACCAATGATTTAAAGTATTTTCTTTGAAATTCAATATTTTCATTAACCAGAAATCCAAATTGCCCTAGGGAAAGGGAGGGGGGTATTTTTACACAAAACTACCTGTCCACATAGGAAAGAACTGAGACTTTTTCATTGGTCAGCGCGCGAGGCAAAAGGACACTTTGAATTCTTTCAGAGAGAGAAACTATAAAAAGTGACACATCCTCTGAATTTAAAACAGTGTGAGAATGTTGGAGGTTTGTTGTATAAAACCAGAATTCGCTACTAAATGAACATTTACGTGAACTGTGTTTTATGATTTCCATCTTCAGGGGTGTGTTTACAACTTAACTTGTAGATTAAAATCTTAAAAAGTGTAGGGCTTGTATTTTTTTAAGGGTGCCCATTGAAGGACAACAGCTTAATTCTCAGAACAGTGTGTCTTGCAAATATTTAGTGCTGCGGCTATGCAGGCAGTTTATGTTGACCTTACGTTTATTCCTCCCACCTTCCCAAATTAGCGGACCCGAAATTGTGTTTTTTTAATTTGCTGTTCTGTGTGAAGAGAGAGCTGCCTTCTTCATCTGGTTCCAGAATCGGACCTCAGCCTTATGTTTCTCAGTAAGTGGGTTCGGATGCAGTGGCAGGAAACAGGCGTTTGAGATATCTTTACCCGGAAATCTATCCAAATGACGGGCAAACGGGATTCCCCGACCCAGACATCCGCACCCTTTGCTCAACCAAAAGACTAGTCCCTGTTACAGAAATGCCAGGTCGCGGCGCGCGTAGCGAACGGCGCCAGCACCGCCAGGTAACTAACGGGGCGCGGGCCGCCGACGTCGGCCAGCTGCGCGGTGGCTCCGCGGCCCGCGGCGTGGGGGGACCGAGGCCAGCGCAGTCGTGGAGGCGACCGGCGGACGGACGTAGATGCCCGCTGCTCGGGAGGGGTGCAGATTTTGCGATAGAGTCCCGGACATCCGACCCTGTGCCCGTAACCCTCAACCCCCGAGGTCCCAACCCGTGGGGAGAAAGCTGTCGGGGGAAGGCAGGGACGGGATCCGCACCTGGCGACGGCCGGGCGGGCCCAGGAGAAAGCGCAACGCCTCGCTGAGGAAGGAGAACTGAGCTAGTGGGTGGCCCAGACCTGGGAACGCCACCCAGCTCTCCCAGCTCAGCGTGATTTCCGTGGTCCCTGGCGGCCTCAGCCTCTGCAGGAATCCCACGCTCCACGGCCAGCAAGAGGGCAGCCCGTGCACCTTGGGGGTTGCAGAGGGGACTGGGGGTGGGTGGGGGGTGAGGCGTGAGCGCTGACTCCTACGCCGCAGGCAGAGCCGCGGCGGCTGGCATCCAGCCGCGTTTCCCCACCGCGGCGCAGCGCCCTTGCGGGGCGGGGCAGGCATTTTCAGCCTCTGGTCCCGGCGTCCAGGCCTGAGCCCGCGCCTGTTGGCTAAGCGCCCTGCTTTGTAAGTAGCCAATCGCGCCCGATTCCGACGGCGATCCAGGCGAATGGGCTAACCTAGCTTAAGCCCACTGAGTCCGTGCCAAATCGTCAGCCCTTTCTCTCCTTCCAATCCCCTCACCTCTCCGGGCGAACCCGAACCTCATTCTGAGCTTGGAAGCTTGGTAGCTATTTGGAGATTGAGAAAACGGCGGATCCTGACCAAGATCCCAGGGGTTAGTAAGGAGGGGCTCTCATTTATTAAGTATGCTCTTTTACTTGTTTTTAAACTCTGGAGATCCTTTCGTTCTGTTGATCCAACCCTGAGGGAGACGAAGGCGCCAGGGAGAAAGCGCACCCTGGCTTGAAGGAGCTGAGGTACAGACAGCTACTGATCCCCTCCACCTAGCCCAGGCGGATCAACGCTGTCAGACACTGAGTCCTCATCCAGGGCCCAGCAGCGACACGGGTTGCCTGAAGGATGTTGAAGCCACAAGTACAACTTGACACCACTGAGCTCACGGTGCTTGTCAATAATCTGTGAATTAGGTGCAGAGATTGTCACTGTAGATCATAACAGTTTCTGAAGGACTCATTACAGCCTATCGTGTCAATGATCTTCAAATTAAGGGGGGTGGGGCTGAAAGGAGAAGGAGTGGGGAGAGCTGACAAAAAGGGAAGAGGGGTGGGAGGGGAGATAAAAGTCAGAGCCCTAGCTCGGAAGGAGC
The DNA here is from genome assembly GCF_030445035.2 of Dasypus novemcinctus. Classification (NCBI taxonomy): domain Eukaryota; kingdom Metazoa; phylum Chordata; class Mammalia; order Cingulata; family Dasypodidae; genus Dasypus; species Dasypus novemcinctus. The sequence continues at coordinate 56,243,734 of NC_080676.1, forward strand.
TTTTAAAGATTATCAGGCCAGCGATCTGAGAATTCCATTGGGATGGGTTTGGAAGCTCCACTCCATCTGAGCTCAGGACTGGAAGCGGGCGCTGGAGGGGGAGCAGTAGTGGGCCCCTGGGAAGCAGTAGTGGGCCCCTGGGAAGGCAGGCTTCTTAGACGTTTCTTTTTGAGGCCAGAAGAGCTTTCAGGAGAGGACTCCAGATGTCAATGGGACACACAGAGGATGTCAACCCGCCTAGGACGGCTATACACTTGGATTTAGAGCATTTTGCTGGGTGAACCACAGCTTCAAAATCTTTGAGAAAAAAACAATAATCGTTTTGGGGTTTTTTTAGGGCTGATGATGATGGTAGGGTCTTTTTTTTCCCCCCCAATGATTTGTCTTTTCATGTCACAGGTGAAAGACTTTATTCCTTTGATAATATTCCTGCCCCTAAAGCGCATCCATGTTGAGCAGATCCCATGTCTTCCCCAACTCACTTTATAGGGTACTAAACACTTGTGCTTTCTGAGATAGGATGGGTTTTGTCACTTTGTGAGTTTGTATTAAGTCCGATTGTATACCTGGAAAGGGGGCGGCTTGTGGGTTACACAGGAGCAGTACACACCATCAAATCTCTAGAAGAAAGAAGAGTGAATTCCATATGTGCAGCTTGGAATGGGCCACACTCAGGGAAAAGAGGCTCTCCCTGCTTGGTAGGTTGCCATTGCAGTGAACGCTCTGGTCTGCCCAGGGGTGTTATTTACATGTCATTTAATCTGATCTAGAGAAGGCTTGAGGAAGAGCAGAAGTTTGTTTTTTTCCCCAGAAAAGTCATGGTCAATGAAATAATCACAGTTGGAGAATTTTAAGCAATTGTCTTTTCCCTAGCCACTAGGAAATTAGGATTCTAAGGAAGTCTCATTCCTTTTGCATAATTAACTGGACAAGATACCATAATCAATCAAGAGATATATATTTAGGCCCCCAAGCAATGACTTACAGTTGTAAAAGGGCCCATCAGTTTGTTGGGCCACCGGAGTTCCAGGAGATGTGTTTGCCGGTTTGAAGTTTTATTTTTCATTCCCTTCTCCTGATTTTTAAAATCAAAATCATAGGTTCACTTTTTTTCAATGCACCTGAAAACCATTGGTAGCAGCTCTTAAAATTTTTAATTTGTCCTTATAAGGGAATTGCTATTTTAAATAATTAGTGTTTTTAATAAGCACACTTGCATTTTCCCTGGATAACAGCTGCAGTGCAAGGACAGAATCATATGCTAAAATTGCTTGACAATTCAGAAATGGAAATGGAATTGTGCTTTTGAGCTTGATAAAGTGTATGTCCTCTTTATACTTGTGCGTGTATATAATACACATACCTACAACTATGGTGTGTGTGTGTGTTCCCTTTCCAAAAAAATTTTGAGCTGGAATAAATGAAGGATGTAGATGTATATATGATACTATAAGTAATGTGATGATTGTTATATCCAGTCCTGAATACACACACACACGCAAGTGATTATATATTTCCTTTATTGCTATAACTTAAAGTAAGGGAGAAATATACTTAATTTTCCAATCATTGAATTCTTCAAAAATGTATTTATTTCATCAGAGAGAATTAGATGAAAGAAAATGAGTAAGAAAAGGAGCTGAATGCAGAGCAGCTCTGCATTCCTTAGCTTTCAAGAGTCCTTACAGCTCTTAAGTGAACTTATTTGGTGAAATTGGGTCCGGACTGAAACAGCATTTGTTATCCCCTTGTTCATTTGTAATACCACTTCTGGAAATTAAAGACAGGAAGAAAAATATGATTAAGTAATTTTAAAGTGCCAATCTAACATGCTTCCATATGCATATCTCTGTCTTGGTAAATGGAAAGGAGTAGAGGCTTGCTCTTTGTATCGTTTTAAGACATTTGTTATAGTTTCTGCCAATAATCCTCCATACTTCCAAAACCTGACAAGCTTGTCATAGTAAGAAAACATGAAAAATGCCGATGAAAGAGTTGCTATCATTTTTTAAATTGTTTTATAAAAATTAAAGTGACCCTTCTAGGATTACCTGTGATGGAACCTTCACAGTCTAAAGGAAAGTTTGATAATTCTATTTCTAATTTTTGCTAACACTTTCCATATCCTAACTTTTTTCCCAGCTTATTCTTGTTGACTGTTTTTTGGAAAGTATATATTTTAATGTCAGAAAAAACCTCTGACATTTTGTTACCTTCGTTTATCTGTATGTGTTTCATAAATCTTGGAGAACCAAGTCTTGATCATTCTGGAAGTCTTGTGGTTTGCATCAATTTGAAGTGGTTGAAATTTTTTGTGACCTAGAGGGAAGAGGAAAACTTTTTAAAATTTGGCTCTGCTAATCTCCTTACTCTATAATTCTCAGTATTCTTGTGTTAGAGAGTAAATATGAATAAAATCATCTTACCAGATTGTGCCAGCATTGTCCTAAACATTTGAATTTTTCCTTCTTTCTGTCTTCTTTTTTGCTTTTAAAGTCAAGAACTTTATTTAGTTTGCCATACTTTATTTTTTGTTTTATTTGCCTATAACTTACCAGACTACTGGTTATGATCACTTTCACTGCAGCATGATCAGTGCTATGGTTTCTGTGGAGATTGCTGGAAGGGTAGACTGGAGGAAGCATGACCAAAAAGAGAGGAAAAAAAAAACTCTTTATTTTACCAAATCTGGCTCCTAATATATTTTACCAGTTCCAGAATTAGAAATGCTTTCTGTACATTTCCTTCTATTTTTCTTTCTCTCTTTTTTTCTTATGTAATGAAATTAAAACTTTTGGATCCCAGAGTTGACATTTTTCAGAAAATTGAGTTATCAAGGCAGTAATTATTTCACAGGGAGATAAAACTCTCATAGCCCTAACTGTCAAATAGGGCCCTTTTCAGATTTTAATTACAAAATAAAATTAGTCTGCTCTTCCTCAGAATGGTTTGTGAGTGGTTAAACAGAGCTTTCCCCAATACTGGTGGTCGTCAAACTCTGCTAATTAGCAATGCTGAGAAATTCCAGTTAACAAGGACATTCTCCAAGACTCTGCAGGTTCCCTGCAGTTTGCCTTCATTTCCATAAGAAGATTAAGAGAGAAGGAGAACACACTCAAATGCAGATGCAGAAAAGAAGAGTTTTTTAACAAGCATCATAATAGTAAGATGCTTGGCTAGTTCTCACCTAATTACTGCAAGTTAAACCTCTATTTGCCACTAAGAAGAAAAAATAAGTCTACAGTCCCCTATCCCCACCAAATTGTTAGTTGGCTTTAGATATAATACTTGAGGATGGATGGGGAGAGTTTTGGAGAGAGAAAGCAATAAAAAAATGGTTAATAAAGTCGAGTTACACTTAGCAGTTAAGACTTTTCGGCTAGGGCCTATAGTAGAACAACATCAAATCACGATATCCCAGGCTTTATTCATTTTTGTTCTTAACTTCTAATCTTGCACTAAAAGTGTGTAGATCTCTGCTGCCCATGGAAGAGAAATGTTACCCTCTCTTTAGACTAAGTACTTTCAATTTTCAAAAATTGTGCCAACGGCAACATTTTAAATTCTCGGAGGATGATGCACCCTGTTCCAAGTCTTATTTTGACCCTCTAGTAGTCAATGGTGTATTGTTATTAGTACTGTAGCCGTCTGTTATAAACCTAAAACAGTGTTGCTTCTGTTGTCTGTTGTGATTGTTAAAGTTATTATTATATTTAGTGACCAGTGTGGTGGTGCTGGGTTGAAATAGAGTGGCCAGTGATCTGATTTTTTTTAAAAATTTAATGAGAAAATTGTTTCTACTATCACCACCTTCTTTAATCTTATTTTCATGGCACATTATTATGCATAAACACCAGTCACAGTTAGTTTATTTCCTTGATAAGTACAGCAGGTTTAATTAAAATAAAGCTGTAAATAAATGCAACCAATGATAACACAATTGTAATGTATTTCCTTAGCTTAGCTATATGATAAAAGCAATTAACAAAAGACCTAGCCAGCCCCTTTCACCTCTTAAATGCATTATTATAGAGTCCAGGCACCAACCCATGCATCTGAGAATGTATAAAAGCTTTTTTATATATCATCCTAAGGAAATAATGTGTGTTTCTAACTACGGGTGGGAGGGTAAGGCAGGGATTATTAAAAAGATTTGCTTCTATAACTGTCTGTTATTAATAATTCTTTAAAAAACGTATACAACACCATTATCCACACCAACCCTTATCTTTTTCTTCAAACTTAATTATCCATAAGGTTTTTTTCGTTTTTGGAATAATGCTATTACACTCAGACCAATGCATACACAATCATAAAGTGAATGCTTGGTCTGCCCTTCGTTGCGTCTGGACAATCACAATTCATTCATATGTTGAATCTCATAATTTGTACCTATTTTTTCCCATGGTTTAACCTCCCATTTATCTCGAGGTTATATGTTCATTTCTGTTAAGCAAATTAAATCTGATTCTTATGATTTGGTTCCACAGCTTATATGATTTGTTAACGTTTCTTTTGTTTAGATTACATGTAATTAGTTTAATCTTCCTCCCACCCCCCTCATTTTTTTCCTTTAATTATTTCCAAACACTTTCTTTTTAAGGTAAAAGCAATAGTCCTGGGAAACCAATTCCACCAGTAGGGGGCGCACCAGCCACATCCCTGAAACCAGCCGCGCTGGAAAGCCGGGGACCGCCTTCTCTTATCCAGATTCTTTCAAGCTTTTTTCTCTTTCCTAATCTTTCCTAATAATCGAGGTCAGTATTACACCTCGACTAAACAGAAGACATATTTTTGAAGCGCACCATATATGTATGCATTTCGAGAAGAATGGTCTCGCCCTTCCTGGGTTCCCAAAACCTAAAATAAACCACAACTTAGAAAAATGAGTGTGTGCGGGAGGGGGTGGGGAGTTAGTTGGAAATAATAATTATTAAGAAGAGTCTGCAAGATTCTTTTTTGGGACTTTTCTGGATTTCCCGTAGGCACACACAATTTGAGCTTGACAAGATCAGAAAAGTCAAGGAGGGCAGGGACTGTAGGAAACTTGGGGGGAGCGGCTGTGGGAGGAAGGTTAGCAAGGAGCAAAACGCACGGTTTCGTAAAGATAGTAACTGGAACTTGGTCGGTAGGTAATAGTCACTACATTTTCTTAGCGTTAGTAAGGGTAGGTCAGAGGAGGAGGGGGCGGAGAGAGTGTTACAGAAGAAAGAAAATAAGTAACCCTGATGGTTTAAGCCCTTTATTAAAAAAAAAAGAAAGAAAAGAAATGGCATCAGGTTTTTCTTTCTTTCTTTTTTACCCTCTTCTCTTCCCCCTCGCCCTTTGTAGTCAAGTGCATTTTAGCCACAAAGATCCCAACAAGAGAGTGGAAGGAAACTTAGACGGGGCTTTGTTTGACTCCGTGTAGCGACAACAAGAGAAACAAAACTACCTATTTGTAACGGACGTGCTGCCATTGCTCTCCGCATTGAGCGCCTACCTATTGAAATCTTTAGGTCAGGACAATGGGAGAGCGGCTAAAATTACCCACTTGGGTCCTGGACGAGCAAGATTCCTGAGCCCCTACCCCGCCCCCACGCCGTCCTCCTCCAGCCCCCGCCTTGCCGGGCTCCCCCCTCCGCCGGCCCAGGCCGCCCTCCCCCGCCTGCACCGCCTGCACCTGTGCCTGTGCCAGGCGGGCCCACCCCGCTGCCCCGTCCCCGGCCAGGCCCAGAGCGCCCCGGGAGCGCAGCCCCAGACCCGGGCGGCCGGGCACAGGCGGCCACCGCAGTAGAAGTCAGCGGGGGAGATGCCAGGGCTGGTTCTGCTCGAGTCCTGGGAACTAACTCTGCGTGGGAGGGACTTTTTGAGTGTGGCCCAAATGCCACCTCCGTACTGTGCTGTGGGATGCCAGGAAGTCGAACGTGCCCTCCCCCGCCGCCCGCACTTCTGAGCGTCCTTGTGTGTCTCCCTCTCTTCCCCCAGCCCCACTTGAAACTGGCACAACTGAAATCCTTCTTTGGGGGCGGCTCAGAAAGAAAATGGGGAGAGGGAACAAGAGTGCGTGCGACCGCTTTGCACCAACTGAATGGAGAAAGCCTAGCGGGGGGAGGCAGGAGATGGGGCCGGTGGGAAGGGGGCAAGCTGCGGGTTCGTGGGCCAAAGCGCTACGCCGGGCAGGGAAAGGGGTGGTTATGGCAGCTTGCCAAGGTCCCGCCGGTCCGCGGCTCTAGAGTCGGCCACATGGCCGTGGCAGGATTTATTTTTAAGAACGGAGCAGGCGACGTAGAAGCAAGAAGGGCTTTTGAGGACAGAGGCTTCCAGTCTCCTAACTTCTTGTCGGGACAGTGTGAGAAGAGGGTGAGCGAATGCCCGCGCCTGTGGAGAAAGAAAGGCGCAGGGAAGAGCGCGGCGAGCGAAAGGGACCAGGGGTTCTGGAGCTGGGGTGGGGGGTGCTGCGGATGAGCCGGAGAACAATGACACACCAACTCCTGCCCCGCCGGTTTCCTGAAATACTAGTTGGACAGTCGCCCTGAGCCACCCACTCCGCCCTGTCCCACCCCCACCCCTTAGCGGCTTCCCATGCCCCTTCCTCATTTCAGCGTCCCGCACCAGAAAGTAAATCAATATTAAAGTTTAAAGAAAACACAGTCTTGGTGCTGTTTACCCACTTCCTCCGAAAAGGCGTGTGGTGTGACCTGTTGCTGAGAGAGGGGATACAAAGGTTTCTCGGTGGTTGGCTGGCGGGCTGTGGGAGCCGCCTCCCCCTCCCTCCCTCCCCTCCCCTCCCCTCCCCCGCCCTGCCTCCCTCGCCCTCCCCCGCGCGGCCCGCGGCGCCGCAGGCCACGCCCCCTTTCATGCAAAACCCGGCGGCGAGGCTGGGCTCAAGTGGAGGAGCCGCTGCGCGCTGATTGGCCGTTGGAAACCCATTTATTCCCTGACAGCCCCCGTCACATGGATGGTTGTCTATTAACTTGTTCAAAAAAGTATCAGGAGTTGTCAAGGCAGAGAAGAGAGTGTTTGCAAAAGGGGGAAAGTAGTTTGCTGCCTCTTTAAGACTAGGACTGAGAGAAAGAAGAGGAGAGAGAAAGAAAGGGAGAGAAGTTTGAGCCCCAGGCTTAAGCCTTTCCAAAAAAATAATAATAACAATCATCGGCGGCGGCAGGATCGGCCGGAGGAGGAGGGAAGCGCTTTTTTTGATCCCGATTCCAGTTTGCCTCTTTTTTTTCCCCCCCAAATTATTCTTCGTCTGATTTTCCTCGCGGAGCCCCGCGCTCCCGACACCCCCGCCCGCCTCCCCTCCTCCACCCCCCCCCCCCCTCCCGCGGGCCCCCCAAAGTCCCGGCCGGGCCGAGGGTCGGCGGCCGCCGGCGGGCCGGGCCCGCGCACAGCGCCCGCATGTACAACATGATGGAGACGGAGCTGAAGCCGCCGGGCCCGCAGCAAACTTCGGGGGGCGGCGGCGGCGGCAACTCCACCGCGGCGGCGGCGGGCGGCAACCAGAAGAACAGCCCGGACCGCGTCAAGCGGCCCATGAACGCCTTCATGGTGTGGTCCCGCGGGCAGCGGCGCAAGATGGCCCAGGAGAACCCCAAGATGCACAACTCGGAGATCAGCAAGCGCCTGGGTGCCGAGTGGAAACTTTTGTCCGAGACGGAGAAGCGGCCGTTCATCGACGAGGCCAAGCGGCTGCGAGCGCTGCACATGAAGGAGCACCCGGATTATAAATACCGGCCGCGGCGGAAAACCAAGACGCTCATGAAGAAGGATAAGTACACGCTGCCCGGCGGGCTGCTGGCGCCGGGAGGCAATAGCATGGCGAGCGGAGTCGGGGTGGGCGCCGGCCTGGGCGCGGGCGTGAACCAGCGCATGGACAGCTACGCGCACATGAACGGCTGGAGCAACGGCAGCTACAGCATGATGCAGGACCAGCTGGGCTACCCGCAGCACCCCGGCCTCAACGCGCACGGCGCGGCGCAGATGCAGCCCATGCACCGCTACGACGTGAGTGCCCTGCAGTACAACTCCATGACCAGCTCGCAGACCTACATGAACGGCTCGCCCACCTACAGCATGTCCTACTCGCAGCAGGGCACCCCCGGCATGGCGCTTGGCTCCATGGGCTCGGTGGTCAAGTCCGAGGCCAGCTCCAGCCCTCCCGTGGTTACCTCTTCCTCCCACTCCAGGGCACCCTGCCAGGCCGGGGACCTCCGGGACATGATCAGCATGTACCTCCCCGGCGCCGAGGTGCCGGAGCCCGCCGCCCCCAGCAGACTTCACATGTCCCAGCACTACCAGAGCGGACCGGTGCCCGGCACGGCCATTAACGGCACACTGCCCCTCTCGCACATGTGAGGGCCGGACTGCGAACTGGAGAGCGGAGACGTTTTCAAAGGAAACCGAGGGAAATGGGAGGGGTGCAAAAGAGGAAAGTAAGAAACGGCATGGAGAAAAACCCGGTACGCTAAAATTTTTTTCAAAAAGAACAACCCATCACCCACGGCAGATAACAGCTGCGAGAGAGAACACCAATCCATCCACACTCACGCAAAAACCGCGATGCCGACAAGAAAACTTTTATGAGAGATCCTGGACTTCTTTTGGGGGGACTATTTTTGTACAGAGAAAGCCGGGGGGTGGGGGTGGGGCGGGGAGGGGGATGGACCTTGTATAGATCTGGAGGAAAGAAAACTACGCAAAACTTTTTAAAAGTTCTAGTGGTACGGTAGGAGCTTTGCAGAAAGTTTGCAAAAGTCTTTACCAATAATATTTAGAGCTAGTCTCGAAGCGACGAAAAAATGTTTTAATATGTGCAAGCAACTTTTGTACAGTATTTATCGATATAAACATGGCAATCAAAATGTCCATTGTTTATAAGCTGAGAATTTGCCAATATTTTTCAAGGAGAGTCTTCTTGCTGAATTTTTATTCTGCAGCCGAAATTTAGGACAGTTGCAAACATGGAAAGAAAAATTATTCAGATTTGGACATTTTGTTTAAAAATTGTACAAAAGGAATAAGTTAGAATGAGTACTGGCAAAACCATCTCCATGGTCTTTTAAAAGGGCAAAAGTTTTAGATGTACTAAATTTTTTAACTTAATGTTAAAAGCAAAAATGGCCATGCAGGTTGACATCGCTGGTAATTTATAATAGCTTTTGTTTTCCAATTTTCCATTTTGTTCAGATAAAAAAAACATGAAATTACTGTGTTGGAAATATTTTCTTATGGTTTGTAATATTTCTGTAAATTTATTGTGATATTTTAAGGCTTTTCCCCTTTTATTTTCCGTAGTTGTATTTTAAAGATTCGGCTCTGTATTATTTTGAATCAGTCTGCCGATAATCCATGTATATATTTGAACTAATGCCACCCTGATAACAGGTACATTTTCAACTTAAGTTTTTACTCCATTATGCACTATTTGAGATAAATAAATTTTTGAAATATGGACACTGAAATTATGCTTTGAGTCTTTTATTTATTTGGATAACTCCTCGGGGAATTATAATACTGTGCTCAGCCAAGAAAGCAAAATACCAAAACTTTGGTATTTCTCATCCAGCAGCATGTGCTTATGGTTAGCTGCAGCAAATAAGGGGCTGGAAGATTAATACTGAATAAGTACTCTTTAAACATTGAGATACTTATGTCGTTTCTGAAATAGAAACTACAGACATATATTGTAAGTCTACCCCCTGCTTTTGGAAGTAGCATGAATAAGCATGATGGGGACTTGTTCTTAAACTGATTTATACCACTTGTTGCCAGAAAGAAGAGAGTCAGTTCTGAAAATTGTCAAGTCGTTTAACAGATGGGGTACTGAGCCAAATCGGAACCAGGTCGGCTGATTTTGTTTCGTTTTCACAGCACAATAGGCCCTTTGGAAACCTGGCTGGGGGGGGGGGGGGGGCGGGGGGATGATGCTTCTTGTATCAGAATAATTGCAAACTAGGCGTGCAACGTGCTCATCTGCTGAGTGGGGTATGGATTATGCCGGCCCTGCTATTGTCTGAGAGAAAACAAGTGGTTTGAGTTCTTTGTTTCTTGACTTCATAAACTTTCTCCTCTACGTTTTCCGGTTTAGGGACAAGAGAAAGACCGTCTTGCAAAACTCCCCGACTTATCACGGCTATTTTATTTGTTTTCTTTCTCTCCTCGCTCCCTCCCCGAATTCCATTTCTTAAATTGGCAGCGCGGGTGCAAGCCTGTAACCCCAAATCGGATAAAATCTACAGCTGATAACAAGCAAAAGAGAAGCCAGGCAACAACCATATTAAAGAAGAAAACAAACCAACTCTGAGGTAGATATTTTACTTTGTCCAGTCTAATCACATTTGGAGATGATTATGCTTTTGATCTTTTAGCAATGTTATACTACTAGCAGAGAAGTAAAGGGTGGGGGTGGGGGTGGGGGGTGGGGAAACGATCAGATTTGTCGTTTTCTTTTGCCCTTGGAAAGGTAAAGAAATTTGGAAAGGCGATAATTGTCCTCAGCGGCAGTGGAGAAGTTGAGGAATCGCCATGGTCTCTGAATTAGTAAACGGGGCTTCTGCATCACCACCGACACTGCGCTTTGGCGAGAGTCTTTAAGCCTTAAGTCAGGGACTTCAATTTACTGCTTGCCTCGCTCGTCTTGCCCCATCTAAGGGAAACAAGAACCAATATTCGGGCTTTCTTAAGAGGGCAGGTTTAGTTTCCAGAGTTCCAAGAGCTTGTTGTGTCAACCTGCTATACAACTTTGCAGAAGTTGGGATTAGGCAGCGTCTTCTACCCTTGAGTAAAGTAGCCGCTGCAACCACTAAGTTAAATCGTCCCGTTGGTTTGCATCTTCTCGTTTCCAAGAAAAGCTTTTTTTCTCTGGCCACCGTGATGCTGCTAATGTTAGTTCTGGGCTGCGCTGGGGCTCTCTTCGTTTTTCTGGATTCCAGAGAAACGGTGTAATGACAGGGCAAACGGTATGGTTTTAGGATCTTTATTTCTTCTGGATTGCTTTATTTTTGGTGTGTATTGGTTTTTATTTTATTTTTAAAAATCATCTCATTTTTAGGATAATATTGTACTGCGAAAGGCAATTATTATTCCAGTTCCCAATTCTAAGTGAGGCATTTTGCCCCCTAATTAATGCAGAGACTCTAAAAGAATTTCCCCGGCCTGGCCTGCCATTGTAATGCATATACGGATTATTCACGTGGTAATGAGCACATTCGCCAGTTCTTGCTCACACATACGAATAAAAGAAACTTTGAATAAAGATCCAAATGATCTTGCTGGGGGTTGGGGGGTTAGTCCCAGAATTCGAGCCTGTCAACTACATAGAAAGTATTTGTTTTTGAAAAATATATATTAGAAATATGTATAAGGGCTTAGAGTATTTGCACTGCCCTCTTTATATCAAAGAGCCCACAGGATTAAACTAACTCAAAAGCAACGACTTTTTAGCAAAATGTTCAAGTTCAAATATTTTGAAAGAGGGGAGAGGGAAATATTTTTGAAAGTTGGACTAGTTTGGGATGATTGCCACTGTCTACATAAAATAAGAAAATTCTGCCTTTTACCCTCCTTCTCATCTGCAAACCAAATAATTTGGGAGGAGGGCAGGGGTGAAGGAAAACCAAAATATTTTGTTACCAAATCTAAATTCATCTGATAAACTGCCTCTGATGGAAAGGATAAATATCTCGTTGTGGCATCCATTTGATTGGGTTAAAACTTCTACAATATGTGTAGTTTCATGGCTAGATTAAAATTGAACATACAATATTTTAATTCTAATCATGTGATTTTCAAGAAGGGGGTACCCATACACTTGCCCCAGAGATGGTTATCTCCTGGGGAAGAAGATAGTTGAAGTTAGTTGTTGAGTGTTCAGCTCCTTCCCAGGGGCATTATTCTGCTCACTAAATCATTCAATTTCCAGTTAAAGGGGGAGGGGTGAATTTAAATGTTTCGTTAACCTTATACAGAGTAGAAATGTGAAGAAGGGTGTATTACAGTTTTTTCCCTCTGCAATTTTTTTCTCTCCCCGCACCCCCCCCCCCATACTTTAAATAAAGAGCGTTAAAATATTTTTTGCTGAGCTGTAGGGGTAGATTAGCAAGGTTTCTTGCCAATGCTGGGAAGCTGGTATTACAAGACGGTCCCAGGGGAAAATGGCTCACATTAACCACTAAATGAATATTTGACAAGGGCTCATTCGGAGGCATTATTACTATAAACGTGTCCCTACTGGACTTTTCAAGGGTCAAAGAGCAATGCTTCAATTAATTATTTAGACTGCTAGTAGATTTGGTTGTAATAGCTGTACTTATTTCTAGAACCGACACATTCTTACAGTAGGAAATCTCAGGAGATTCTTCTCCATCAGTAACGCCTTGGATTGAAATACACACAGAGCCCTGGCATTCTAAAGCTGACTTTTTCATAAAACCTTTTCCTGGTGTGGGTAAAATTATAGTCTCTTTTTCTATTTTATTGACTGCTTTTTATTTAAAAGGGGAAAAAAAAGAAAGAACATTTAATAATTTCTCTTAATTTGCATATAATATCTGGCAAGGTCTTTTGGGGTCTTGCTATTTGAGGAGAGAGGGGAGAGTGCTTATTCATAACCTTCCCCTTTTCTACGTTTGGATATCACCGGATTTCAGCGATTCAGGTGGGCTATGAATTTAGACAGGATACACATTCCTGTTGCCGATGAAATTCAGTTGTATTCAGTTTTAAAATGCAAGACTTTGTAGGTTGAGTACTCTGAGAGTTTCAGTAGTCTCAGTAGATCGGGGTGCAAGGTAGTCCTCCTCTCCCCGCCCCCCCCCCAACACTGGGTTGAACGCTGAGGTGCAGTTGGGAGTGAGTGTTCTATTTCCGCCTTGTCATACTTGTCATAAGTTCCTCCATGGCCCTAGGTAAACCATGGTAAGGGAATGATTTTGAGAGTAAGATTCGTTGACGATAATATAAGTTGAATGAATAAGAGATAAGCTGCTGGGGGGGAACGGGAAGCAGTAATTACAAACCCAATTCATTCAGCTTTTCAGAACTTTTGTTGTGGGAGCTCCATTGACGGTTTTGAGCTGCCAGTATTCTCACATTAAAAAGAACTGATCAGCGCCTCAGGGGGACAAAAAATACCGTGTAACTGCATAGTGATGGGGTCTTCATTTAGAACCATTACAAGAAGAAAATTAAACAGTGCCTTTGTGTGCACAAGATTTACTTTTCAATTGCTAACAGTGTATAACTAACTGATCTGAGATTGAAGTTTGACTTCGGTTTGATCGCCTGCTAGTTGGCACAACTTATTTATCTGTTGTAATTTTAAAAGCTTTTTATCACACACACCCCTTTTCCTTTTTTCTTGCTCCTAGAGAATTTTGCAAAACAGGCCCTCATATTTTGCTTTGTAGCAGGAATTTCCTTTGCCTTGAGCTTTAGCAGAGACGAGTTCACATTCCCCAGCACTCCCTGCCCCCCCCCCACACACACAGCATTATTGCCTTAAAATAATTTGTGTTCACTGTCTTATTTGTGCTGCATTTCCCTGCTTTCAGAGCCAAGGCTGCTTTATAAGGCTAGCCAGAACGGGGGTGATGGTGGTGGGTTGACATTCATTTCTCTGCTTCCTTTTTTCACCCCAAGTTGTGTGGATTTCCCTAAGGACATTTCCTAGGAGGTAGAGCTCTTAAAGAATGGAGAAGGGAAAGGGGAAAGGAATCTTGACCTTACCGTAAAAATAAGGATAAGGTCCAAAGGGAGTTCTAGAGTAAGAAGCGACGGAAAGAGCCTTCCAAAGATAGGGTAATTGCCCAAGCCACAGTATTGGTTTGGTGTCCTTCATGGTTATTTTCTATTTAAAAATTTCCTGGAAGTCTAATGTCTAACACCGCCGAGGCAAACAATCTAACCTCCTCTTCTCATGATGCTACGCTGTTCTATAATTCTTGTTTTCAGATGTATGTTTTACTTCGGTGACCTTTGGGTAATAATGGACTTGACTTTCTTATTTTGACCAAAAGGCTTCCCGTTAGAAGGGGAGGGGGATTGAGATAAGGCCAAGATTTCCTTGGTAGAGAGCGCGTTCAGATGGGATTTATATTTTGGCGTCATCGTGGTATTTCTGGTTCCTTGAGCGCTGTGCTCAGTTTCTCTTAAACGAAACAAAACAAACAAACAGCAACAACAACAACAAAAAAAAAAAACCCAGAAACAAATAGAACGTCCTTTCCTGGAGGGGCGCAGAGGTATTTGTGGCTTCTAGGCGTTTGGACTTGAGATGCTAGTCCTACATTGCAAAGAAATGTCAGGTGATTTTAAAAGCTCGGGGGAGTGATTCCTTTCATTTCCTTCGTCTGCCGGCGTGTGCAGAATGAAGTGTGCGGCGTGTTTTCTAAAGCTGCCGGCGCTTTGAACTGCAATGCGCCTCCCTCAGCCGGCCTCGGTGAGGTACGCCGCGCGGGGCTGTCAGCGCGCTGGGGGCCGGCGGAGCCGCGGCCCGAGGAGCGCCCAGCGCCGGGGCCAGCGCGCAGGCACCGGGAGCCGAGGCGGCCCGGCGGGGGCCGGAGGCCTGACGTCACCGTGGCCTGGCCCGCGGCCGCGACCCGGCTCCCCGGCTCCCCGGCGCGGCGTGGGGCTCGCGTTCTTTTCGGCCGGGCTCTGTTAGAATGGCTCGATTCCCACCCCCACCTCCGGCCTGGACTGCCAGGCCTCGGGCAAGTCTAGAAAGTCTACGGAGAAGCTGTGGGGACCCTCGCGTCTCCAGAGTCCTCGGCCTCCAGTGCCCCAACCTCAGCTCTCCCTCACGTTGACCTCATGACTCGGGAGACGTCCTAGGCCCCATATTTCCCAAATCAAAGGGAACTCCTGCCTTCTTTACCCCAGGCCATTACTTCTAAAGGGTTGTTTGTCCCCGTTTGGTACCGAATCTCAGCAGTAATATTGTCGCTCTTAGTCTTTTCCAGTTCCAGAGGCCAGGCCGCTATTTGTCATGGCTGTGGGAAGCGACAGGAGCAATCTGGGCAGTCAGAAATACTGGGCGCCGCTGAGGTTAGAGCGGGTAAGACAGGGAGTTTGCAGCCCCTTCACTTTCCTATCTGTAAAATGGGGATACTATACGTTTACCTCACAGAGGATGAATGCAAAACGCCTGAAATAAAATTGGCATAATTAATAGCTATTCCTTTTCTTGCTTTCTAGCAGAATTAGGTGATAAAGAAGGAAAATGATTCTCATTTTAGATTCCAGAGGTCAAATCAGAAGAAATTCGAGTCTTTTCTCACTTTCCTGGCCCTGGGTGGTGAAATCAGCCTTGTTCAGACCATCTATTCTCCTTTTCCAGTGCTTTAACTGCTTAGGGTTTGCCTAAGAATTTATCTTGCAAACTTGTCCTGCCTGGGCATCTTCTTGAAGAGAGGGATGCAGGCATTCCGGGCAGGAGCTGCCTCCTACCCACAGAAAGCAGAAAAAATAATTACTGTATTAAAAGGAGCTGTGAATTCTTACCAAGTAAGTATTCTTATCACCCGCGGCCAGGCCAGAGTGGGACTGCACCCCACCCCCACCTCATGACGTCAGGGCCTGCAGGGCCTCAGAGATGAAATGATTCCTTTGAGTGTTCCAGAAAGGGCCATCCGAACACTTGCAGGGTGAGGCCAGTGGAGTGGGCCTTCCTCCATCGCCACTACCCAACTCCAGCTTTGGAGGCTCTCGAGCCTCTTTATAACCATCCCCTCACCCATGAGCATAACCAAACACACAAATAGCTAGAATCTTGGGAAGTATATAGTTGCATTACGCTGACTCAAGCTTTCCCAGTCGTAGGGGCACCCTACTTCCATATATATATTTAAAGTTATTTTATTTCCTAGCTAGAGTTTGTTGCAGGGATTGAATGGATTGCTTTTGTTCAGTTTAAATATGTTTTGCTTTCAGACTCTTCAACAAATCATATCAAAACCTTTGGATATTATACTGTAGTTTTTATTGTTGTTTATTTGGTCACGCAAGTTTCAGGGATGGTTTAGGAATTGGTCATTGAAGAGTTGTCTGGTTCTGATATTGTGTCACAGTTAGGACAGTTGTTTCTGGGCTACCTATTCCACTTTCTGCTTCCCTGTCCACTCCTAATAATTTGCATAGTTTTAAAAACCAATCTTTTTAGAATCCAAGAAAGTGCTGCTGAGAGAACTGCTTTGAACCAAGACTTAAATTGTAGATAAGAGGAAAGACCTTTGGTAGGTGGAATCTGTATATGATGAATGTAATTATTTGTTGATAGAAAACACCTAAACATTTATGGAAGATGTCACTCTCCAAGTTTTCTTCACAAATCTCAAATCAATGTAATTCACTGAATGTACCCTTCAATGGGAAAGACCCTGGAAAGTGGTCCTTATGCTCTGGATTGGTTCCGGATCTAATAGAGTAATGATTTGATGAGAATTAGCCAATATTTTGCATGCAGTCAGTTTGGTATTAGCTCACATCCAGGTCGATTTGTCTATCACATTTAATGGATCAAATCTGGGATATTGCATAACATTACAGGTTAATCGGTATGAAATATTAAGTGACAAACGTGTCTCCTCCCTCTGCTCAAGGTCCTCTTTTTTTCCTTTTCTTCTTTTTTCCCACCTACAAGGATAATATCTTAAAATAAAGTTTCCCTTGTGAGAGTTTATTTACCCCAACTTCTGTTAAACTAGACTAACACTCTCTCATCAGTTTTCTAAACACTCTCTCATCAGCTTTGTGAAATGGTGAAAAGACATCTTGGAATCCAAGATGGCAAAATAAACCTGAGCATATGGGAGAAGACTTCGTTGTTAGGAAATTGATTTAAATGTTTAGCTCACACTTCAGCCCCGATGCTTCCTTTACCACCCACTCCTGCTTCCCTCAAGGATCCTGGTTTTTGGGTACCTCACGTCTATTAGCAAGCTGATTCATAGGCATAAATTATGAATGCACTTCAAACTGGTCCTTCTGATAAGATGAATTGGGGGCTTTGCTTTTCTCTTTTGCACATTTCTGCTTTCATGCCAATCCAAACTTCTCTCTGCCCCATGTTGCAATGTCTTTCTACGAACTTGCTAGCCCTGTGCAAACGATGGAGGTATAGTTTCAATAGCAAACATCAGGTATTTTTTTAAGGAACTCCCAAGTTAAAGTCACAAAATATTTCATAGTTAGTTGTATGGGCTTCCAAATTAGGCACATATAAAGTATTTTAAGAATTTTTTTTTTTTTGGCTGTCACTGGCTGGCAATACTCATTTTGTGTGTGTGTGTTGGTTTGAAAAGCAGGAAGAAATGTAATGAATTGAGTGCTGTCAGAGATGTCTTCTGTTTGAACAATCTGCGATGGGCTGAATGGCAGGGACTCCCTCATCCAGTGCAGGTGCAGTAGAGCTGGGGAAAGGGGGAGGGGGGCTCCCTCTGTTCAGTCAAAAAGCACCATTCTCCACAATAGACCACACACTGACAGCCAGCGTGACATCAACTCACACTTTCATACTTTTTCCCCCCATCCATAGTTCTGAGTTCACAAAGTGGCCATACAGTAGCCTTGGTTAGGTTCCTTTAATGAACATTTTGTGGCTCCTGTGACCAACATTGAAATTTGCTGAGCCTTGGGGAGAACAAACACATTTTAAATCGTGAGCTCTAAACCAAAATGTATAGCTAAAGATTTTAAAAGTAAGTTGGTCTCACCACTGTCTCCTAATACCAGATGATCAGAAAACTCCGAGTTGAAAGTTCCGCCAAGACTACTTAGGTTGCAAAGCACTGTTTTCTGAAGAGCGGAGAGAGACCAAACAGGAAAGGAGAGACGGCACGAATTTCGTGTATTTATTTAAATTTAAAAGGAACTCTAGTATTTTATTATGCTGTGTGAGAGGGTTAATCCTGCAAATGAACGCACATTAATCTTGTGAAGTGGAGTTCTGTCCTCTTTTGAATTGGTTTTACTGGGGAGAGGGTAGGGAGAAAGACGAGGGGGGGGGTCGGAAGGGAAGGCATCAACTGTTTTAAAACTCTCGCCAAAGATGCGACCACCCTTTGGCTGCCCCTCCGCCACAAGGACCGGACTTACGGAAGATTTCGTTTTTACATACATTTGTTTAAACCAAGGCCTAGGAGATCCTCTTGATGCTTCAAGTTTTAAACGGAATTATTCTAGGAAGAGATGCTACTAGAGAAACTATTCTAGTCAATTCCTTCTTCCCGCCACCCCCACCCCGTCTCTGCTCTTCTCCGCCCCCAGCACTTTCGCCGCTCCTTAGTCTGGGATCTGAACATTTTAGCAGAAAGAGGGAGGGGCGAGGAAGAAGGCTGAGAGCAAGCAGATTTCACCCGCCAAGGACAGTTCCCCCAGCGCCGCCGCAGGGCGAGGCGAGGTCCCCTTGGCCCTTTCACTCGCAGATTTCTCCCTGTACCGGGACTTGCTGAAGCGCCTCGCTGAGGAAAATTGCTTCCTGTTTGCTTATAAGAAAACATGTAAACATGTATGTTTTCCATCGGGACAACATAAACATCAGTTCCTAGACTTCGGAGCCAAACGATTTTAACCGTTCGCCTAAACATTGTACGGCGGGGTAGGGTTGGGGGCGGAAACACGCAGACCTCCGCTTGCCACCTGGGGCAGCGGCCGCACCACTCCCCGACCCCCAGCCCCGGCGTGGGGGCGAGGAATCCCGGGTCCAGCCGAGTTCTGCTCAACAGGACAGAATGCCAGGCAAGGGGATTTGGTGTGCAGGCCAAGCAGGGCCAAATTCTTTGAAACTTCACAAAATACAGAATAGGTATGTAAGAGGGATGTGGGGCCCTTTGCTTGTGACTGCAAAGAGTCGCCGGCTAGCCCACGTTAGGTATGCCTATGGTGTCTACTAAAGTCTGGGCCTAGGAAGAAAGGCCTCACACTCCTCCACCCCACAGCACAGCTACTTGTCTTCCGGCTGGTACACACCCACAATTAATCTTTCTTATTAAAGCCCCCATTCTGTACCCAAGGGGCGACTCAAACCTATTTAGATTTCCGTGGATGGCTGCACAAATTTAAGTGGGCAAAGAGTTATAAACCTAATAAGAACAGAGGGAGAGAGCGAGAGAGAGTGATTTGAGTAGAGAAGACTCAAGCTTCACTAGGGGTGCTGCTGCGGTCCCTGCCGGCTCTGGGAACCGGCCCCGGGGTGCACGTCAGGCTCTGGGAAGGCAGCAAACTCACGCGCACACACCACGCACAAAATCCGTACACACACTTCCACCACTAGCCCCTTCGCTCACAGGTACACTTGCATCAGGATTGCCTCTTCCGGATTTCCTATAAACCCCTCCCAGAAAGGCGGAATTCTCCCAGCGTCCCGGACCGGGGAACTTCCAGTGAACCAGGAAAGCTTTGCCCTGTTTGGGATTAATTGAGAATAATTAACACTGGAGACCGTTAATCACGGCTTTGCTGCTCTCTTCCTCCTATCGGGTCTGCAGCGTCTGACTCGGTGGCTCCGGCTGCAGGCGCGGGTGGGTTAGCTGGTGAAAGTGAAGACGTCGCGGTAGCTGTCACCCAGTTCGGCTGTACTTTTTTAAATGCTCGCATACTGTTTGATTACTAATTCGAGTTAATATGATCTTTATGGCAACATAACAGTGGATAATTGGCCTTTTTTCTGAACAACAATGTAAATCACAATCGCTTTATTATTTAATAACGTCAAACGCTTCGTTGGATTGGCCCCGACCGAGAAGACCTTTTCTTTCTAGACAGTGTTGTGGAGGAAGAACAATGAAGATCTAATTGTGGAGATTTCATAAGTTGGCTCCCGTAAATGAACAGCTTAGATATGGAAGTTCCAGCAGATGTGGGCACTATTCGGCGTAGCAGGCTCATCTCCCACCCCCCTTCTGCACACAGCCCAAACACTCTATTGGAGTTTTTTTGTTTTTTGTTTTTTCTTTTTTTGTAGTGGCGGTGGTCCTCAGATCCTAGCAACCACCTAAATCTTCCAGTAGCAATTAGAGCTTTTATCGGGCTTGCTCTTCAGTCCTTTATAGTGCCGATTTAGCATTAAGGTATTGAGTCCACACACC
This sequence comes from Dasypus novemcinctus, assembly GCF_030445035.2. Classification (NCBI taxonomy): domain Eukaryota; kingdom Metazoa; phylum Chordata; class Mammalia; order Cingulata; family Dasypodidae; genus Dasypus; species Dasypus novemcinctus. The sequence continues at coordinate 56,263,797 of NC_080676.1, forward strand.
AAATTAGCGGGCTCCCAAATGGCCATAGACAAATGCGCCCCGTCGGTCACTTTGGTTTTGGGACACCGAAAGCACCGCCCTGGTGCTTTTTGGTGCTTTTTGGGTCTTATTTTATATTGTTTTGATTTTTCACTCGGCTTCACCATTGCAACGTCTTGGAATATTCTTGTTTCAGGCAGAGTTCTGCAAGGGGCATGAACTATTATTTTACAAGCCTGGAAAAGCAGACGAAAGCGAGACCTCTAAAACACCGACGACAACGCTCGAAAGGAATGGGCCCCGGCTGATTGAATGAAAGATTAATCACCCCCCACCCCCACGCCTCAAAGCCCCAGTTCTAACGGTTCTCTGTCACGGTGCTTGCCAGCGCTGGAGGACTGCTGTCTATGGGGTCTTCAAGACTTCAGAGTCCTTTGCAAATGGAAAGCCCCCACCATTTGGAGAATTCGGGTCAAGGAGAGAGACTCCGAGTCTACAGCAGTTTTTGTTTTTGCGTGTGCCCGCCTCTCCATTTTATTCAACTTCTCCTGCCAGTCGGGAGGCAGAACAATTCGCTCCCCACCCCACCCCCTCCCGCTTCTAAGATAAACAGGAGGTGCGAAATGCTTCGCCTGCACACGCGCCCTCGGGGCAGGCCCCCTCTCCCCTCACCCGCAGTGCACCAACAGCGCAGCTGTCCCCGGCCCGACTTGGGTGGAGACATCCCCTTCCTTCTTCCTAAAGCGCATTTTAAAACCATCCTATTGATCGTTCTGAAATCAGGTTCACATTTTCGACCCTCCATTCGACCCTCCAATTTCTTCCGGGTATGGTCTCCCCTCTTCTGAGAACTTAAAAAGTGACAAATGGAAGAGCTGAGCAATTGCGGGAAGGAAGTGGATTTTCAAAACTCACACACTCCCCCTCAGCTAAAAGTAGTGTTTTACCACAAGGAGCGCATTTGGGAAACTTTCCCTAACAGGAGTTGAGCGCAGGGTTATTCTCCAGGGGCCCGGTGGCCGCCCCGCCCCCGCTGGACAATGCGCGCTTTGAGGCTCGGTGGCCTGCAGGCAGCGGGAGGCGAGGGGACTCGGCGGCCTTCCTCCAAGGGGCCCGCAGCTGGCGGAACGCGGGGCACGGAGCAGGGGCGGAGAGGCGGGCCACGCAGGAAGGAAAACCATAAAAGTACCATTTTCCCCCCAGCCCTCCACACAAGCAGGCTTTGAGAACATCTGCGGGGCTGCTGGGGTGTGTGTGAGAGATTTCGCGTTTTGTTTCTTATCCCCCACCTTCCCCATCGAAAATTTGGTTTCGGCACAGAATCAAGCATCCGACGTTTTCCACCGCCCTCACGCTTCATCTTGGGAACTCGCTCTCTATTTAATATCTCAACCCGGGTCCTTAACGTTCAAATAGACCCCCGCGCTCACTCCTGGTTCTTTCTAGCCACCCCACCCCACCCGCGCTTGGGGTGCTACCTTCTAGTTAGGGTTTTCTTTTTTTGCCGTTTTTTCTTCCCCAAAAGAACACCCAACCACTCCCAACCCCGGCAGCCTCCTAGGAGAGGACCTCCGAGCTCAGCAGAGACCTCACATGGTTACCATATTAGTGGAAGCGTTTGTCTGATGTTTTAAAACGTATACCAAACGGGGCGTCAGAGCCACGTGCTGTGTCTTCGAAACGCCGCCGTGGGCCGGGCCTTTCAGAGCTGCGGAAGCCGAAGCTGGCGTGGAGGGGGCACTGAAGCCGCCGGCTGGCTCCAGGGAGCGACGCTGCGCCGCACGTCTGGCCGCACCGCTGAGTGAAGCGAATTATCTGGGGCGCATTTGATCTGGGGCAGCGTAGTCAGCTTCTGTTTTATTTGTTTGTAAGCTCATATTTAGCAAGCCAGGACCGTGGCAGCAAGCGCGAAAGGAGGGATGGAGGAGGGGGCTCCGTGGTAACCACACCCCTTCTTAATGAGTTAATTTCCATATTTGCGCCTCCCGCATCTAGCGCCCTCTTTTTCCCGACGCCTGCGTGCTGTTGCGTCTTGCGCTGCGCGGGCGCCTCCACTCTGGATTAACATGAAAAAGCTCGCGGTAGGAGCAGAAAATTGGTCTATTGATACATTCGCTCCGTGTGTTGATCTTGGCATCACCGACAGCCAGTTAACTTTTTTTTTTTTTTAAGAAATGGATTGCCGAAGGCTTGCAGACGCTTAGGCAGATAGCAGACAGAAGCCGCCCTCATTCCCCTTTCCCCGCCTTCAGCTATCCGACCCTCACGCCCTCTTCTTTTTAACCCAACTCCGGATTTTTTTTTTCTTCCTCAAGGTGAAGGCACCTCGGAGTGGACAAAATAATTCCAGACGAATGAATCAAAAGTGAAAGTTTCCAATTAGATCACGGTCCGGGTGAAAAAAAATGGAAATCCGCACCGGAGGGAGGAGGGTATTGGCCCGAGTGTGTGGGTATGAAAAAGAGAGAGCAAGAGAAATACTGAGGTTGTGATAGTCCGGGTCGGCTAAAAGTTGTGGCAAAGACAGTAGAGAAGTTTTGTAAGAGCCCTCAGTGGAAAACTCAGGGCTGTTTGTAATCTTGCTTCCCATACATTTTGATTTTGCTCAGGAAATTTGAGAAACAGACCTTAAAATTGCTCAGGGTCCCCCTCCCCCATCCCCCTCCTTACTTCGGGGGGCGCACCAGGGTGTGGGATAGAGTTTGAGCTCCAGAATAGCTTGCTTGTCAATTGCGAGCTGTAGCAATTTCAAAGTGAACTGTCCCGAGCAACTCTTGTCTAGAAACTGGGAAGAAGCTTAAGCAGCTCGCTTTAATGATGATTTGTAGCTCTGCGAGGGGCACGGATAGCAAACACCCCGCAGGTGTGTGCCGTAACACCACCATCCGGACTTGAATGTAGATTACTCTGGCGATCTTTTGATCGGCCCTTTGAAACCCCTTACAATTGCCTGTGACGAACGGCCAGTCTCAGTTTTTCTCTGAATAATGCCTTGAGGGAAAGTCCTCGGGGCTTTTATAGAGAGCCAGTATTTTTTTTTTTTTTAAGAAAAAGAAAAATGTTCGATTTTACTTTAGACCTTGTCAACTTCTAGTCGCTAACTGGCATCACTCAAGCCATTCGATACTTAACGACCGCTACCTCTGCTGTATACCCAGAAGCGAAATATATATATACATATATTCATACGTATGTATATATATACATCGCGTTAATTAAAAATGAAGGTTTTAATTTCGTTTTCTTCAGTTCCAAATCACTCTGCCTGTTTATAGATATTTGTATGGATGTTTATTAAAACACTGTTTATTATTATTAATGCCATCGTTAATCTTGTCTTAGTACCTTCTCCGTTCTCTCTGAATATTTATTTGGGTAAGTGGAAGTTTAATTTACGACGTAAAGCTTTCTAAAGTTAAACTCCGGAGTTTAGCACCTCTCAAAACCTTGGCATCAACCCTCAACACCAAAATGAAAAAGGTAGTGCTGTTCAACCTTTAATATTTACTTAAGAGTGTTTACATACGGGGAGGAAAATGAACTTTTGTCTGAAACTTGCAACAAGCGGCACTTTGATTTCATAAAATAAATGTCAACAATTGTGAAAGCTTATCAAACTAGGGCAGGGGGTGGAGGGTGGGAGTGCAGTTGAATTAAAGGCCCATTCCTACCACTTCAGACTACAAAGGGTTACACATAAATAAGTGCTGCATTTGCCTATTGCAAAAGTTTTCTCGGTGCTTTCTAAGTCACAACAGGGGAGGGGGAAAGCTGTCGTTTATTATCCATCTTTGGGCAGGAGCAGACCCCAATACCAGGGGCTCTTAGCTTTGGACGGCAGAAGAGAGGTAGCCTTTCAACAGCAGCCCCTTTTGTTCTCCCAATCTCTTTCCCAATTTCAAGCTTCACTTGCACATCCCAAGTTTGTGTGTTAATGACGCTATTACCATCTGGCTCGCCCTACTTTCCAAAAGATATAAATCTCCCAGCTCCATTGCCTGCATTATCATTTAAGTGCCACCATAGCCAGAAGAAAAAGATGCTTTCAAGACTCCAGATTCTCCTGCACTCTCCTGAACTGACTGGTTCTTCCAACATATTTATAGACTATATGTTGAGGGCAGGAGCGCTCCTTGAGAAACCTGGTTTCCCAAGAGCTGTGCCTCCAAGCCAAGGAAGATGTGCTCCTGGGTGCCTTCAAAAGAATTTCCCTTTCAACCATTTTTTGTTTTGTTTGCAGCGGGCAGAAGTTTGCCCCAGCATACTTTTTACATGCCTTCCTTTCACTCTCTTAGGTTTGTAGACGTTTCTGTGCAACTCCCAGACATTAAGATGTGCTACTCTTCAAACCCTGTTTTGAGTGGATGAAAAGATTAGGTCTTTCCACTTGAGTGGGGGGTAGGGGTGATGGGAAAGAAAAAGAGTCCCAAGAAGCAACTTTTGGGAGCCAGGCAAACCGTGCCCCTTCTTTTAAACTCTCACTATCATTAGTGCCTGCATAGATGTGTAGAAGTTGTGGGATTTGCCCACTTCTAGTTGTAGATCTAGATCCACCGATCTTTTTCAATTCTTTCCTGGGCAAAGTAATCGGTAATTTGCTTGTTTTGAACCCAAAAGCTGAGAAACCACAATAAAAAGAATCGGGCTGGCTTGTATATGGCTCCACAATGACTCCCATTTATCCAGCTAGATGCACGTGAATAGAGCAGAGCAGACTCTGCCTCTAAACACGTGGGCTTTTGGATTGAGCCCCCAAGCTGATGTGAACAGCTAATTTCTCCTTTGTGGGCATCTCCTGTTTGTGGCTCTAGACTGTCATATCTGGGTGCATCTCTCTCCTTATCATGCTCTGCCTTCTTCCCAATGTTATCTTCACAGAGACAAATTCCACTAAAATAAGACACCAAGAGGTTAGAAGAAGAGTTGGAAATGTGAACTTCCTAGATTCCAAGGAGAAGCTTTTAAAATCATCAGGATCTGGGCAGATGTGTGCTGTCTCTCTGTCTTAAGAAAAATCTTGTCAGACAGAGTAAGCATCTTTAAGGAAATGCATCCTTTTGGAGGGATGAAAAAAAATCACTTGCTATATATTCCTAATCATTTGTATGAACCAAGCACAGAAGGTACCCAAAACAGTGATTAATTTATATTACACTGGTGTAGCTGTTTGCATGCAAAAGCCAGTTTTCCCCCCAGTTCACTTTCCTGCTTTTTTTCCCACCAAAACTCAAAAAAGATCTTGTTTAGAAATTTGTATCCCTACTTTTCTCTTTTGAGAACATTATCTAGTTGATACGAGCAAATTGCAGAGGATATACCATTTAAGTAAGATGCACTTTTAATCACTGATCATTAAAATGGTTATGTTAAATATACTCAATTACATGCATGACTTAACTCTAACAGTACTTTCTATTCTCCCAGCTGCTCACGTATTCCTTAACGATAGTCTGCAGTAGAAACTTGATTATGCTGAATCCATACATTTCGATGGATTTCATCAGTCTAATTAATGCTTCAGTGTGGTTCTGGGGTCTGAATGAACCTTTTACTATCATTTGAGGTTAAAGGCAGTGTTGGAATGTTAGAAGGTTTTTCATTCTTAGTTACTCACTGGGTCACTTTGGGATTCCACTGAGCAAGGTAGGTAGCAGTTGTTAAACAAAAAGACTACATGAAACAAGGAAATCCATTCCAGTGGCAGAAAAATGAGGGTAATGATAATTCCTCTTCTTTAGTTTCCACACCAATACTTCTGGGTTCGATAAGTAATCTCCAAATATTTATTAAAGAGAAAATTACCACCTCTCCATAGTTTCTCAAAACTGCACTGAAAAAAGAAAATATCTTCAACTGGTGGCTAAGTACGTTTCCTTTAACTCATCAAGGCTGTTCATTTTGCATCCCTCCTTCCTGTCCCATAACTTTTAGACTACTTTTCCCTTCCATTTCAACTTTCATCTTTCATTAGGAAGCGCTCATGGCCCCCAAGTGAGTGACTGCATTCTGTCTTTTCAGGTGTAAATTAACATCCGAATGCATCCCAACCTAACTGACCCCTACCACCACCGTCTCTGCCGCTGCAGAGCCGCAGCTAATCTGCGCCTCCACAACTGGCAGGGCAGACAGAGGTCGAATTTCCCCAACCCCGCTCCACAAGAGAAAGACCAAAAGTGCGTGTATTGCCTGAGAGAAGCCCTGATGTTTGTCCATGTGTAATGACATACCTGTGGAAGGAACCCCTTTTTAAAACATTTTCATGGTGGTCAAGGAGAGTGAAAAGGGTGGACTGGTAGATAGGTATACAGAAAGAGGAAGAAAAGATAGTGGTATCTTGATTCTTTAAGAAATGTCCCAAATCAGGCAGGTGAAATTTGAAAATTCACTTCACGTGACATCCCAAGAACAAACAGTTCACGCCAGCAGACCGTTCCACCTGCAGGGGAGCCACTGACCTTAAATGTGGCAGGGCAACGTCATACCTCGACACCGATCTCATGGAACAGGAAGGATTTCAGATCTATAACCAAATTACCACCTTGCAACTTAGTGCTTGTTATGCTAATGTAATGACTTCTGTAGTAAGGGTATATTTTCAGGGTTGGAAATTAGCTTTTTAGAGTGCATTGTGTAATGACAGACATTAGACAGAAGGGACAAATGTGCCAGCAATGGTGACACAATACCCTGGCACACACCCTGGGCCATTTTAACATAAATGGAGACCCAGATATGTTTTGTAAAATTAAGCTGTGAGTGAGCTCAGGGAACTGGGTAAGAACACAGGTGCTGGCAAGCAGTCCATTGCCATGGTTAAGATACTCTTGCGATCTCCACCTTTTCTCTCAGACCTAGTTGAGTAGCAACGTAGCACATTGCTTAGTGCCCTGGGATGAATTTCTAGGGAAAGGGAAAAAGAGAAGTGTTTCATAAATAGTATACTGAACAAGCAGTTCCAGCTCAGTGTTTCTTGCACCCTTATATTTGTTTAGATTAAATAGGTTAAGGGAAAGAAATATTTCCTGTGTGGGAGGGTGGAGGTGGGGGTGGGGGGGTAATATGCAAGTTCAGAGAGGGTGAACAATTTATAATATTAGAGCCATATACCACAGAGCTGTCCAGTACATCTCCCAAGTCCAGTGTACCATATGTCTCTGTGTTATGTGATTAAGAATTCAAACAAATCATCAAATTTGCAGTATTGATCTTGTGTGATTTATGCCTTCGGATTCAAGAACAAAATAGTTCAATGTACCATATTTTAAAAAAAGATATCCTATCAGTGATAGGATTCAGTCATTCCCCATAATTGTAGCTAAGATTAATTCACACACTGAACAAGTATCCAAGAACAAGATAACTCTTTTCATCATTATTTTTCCTTGATAGGTAGCAGAGCTCAATCACTCCCAGCCTGGTTATTATGTGCCTAGTTCTTACCACAAATGATAGTTGCTTCAGAAATAAGAGACATGGTTCTTGGATAGGTTTTCACCTGTTCTGCATGACACAGGTTCCAAATGTCAACTTGCAGCTATGGAGAAGTCTGTGAAGTATGGTAATGGCTAAAGTCTACTGTGTTAACAGCTGGGGCTAGGGCAAGTTTGCCAAGAAAGGGCTTGAATGATTTGGGGGCTTCTGAGATCTTTTTAAATGAGGCTGATTTGAAATGTTGACACTTGGATACTGAGCTTTTTGCTACTGACCAAGTGGTCCCATTTTCTTCCAAAAGTCAGGCAAGAGCAAAACACCTGGCTTAATGCAGGGGTTCCCTGATGACAGATGAACTGAGAGGTGGTGTTTCTTAGTGCTGTTAGATGTAGGCAACACAGGTTCCAACAACCTTAGTTTTAGAAAAGACAAGTTTTATACATCCATACTTTGAAGTTCTACACCTAATTTGTCTCACCTAGCTTGCTACTTTGCTGGTGTTTGATTTCCCTTTGTACCTTTTTTTCTATGGATGGGCACATGCAGGCAAAGGATAACTGTAGTATTTAATACACAGAACTCTCTGACAGCAAATCCATGAATCAGAGATTACCTTTCCCTTTTGGTGTGTAAATGATTCATGGTCTGCTATGGTCATGATGCTTTTAGCAGAGTTCTTCTAGATAAATGAGCATGTTTATCACATAATCTAATCTACCCAGTGGGGTAGATTCCATGGTAGGTCCACCTAGTACCACTTTTTAAAAAAATGCCCAACACGAAACAAGTCATTGAGGTGGGAATAGCAGACTAGTGTATCTACGTAAAGATGGAGAAGATACTGATATGTCTTATAGATTCTTCATGAGTCTGTATGATATGGCAGCATTTGTGTGTGGCAGATTGTAGAGAGAAAGCCAAGAGTGCAACAAGACAGTGATATTTAGGCAGAGAAACAGCTTGCTGGAGTTTTATGGGTTCGTGTTACGTATAATCAGATGTTGTTCAGTGACTTCTTATTTGAAGGATTTATATACTGCAGAAATGTTGATGAGAATGATCTAGGGCTGCAAACGGTAAGTTTTGAATTTGTTGGGCATTTAGTTTCAGATTTCAATTGTGAAATCCAAATCTGAATTATTCACTGCTTTTGGGAGGAAAACACCTAACTTGAAATTGTGTTATAAACTCTGTGAGAGGAAGCAAACCTAGATGCACTTAAACAAAGCTTGGAATCCTAGATCCCAGTATGCTGGTGCTCATACTACTTTTTTCTGGAAGGAAAAACGGAGTGCCTGGCCTCTAACCAGGAAAACAATCTATTCCCAATTTCTCAGTCTTCAGCAGGTCAGTCTTCAACAGCAGTTCACAGACACCGCAATGTAGAAGGCAGTTGGGTAATCTCTTATCACCTAAACAGTACATTTTCAAACTCAGAAATGCCAGATCGTATTATTTCTGTGGTGAGGGGTTGCTTAGGATCTGTGACAGCTGAGTTTTTCCTATCGATTATGTGACAATGTAGTTCATTTATAGAGTTCAGAGAAATGAGAAGAGTCTCCAGTTTAACAAAGAAGACCCTTAGTTCAAGTGCTGTGTTATATTTTAAATGCAGAAATGAAAATTCAAGTTGGAGAAAGTGGGAGAGTGAATTAAATTTTAAACCCAGGTTATTTTTGCAGCTAAATCAACCTTCTAGGAGAGATGTGGCTGATACTTTGAAGCCTTAAGAGAATGAATTTATGTATGTTTGTATATATTTTTGTAAACCATGCAAGAAATTTTATCTTATGTAGTAAATGTTTATTTGATCAATATTTGTTGCTCCTAAATTTAAAACTAGAGTGAATCTCAAACTTAGAAAATAATTCAAAGAATACTCTTGTATGTGCTTGTGTGTGGTTGTGGGGGGCGGTGCTTATAAGAAGCACTACCCCACAAACACCTTCAAAAATCTTTTTCAGATTTATCTTAAATTCTGAAATGATTTAAGATGCACCTGTCCTTCAAATGCATCCACAGGTAAAAATATTATTTATCTGGAGAGTCAATCTGTAACAATTTTCCTCAGACAGTCATGTAGAAGTAATTACACTTCGGACATGTCCCAACGTCTTGCCGGTCGAGGATTTCAAACAAAAGAAAACCCCGATGATGTGATTGCAAATCCAATGAGCTTTACACCACAGACCCTCGTACCCAAACGGGTTAATTGGAGGAGAGGAAAAAGAGTAGCTTCTGTGGCGCAGCCTCAGTGAGCGCCAGGAAAAAAAGGCAGCGCTAGAGCGCAGCCCCAGCGCGTTTCGCGGGGGGGAGAGACCGGAGAGGGAGGGGGGGAGAGACCGGGGAGGGAGGGGGGGGGAGGGACCGGGGAGGGAGGGGGGGAGAGACCGGGGAGGGGAGGGAGGGGCGGGGCCCGTTTGGAAAACGGCGGCGCGGGCTGCCGCCTGCACGCCCTGCGCGCCGCGCCCGCTGCCCTCCCTGCCTCTGCTTAGGTATTGCCTGAAAGCCCTCCTGCACGTCAAGGTGCGGCTGTGGACAGGTTGCCGTTCTGAATTTGTCACTGGCAAAAACTTTACAAGAAGTTTCACTGCCGCGCACTTGAGATTTGGGATTAGGAGACCTGTGATAAGTGAGCTTCATCCTTCGGCCTGCTTTTCCTTTCGACATGGCCCTGGCAAGCAGAAGAAAGGAACGGAGCGCTGATTGCTCCGCAGTCACCCCAGGCCATCCAGATCCGCAGGAGGGAAGTGGGTCCTTCTTCAAAACTCTCTCCTTCCCGATGGACCCTTCACAATTCCACTGCTCAGACACCACCCAGGGGGCTTCCGTCTTCTCCCCACCACCCCCTCCGCAGGCCTCATCCACTCACAAGTTTGTGTTCTTGGGCCTCGGTTCCGTTGAGCAACCTGGGGCTGAAACCTTGAAGTCAAACACGGTTGTGTGTGTGTGTGTGTGTGTATATATATATGTGTGTGCGCGCGCGTGAATGACTCTAAAATGCCGGGGACCAGGGCCGCCAGTCTAGACTTGAAACCTTCAACTTTTTTTTGACCCTCCTCACTTCCTCTTGTTGGACTGGTCGGCATGGGGGCCAAAGGCAGGCCCGGCCCTTGGATGGGGCAGCTGGGGCAGCTGCTCTGGAGCAGCTGCTGTACCTCCCTCCCCTTTTCTGACAGTCATTAAAATTCAATTTCTAAATTTCTGTCTTTAACAATTTCCTATGGGGCCTATGAAAGATGCCAAAAGAATGAGCTTCTTTTCCAATGTACTGGCAGCAGGCAGTCATTGGTCAGGTCACCTCAGGATGCACCCTGTTAGGAAGAGTACAGGAGACTTGACTGAGAGGTGCCAAGCACGTGTTCTTCAGACCTGACCGCAGAGAGAGTTTTTCATCTCTGCTCTAAAATTTTAACATGTGGTTAGTATGAAAAGTGTCTCCCTTAACTAACACCCATTGGGACCTATTGAAAGGACATGGCATTTCTTCGACATTCTAGATGGGAGTGAACGACTACCTAACTACTATTGCCCTCACCTGTTAATCACATATAACTTTCATTCTCAACAACAGCCTACTTCCTTATAGAAAGCCCTTGGCCCCTCAGCATACCTGGAACTTTTTCTATTCTCCTTAAATTCTTACCCCTCACTCTTTTTACTTCATTTCAGGATCGGTCAGTCTTAATAGATGCAAGTTAATACTGACGTAAATTATAGCAATCTTAAAGAAAGACCAGAATAAGCCCTTTCTCCAATGGCAGCGCTCCTATCTTATGTAACTTATAGTTATTTGGGCAGACTCTCTTTCGTACCACTGTAAGCTGAGACAGACTAACACCAAAAGCCCTGCTTCTCATATTTAATTACAAACTGGCAGAGTGGAGACTGTACCAATTAAAAGAAAATCAATCAGTGTTTATTAGTCATAACATCAATAAAAACAATGAGCTGGAGAAATAATATTAATAGCATGCCTTTATTACCCATAAGGCATAAATTTCTGAGAATTTTGAGGCACCCTACAAAAGCACATTATTTTATTGTTTCAACTACCTGATTTTCTAGAATTTCTGCATGTTTGGTGTCTAACGTTGCTTCTTGGAAGTATAATTTGAGTGTGTTTTGCAATCATTTTATGTCACGATCCCAGAATGATGCTGTCTCCAAGGCTTTGAATGTGTTTACTGGTGTGGGCTTTTGAAATTCTTTACTCCAGGAAAGAAATTGCACAGTGCGGAGAATCCACCAGGCTGGAAATGCCAAGCAGGATCTAGGTTCTAGTCAAGGTATCAGACTCCCAGTGTGCACATAAGACAGTTTGTGTTTCTGGGCTTCAGGTTTCACATCTATAAGGTAACAAGATAGAATTAGATGATCTCTTAGTTCCTTTTAGCCCCCAAATTCAGTGGTTCTGTAATATATTTCTAAAATATCCAAGTAAGAGAGGGCCCAGGTCTATGAGTTACATAGCCCTTTTAGTAAAAATTTATGCAGAAGACTGAGAAATGATTTTTTGGCCTTTTCCTGGGAGAGAAAATAAATTTGACTAGGGAAACCAAGCGGAGAGATGTGGCATCATTTTCTGTATACAGATGAACCGTTACCTTATATTTTAACTTCTTTTCCTTTTCAGATCCAACTTAGAAATAATGTTTCACCCAAGATAAGGCTCATGGTTTAGGAGTTTCTGGCCTGGCTTGCCTCATTTTCAGACTCCTGTCATCCCTTTTCAAAACCTGAGAAGGACCTCGTTTCCTGTTTGATAGTTCCTCGTGCTTTGCCAGCCACCGGGTCTTTAAGGAACCTTGCCAAGGGTCTGCGTCTGGGAAGGACAGTCCGTGCTCATCACCAGAGAACAAGCTGGCACCAGAGTTGTAGTGACTCACAACCTGGCTGCCCACTTCCTGATGCCAAGAACCATACTATCCAATGGAGAGACCTGTGTTTTAGCAAAGTGCAATTGGATCACATGGCAGAATCATCTCAAAGTATTCTCTGACCTTCCCTTTCACTGTTTGGAGCACAAGAGGAGGAAGGAAATGATTCCTGAACTGCGTTTTGTTTTTTTCTTTTAAATTAAGATCAGTTAACAAATACTTGGTTTTATGGCCATTCTACCCTAAGAACTTAGTGAGGATTATGCAAGAGTGAAAATAGGTCACAGCAAAATGAACATTTAAGATTAGGTAAAACATTTCTCTGAAATTTCAGTAATCATTTTTTGAAGTGTCAGTTATTATATTTCTGTAATTCATCATTTTTTTTCTTGGCTTAGAGTCAAGATGAAAAACGGTATTTGGACCAAAGGCATTGTTTTGTTATTTAACCACTGCTTTTTAAAAATGCAAATCCACCGTTGCCTCGCCAGTGCTTGATTTCATGTGTGTCCTTACAGGCATACCACACATACACATACATGCACATAACCATGAGCCCAGATAAATATTGGAGGATGCTCTTTCAAGGCTCTTAAGACCTGGATCAGGTAAAAAGTAGATGAGAGAATTAAAGTAAGAGCGAAGCAACAGCAACAGCAAAAGCCAGTGATTTCTTTTTATTAAAAAGTCTTGGGGGTGGGGGCAGAGCAGTATATAGGCATTTTTAAAAGCAAGTATTATTATTATAATTAAAGAATATTACACTTCTAAGTTGTTATTATTGTCTAATTTCAAGCCACACATAGGAGCCATTTGGAAGGCATATTGTATTACAATCCATCACCAAAAAATCAACTAGTAGAGTTTTATAGTGTGCATGGTTAACCCTTTCAGCAATTAAATTTTAATCCAGAAATTTTTCTATTATTGTGGGATGTTAGGACAAGATAGCATTTGATATTAACATGGAAAAATATTCTCTCTAAATATAAAGTGCACATTGTATTTGTTTTTCCCTCCTCGTGTTCTTTTGTTATACATAAAGTACTTTTAGGATGCTGTTTTTCATGCATGCATTCTTTATTATCATTTAGTAAAAGACAAAATATATAGTACTAACCCCCCCTTGCTTTTCTCCTAATTTTATCTTTTCAAGTTAAACAAAAACGACACTTTTTTCTCCGGAAAAAAAGTCCTGAACATCTTTTTGATGCAAAAATGATTATTTAGTTACAGTTTTTGCCCCTAATAGATTAGGTTTTGTAAAGGAATTTATTTCAATGATGATCATTGTCAAATAAAAGCAAAGAGATATTAGACATTCCATGTAAATTGCATAGTTTAAAAAGTATTTTTATGCATTGCTTTTATTACTGTTAGCTACTGGTAGAAAAGTAGTATCTATTCCAAATGTGAAATCTTGCAGTTTGAAAGACCTTGCCTATTCTAATATCTTTAGGACATCAGTGGAAATTAATGAAAGGCATAGATCATTTAAACCCTCCTGAATTATTATTATTTTTTTACTTTAACCATGATAGGTCTCTCTACAAGGTAGGTTTTTAACATAGTCTTCTCCCTAATTTTTTCCCTTTCAGTAAGAAGGATAAGCTTTTAGAGTACCCAGTCACCCTGGTAACTGCCAAAAAAATTCTCCTGAAGTTTGAAGAGGTCAGCTAGCAGGGTCAGCAGCTCTGGCCTCTCTCTGAGCTTGGTCTAGCATGCCCCAGCCTGTGGCTGGAGTGCCAGGCCTGATCTGACCCTGGGAGGTGGATCAGTCTGGCTCTGATATAAATTTTTTGAGTCAGTTCATGGCCTGGACTCTCCAGGTGGCCTCCAAAATCGATTTTGACCCCCTGACCCTGTCTCACGGAGGCATCGCATCCAACCTAAGTAAGGATTTAGTCAGGAATGACAGCTTTCCACCCAGTGTTATTGGGGACAGTATAAACAGTTTGAAAAGTAAGTAAGGAGGCAAGAGTGCTAGAAATAATTAAAAGCACATTAGAACTTTAAAAAAAAAAGATAAAAAATTTCAAAAGAAACTCATTAGAAAACAATTTAAGACTTCTTTCTGTGTATGTGTATTAAAAAGTTTACAAATGTATATCCTTTATAGCATTTTTATGTGATTTGTAAGGGTTTTTAATCAAACAATAGTTTTGGATATAAGAACTCCATAAGCCACACATCTTTATCCTTTTGTAAACTTTGTTACAAATATGCAAATATGATTGACTGGCTAGCAACAAAATATGGACACCGTGGATGCAATTGTACAGAGAAGGGAAGCTAGTTATTAAAATGCATAAATAAGTAAAGTTTCTAGTATTTTAAATACTAAAATTTGAATGTCTTAAAGTGTTTAAAATGGGTAAATGAGGAACCTTAAAAATCAACAGCCTGTCGCTGTCATCCGCTGAAACTCAGCCCTCAACACAAGTGTTTGTTAAAAAAAAGAGGACTTTTTCTTTAAAAAAGCAGTGCAAAAAAACAAAATTTTTATTAAAAAAAGGGAAAAACAAAGAAAGAAAAATCAACAGCCTGGAATGAAGATAAGCTGTGTCACACTCTTAAGTCCCTTGGTACTTTGTAAAACAAATAGCTAATATACTCATTTGCATACGTTAGATAAAAATTATAAATATGGAAAGTTCCATCTTATAGAGTGGTAAAGCAAAAATAACAAACAAAAAAATACAAAACAAAACAAAAGAACAAGAAATAGTATCTCAGAATAGCCATGTATTTTCAAGAAAGCTATCAAAAGAAAAGAAGCTTGGGGAAAAATGATGTGTATAGTCATCAGTGATTCTCATCCTCCTGTTTTTTTGTTTGCTTGTTTTTTAGGATGCTGCCTTGAAAGTGTTTTATTTCTCTAGGAAGACAGAGTTCTGTCTGTGAACTCAGTATGTAAATGTGTAAATATGGTCATCAAGCAAACCCTAAATTCCAAGAAGAAAGATTATGAATGTTTCTCTTTCTTAAAACCCTTTACAGTGTTACTTCTTCCTGTGGTACTTTACTCAAAGTTTTCCGCTTTCTCCAGCACTCTTGAAAATGGCTCCAAAGCAACATTGCAATGGCTAAAACCAATTGTACTGTGAAGTTGTTTTGATGCCATTTCATCTGAATCTTTTGTAAAAATTAGATTT
Source organism: Dasypus novemcinctus (assembly GCF_030445035.2). Lineage (NCBI taxonomy): Eukaryota > Metazoa > Chordata > Mammalia > Cingulata > Dasypodidae > Dasypus > Dasypus novemcinctus. Next base: position 56,279,242 of record NC_080676.1, read on the forward strand.
TAAGTAGGGGTAAAGCACCCTTTGGGGAGATGGACAGAGGGAGGGTGGAAGAAGAGGGGGGAGGGGACTGAGCAGTTTATATACATATATACTCTTTGTGTTTGAAGGCCTCTGTGTCTTGGCCTCTCACTATGCTAAATCCCTATTATAAAACTTATCTTAGCAAAGCCTATTATAGTATTCTGAGAACAAATTGAACCATGAATAACTTAGTTGGAAGTGTAGATTATTTTCTACTCAAGAAAAGTTAGAGATGACAACAGCTTAACTAAAAGAATAGTGATTAATCTTAAATAGATGGATTTCAACATTTCACTCCTGATAAAGAGCACCTTTGATATTTCCCCTCTTCAGACTCACATTTCCACTTTCTTTATGTTAAGAATTGTCCTAGCAATTACACTGTCCACCTAATATAACCTGGCTCTACCTGTAGATCACTTTCTTCCCATTTGTTAATCTGTCAGAGGTGACCAGAAAGACAGTCTTCTTCCTATTAGTTAAATCTATGGTTCCAAAGTGGGCACCTATGCTTAGATATCAAACTCAATATCAGGAATGGTATCTTGCATAAAGCATAGTTTCTCAATTACATAAAATTATTTCTAAAATCTTAACATTTGTTTAATTCTCTACAGTTTACAAAGCATCTTTTAATTCACAATTTTGTTTGACCCTTAGAATAATCTTATAAAATAAGCAAATATCATTAATCCCATGTTACCAAGGAGAAAGTTGAGTCATTTGCATACTGTGATCAAGCTAATAAATGGAAAAACTGGGATATCAACTCTGAGTTTATAGGTCTGTTTCAAGTGATCAACCCCTAGCAATAGATCTTTAAATTCTTTTTGAGTTCTATGTCCCTGGACATCAAGATTTTACATTAAAAAGCAAAGTTTTTATATCTCACAGATAAAAAAGTTAAAACACATATATTGATAAATTCTATTCACTTTCTTATTTTGCCAATTATTGTTTTCTTTTGTATATGCTTTTATGCTTTTTTTTAAAATGGTCTTTAAAAACTGAAGATCTTAATTTCAAAAAATCACCATGGGCAGTTCTGTGTAAATTAAGTAACGCTCAGATTTGAACCACATACATGAAAACGATAGATTATATGTCTCAATATAAAATAGTATATAACATAATGAATAAGCAGGTTTTGCATATTAAGTACTTAATTTAAGCACATGCCATTAAAAAAAACTCGAGTACTATAGGTGAGTTCTCTTTAATTGTTTTTATAGTCTGCTGTCTTTTAACATCTTAGCAAGTCTGGATAAACAGAGTTGTATAGGACAACTTTTGTTTCCCATGCATTCTTTCCTTCATACATTAGATATGCCTTTTAAAATATAGGAGGCTTGGCAAAAGGGGCTTAGCTAATGCATTATATTATGCCTAACGTAATATGCTATACAACAAAACATTCACCTTCAGTTAAACTTTAACAATTTGCAGAATTCTCAAGTGTATCAAGACTTCTGTGATGTTATGGACTCTGGCAATTTTCCTCTTGCTTATCTTTATAGTCCTTCAGAATCAACTAAGCTATTGGTTAGTTTTCATGTAAGGTTTTCTTGTAGAAAATAAATAGAGAGAGTGAATTTTTTTAGAAATCTGAAAAGAAATTTTGTCAAATTGCTATGTATCATTTGTGTAAAAGTAAAGTGTCATATTAATACTGGAAAAATGAACAACGATCAGAAGTTCCTCACTTTTAAGTCACTCCAACCAATATTCTGTGTTACAAAAAAGATGTTATTTCTTTCCCTTTCTCTCCCTTTCCCCTTCTGTCTCTCCACTCCCTTCTTTTTTTTATATATATATTTTATTTTATTTTATTTAAACCACTCCCTTCTTTTAAAGCTATTATTAATTTGGAGAGATGAATACATTTTTGGCAAAATAGAATTTCTTTATAAAGATGCAGGAATTTTTCCTAAGGCACTTTGAAAGATTCCTAAGCACTAAAAAGTTAAGCAAGCCAAACAGACATTAGGAAAAAACAAAAGGTTATGTATTCTCCTGAAAGGAAAGTACATATCCATTCCTATTTTAAAAATCACAAAGCAAAGTGAAAAATTCTGGCAACTCTTTGGACATTAGTCTTTATTATACCAGATTTTTCTGTATCTCTTGATATTATGAATGTATCCAATGTATCTATTACAATATAATAGTTACAATTTATGGTTATGGAATAATTTTAATTTACCAAAGACACCTAAAGTTGTCCTGTTTGTGTTCAGTATTGTTGGGTGCCTACTACTCACTGAACTGCCTTCTATAATAGGTATGAGATATTCCTCTGAGTTATTCAAAGATGAATAAAACATGTCCTGCCGTCATGGAATTTTGTGCTAGGTCCTAGGTAAAGGGAGGATTAGAATTAAGAAATATAAAATAAAACTCAAGATTTGGTCTCAGCGTGTCAAGAAAGAGAAATTGGTATTTATGCAAGTTTCTCTTCAGAATAAGCTATAATAAGGATATAGACAAATACATATGATAATAGGGAGTAGCCAAGAGAGGCTTGTTGGAGAAAGTGGGTCTTGAAGAATGGTTAGGACTGTGATAGACAGGATGGGACTGCATTTCAAGTGGAGGGGTAAGGTAGAGAGGTGAGATTCTATAGGTTCCACAGAAAATTAATAGGATTTAAAATAAAGTTTCTAAAATTATACAAAATTAGGCTGAATATCGTGTATTTGATTAAGCTGTTATATAGTTTTACTCAGGAATACCATCGTAAGTGCCATGAAAACATTTTATTAAAAATAAAAGCTCTTCTTTTTAAAGAGCATTACAATTTAGTAAAGACTAATTGTTAGGAATCTCATGTTTTATTCCTGAATCTGGTGCCTGTGTTCCTCAGTTTCCTCATCTGGATGTGTATTTCTCATATTTGTAAAAAATCATTCTTTTTCAAAGATATTTTGTGGTTTACCTTTTTTTTTTTAATTGACTTTGTAATAATATTACATTAAAAAAATATATATATGAGGTCCCATTCAACCCCACCACCCCCACCCCACCTCTCCCCCCCCCCCCAGCAACACTCATTCCCATCATCATGACACATCCATTGGATTTGGTAAGTACATCTTTGGGCACCTCTGCACCTCATGGTCAATGGTCCACATCATGGCCCATACTCTCCTCCATTCCATCCAGTGGGCCCTGTGAGGATTTACAATGTCCGGTGATTGCCCCTGAAGCACCATCCAGGGCAGCTCCATGTCCCAAAGACGCCTCCACCTCTCATCTCTTCCTGCCTTTCCCTATACCCATCAGCCATCATGACCACTTTTCTCAATCCAATGCCACCTTTTCTATGTGGACATTGGATTGGTTGTGTCCATTGCACCTCTATGTCAAGAGGAGGCTCAGATTCCACATGGATGCCGGATGCAATCCTCCCACTTTCAGTTGTAATCACTCTAGGCTCCATGGTGTGGTGGTTGTCCTTCTTCAACTCCATCTTAGCTGAGTGTGGTGAGTCCAATAAATCAGATTGTAGGTGCTGGAGTCTGTTGAGGCTCAGGACCTGGCTATCACATTGTCAGTCCAGAGATTCAAATCCCCTAAATATATCTTAAACCCCAACACTAACTGCACCTCCAGCACATTAGCATGAAAGTCTTATGAAGAGAGATCCCATCTGAGTAAGATTCATCACACATAAACACCATTTCCAAAGAGGGGCCATCTGACCTGGTAGTTAACCCCATCGGCCATGACCATAACTCCCATGGGTCTCTTTAGCCCTCGAAGGAACCGATATCTGGGGGTTGTATCTGCTTTATCTGTCTCTCAGACTCTGCTCAGTTGTGCATAAGGGCAATCCTTCTGCCAGCCTCCGGACTCTTTTTTAGAGACTCGTAGCCATATAAACTCATTTCTCCTTTCCATTTCCCCCTTACATTAGGTCAAACAGCATTTTAAAGTCATGTTATTTTATGTAGACAGGGATATTCTGCTGATCCGCATTGAACCTTCCGTATAAGGTCCTTTTCCGGTTGCATCATCAGTTGGTAGTTGATAGTGATCCCTCGGTGCCAGGGAGGCTCATCGCCGGGTGTCATGCCCCACGCTGGGGGGAAGGCATTGCATTTACATGCTGAGTTTGGCTTCGAGACTGGCCACATTTGAGTAACATGAAGGCTGACAGGAGGAAATTCCCAGGCACAGTGCTGCTCTAGGCCTTGTTCTTATTTTAGGCTTATCAGCTCACAAGCATAGTCATTAGCGTCAGGGGCTCACTGTTGAACCCTCACTCCCTCCCGGTCCCCGCCACTGTACCTGGGAGACTGTTGCTGCTCCCCTAGGGACCACAACAGAGCACCACTGGCCAGGAACCCAGTACCCCCCCTGCTGTGGTTTTTAATTGTTGCCACTATGAGTATATCCAAACATTACCATGCACCCTGGAAACAGGAAGTTGTGGTTTACTTCTTATGTACCATATTCACCCAGAGTTCCATTACAGAGTTATGAATAAACTGCATTTTAAAAACATGCTTTTTTTTTTCCCTTACAGGCCAAGGATATGGAAAATCTTCAGCCTAAGAGAAGAAAAGAATCATTTTTTACTCTCTCATTCAGAAGCCACATATTCATGATTATCCAAGTGAATGAAAAGTTTAGAAATTTATTTAAATATTTTTAAAAGCCTGCAGAGCTATCTTATAATCAGGAAGTACCAGCCAATTGTATGAACAGCCTCAGGATCCTTGGTAAAAGATTCTAAGAGGCAAAGAAACAGGGACTAAAGGCATACTATCTACAGTCTAACAATGTCAGAATCATCCTGTAGTGATCAAAATAGTAAACTAACACAACTGTCTTTGGTGATGTAAAGCACAAGAATCCAGGAATAGAATGTTCATTAGAAATGTAAACCTCCCAAAAATGAAATCTCAAGAGAAAACTAAATCCCAGGCCTAAGGCTTCGAAATCCAGGTCCAAATAATACCTTATAGAACAAATAGTTTGAAATATATCGAACATCAAATTAGAATGACATTTGAGGCAAATGAGGTCGATGGATGCAAGTGTTCAGGAGAGTAAAAGAAACATTCATTCTTATCTGTGGTTGATTAGCCAAGTTGGTTAAAGCATTGGCTAATGATTCAGAACCATAGACTTAATTTCAATTTAACTTTGCCCTGAAACATAGCCTCAAATTATAGGCCTGCCTCCACAGCAGTCTTTCACTTATAGCCTTCTTTCAGTCCTTTTAGTCAGTAAACACAACTTCTGAGTGCCCACAGTGGGCAAGGTGCTATGCAGGCACTGTTGAAAGAAAAAGGTGTTATGATGAAAAAGAAAAAGTGTCACACCTCCTGCCTTCAAAGATACAAACAATATGGCCCCATCCGAAGTAAATTATTGACCTCGTTTTCAGCTTAAGGACCACTTATTTATAAAGCTTTTCCTTTTATAATCGCTTCAGCTGCATATCAGATATCCCCAGTACCATAAGTATAAACTTGGCTATGGCAATTCAAACAATAGAAAAGTTACAGAATAAAAAGGGAAAGTGAATCAAAAGAGAAACATGAAATAAAAATGTTTTCCAGATGCCAGATGCGTGGAAGGATTGATGGATGGATAAAGATAGATGAGAGAGAGAGAAATAGTTAAAAGCATAGTCTCTGAATCCAGAGTTGAGATTTGGACTCCAGCTCTACTATTTACTTATACGTATGACTTTAGTTTTCTGATCTGTAAAAGAGGGGATGACAAGAATACTAGCTGATGGGTTATTGTAAGGTTTACATGTGAACTGCTTAGATTAGTGCCTGCTGTGTAGTAAACACTATATAAGGGTTAGCTACTCATTATTATTATTATATATACACATATACATTAAATTTTTAAACCATATGAGATTTTACTGTATTTTCTCACTGAACAATATGTCAGAGAGAGCATACAGATAACACAGATAGAGCTATCTCACTCATTTTAACTGCTGCATAATATTCCACAGTTGGGTTAGACCAGAATTTACTTAACCATCCCTATGTTAATGATCATTTAGGTTGTTTCCCGATGTTTCATCTTCAAAACAACTCCTCATGGCTTATCCTTGAATATAAAATAAGGGATACAGAATCCCTTTTATAAATGAACAAAATAAGGTTCAGAGAAGTTTAGTAAATTGCCTAAAGTCACATGGCTGGTAATTAAAAGAGTTCAGATGCAAACTAGTTTAATACAGTTCCACACTGTCTGACATCAGATTGTCCCATTTAATGTAGAATGGCTTCACAAATACAGTGATCCTTATGTCAGTATAAGATAGTCCTTCTGCCTTCTGAACAAAGCAGCAGGCAACTAAAGGTAATATGCTGCCAAAGGGGCATTAGCAGAGACAGATAAAGAAAAATATTAAACAATGGAATATAATGGTTAAACCTTGCAATGTCCTGAGTACTAAAGATAAAATTAATTCACTAGTCTTGAATGTTTTGAAATCAGGATAAACAGAGCATGGGGGGAGTGGAGGGTGGGACAAGGACTAGAGAGGATGCCTGTGTAGTTTGACTATTTTTAGAACATTATTTGAAAAACTGCCACATTTGGCTTCTAGTCTTCCTGGGTGGAACACCCTTGATGAACTCTCATCAGACTCCTTTAAGATTCACACCTATAGTTAGAGCCAGACCTAGACCAGACTAGACTCTATACCCTGATCATACCCTCTATTAAATAACATTGAGATAACTACATCTTCGTTAATGGCAAATGCATATAAAGGCCAATTATACTGACTTTAAATTATGATTTTAGTATAGTCCATCTATAATTTATTAAAGCCTCAGTCAAGTATGGTCCTGTCTCTTTCAGACAGGATACACCTATATAGTGATTTCAAAATGTGCAGGGTTCATTGTGAAAATATACTTTTAAAAACTCGTATTTCTAATACCAACAGTATTTGGAACTCAAGAAGAGTAGAAACCATTTTTATATCATACATATATGTATATTTATATGTATATATATGAACTGTATATTTATTGCTGGTTTTACAATATTCTCAACATTGGGAAAATATGATGGAAAGATCAAAAGGTTGAACTTCAGAATGTTATTCTCAGGTAGCTCATTCAATGACTTTGGGACTAGGCCAAATGGCTTCTCCAAATATGAAATTTCCTCATATATAACAAGGGTAGTGTATTTGCTTTGCTGGAAATAGGTGGATTTATTTTGTTGAGGATTATCTGAAAGTTTGGGAAAGTCTAGGAGATGCAAATTGCGGTATTTTGCTGCAATGAGAGATATGGTAAAATTTTAAAATGCGAAGGACCTCCTGTAACTTTAAAGAAGACAGCAGAAGCAATGAAGCACTATAGCTCTTTTTCAAGAGATATTTCTTAGAATAGCACTGTTTATTTATCAATCTATTGTTTACCTTCTGCTTCTGAGTTATGATAACACATAAGAAGCTTACAAAAATACTTATCAAAATCAGTTGGACAGGGTGCAAAAATGTAACTCCTATTGACAGCTACCTCTAACTATGAATGACAAATAATAAATTATGCTTGAACTGGATTTTCAGTTGCAGATACTTATTTTGCCACCCAGACAGCTCTATAAAGTTGCATTTGTGGCCTTAATCCCACTTGGATATTTGCCCTATTGCCTCTACTTTCCATCATTCTGGTGCTTTAGTCTTCTTGAGTAAGTGAACAATCTTTGTTTCTGTACCTTATTAGGCCAAAGACCATAACAGCTAGTGATGGCATCGGCTAGCCCTGCGGGCAGGAGTCTCTGCAGATCCAGCCAACCTCCAACAAACCCCTTTTTATACTCCTGTTTCTAGGAAGAATTATGATGGCGGTGCCCTGCTGTTGATCAGTCAAATCTGTGGTAGGCCTAGAGATAAGCCCTGTAAGTGTGGTGTACTGTAAAACAGCGGCTTCCATTCATTAGTAGTTTGTGTGTAATAAACCACCAAAAAAGGCAGGGGGCGGGGAGAAGGGGAGGCAGCTGCAGTGTGCAAGAACAAACAACGCAACTCATTCTTGGGAGCCAAAACTTTATAATGTGCTACTGGGCAGCCTGCTCTCTCTGACATTCTTTCTGATAACATAGTAGAGCCATATCTATTTTTATAGTTTGACTGCTAGCCCAAGACATTCTATTTTGTAACTGTGTGTTTATCTATAAACACATACACACACACTATATATATATATATATATATATATACACACACACACACACACGTGTATCTATAAAGCTATACATATATATAAGATTTTTATTAAGTAAGAGATGAAAAATATCAAACAATTGACTGGCATTCAACAATGTGAGGCTAAAGGAACAGTTTTCTTTATGGACAACCTTAAAAAACTGGTTAGCCATTGTTTCATAGTGCTGGTTTCATAAGGATGGCACTTTTTGAAGATACCAGAGGGATTTTCCTATCTTTTCTCTTAGAAGCTTTATAGTAACTTTCATGTTTAGGTCGGCAATCCATCCTAAGTTTATTTTTGTGTCTAGTGTGAAGTATGAGTCAAGAGTCATATTTTTTCCCAGTGTGGATAGCACCGTTTATTGAAAAGGCTTTTTTCTTTTTCTTTTTCTTTTCTGAAGATTATTTATTTATTTATTCCCCTGTTCCCCTCCATTGTCTGCTCTCTGTGTCCATTCACTCTGTGTTCTCCTGTGTCTGTTGTATTCTCATTAGGTGGCTCCAGGAACCGATCCTGGGACTTTTCAGAGCTGGAGAGAGGTGATCATTCTCTTGTGCCACCTAAGCTCCCTGGTCTGCTGTGTCTCTTATTATCTCTCCTCTGTGTCTCTCTGTGTTGCGTCATCCTGCTGCGCCAGCTCTCCACGTGGGCCAGCACTCCTGCACGGGGCAGCACTCTTCGCAGGCCAGCACTCTGCGTAGGTGAGCACTCCACATGGGCCAGCTCACCTCCACTAGGAGGCCTTGAGTATCGAACTCTGGACCTCCTATATGGTAGACCGGAGCCCAATTGCTTGAGCCACATCCACTTCCCCAAAAAGGCTTTTCTTTGCCCATTGAATTGCATTGATACTTTGTCAAAAATCAATTGATCAACATAGAGATGAATGTAGACTACAAAAAACAAACGAACAAAAAACAACAAAGAAGAAATGAAAACAAACAAACAAAAAAGAACATAGAGTACAGGCTACCAGAGTCGGGGAAGAGGAATGACCAATTGATGCATAATGAATATAGGGCTTCTGTTGGGAGTGATGGGGAAGTTCTGGTAACGGGTGGTGATGAGGGTAGTACAACATTATAAATGTGATGAATACTACTGAATCGTTTGCTTGGGAGTGGTTGAGATGGGACATGATTAAAATATATGTTTCTATGATTTAAAAAAAAGAGACAGTGACAATTAAATGCATTACACCATCTTGGACTAGATCTAATAATGGAGAGAAAAAGCCCAAAAGGACATTATTAGGACACAGAAAAAATTGAAATATAGACTGTAAACTTTCTATCAATGCTAAATTTCTTGAACTTGATGACTCTACTTAAGGTAGTTATATAAGTAAATATCCTTGTTCTTATGAAATGTACAAGGAAGTATTATGTGTTCAAGGAGCATGAGGTATACAGCCTATACTAAAATAGATAAATAGACAGATAGATGGATAGAATAATAAGGTAAATGTGGCAAAATGTTAGAAGGTGGTAGGTCTGGGTATCTGGGGGCAGAGGGTTATGTTAAGAGTTCTTTGTATGGGTTTTGTATTTTTTTTGCAACTATCCTGTTATTGCACAATAAATAGTTTTTTGTTTTTTTTAAATAGGCCCTTTTAATTCAGGATTGGTTAACCTAATAAAAAGGACACACTTGAATTTGCTCATGACTACTTAATGAGAAGTGGAAACAGTTCTGCAGTTTTTGTAATAAACTCTTTCTTTTTACATCCAAAGCAGGTGCATGGCATTGTGATGTCAACACTGTACTTGTTTTTCATCAGCCCCCCACTGTCCTTCCAAATGGGGATGGAATACTGTACATTCTAGGCATTTTTTTCTTTGCCACTTGGAACTCAGGGTCAGAAGAGTGACTATGGCAGAGTGGAACGCATGCCAGTTGTTTTGGAATTCTTGCAGGTGTTTAAAAAGCAAATATTCTTTTCAGAGGCACATCTGCATTTGTCATGTGCCATTTGTGCTAAAGCCTGTGGTGTTTTTGTTTGTTGGCTTGACAAGTTGACATGTAATGGTCAGGACGGTTGGGCGGCTGTTCCCAACAAAGTCATTCTGATAGCTGGAGTTCTCCAGAAATCAACTGGCCTGAATTACCCATGCTTTTCCTCTGTCCTTCAAAAGAAAATGGGCCGTTCTAATGTTCTTCTGGCTTTTTGTTTGCTTTCACGATTATTTTTGGCTATATTGTTTTAAACTCTAAGACAGAATAACGATGCCGACAGTTACTAACATCTAAAAAGAGTTTCAAAACCAACCAGTCCTTAAAACTTACGTAGAATTAGCTAAAGAGATTGTGGAATTTAAATAGATACTGGTATATCAGAATTTTAAAAAATAAAGTGTACTTGTATCAGTGATGAATAAGGGATAGTAGAAGTGAATGCTGTGATTTTAAGTTTTTTTAAACATCTATATACGCTAAAATAAAATTCCTGTTTTCAGTTAATTTTGAAACCTTTTTCCCTCTTTCATATCAGAGAATAATGTACATGAGTTTATATATAAGCACGCACATTATCAACCTTGTTACCACAAAGCCAAGTAAATATGTGGGAAAGCAAACTTTAGTATAGTGCCTTCTGTTGACTTGAAGTTAAATCAGAAATCCTTATTCATTCCTATTCCTCTGTAGTCTGTGTCTCTGTAATTGAGAGACAAAGTTGATGCTTCAGCTATTAGCTCTATTGTTGTTGATGTTAGTTTATGTATGTTGTCTACTCCTAATAGACTCCTGATAGGGTTTCACCCTATAATCCTATTTGGTAGAGATAAAATAAAGGGAAGAAAAAAGGTTAAGCAAATTCGAAAGTGTTGTAAATATGTTCAAGATGCCACTTAATATTTATTCCATTGTACTAAACATTTCCTGGGCATCTTCTGTTACCTACATAATATCACCTTACTAGGAAGCATCATTGCTTTTGAGGAAGCAGTTCAATTTGGGCCTCTTCCTCCTCAGTACACTGTCAGCGCCACTGATCTATCTGCATAATCAGGTTTCTGTGCGACCCTGCAACAGAAAAAGCGGAAAGGCAAATCGGAACAAAACTCATATCAGGCATGGTAACAGTCATGTTTAGACGTAGCCAAATGAACCTAAAAAGAGCAAATTGCCATGGTTTGAGCGAGAGATTAAAAACCAAAAGCCACTCATTTAACAGTAAAAGGAAAAATGGCAGTTGTTTTTCTCTCATATTAATGAGTTATGCTCTGAGTATTTGAGAAATTTTTAGTAACATTAATTTCATTTTTTTAAAAACTGTTGGGGGAAAAAGGAATTATTTTCTTGTTATTTCAGTAGGGACTTGAACTAAAGGAAGTAGGAATTGAATATACTCATATCCTTTGTTGTTTGTAGTTAGGTTGCGAGATTTAGCAAATAAACACAGCTTTGGTTAATTTTGAATCTCAGATGAACAAGGAATAATTTTTTAGTATAATATAGCATGGTACATGCTTATACTAAAAATGTATTCATTCATCTGAAATTCAAATTTAACTGGACATTTTTAATTTTATCTAGCAACCCTATCTGTAGTGGAATTTGATTAATACCAAAATCAAGAATAGAAGTCTTGTGGTTTGAAGGGCTTACACTTTTTACTAGGTTTTATTTTCCTGGGGATTTCATTAAGAAGTGCTGTCACATACTTTAGAGTAATGGGATTAATGATGATAGCTATTATCACTGAGCATCTGCCCAGATATAACCAGGTGCTTTCCATTTATTATCTTATTTGATTTTCACAGCAACTCAAGAAGACAGATGACATTATCCTCATTTTACAGATGAGAAAACTGAGGTTTGGAGCATTAATCAATTTTTCCTGAGTCATATAACTAATAAGTAGGAAAACTAGGATTGAAAACCAGATCTGTCAGAATCCAGAGTTGGGGCTCTTTCCTCTAAGCTGCACTGGACTGAGAAGTGTGAAAGTTCATTAAAATCAAAATGTTTGCATTCACTGGGGTGCAGATGTAACTTAAGTGGTTGAGCAACTGCTTCCCATGTTCTCCATGTACGAGGTCCTGGGTTCAATCCCTGATACCTCCTGAAAAAAAAATTGCATCCAAATTATTAAAAATCCTATTAAACAATATCATGTTGTTAGTTATCTTTTTGTGTGTGTCCTCTCTTCCTTGCTAGTCTCCAGGACAGTGGTAGTGACATAATTCTTAGTATATCCCTTTCAACAAGCAATCACATCATTTTATAATGTTATGTTAAAGTAGTGCCACATTATTTTAAGATAATCAGAATAGTTTGGTTATATTAAGTATGTTTTCATTATTAGTTAAAAATTAAAGCATATTCTTACAATAACCCTCACTTGGTATATAAGCTCTGCCTTTATTTTCTCGTGATATGTAACCTCTGCGTTGCACTTCCAAAGTTTTAGTTGCTCTATAAACTATTCAAAAACCTTGAACATCGCATTTCCCTTCCCAAAATAGGAACATTTATTGCTCCAATGTCTTACAGTTCCTTACCTTAGATGGGTCATGTGCATATATTGAATTTTAGGTACTTGTCTCTCTGGAAATACTTCAACTCCGGGTTTACTTTTGCCTGTGGGGCCCTGTTTCATGTAAATACTATTATGCAATAATGCCCTTCCTCCTAGTTCTTTTTAGGGTTCTTTGATATTACTTAGAAGGTGATTACATAGCTTCAATTATGGCTTTGAATGCATAGGTTTCATGGTCATTAAAGTAATCACAAACTCATCAGTTCTCCCCATGCTTAGATAAGATCAATACAAACCAAAACAAGAGGCTTCTTCACTCCTTTATTCACAAAGATTTTTTTTTTTCCCTTTTCCTTTCTCTTCCTCGGCCTCTCATTCCTTCCCTTCTTTCCTACCTTTACTCCATTTACAAAAGAACACAGTTATTTTTTAAAAGTTCTTTCCAGTAGGGAATCATAACATGTATTCAGCTAGCTAAGCCAAAATGAAGTGTTGCCTTACAAATTCTGTCAGAAGTAACTGTAGCAACTTTAGAGTTTGCTACAGAAAAAAATCTGCTGGCCTGCCTTTAACACTGGTTCAGCAATGACATGGTTAATAGGATGAGTAAAGGCTATTTTTAAGTCTGGCTTCCCTCTCTGATGCACTCTTGAAAATTCACCCCTTACTGCAGAAATCCTAAATTGCAGTGCCCTGCACCCCACTGAAACTCTTCAGTCTGCTGTAAGTAAGCCTCAGCATGGGCAAGATTGGGGGTGAACAGCTGGAGGAGGGGCTCAAGCCCTGGGCCTTTGTAATGGAGGGGCGAAACACTGAGATCCTGCAGAGAAGGAACACAGAAACCCTCAAGGCATAGAGAAATAGACCTAGACAAAAGCCCCGTTACATGGTTGCAAATCACCCCACTGCTGTTATTTTATTTACTGTGATCTGCAGGAGGATTGTTTTCTCTTTGCAAAATTTTTAAGCTTCATGGGTTTTTCTCCTCTACAACAGCGGTCACTTATACCACAGTGCCACATAGGGACCGTCTTCACCTTCAGCTTTCTTAAGGGAAGGGGAAAAAAACCCCAAACAACCCTGCCTGGTCAGGAAGCCATAGACATAGAATGAAATCGACCAATTTCCAATCTTCTTTTCCAGGGATAGAAGACTGAAGTTCTGTGTATTTAAAATATTAACTTACATCACCACTGTTTGCATGGTTTTCTGTTCTGCCTTTTTCTGACCTAATTTGATGATTTTTCTTAAAGATAGCACCTACCCACTTTCTTTTGGACTTAAATTTATTTCGATATGGAAAGGAAAGAAAAGACACCATGGTTTGTATTTAAATCTATTAGAGATGTATGAATGAGCAAACATTTTTTTCCCTCGGTAAAATAAAATCTTTTTCTGCAGTTTCAAAATTGATGGGAAAATCATTTTATCACTATGCTAAGAGGTATGCTATGAGTTTGAGGTGTGAGTGCACGTTCTCTTTTGTACCAGTTTCTTTGGGCGTTTGTAAAAAGTGGCTTCTGCCTCTTTGCAGGGGGAGGGAGAGAGGCCTAGGGGAAGAAAAAGCAGCCTGCCTCTCTGTATAGGAATATGTGACTTACTTTGGTAAACATTTCTCTACAATTGAGCCAGTGCTGGGAGCTCTGCCTTGGGGTAGCTGAGGAGGAGGGAGCGATAACCAGAGGAACAGAGGCCTCTTCTAGTTCCACCGCTTTTGTTGTCTCGACTAGGAAGTGGAAAGCGGAACTTGGAATAAGTGAGCTCGGTTTAAAAGATAAAAAAGTGAAATTTTCCTATGACAAATCCACAGAGGTATTTACAAGGTGTTTGAGCAGGTAATTAGCACCCAAACCAGGCTTCAGGAAATTGTTCTGGTCACCTCAAATGAAGAATATATAATAAGCTGAAGAGCTAGATTTTCAATGGATGATTTACCCAGGACAATAGCCCAAACAGAACCTGGTAAAGGGTTGACAAGCAGTAACTTGAGAAGCAGTGGGTTTCCCTCCCAGGAGTTTAATTCTGTCCCCTTCTTCTAGTACCCTGCCCATACCTTCAGCCTCTCCTTTCTCCTTCCAGCACCTCTGCAAAATACATGCACACTGTAACTTTTCTTGAAAAGTTGAACATAGTCCTTTAAAAATATATATATTATCCAAAAAACATGGGGCAGGGTGCAAGAAATACAGAATAAATTTGCCTGTTGTTATCAAGACCTGATTGGTTCTGGGTTAATGCTGGCTGAACCTTTTGTGGCTGCATTTTTAAAATTAATAAATTTAAAATTTTGGTAAAATAGATGTAACATAAAAATCATTTTAACTATTTTAAATGCATATTTCTTTGACATTAAGTACATTGACAATACTGTGTAACTTTAAAAAAAAAAGATTTATTATTTATTTATTACCCCCCTCATTGTCTGTGTCCATTTGTTGTGTGTTCTGTGTCTGCTCGTCATCTCTTTAGGAGGCACCACCAGGAACTGAACCTGGACCTCCCAGTGGGAGAGAGGCACTCACTCGCTTGAGCCACCTCTGCTCCCTGCTTTGTTGTGTCTCTCATTATGTTTCCTTGTTGCATCATCTTGATGAGTCACCTTGTTGCTTCAACTTATCACACCAGCCCGTCGTGCCAGCTCGCTGTCTTGTTTGTCTTTTGGTAGGTGGGAGCTCAATCTCTTGAGCCACATCTGTTTCCCGTAACACTACCTAATTCCAGACTATTTCATCATCCCAAACCAAATGTCATATTCCTTTAGTAATAACTCCCCATTCTCCTGTTCCCCCATGGCTGGTAACCACTATTCTGCCTTCTGTTTCTATTAATCTACTTATTCTAAGCATTTCATATGAGAGAAATATAATATTTGTCCTTTTCTGTATGACTTAATTTGGTCAACATGATGACTTCAAGTTTCATCCATGTTGTTGCTGTATTTCTTTTTATGACGGAATAATATTCCATTGTACAGATATATGACGTGTTGTTTATCCATTCATCTGTTGATGGATGCTTAGGTTACTATCACTTTTGGAGTATTCTGATAAATGCTGCCATGAATATTGGTATACAAATATCTGCCCAAGTTCCTGTTTTGAGTTATTTGGGTATATACCTGGGAGTGGAATTGCTGACTTATTTGGTAATCCTATATTTAATTTTCTGAAGAACCACCAAACTTTACCATTTTACATTCCTACCAATAATGTAGGAAGGTTCCTATTTCTCTGTATCTTTTCCAACACTTGTTATTTTCAGTTTTTTAAATAATAGCCAACTCAGTGGTTGTGAAGTGGAAGCTCATAATAGTTGGTTGCTGTTTTTGTTTGCGGTTCCAGAGCCGGGGATTGAACTTGGGACCTTGTATATGGGAAGCTGGTGCTCAACCACTGAGCCACATCAGCTCCCATGAGTTGGTTTTTTCATTTGTTTGCTTGTTGTTTGTGCTCATTGTAGTTTTAGTTTGCATCTTTAATGACTAATGATGTTGAGCATCTTTTCATACACTTATTTTAATTTCTTCTATAGTGAAATGCTATTCAGAATATTGGTTCATTTTTTAATTGAGTTTTTTGTCTTTTTGTTGTTGAGTTGTAGGAGTTCATCATACATTCTGTGTATTAAATCTTTATCAGATTTATGGTTTCCAAATATTTTCTCCCATTCTGTAGGTTGTGTTTTCACTTTCTTCATAATGTCCTTTGATGCACAAAAGTTTTTAATTTTAATGGAGTCTATATTTTCTCTCTTTTTTTCTTTTGTTGCTTATACTTTTGATGTAAAATATAAAATTCTTTTATAGTTACTCCATTTCTGATTTTTTTTTTTTTGCATTTAATTGCTTTTGTGTACCAAGTTGATTTCCTTTTTCTTTCCTTTCTCTGTATTTTTATTTTATTTTCTTAGTGGTTACCTTTGTAATTACAATCCACATTTTAAACTGTTAACAATCTGGTTTGACAAGTACCGAACTAGTTTTAGTAGTATAAAAACTCTCTATTTCTGTTTATCTCCTCCCCTTCTCCTTTATATTGTTAGTGTCTAAGATTACATTTTAGACATGGTATGCCTATTAACATAGATTGAAAGTGTTATTTACACATTTGCCCGTTAAGTCATATGTGCAGATGGGTGGTGGGGAGGAAGCAGTTACAAACCAAAAGTACAATAAGGCAGGATTTTATATTTACCTTTAGTTACCTTTACCAATTTTCTTTATATCTTCTTATGGCTTCAAGTTACTGTCTAACATCCTTTTATTTCAGCCTGAAGGACTCCCTTTAGATTTTCTTGAAGTACAGGTCTTCTGGTGTGAACTCTTTCAGCTTTTATCTGTAAATATCTTAATTTCTCCTTCATTTTTGAAAGATAATTTTGCCAAATATAGAATTCTTGACTGAGTTTTTTTCCTTTAAAGTCTTTAAATATGTCATCCTACTGCTTTTGGCCTCCATGGTTTCAGATGAGAAATTTGCTGTTAATCTTCATCAGGATCTCTTGAATTTAACAAATTACTTCTCTCTTGCTGCTTTCAAAATCCTCTCTTTATCTTTGGATTTTGACAATTTTGCTACAATGTCTCTTAGAAACTGTCTTGCTTGGAGTTCATTGAGCTTCCTGGATGTAAATATTCATGTCTTTCCTCAGACTTTGGAAGTTTTTGGCTATTATTTCTGTTTTTTAATGTCGTTTCCACATACCTCCCCCACTATTATTTCTTTAAGCACCTTTCTGTTTTCTGCCCCTTTCTCTTTCTCGTCCTTCTGGGACTCCAATGTGCTGTGTATTGGTATGACCGATTGTGTCCCACAGGACCCCAGGCTCTGTTCATTTTTCTTCATTAGTTTTTCTTTCTACTCCTCACACTGGGTAATTTTAATTGCCTTGTTTTCAAGTTTGCTGATCCTTACTTTTACATGTTCAAATCTGCTATTGAATCTATCTGAGTTTTTCATTTCAATTATTGTAATTTGCAGTTCCAAAATTTCAGTTTGATTGCTTTTTATAATTTCCATCCCTTTATTTTGTTCAGACCATTCTTCCCCAATTTCCTCTTGCACTTTCTCTATAGGTTCCTTTAGGTCATCGAACATATTTAAGGCAGTTGATTTAAACTCTTTGGCTAATAATTCCATTGTATGACGTTCCTCAGGGATGGTTTCTGGAAAATTCTTTTTTCCCTATGAATAGACCATAGTAAAATGGCTTATTTTTCTATTTCTCCATGTGTTTTCTAATTTTTTGTTGAGAACTGGACATTCTGAGTGTTATGATATTATAACTTTGGAAATGTAGTTCTCCCACTCCTCTGGGATTGCTAAGTTTTGTTGCTATCACTGTTGTTATTGAGGACTGGAGGCATAAATTTGTGACTTTTCCAAACTACCTTTGTTCCTAATTGGAGAACAGAGAAACAAAAGTGGGGTGGGGGGTGAGAGGGAGAGAGAGAGAGGAAGGTACTGCCTCTCATTAAGACTCCTCTGCTTCCTCTGCCTGACTTGGATAGGAACAGTGGACATCCTCAGAGCTGGCACCCCTGCAATCAGAAGTAGCTGATCAAAAGCAATGATCAGAGATCAGACAGTGAGAGCAAACAATGAGAGGGTAGAAATAAATAAATTTTTAAAAATAGTTACCAAAAAAAAAAAAAAAAAAGCAATGATCAGTGATCAGACCACACCCATGATTTTGGAGGGCTAAAGCAAGCTGCATTAGGCGCTCAAGGCTATAGATCCCACTGCTGCTTGCCATCCAGCTGAGGGGATGATAGTTGCTGCACAGAAGGTGAGGTTCACTGGTATTTACTGTCATTTCCCAGCCTCTTCCTCCAGCTCTTCCTTGGATGCTGCACAGTGTTCCACTAGACCCCAGAGTTTCAAAGTAGTTAGTTCTGACAGTTCCTGCTAGTTCAATAATTGTTTTAGTGGAGGAACTGATTCCTGGAGCTTCCTACTGTGCCATTTTCCAATATTCTTTCCTTGTGGCTGTATTTTAACTTACTTTCTGGAGCTCAACTATGGCCTCTTTTCTTATCGGAATTTCTTGCACTGGATAACAAGCAATGCTGAAAACATTATTCCTTCTTTTCAAAAGCTACTCCAGAAGACTGACAACATCGATGACCAAAAATGGCCACATAAAAAATAGTTCAACATTTCTTGACTGACAATATTAATGTGTTTTGTTTTGTTTTAAGAAAGGCTCTTAACCTAGGTTTGCTCTGCTGTAAGCATTAACATGTCTAGTAAAAACAAAAATCCCATCATACATGGTATCTTGGATGATGAAATAAATAATAGCAAACTTTTACCTACTGACTTTCTTTTTACATAGTAGAAGATGAATTCTTCTTTATAATTCAAACTGTTTGCATTATTCTTTTTTGCTCATTTATGGAGCAGGTAAGGGTTGTTTTTGTTTGTTTGTTCTACTGTCTTGGGTACACATGTATGCTCAAAGAAGGAAACTTAACCATCATTTTATAAATTAGGAAACAGGTTTAGAGAACCCAAGTTACCACCCAAGGTCACTCAGTGTCAGAGACTGAGCCAGAAATAAAATTGCCTGATTCCTAATTTTGACTGTGTTGTTCCAGGACATCAGACCATCTTTCTATCTGGTTAATAATATGGGAGCTGGCTAAGAATACCAGTTTCTACTGAGGCAAGCTCTCTCTGTCATTAGTGCTCCAGAAAACTCCTAATTAAGATTGTTTTGAGTTGTTTACCAATTTAGGTGATGCCAGATATTTCTCTTGGATTCTGTTAGCCTCTTGAGATGGTAGAAAATTCTGTTGATTCTGTTGCCTGTGGTCTGACCATCTGTTCTAAATCATGATCGTGGCTGTCATTTGGAAATCCATAATCTGACACAGTTACCAGAATTGTACATTTACAATGCATTAAGCCCTCTGTGAGCCATGAGCCCCTTCATAGGCTCCCCTTAATTTTATGGGATGTCTACAGAGAGCACTAACTTTTGAAGTTGAAGGATCTAGGTTAAAAGAGTGAAGCAGTTCCATTTTTTTTTTTTTTTAAGATTTCTTTATCTCCCCCCCCCCCCGCCACACCCCAGTTGTCTGCTCTCTGTGTCCATTTGCTGTGTGTTCTTCTGTGACCGCTTCTAAACTTATCAGTGGCACCAGGAATCTGTGTTTCTTTTTTTTGCTGCGTCATCTTGTTGTGTCATTTCTCTGTGTGTGCGGCGCCATTCTTGGGCAGGCTGCATTTTCTTTCGTGTTGGGCAGCTCTCCTTACAGGGCACACTCCTTGCGCGTGGGGCTCCCCTAGTTGCCCTATTAGTGGCAGGGCACTCCTTGTGCACATCAGCACTGCACATGGGCCAGCTCCACATGGGTCAAGGAGGCCTGGGGTTTGAACCACGGACCTCCCATGTGGTAGGTGGATGCCCTATCCGTTGGACCAACTTCCTGCAGTTCCACTCTTGATCTCAGTGCCCTTGTATTTTCCTTCTCCAGGTGTTATAGAAACTGGTTTGTTAAAGAGATCTGAAATGGAAAATAAAATGCTGGAAGGTGCAATGTGATAACCAATGTGCAATGTGATGACCCCAGGAGGGGCAGGAAGTAGGAATGAAATGATGGGTATTCCCAGTCATCCTTACAAAGTTTCCCTGTAAGGCACACTTGAATCTATGAAAGATTCAATAATACTCAGCCGACTCAGAACTCTGGAAGACTCTCAACAGAGTCTTGAAACATCTGAGAAATGTTTTTTGTTTTTTTTTTTTAAAAAAAAGCTGGTGTCATACTTTGCACTTCTCAGAACTAATTCTTAGTGCCTTAATGTCCCTAATATCCTTTGTCTTTCAGGCTATCACACCCCCAGAGGTTAAACACTTTTCTGAAATAATTTAATACACAAAAAGCATATAGAACAGAGTCTGGCACATAGTAAGTGCTCTGTAAATATTGATCATTATTATTCATTTGTTCACATTTCTTTTATGGAGGATTAATTCTAGGGGCACACTAAGGGTGAAAGTCCTGGGCCCTGTACTCAAGGAGTTTATAATCCCCTCAAAGGAAACAGGTAAACTGGTCATTTCAGAGAGATATCTGGAGAAGAAATACACAGAAGATGTTGTGGGAACAATTAGGAGGGGCATATATCAATACATTTCCTAGGTCTCACCCTACATGTGCTAAATCCCAACATTTAGGTGGTGGGGCCCAGAAATCTGTATTTTCAAAAATCTTCTGATCTAATACCAAAATATTCTTTGGTGTTTGCCAAATGGACATTAAACTGGAGGAAAGTTGTGGCAAATCCTTTCTAGAGGATTTTATGTTAGAGTTGGAGTTTGGAAGAATGAAGGGAAAATTGAGGGAAAAAAACTCAAGGAAAGGAATGAAAGTATCTTTTCTGTTTGAAGAGTTACCAACAGATGGGTCTGGCTGGGACAAAGGCCTTATGGGAAAGAAATGTACAGGTAAGGTGGTCATATAAATCATTACCCAAATCAGGACACTTTTGAGACTGAAAGGGGGTGTTATTAATAATTATGAAGGAAAGCAGGCACCCTCTCTAGGAGATGATGCTAGGAGGCACAGGAGAGCTCTGAGGAGATCCTGTGGGTGTTTCAGGGCAGGGCTGTTGGAATATGACCCCTGGGGCAATGGCAGCCATTGAAGAATGTGATGGAGTGGTGGCTGGATTAGGTCTGTGTTTTAAAGTTCTCCCTGTTTTCCTGAATTTGGAACGATATTCTGGTTAAATGAAATGTGTCAATTTTAGGGAATAGTTCATATTTCTAGCATTTCTTTGAAAATGTCATTTAGCTTTAATCTTTAAAAGGATCCTACTGCAATGCTGAAAATGTACTTAACAATTAAATTTAGATCCAAAGAAGGCAGTCTGAGGAAACCACAGTGGTCCTAGAACAACACGCTTTCATCTGCATATCAATATCTACATTCATTGTTTTTTAAACACATACTATTTGCCAATTACTGCTCTAGGTACCCGGGAAAGAGACAGTGAGAAAATAGACAGTGAGAAAAACAGACAGGTCTTTGCCATTATGAAGCTTACATTCTAGTGGGAAGGATAGACAATAATTAAATAAATATGTAACATAATTTCAGTTAATGGTAAGTGTTAAAGAAAAATCAATCAATCAAGATAAGGAAAGTGATTAATAGTTGGGATATACTGTTTTGATTAATGCAGGTAGAGCTAACCTCTTTGAGGGGGTGATATTTAAGCAGAGACTGGATGCAGCAGGAGAGTAAGCCAATCGTCTATGTGAGCGTAGATTTCAAGCAGAGGAAGCAGGAAGTGCAAAGACCCTGAGGTAGGAACGAGGTTGATGAACTGGAGGGACAGACAGCAGAGCCTCAAATCTCTTTCTGATCAGACCATGCCCACCTCCATACCATGGCCTCCAAGCATGATCTGGCCTTGACCTATCTATCTTTTGTCCTATCTGATGGAACTGGGTCTGCAAGGATGGCAACCCTGAAGGGGTCAGGGAATCTGGGTACCTCCATTTTCCTTGATCTTACTCTTCTAACTCCTCTTGTTACTCCTCCAACAGCAGCTTTTCCGTGGAAAGGAAGGAATTCTAACATTTACTGAGCAATCTACAATATGTCAGGCATTGGCAGAGGGCTTTACAAATGTCATTTATTTAACCTTATACCAGCAATACTGTCACCATATTACACGTGAGGAATCAGGCTCAAAGAGGCTAAATAAATTTTCCATGATTACATTCTATTTAAAAATGGTTTCAGATCTTTTCACCACAAAACGTCTCACTATCTCAAGGCCGTAAGTCATACTAAAAAGGGTCTACCAGTACTACATTCTACCTAAAAGTCAGTTCTTGATAGCAGCACCAAGGCACAACTTGTAGAATAGCACATTTGTTTTCTAAGAGGAAATAACAAAGATTTGGCTATAAACCTTGTGTATCATATTATTTATATTAAAAAAAGGCCTGAAGTAAGACTTAGAATGCCAGGAGTGTGACTTTGATGCTGAAGCCACCTAGTTATGTGATCTTGGCATTCCCCTTCGTCCCTCTCAGCCCAGTTTCCTTATCTGCAAAGTGGGTGTTATGATTTAGACATAGTTCATATATTTACAGGGGGGAAGGCTATTTCAAATATATGGAAAAGTGCTCCGAAAAGTAAAATGATGTACATGAAAAAGAAATTATTAGATTCCCTGAACATTCTTATAAACATATTTGGCCAATAACAAAATGCCTGGGAAATAACGCATTCAATTTCTGAGGTTTGGAAATAGGAAAACACACATACACACACTCTTGATGTAATAACTAACTGTAAACTTCTCTGTTACCTAAACAGGTTATTTTCACCTTTCAGTCTTTTTCACCCTTGAAATTCAAAGACTCTACTAAGAGGTTAAGGAGCAGTTTAGACTACTGCCCAATCAAGTGAATTGTGGAGTGCCTCCTTTTTAGGCACTAGAAAAAGATGAATTTTTTCTCTAGAAATTTAAAAAGAGACAGAAAGAAGGAAAGGAAGGAAAGGAAACTTTCTATAATGTATGACTAGTTGGCCTTTTGTGGAGTGACTCAGCTTTAATCAGCTCTTTTGGGCCAACTGAAGTCTAGCTGTGCTACAGTTGGGGGTAGAGGAGGAGGTACGCACGGAAAAGAAGAACCCAAATGGAATTTGAGTGGCAATCGGTGTGCTTAGCAGAAACTTTTTAGGGCAGAGGATTTTCCTTACCCTTACAATCCTATGGGGCTGTCTATTTAGGCCTGCCCAGCAAAGAAGTCTTCATGTTTTGTAGGTACTTGGGACTCCTGGGTTGAACTTTCCTGTGCTGTCATTATCCGTTATGGGTCTGCAGCCCAGGGAGCAGGGCTAAACTGATAGCAGGAAGAGTGCATTTAGGAAGAGTGGAGTTTCAGGAAGACTGTAAATGTAGAACTGGTATGGAAAATTCAGCTATCCCGGGGGGTACCTGTAGCTTTTCAAACCAGGGTCAGTACAGTGTAACCTCTCCTAAGTTTTCTTTTCTTTTTTTTTTTTTTTTAAAGATTTATTTTTATTTATTTAATTCCCCTCCCCTCCCCCGGTTGTCTGTTTTCTGTGTCTTTTTGCTGCGTCTTGTTTCTTTGTCCGCTTCTGTTGTCATCAGCGGCACGGGAAATGTGGGCGGCACCATTCCTCAGCAGGCTGCTCCCTCCTTCGCGCTGGGCGGCTCTCCTTATGGGTGCACTCCTTGCGCGTGGGGCTCCCCTACGCGGGGGGACACCCCTGTGTGGCACTGCACTCCTTGCGTGCATCAGCACTGCGCATGGCCAGCTCCACACGGGTCAAGGAGGCCCCGGGCTTGAACCGCGGACCTCCCATGTGGTAGACCGACGCCCTAACCACTGGGCCAAAGTCCGTTTCCCTCTCCTAAGTTTTCAATTCACAGTTTTAAACTTTTCTAGGGTTTCTTTCCCAAGGATAAGCGCTATTAAAAGAAAGGGAAGGAGAATCATCCAAAACATTCCTGTCAATAATAGTCTTTCAGAGTTGAATTAAAAAAAAAAAAAAAAGATTCTACCTAGAAGAGCTGAGATTTGAAGGAAGGAATTTCACTATAATACTATATACACAAAATTGAGCAAGGAATTAATTACTGTAATGCTCTATTTCTTAAAAATGTCTCCATCTACTTTAATAAGATCCCAAATATCTCTTGCATTTTCAGATGAGAATTCAAGCAAACCTCCCCATGGGACCTAACAAAATGGATGATTTGAACTGTATTCCTTCCTCTTCCTAGCCCCATGACCATGGGGAGATTACTGATCCTCCTTGAGTCTCAGTATCCCCATCTGGAACAAGAGAATATTAATGATATTAATGTTTGCCTATTAATTAGGATCTAGTGAGATTTCAAGGGGGGAAAAGACACAAAGCACTGAGATCTCACATTTGGTGTTCAGTACAATTTCCTTTTCCCTTTCTTCCTTATTTGATAAAGCACCTACATGTCCTTTGTAATTTTTTCTAAAGACAATGGGAAAGTATTTTGACCTGAGATTTATGTAGCTAAATCTTTGAAGCCTCCCAAATTGCAGGTCAGAGAAAAAGGTAGGTGTTTTAGAATAACAAATACAGTAGGATATAAGTCCTTTAACATTTGGGAATACTTCTTTCCTATTTTTATGTAAAGCTATTTACTCTGGCACATAAAGTATTTATTATGTGCCAAGAACTGGTTTTAAGTGATTTACAAATATTCTTCTACTTAATTCTTACACACTCTAAAATAAAGTATCTCTATTCCCATTTTAGAGGTGAGAAAATTAAGGCTCAAGCTCTTAAACATTGCACAGCCTCCTTGGAGCCGGATGCATAGTAGACACTCAATAAGTGATTGATGGTTGAATGGATCAATCCGTCTCTTATATTTGTAAAGCACTTTCGGTTTTCACAGGCTTTTCACATACTGGATCTTGTTTAATCCTTCCTTCAGACAAGCAAATCATTCTTTCCTTCTCCTCCTCCACATTGGGAGGGACCATATTGCCTTTAGTTAGAGCTGAGTGCCTTAAAATTTTAATGGACTTTGAACAGAGGATGAAGTGTTTTCCAGTTCAGTCTTCCTGATCAGTAAAGCTTTCCAAAGGGAAGAGGGAGAAATTGGCAGGAACATCTCCAGTTCTTAATAGCCCAGACCTGCTGCTTACTATGCCATATTCCTCACTAAGAGTAAAAAGCCAAATGACAAGACAAAAGATGAAAGTCAGTTTTGATGTTAAAGTCTGCTTTCGTGTCCTCTTAATCTTGTCATAGATCATTTATATTAATTAAATATAATTACTTCAATAGTGATGTGTATTTATTAAAATAAAGACTAATCATCCTGAATGCAAACTACAGAAATTAAACAAATTAGAAGTGTTTAACTCAAAGGTTTTTGTTTTGTTTTGTTTTTTTCCCCTCTCTCTCTTCATCGTCCCTTCTTCTTCTTCTTCTTCTTCCTCTCCTTCTGTGTCTCTTCCTGAACACAGGCAGCCAGAGATTCAGGTCCCCAGATTTCTCTCTGCAGAGTGTACTTTACCTTTTGGACGGGACTTTAAAGACTTTAAACAGCTTGAGACTTATAGTTTGCCACAGGAGCATGTAGCAAATTCCTGTTTCTACTTTTTGAACCAGGAGCTGGAGTATAAGAGCCCCGCGCAGGAAGTCGCAGGTGGTGGGAAAGGGGAAACAAGGTCATTTTCAACCATGTACATTGAGGTTGTACCTTTAAAGTCAATTCTAAATTTAATTGAAAGCCGAGGGCAGAGAAGCCAAGATCGGAGCAATGTGGTGATTTATTCTGAAGCATGTAAGAAGTCATGCAGCTGAATGTGGGATGAGCTGGGGCTTTAATAAAAATGGCACTGGGGAAGCCAGCGGGAAGAGGCACAAGAATGGAACTGGGTTAGATGAAGGATCTCCAGGCCTGAAAGGGAGCGGGGGTCTCAGGGAGCGGTGTTTGCCCAAACTCTGCTGTTTTTACCATGATGGATGCACACAAGTAATCCACATCAAAAGGAAAAAATCAGGATCAGACAGAAGCCACCAAGACTTTTTAAACAGTGAATTTTGCATGAAATCATTAAGGTGTCCAAATTGCAGAAAGCCTATGGAATGAATGGCAACGAGAACTCTTCTACTATAATTTCTAGTTGAAATTTAGCTGAAGAAAAATGACATGTTCCTTTATTAAAGCACTACAGGACTTGACAGCAAAGCTCCCACACATTTCTATGAGTATTATTGTCAACTAAATTATATTGGACCAATGCTACAGAAAATCCATAGCATATTTTCAGAATCAAATCTTTTCTATTGAGAAATGGTTTGGGAATGATCGCCCCAACCTTAAAAAAAAAAAAAAAAAAAAAAAAGACAAGAAAAGGAAGGAAGCAAAAAAGAAGGAAGAGAAAGAAAAAACGCAAGTAGAAGCTGTTTAGTAGCTGTTATACTAGAAAGAACTGGTTATCACTTGGACCTCTTTGGTTCTAGGCTCTGAACTGGCTCTCAGAACCTGGAAGGACTGTTTGTCCTTCCAGTGGTAGGGACTGTGAAATCTGTCTGTCATTCTAATTTTTATAGGGTCTTGCCTTTTAGACAATTACATATCACATTCAACACCACCGTTGCTATTAATTTTTAATTTTATAAGCATATTACATGTTTATTGGGGGAAACTTGGAAAATATAAAAAAGAATCAAGAAGAAAATAAACACCAATTGTAATCTCACCATTCAGACTACTGTTATCATATTGGTCAATATTACTCTTATTAAGATAACATTCAAAAGACTAAGAAAGTTTACCTCAGACAACCAGTCACTGATTTCATGTTGAGGAGTAATTGCCACATTCAGAATTTGAATGTGGTAGTGGTGGCTCTTTAAAACATCTTTAGATAAATGATCATTTACTGAGGAGGCTCTTCTCTGAGTAAGTCTTCCCCTCGTGGCTATCTCTTTTTTCTATTTGCCTGGTTAGTGATTTGAAGACTGTGCTGTCACAGAAGAAACTATACTCAAGGGTTGGTTTGGATTCTTTGAGTCATGTGTTGTGATCATTAACTTTTGATTACCACCAAACTTCAAATAATTTCTGAGAAAAGCGAGAATATTTGTATGTGTGTGTGTTTCTTCATGGTATATATATATATGGACTATGGGAGAAAAAGGAAATCTAAAAATAATTTGTATGTTTGGGGTACTGGGATTATGAATGAACTTTTAAAAATTTTCCTTTATTCTCATTACAGTATTTGTACAATAAATGAAAATATGAAGGAAAAATGGTGATAGTGGAGCAGGGTGGATGAACAGTGGAAGCAGGCAAAAGCCAAATCTTCAAAAACAGGCAGTATGTATATGTCAGACTTTCAGCTTTCTAGGTTCAAAATAAAATTTTAATGCTTTTGCATTTAAGTGTACTAAACTAGAGAGTAAAAGACCTGGGTTCTAATCCCACCGTTTTCAACTGCTTAGCTTCTTCCCTGAGCTTCAGTCTCCTTATCCATAAATGGGATCTTAACACTGCTCTTACCTGAACGTTTTTACAAAGATGCAAAAGGAAGGATCAAATGAGGTAATTCCGTGAAGAAAAATGTTATTTTAGGATTCTACAACTTTGTACCTTACAATTATATTTGACAATTAGAATTACTTTGATTAGCCAAAGGTTCTAGGGTATTTCTTTCATGATAATGTCATAACTCATAGTTTTCTATTTACTTCTTGCAGGGAGTCAGTGTAGACCTACTTTGCAAGTTTGCTAAAGAATTAGGAGTAATGCTTAGAGAACTGAACACAGAATTAGCCATACAATACACACCCAGTCTATGGTAGCTGTTATTGGGATTAGTTTTTAAAATCTAATCTTTCTCTTCTCCCTCTACCACCCCCTTCTCCAGTTCGTTCTCTATAAAAAAATACAGTGACATGTTGCTTGGAAGCTCCTGCTACCCTGTTGGTCCAGACCTTGGGAAAATGTCCTAACTCAGTACTCTGGGAGCAAAGCCAATACCATAGTCTTCTAAGGGCTTCTGTTTGCTGATCATTTTGTTCTAAAAAGCACTTAACAAACACAGCCAAGACAAAATTTAGTATTATCAGCAAAATGAGAGAAGCCAGGAAATAAGACTGAAGAAAATCAAGGCCATGTGCCAACCCGTACCAGAAGAAGTATATACACAGTCAAAGGATTTCTGTCAGCATCTTATGTTTCTGACTGTTTATTCAAAACCACGTTTTGGTATCAATTATGCATCACCCTGAACCAGGCCGGTGTTGGGGACATAAAGCCGAGTGGCTATGTCCCATGTGGTTACTTTCAGGTTCTGAAGATTTGGAGGGCCATAGGTTTGAATTCAATCTCTGCTGTTTACTAGCTAAGTGACTTGGTGCAAGTTGGTCAATCTCTCCGAAAATCAGTGTCTATACTTGTACGTTGAATAAAAACAGTGTCTGCTTCACAGACAGAAGAATTAATTGAGAAAGTGAATTAAAGCATCTGGGTCTGGCACATAATAAGACCTCAGGAAGTTATCATTATTGTTGCTAATAATGAGATGAAGTCCTCACCTTTGAGGGGCTCACCGCTTAGCAGCATAGAAAAATGTACTCTTAAGTCCTCAGTAAAAGCACATACTCACAGTTCTGTTTTATAAAAGCAGAAATGATGAAGCCTATCTGAGGGAACAATATCAGGGGAGCTTCAAGGAGACTTGTTTGAACTGAACTCGAAAGAAGGGTAGAAATTCTCCCAGAGGGAAAAGGAAAAGTGATGGTCCGGGTGGAGGAGGAAGTGCAGGGCTGGCACATGGGCCCTGGGCAGGGATGTGTGCCCCATGTCTCCAGCAGCCTGCAGTCACGGGGGGGGGAGAGGAGGTGGAGAGCTATTGCTGCTCCAGATTGTAATTGGCTTTGTGCACCTAAATGTCACTAGTCTTGGTATCTTGAGTGAGAAATAGACAGTGGAGATGTGCCAGACATCCTCTTTTTGTCCCTCAGAGCCACTCTTCACTCTCCATCTGCTCTGTGCTCTCAGGGGCTGAAGTGCTGTAGATAACATCAACAAGCTCCCTTGCCCTCTGGCTTCCACCAGTTTGGCCAATGGGAATTGTTATGGGTTGAATTTTGTCTCCCAAAAAGATATGTTCAAGACTTAATCGCTGGTCCTTTGAATGTATAGAGTCTTTGAAGATATGATTAGTTAAAATGAGGCCAAATTGGGTTAAGGTAGGTCGTAATCCCATTATGGCTGCTGTCTTTATAAGAAGACACACAGATGCAGGGAAGATGGCCATGTGAAGACACAGCAGAGACTGGAGTGACACATCTACAGGCCAAGGAACACCAAGAATTTCCAGCAAGCCCCAGAAGCTAGAAGAGGCCAGGAAGCATTCTTCCCTAAAGGTTTCTGAGGGAGCATGGCTCTATTTGATTTCAGACTTTTGGCCTCCAGAACTGGGAGGCAATGGATTTCTGTTAGGTCACCCAGTTTGAGGTAGTGTTACAGCAGCCCTGGGAAGCTAATACAGGACATGGGGAAGAAATCAGGAGGAGGGAGACTGAGACTGGGGTACTGATTCCTGTGACCAAAGATCATGGCTTGTGTCAGGTCCTTTCCTGGGGTAAGGGATCACGTCCTTTTCTTGCAGCTTCAGACAGAGAGGTGGTGAACAGCACCTCACTGATACTAGCATGAAGGTATGAAACCATCCCTTGTTGATTTCCCTGCACTTTTGCCCAAACGTTAATAAATAGTCCTTTTGTTTACTCTCCCCAAATTATACAATTGGAGGTACAGAGTATTTCTTGCCTGAACTCTGACTGAAACATAACTAAAAACAAAACAAAACAGAACAGACAGCAACAAAAAAACCCCACAATGTGGTTGTCGGGGAGGGCTAGACAAAGAGATCATAGCAATAATACCATAAGACATGAAGTTCCAGGACACACATTTACATAATGAACAATGGTTGCCATATTTGATCCTGCCATGTGAGAGAAAGGACTCCAGTTTCGCCCACAGCTGAGCTGCAAGATGAGAAGCCCCCGAGAGGCTCAAGCAGCTGAAACCTGGGGGAGAGATGAGCCATTTGCCCCGTAGCTTGCAGCTGAACATGGGACGGAAGTGGAGCAGCCGAGATTGGTAGAGAATGCCCAGAAAGAGACTAGCCCTATGCCTGGTTGCTCATAACTGAGCTCTGAGAGCTGGTGAGCTGGTAGGGTGTAGGGGAGACTTGGGCAGAGATTGGCGGCCATCTTGCTTCACTATATGGCAGCTGACTTTGGTGAAAAAGCACCTCTTATGGTGCCTTGAGTGGGACTTTTCACAGTCTTGGAACTGTGAGCTTTACCCCAAATAAATCCCCTTTATAAAAGCCAACCCATTTCTGGGCCTTTGCATCCACAGACCTTTGGTAAACTAAAATAACTTCCAATGAAATGTGGAAACATTTTTTGCATGTGAAATGTTCCTCATCATTTCTTTAAAAAATTTTTCAACTGCAGAACTCTTAAGAGCAAGGAAATAAAAATACAAGTAAAACAGTTTAATTATTTAGAGACTAGAAAGGAATGTGAAAAAGCACACTCTTAAAATTAGAAAACAGACTAATCTGTAATATAAAACTATCTTTGTAGATGAAAATAATTAATAAATCCAGATGAGAATTAATGAATTGGGGTATTCACTTTGATTTTTACATTTATGACTAAAGAACCATAATAAACTACAAGTGGGTCATTGCTCATTTAGTTCCTATAAATAAGCACCAATTTATTTTACAATTAAATCTCTTATAGGCTTTAAAAAAATAACAATGGTTTTTCAATTCCTTTGTGGCTGCTAGTCTGGAACCAGCTGGAGATGGGGTGTGTTTCTTGGAGTGTCCTCAGCTTTGTCTCTGAGTGAGTCTCTCATGATAGGATTGAAGGGCAACACCTTAGAAACAACATTCCCCTTCTCAATGGGTGGGCAGCCTTCAAGGATACCTTGAATTAAGCAACCTCGCATCAAGATAGTTTTTAGTATGGCTACAGAGGATAGACGAAAGATGGGATAGGCTGTGGTGTGATGTGGCACACTTGTGAAGAAAAGCCTCCTTTCCCAGGCCCATTTTTCCCTTCTGAGCAGCCAACAGAGTTTCTTTTCTTCACCCATACCCTTCACTTGCCGCAAGTACATAGGAACCAGCTACTGTCTCCCCTCTCACTCCTACCCATCCTGTACTCTGGGAAGGATAGCATGTAACCATTTACTCTTTATGACTCTCCCCAGGGTATTTGAATTTTGAGTCTTAGCTCTAATTGTGTAATGAAAACATATGTTTCTTATTGCAGGAAGTTTAGACAGCAGTGAGGAGGAGGGAGGGATGGGGTGAGAGTAGTGATGGCAAAGTGACTTCCACGGAGCAGAAGTGGAGAGGTAGAAGACCATGCTCAGGCCTCAGAAGCATAGCTGACAGCATTTCATTCAGTAGTCACTTATTGAGAGCTATGTGTACAGGGCACCGCCGGACTTTGGGGAAATACAGAGCTGAGGGGAGGTGGTGTGGGAAGAGGGATGAGGGATGAGACCTAGATACATCCCTGATGAGGGAAGTGGTATGGGGGTTTAGAAGGGAAAGTGATGAGATCTGGTTGCGAGAACTGGACCACAGACACAGTACTCGAATTGGGTCTTGAAAGATGGACATGGATGTGGCACGGGATTTCTTGACCTTGCTTCCCCATTCTGTACACCTTCCTTGTTCTTCTCCCCAAAGCAAGTAACCCACTTCATTGTGTGTAGAGAACAATATCAAATATTTGATGAATAAGTAGCACATCGATAAAATTTAACCAGGACGTGCCCTGTGGTGTGTGGGGTCTGGAACAAATATAAGGTCTGGGACAAATATATCTCGTCTAGGTTTTCTACCTTCTTCACCTCAACCACACCAGAAATTAATAAAATATTTGTTTCTAATTACAGAATGCATACAGTTTTGGTTGTAAATAAAATTCAAACATTACAGGTATAACAGAAGTTCCCTTTGAAAAATTACCATCCCCAATCCCATATTTACTTCTAGAATATATTGCCTTGTATGTGTCTGTGATACATAATGGTATCATACTAAGTGTTCATTCTACAATCTGATTTTATCACTTGGAGATCATTCAAAGTTACTTTACACAGATTTACCCTTGTTCTTTTTAATTCCTGCCTAGCAATTGTTTGGAAAGATTGTTTTGGAAACACTTTTCATAACTCTTTCTGATACTTTCCTGATGACAGGAATCACCTAGACAAATTCAGTTCCCTCCCCAAGAGATTCTAGGTCCATAGGAGGGGGAAGGAGGTTTGGGAAATTATTTTCAACCAGTATGAGCTTTGCTCACTTGGGCATCATGTTCAAGTCTTCCTGTTGTGATGCTCTGCAAAAAATATCTATATATGCCCAATATCTACATCAGCGATATACATACACACATCAAACTGAAATAATAATGTCCAAACAGTCATCTACCTCAGCCTGTACTTTCTGGTTTGTTTTTATCCACTGTGCTTCATGTAACTCCAAACCTGCTTATGCTTCCCTGTATGACCAAGCTGTAGGCCTCTGTGCTGTATCCTCTGCTTGGACCCCTTCCCCATTCCACTCCTAGTCAACCTGAGGAACTCTAACTCAGCCACACCGACTCAGTTACTCCAGGTCAGCTGAGTTGCTCCTTCCTCTGTGCTCTCATAATACAATGAATATCAATTTTAGCACTTCCCATACTGCTTTGCAATTATTTATTTTTATGTATCTCTCCCTTCTTTTAGACTTGTATACCTCTCCAAGGCAGAGCATCTTCATCTTAAGTCTTTCACATCACTGTAGAAAACATATACTCTCACATGGTCATTGTTTCATAAATATTTGTTAAACGAATATATAGCCCTGGGTCTTTTTGGTGTCAGCAGAGGCAAATTCTTTTAACCTTCTTCCTTCTAGTCATTGCAGTGAGTCCCTGAAATGGCCAGGATTGCCCAAACTGCCATATCTTCTCTGGACAAACAGAAATCCTTTGTGTAATTCTGTTGAAGGACATTTTGCCTCTTAGCCTCTGGAGAGCCGCATACATGTAGCTGGATGAGTGTGGCCAGAGAACATGGCTACCACATCTGGGGCTGAGCTCCTGCCTAACAGCCTGGGCTATGAGGTAAGAGGTAAGGATGGATTGAGGGAATTTGAACATATTATGTATATATATATATATTTTTTCTTTCAACAATACCACCTCCTCCACATTTTGCTGAGTTTGTTTTTAATAGATCAGAAATGGAGATATTAAATTCCATTAAAATACAGGTTTTTAGCATAAAAAAAGCCAACAAATATTTTGTTTAAGGTGAAGTGATATCCTTTGCAAGTAAAAAAAAAAAACTCTGTGGGTTTTGTCCAGTGTATGACATAACTATCTTAATATATGCTTTTTTGTTTTTTAGATTTAATTTAATTTTTATTCCCCTCCCCCCTTGAGGCTTGCTTGCTGTCTGCTTTCTGTGTCCATTCACTGCACATTCTTCTGCTTGTCTCCCTTCATTGTGTCATCTTGCTGCACCAGCTTTCTGCAGGCATGGGCCATCAGCTCTCTGTGGGTGCAGACCAGCCTGCCTTCACAAGGAGGCCCTGGGATGCAAACCCAGGGCCTCCCATATGGTAGATGGGAGCCCAATCGGTTGAGCCACTGCTGCTTCCCAATATATGCATTTTGATTAAGAAAGCAAATTAAAAAGAGAAGAAAGAAAGCAAACCTAAGACCCATCACGATCAATGTAATAGAATGAAGAAAAATTGGGTGTAGGAAAAAGGAAATCTTCATTAGAGTCTAAGGGGTGTCCCATTGGTATGGTCAAAAGCAGAATAGAGTAGGCAATTTTGGCTGGACATGTGCCCTCACAGTTACAGAGAGGAGAGTAAGGCTGGCTGGAAAGTTCTTCCTCTTATTATGAGGTAAGGCTCTCCAAGAGGCGTTCGTGAAGCTCTAAGGAGTTCCATTCAGGGATTCTCTGGTTTTCCGTGATGATTTTTAATTTGGGGTTTTTCTCCATTTTTGAGCCTGAGTTTCTGTTTCAGCATATGACTGAACTGGTGCCCAGTTGTGTAACTTTCATTGTACTAGGCTGACAAGAAAAGGTCCTTGGCAGACCTGATGCATAAGAGACATTCTAGGATGACACGAAGGCTGAGGAGTTCGACAGCCTATGAATCGTGGAGGGACGATTCATAGGAAAGCAGCAAAGAATTGGGTCATCAGCCAGCACCTACTGGCTGGGGCACAGGAACACATGAGAACCTGCTAGAGCACATGCCTGTGACTTGGATTCAGCAAACTGTCATCAGCTGTCACATTAAATTATCGTTCATTTGAATTCCACTGGTTTTGTGATTTGGTTTGCATTTAAATTTATTTTGGGTTTATTGTTGCTTAAGTCCTATGTATCTAAGGAGTTCATACATATTTAAATAACACTATTTTAAAAATAATAGTAAGGCCACAGGACCCTTGAGAGGTTTTTTGGTTTTTGTTTTCTTTGAAGGGGTTTGTAACTTGTTCAAGATCCACAAAGCCCTGATCTAAAGTTTCCCTCTTCGAACAACTGGGCATTGGTGTAATTAGAAGAGTTCTAAGGGCAGAAAAATGTTGACTGCTAGTATCCTTTACCAGCCAAGCGAGAGGGTGGGAGTGTTGGCCATTTGAGGAGAGGGGAACGGGTCTGACATTAAGTGCCGAATATGGGCAAAGAGCATTACACATTAAACCTTCTTTAATCCTTACAACCACCATAGTCCTAATTTTATGGAGGGAAACAAAATAGGCTCAGAGAGGTTGAGGCGGCTGCCTGGGTTCAGATCTACGTAAGTGCTGTAGTGGGATCCCATCCCAAATTTGGAGAACTAAAAAACTAGCACCATCTCCTTTTAGAAGCTTTTTTTTTTTTTTTAATTCTTGTATGAAAGTTATATATGCCTGTAGTTTAAAGAGTAAAATGAATCCATGAGGTGTATAAGGACAAACAGCACCCCCCCACTTCCCTCTTCCCCATTTCCTCCTCCCAGAGGCCGTTACTTTCACATTGCTCTTTGTATTTATGTCTGTGTTTCTTTATAACATTCTCATATTGCTAACTTCCTAGTTTTTCAGTTGTGGGTGTTAACTAATAACCTCCCACTATAGAAGAAGGAGTTCAGCTCCATTTATCTCTACACCCCCTCCCCCATCACCCACCCTACTCCATATACCGTCCTTCTCATCTAACACCTCTCCTCCCAATAGAATTATATCACAATTTTTGTTTGGTCAGAACTCAGGATTAATAAGATAATTATTCACAGCTAAGTCATGTAAACCATGATTACATTTTCTTTCCTGCACAACTATTTTCCCTGATAATTGTCTTATTTCTTTTCCTCCATTTGTTTTATTTTCTATGGTTTTTGTTTTGTTTTAATCATTAATTTCATCTCTTTTTGGTATTTGTCTTCTCTCAAGATGTTCAGACACATTACCTAGCCTACCAATTTTATTTCCCTGAAGAACTCTCTCCAGGGACTTATTATTTGCACCAATCTGGACTAGTTGCCCTTAGAAATCTCCCTTCATCTTTGCCTTGGAAAGTCCTGCTCCCCTACATAAAATACTGCTTCCTCTATCCATGGCTTCCTCTTTCTGGTTTATTGACCAAATTCTAATAGCTGCCTCAGAAAGTATGGATGGTGAATGTTTATAAAATATGTCATTCTGCAAATGCCTTCTTTTTTTAAGCATCATACTTGA
The DNA here is from genome assembly GCF_030445035.2 of Dasypus novemcinctus. Taxonomy (NCBI): domain Eukaryota; kingdom Metazoa; phylum Chordata; class Mammalia; order Cingulata; family Dasypodidae; genus Dasypus; species Dasypus novemcinctus. The sequence continues at coordinate 56,315,291 of NC_080676.1, forward strand.
TGAAATTTTAGTCATAAATTCCTGCATTAGTAATCATTTTCCTTTAGAGGTTTGAGAGCATTACTCCATTGCTTTCTAGCTTCCAGTGTTGCTGTTATGAATTCTGAGGATATTTTATGTGACCTGTTTTATTTTCTCTCTGGGAGCTTGTAAGATCATTTGGTCCTAGTGAGCTTAAATTGTACTATGCTGTGGGAAACGGACTTGGCCCAGTGGTTAGGGCGTCCGTCTACCACATGGGAGGTCCATGGTTCAAACCTCGGGCCTCCTTGACCCGTGTGGAGCTGGCCCATGCGCAGTGCTGATGCGCGTAAGGAGTGCCGTGCCACACAGGGGTGTCCCCCGCGTAGGGGAGCCCCATGCACAAGGAGTGCTCCAGTCAGGAGAGTCACCCAGCGCGAAAGAAAGTGCAGCCTGCTCAGGAATGGTGCTGCCCACACTTCCCGTGCTGCTGATGACAACAGAAGCAGACAAAGAAACAAGCAAGACTCAGCAAAGAGACACAGGGAACAGACAAGGGGGGGGGGGTTAAATAAATAAATAAATCTTAAAAAAAAAATTGTACTATGCTGTGCTTTAGTATGGGTTTGTTTTCATTCTTCTTGCTGAATACTCATTAGGTTCTTTCAAATCTGAAAACTCATCTCCTTCTGTACTAGGAAAATTTTAAGAATTATTTCATTGATAAATTTCCCCTTATATTTTATCTCTTCTTTCTAAAGCTTGTATTCTTTGGATAGTACACCTCCAGGCTTGTCTTCGAATTTTTCGTTTTTCCCCTATAATCTGTCTTTGTCTTTTTGTTCTACTATTACTGGGATGATCATTTCTACCATATTTTTTATTTCTAATAACTTTTCTGTTTTCTGAATGCTCATTTAGAAAATAACCTCCTATTCTTGTTTCACAATTGCAATATTTTATCTGCTAGTTTTTTGTTTATTTTTAAATTTTTATTTTTATTTTTTGGTTTGCTTCTCTGTCCATTTGTTTTGGTAACTCTTTTAATGTTAGAGGCTTTTCTTAGCAGTCTGTCAGTCTGGGTTGTCTGTTCATTATCTAAGAGGGTGCTGCTTGTAGATTGAGATTCATTGTGGGGCCATCTGGCTAGACCGTTTAGTTGGGGAAACTTTAGGTTTTTTGCTCTTGGATTGGTCAAAGAAGACACATTTTCTGGTTAGAGGCTGAAGGCCTGCTGGGAGCTGAGCGTACCTCTGTCCTCGGCTGTGCCTGGTATCCCCAGTCCAGAGACCCTCCCTTTTTCTCTAGTCAGAGAATAAATCTTCAGTCTTTTGCAGCGATAGGGAGGGGAGACACCCAGCTGCATAGGGGGTGGGGATGGGGTGAGGAAGGGATGGGAGGAAGGAAAAATAGCTTTAAACATTAAAAAAACAGTAATTCTTGGAAGATAATTTTTCTTATCAGAGAGTAAATATTTGTTCAATGTAGAAAAATTAAAAGGTAGACAAGGCAAAAAAGAAGAAAATAAAATCCACAACTAATCTCAACGTCTAGAGGTAAATTGTTAACTTTTTGATATAGTTCCTTCTCTTTCTTCCTATGTGTACATGTACATGTGTTTGTTTTGTTTGTTTTCTTTCTTCAAACAAAATAGTGGTTATACAGTATTGTTAACTTTTTTCTACTTACTAATATATAGTAGAAGATTTTTCAGGAATATCTTGTTCAAATCATTTTTATTTTATTTTTTTAGGAATGGCTTTTAAAGACTGTTATTAGTGCTTTCTGTTGGTAAATACCTCTTGGAATCTAATGACAAACTTGATTGAATTATTAGTCAGGCCTTGAATTTTGAGGTTGATTCTTGCCCAAGTCCCCATGTACACATTTTATCCTTTTAACTTAGGTAGTAGGGAAAGGAAAATGATCAGGGAAAAGAAGTAAAATGTTCTTAAACCCACCAAAGAATTTTAGGAAATGCAGTTGATTGCTTGGTTAATCCATTCCTTTTCACTAGCAAAACCAATAGTCCAGAGTCAGGGACTCACTATGAGAGAGAGAGAAAAAAAAGAATTCATTTATTGTTAAAAGGTAATAGGATGAGTTCTTGCTAACCCGATTCCATTGTTCTGTAGAATTAACTTCAGCAGGTCAGATGCTACTTGCATTGACCTCAGGCCAAACAGGGTCAGCTCAGATTTGGCACAAAGGACTTGCACGCTTGCTGATACAAGGCAGTACAGGTTTTTACCTCTCTTTTTGGCATGGGGAAGCCCCCTCCCTGCTGGTGCTCTTTCATCTCCCCATTCTCATCTACCCAGGGAGGAAAAACCTGTCTTGCTAAACTGCCAGTAGAACTCACTGAAATTGACATTCCAGGTTAAATATCCTTCTGGTTGTTAGCCACATGAACATGACTACCCATTTTGAGGATATCAGCAAATTGTGTATTCTCCCCAGGGCTATCTGGGCCTCCACTTCCTCATGTCTTACTTGTACTTTTTCCTAAAAAGTTTGTTTTTCTTTAGCAATTGTGTACAGCCTTTTACTTGTAGGTAAATGGATTTACCAAGTGAAGATGAGGTTCATCCTGAGTAGTTGTATTCATCACAAGGAACAAGAGGGTGGTTGCATTTGCTCAGTATTTCCAAAGCAGACTGTTCAAAATGTAAATGGTTTTGAAAAACCATTGTGACAGTGATTTGAATGGTGCCATGTTTGGTATGAGTACCATTGAGAAGTACATTCTGGAGACAGTTGGTAAGGGGATTGACCAGCCATCTCCTTAGATAATTCTTTGAAGCTCCCTCACCTTTCTTCTTTCTCACATGTTCTTCAGCTTTCTTTTTTTTCCCTGACCACCTGTGCTCTGGACCAGCCAATGGGAGGTCACCAGGGCTTAAGCAAATATTGATCCTAAATATAACTTCTCTTTTAGGTATGGCCTGGTCAGTCAAACACCCTGGGTTCTAATTCTGGATCCTGTTATTATCTAATTCTGGCTTCTGTTATTATTTTCATGTTGGGCAGGTCTTTTGCAGCATGTTAAAGCAAACCTGGGGAAGCGGATGTGGCTCAAGTAATAGGGGGGAGGGGGGAGGGGAAATAAATAAATACATCTTAAAAAATAAAAGCAAACCTGAACTTTGGAGTCTGACAGATTTGAATCCTGGTTCACACTTTCTAGCTGTGTGACCTTGGGAAAGTTACATACCTTTGTCTCAGTTTTCTCCTCTATACAATGGAGATAACCACTTTACTTTGCCGCAGAAGGATCAAGTGAAATAATGTGGTTAACATTCTGGTGTGTTTCAGGTACACACATGTAATTTGTAACTTTTTTCATTTACCTGTCAAATATGGATAATAAAATTTTCTCTACCAATTTCCTAACACTGTGATGTGCCTGTGAAGGAAAAGGGATTTTTTTCAGGCATGGATGGCAAGCTCCTACTCATCCTTCCAGACCCAGCTTGAACCTCAAGCCATCTTCTCTACTGCCCCAGGCAGAGTGAGTCATCCTGCTTGCTTCTCTCAGCAGTCCGTCAGAGCTCAGAAACAGGCCTCCCCTCCCTTGAATCTTTCTGATCTGACAGTCTAACTCCCTGACATTGATTGGCCTCTGAGGTGACAGAGGAAGTGCCTTTTTGATTTGTTTGCTTTGTGAACTTTTGTCACCCTTGGTACCACAATATTCTGTGGTGCCTCCATTAGTTGGGAAGTGTTTTAATTTTATGCTTTGTCACTTTCGTGTCACTAGATCATGAAGTCCAAATCTAGGTAATCTTAAGCAGGTTATTTAACTGCTCTTGGCCTCAGATTTCTCACCTCTACTGTAGAGATGATAATAGAAACTCCTTCATAGAGCTGTAGTGAAGAATCATTCATTCATTCATTACGGAGCCCCTGCTGTGTTCCAGGCATTGTTTTTCTTCAATGAGATAATTCACATACAGTGTTTAACATAGTGCCTGGTATATCAGAAGTGCTCAATACACATTAGCAGACATTGCTCTCACAAAGAAATGACTTCACATTCCTGTAATGTAACCATAGATAGAAAATAGTGAAATTTCTTAAACTGAGCATGAGTACCTTGATATGCATGTACAAGAAAGGAATGAAAACCAAAAGCAAACGTGTTTTGTCATTCCCGCCAGTCTGAGAGCTCATGAAGACTGGCTGGGACCAAATCTCACTACGATAACCTTTCTTGGGAAGCGGATTTGAGTCAACTGATAGAGCATCCACCTACCATGTAGGAGGTCCAAGGTTCAAACCCAGGACCTCCTGCCCCATGTGGTTAGTTGGCTTATGCGCAGTGCTGATGCACGCAAAGAGTGCCAGCTCACACAGGGGTGTCCCCTGCATAGGGGAGCCCCACGGACAAGGAGTGCACCCTGCAAGGAGAGCTGCCCTGCATGAAAAAAGTGCAGCCTGCCCAGGAGTGGCGCCACACACATAGAGAGCTGACGCAGCAAAATGATGCAACAAAAAGAAACACAGATTCCAGTGCCACTGACAAGAATGCCAGTGAACACAGAAGAACACGCAGCAAATGGACACAGACAACGGGGGGGGGGGGGGGGGGAGGTGGAGAAGGGGAGGGGAGAGAAAGAAAGAAAGAAAATAAATCTTTAAAAAAAAAGGTAACCTTTCTCCAGTGGGAACCACATTACGTGGCTCATGGTAAGATCCTAATAAACGAGTGAATGAATGATACTGAATGACACTTCAATTGAGGTGACAACCTAACTCAGTATTAACCCCAAAGAAATGTGGATGGTGGTCAGTACAAGACAAACAGTCGATGCTTTGTCAACATACCCTCTTCTCACCACCTGCCCACTCCTTCCTTCTGTCTGGGCAAGAAGAAGGTAGAGCTAGAGAAGTCCTTTGTTCCTTCTCTTGTCATTTTTCATCCCTCATTTTCCTTGACTCCACACTGCACACCATGGTACACTATGACATCCTGCTTTGTGACCATTCAGCATGGACAGCTGTCCATGTCCCTGTCTGCCTGGCCCTTTTCCCCATTGCCAGGGTTGAACTAAGCCCTTCTCTCACACTTGTATTCAGGCTTCTTCCTCCCAGATCAAATGGTTCCAGTGCCAATGTGGAGTGACTGCCCCTGCTCTGAAGGGAAGGCTAAGTAGGAGGAATAGGCAAAGAAAAGAAAAAGATGAAGTGGAGAGGCTAGAGGTAGCTATGTAGGGAAGGACAAGAGGTAAACACATGGTAGGAGGCAGTGGTAGAGTCAAAGCTTTCACCAGTTCACACAGGTAAGTTAAAAAAAAAAAGAGAGAACAATGTGGGAAACTTTTCATGGCGTTAAATGCGTTTAATTGTTTTATTCTGAGATTCTGTCCCCTATAGAGTTTCTGATAAATTAATGGCAATGAACTGTATGCTTAATTTTTTTAAGTTTTATAATTATAAAAGCATATTTTTAAAAAATCAAAAAAAATTTATTTAGATTTACTTTATTTTTTATTTATATCTACCCCCCTTGTTGTTTGTCCTTGCTGTCTGCTCATCTCCTTTTTAGGAGGCACCAGGAACCAAACCCAGGGCCTCCCATGTGGGAGGGAGGTGCCTAATCACTTGAGCCACCTCCATTCCCTGTTTGTTGTGTCTCTCATTGTGTTTCCTCACTGTGTCATCTTGTTGAGTCAGCTCACTGTGCCAGCCTGTTGTGTCAGCTTGCTGTCTAGCTCGTCTTTAGGTGACACCAGGAACCAAACCTGGGACCTCCCATGTGGTAGGTGGGAGCCCAGCTGCTTGAGCCACATCTGCTTCCTTCTATGCTATATTAATATGTTTCAATAAAATTGATTTGCTTTTTAAGAAAGAATGTATTAAAAATACATTTTCAATGAAATAAAGAATTGGTAATTTGGTTCTTAATTTATTTTATTTTATTTTTTTAAGATTTATTTTATTTATTTCTCTCCCCTTCCCCCCTGTTGTCTGCTCTTTGTATCCATTTGCTATGTGTGCTTTTGTGTACGCTTGCATTATCCGGCGGCACTGGGAAACTGCATCTCTTTTGCATTGCATCATCTTGCTGCATCAGCTCTCCGTGTGTGTGGTGCCACTCCTGGGTGGCTCTTTTTTCAAGTGGGGCAGCTCTCCTTATGGGGCACACTCCTTGAGAGGGGGGCACCCCTATGTGGAGGCGCCCCTGCGTGGCACACCACTCCTGTGTGCGGCAGCTTACCTCATGAGTCAGGAGGCCCTGGGGATTGAACCGTGGACCCTGGACCCTGGACCCTCCATATGGTAGACAGACGTTCAATCAGTTGAGCCACGTCCACTGCCCTCTTAATTAAAAAAAAAACAAGCTTGTATTACTGTGGGAAATCCCAATGTCTGACAGAGAGGTTGAGAACATTTTGTGGCTTTGGAATCAGAGTGTATAGGGCTAGTTACTACTTTGTGTCCTTGGGCAAGTTACTTAATCTTCTGGGCTTCAATTCCCTCATCTGAAATTAATATGTAACTCAGAAGCATTAAAAAAGACAATGCGAGGCACATGCATAGCACAAAGTAGAGACTACAGAGCTCAGTAATGTTAGTTTGTATTATTAATAATGATGATAATAGTAATAAAATGGATAATAAGAGGAATTTATTTCTATTTAGGTACTAGTTAGGGAGAGTGGGGCTACTTAATATGTGGGAGGGAGTTTTAAGCTTTGGCAGTCTGGCAAACATTTGGGAAGACTGGGAGGTTTTTCTGTAGTGTAACTGGAAAAACAATGGATGTGGTATCAGATCCATGTTCAAATCCTAGCTCTGTAATGTACTAGCAGAATGATCTGGATGGTTGACCTTGGAACACCATTGTCCCCTCATCTGTAAAAATGGGATAATAGTGCCTACTACACAGGGCTCTTGGAAGGCCCCGTGTTAAATCATGGGGAATAGTAATGGTCCAGAAGAGTATGTAGTTGTTGCATAACTTTAAGGTAGGTTCTTTTATTATTCCCAGTTTAAGTATAAGAAAGCTGAGAATAAAGGAACTTGCCCAAGGTCATGCTCATTACCACTAGTGGATACAGCCTCTAAGGAAAAAGGGGTTCTTGTGGAAGTGTTCTGAGAATGTTCTCAGGTGAAGCAGAGCTGAAAGGAGATGCAAAGTACGAATGTAACATCAGCTACCTGGGGAAGGAAAACTTTTATTCCTACTGTCTGTTTTCTTAATTTGTATTTCTGAGTCCATAATTTGAATTTGTTGAATTTCTGTATGTACACGTAGTAAGCATTTAATTGCGGAGTTGATATTCAACTTGGTATTAACACACATTCCAAAGATAAGAAGAATCAGGCACCGTCCCTGCCCTCAGGGAGTGGGCAGCCTATTAGGGGAGAGAGACACATGATCGTGTTGTAGGGAGATATGCTTGGGTGCCCAGAGTTGCCCAGGTTGGCGGTGAAGGAGGCTGGAGGGGAGACATTTTCTCAAAGGGAATCTCCAGAACTGATGCTGAAAGTGGCATCCGTGTTAGCAAGAGGGAAGATGAGGGGAAGAGGGTTCTAGACCAGTAGTCGCAAACTGGCAGCTCCATTCTGGCTGGCAGATGTGTTTTGATTATTCACAGCTGAATTACTTTGTAACATTTAGAAACTGGAAGATTTCATATAAGTGTGAAGATTCCTGGTTTCTCTTGGGAAGTAGGAAGGTCTGGAGACCCTAGGCCCATGTCCCTGTCTGGCCACAATGGCTGTACCTAGATCAGGCTGCCCTTTTGAAAGGGATAGCTCTCCAGTGTTGCACCAGCACCTGAATTTCCTGCCCCTATCTAGAAGGAAGGAAACAACATGGTGTTTGTACTGACAGCTGTTTGGAGTTGCTTGGATACCAAGTTCCTGACACTGAGCGTCTGAAAAAGGGCCAGACATGGATTCGTTAATGGTCAGTTGATTATATTAAATGACAACAAGGTAATTATGAGGAACATTGATAGCAAAAATACTTTCTCCTCTTTTGCTTAATTTTTCAGGTGAGATGAGTGGAGTTTATTTTACCTTAAATTGTCCAAGGCTTGAATATGAAATGTATATACTTTAAAACAGCAATTTTCAAGCTTTGCTGCTTTTAAAAATCCTGATGCTCGGGCCAAACCCTGGACAAATTACTTGGGAATCTCTGCAGCTGGGACCCAAGCAGCTGGAGTTTTAAAACCTGTCCAGGTGACTCCAATGAGCAGTCAATTTTGAGACTCAGAGCTTTAAAATAATGTCAGTCTTTTCTTCTTCCTTAGTTTCCCTGTAGCACTGTCTCATCTCCTGATTTGTAAGCCTCTGGCAAATGCCTTCTTCAGAATGTAAATTTGCAGAGTTCAGAAAAGAAACCTGAGCTTGAAGATCATGTGTGTTTGTTCCTCTATTCAGAGGAAAAATCCAATTCTAAAACAATTTCCCTGTCTGCTGAAGAGAATGTGTTGCTTTTTGGCACCTGAAGCATTTTCACCTGAGGATTCTGATGATTTAAATAATTGGTATGCTATAACTATCCTGGCTGACAGAAGAATGGTTTAATGCCGATGAGTTGTAAAAACATATGACAAACAAGTACCAGGCTAAAGATACCTGGATTAAAAGTGAAAGAAGAAAAAGGAAGGTAGGGAGAAAGGGAGAAAAAAAAAGAAACCTCTCTCATTTTATTAATATTTCACTCATTTAACATTTTAATCAGGTTTCTTCCTTTAGGATAGCAACTGAGTGAATGTGGCCACATTTTCAGATGTCCAGGCTCTTTTGGATGACTGACTTACATGAAACTTTCCATTAGTGTGCACAGTGATTTGTTTCAGCAAAAACTAAAACAAATTTTCATAGAAATATTACTTTGAAAAAGAATTGTTGAAAAATACCCCAACTAACTGAACTCAATCACATTTTTGACCAAAATCACTGAATTTTCTACTCTCCAAGACGAACTATCAGTGAAAATTGTGGCCTCTGTCTGTACATAGGAATTCATTGTACCAGTACTTTTGACCAACATACAAATGGATCATTGACTAGAATGGTGAACAGTGACAACTTCCTGAAACTTTTCTTTCTCTTAATCATTTCATGTCTTGGAGCTAAAGTTTCTTCCTGTGAGATTTAAATAGAAAATATATGAGTTATAAAGTTAGCTGCTGATAACTTTTCCTTGGCTAAGCCATAATGTTTGGTTATAGCTCTTATTTGGGGGTGAGATCACAAACTTATTTGATTCTTGTAAAAATGCGTCAGGAAAATGTCTTACATTGGGGAAATTTGGCAGTCATTGGTTGACAGTAGAACTTTTCGAGCTATCAGAATGTTGAGTTGACGTCAGCTTAAAAAGTGATTTTGTTTTAACATATGTTAGCTGAAGCAAAAAATAATACAGTGGGTGCTATGTGTCTATCAGAGTGACTGACAGATTGAAATCCTCTAGAAAAATAGATTATTTTCCCTTAAAGAGAGTAAAGTTTTGGTTTTCAAAGTCAATCAGAAAACTAACAATTTGGGCAGGGAAGGAATCAGCTTCTCTTTTAAGACAGTATATTTCTAATGATTTTTATGGAGACTATAATAAGGATGAGGAAACAAAGCCTTGATATGGACATGTTTTTAGCTAGCAATTGAAAAGGAAAAAAGGCATGAAAAAAGGTGTTTTTTAATACTGACAAAGTTCTCATTTCTTTCACATTGTCTGAAATAAAATTGATATGTGAAAAAATCTATTATCAGTTCAGTTCTTCAATACTAACCATGCTTTTTGTGGTGAGAATTTTTTCTCATAGATATGTTCATATGTATTTTTTTATATTTATGGGAATATCCAAGATTATATAGTGATTTTCCAAAAAGACCCAGTATTTATGATATAAGTATATTAGTATTAAAATTAAATTCTACTTTGAAGACATCATGTTGAGTGAAATAAGCCAGACACAAAAGGACAAATATTGTATGATCTCACTGATATGAAAAAATTAAAATAAACAAATTCATAGAGTCAGAAACTAGAATACAGGTTCTCAGGGCTGGAGAAAGAGTAGGGAAGGGGGAGTTAAAGCTTAATTGGGGCAAGAGGACCGCGGTTCAAACCCCCGGGCCTCCTTGACCCGTGTGGAGCTGGCCCACGTGCAGTGCTGATGCGCGCAAGGAGTGCCCTGCCACGCAGGGGTGTACCCCGCGTAGGGGAGCCCCACGCGCAAGGAGTGCGCCCGGTAAGGAGAGCCGCCCAGCTCGAAAGAAAGTACAACCTGCCCCGGAATGGTGCTGCACACACAGAGAGCTGACACAGCAAGATGACGCAACAAAAAGAGACACAGATTGCCGTGCTGCTGACAAGAATAGAGGCGGGCACAAAAGAAAACACAGAGAATAGACACAGAGAGCAGACAACTGGGGGGGGGGGGTAGAGAAAGAAACAAATACAAAATAAATAAATCTTTTTAAAAAAAGCTTAATTGGTACAGTTTCTGTTGGGGGTGATGGAAACATTTTGGTAATGGATGAAGGCGATGGTAGCACAACACTGTGAATGTAATTAACATCATGGAATATTATGTCTGAATGTGGTTAAAAAGGGAAATTTTAGGTTGCACATATGTGGCTGAAATAATTAAAAAAAAATCTGCTAAGGAAAAAGAAGGGAGGTGGATATTATTGGGACAACTGAAAAAAAATTTCAATCAAAATAAAATTCCCTGATATATACATATCAATGCAAAATTTAAAATGCCATATATGTAAAAATATTACCAATTTTTAATAAGAAAAGGTTAGACTTGGAAAGACTCCCTTATATAACTGCCTGCCTCATAGACTTTAATTCCCTTTCTTTAAAAAGGTATTTGTGGGAAGCAGACGTGGCTCAACTGATTGAGCATCCGCCTACAGATGGGAGGGTCCAGAGTTCCATACCCACGGCCTCCTGACACGTGTGGTGAGCTGGCCCGTGCCCAAGGAGTGCCCTGCCATGCAGGGGTGTCCCCCGAATATGGGTGTCCCCAACATAGGGGTGCGCCATGTGCAAGGAATGCACCCTGCAAGGAGAGCTGCCCCACGTGAAAAAAGCGCAGCCCACGCAGGAGTGCTGCCACGCACACACGGAGAACTGAAGTGGCAAGATGACGCAACAAAAAAGAGACGCAGTTTCCTGGTGCCACTGAGGGTGCAAGGGGGCACAGAAGAACACACAGTGAGTGGACACAGAGCAGACAACATTGTGTGGGGGGAATGGAAGAGAAATAAAATAAATCTTTAAAAAACTATAAAAAATTAAAAAGGTTTTTGTGTTGGGAGCCGATACAGCTCTCTTGGTTGAGTGCCTGCCTCCCATGTATGGGGTCCTGGGTTCAATCCCCATAGCCTTCTTTAAAAAAAAAGGTATTTGTGGGCTTGAGTCAAAAATGGGTCAGCACATGGAAGAAAATTCCAAATGCAAAAGGCACCCTTCCTTATTCTTCCTCTAGTTGTGGAATCTCACCTGGGTGCTCTGTGAAACACCAGCTTAATTTTTGAGTAGTTTCTTACAACATCCTTCCTTAAATGTCCCTGAGAGGAGCAGAACTTTTTAAAGTGCCGAAGCTGTTGCCCCCATTTCACAACTTTCTTTTCAGGTCAGGCCTCTGAGCCTTTGCACGCGTGAAATTACCTTCCTAGAAAACCTTTCCCCTCGCTTCTCCATCTGCTATCTCTTACATGTTTTTCCAGGCTCTGTTTCGGTGTCCCAGACTCTATCAGGGGAGTCCTCCCGGGACAAAGCCTTGGTTAATGCTCCCTTCGCCAGGATCCGTGGCACCTGTGTGTAGTCCTTGTCACAGTCTGTACTTGCCCGTTGCAGCTCTTTGTTGCTACTTTCTCTCCATGAAGGCTGTCATGTTCACTGCTGTATTCACAATGCCGAAAAGTGTGCCCAGCAAGTAGTAGCACTCAGTTAATATCAGTGAAACGAACAAACAAGTGAAAGGTCTCTTTATCATCTCAGATGATAGAAGTGTAACAGAGCCATAGATTAGGAAAATATTACATGGGTGAAATCTGCTTAGCAGTTAGGCTGGGAATGCCTTCCTTGGGAAGTGGGAAGTTAGACATCAGTGGTCTGTGCATTTAGCCTTGGAAACAGACTTCCTTGAAATCTGGCTCTTCCTTTCATCTCCATTAAAGAGCCTCCCTGGATCTATAATAGACAAGAATATAAAAGCATCATTCTCTTTCTCATCCCATCCTGTTTACTCAGCCATCCCAGCCCCTCCCTGCTTTGCCTCAGCCGCATGTTCTCTATTAATAAGTTAGGAGAGGCCAGCCTCACCCTGCACAGTTTCCCCCCTTTCTTTTCTTCTCAGGGAGGCCTCCACCAACTGCCGGGACTCAAGAGTGAAAGGCATGCTCTTGGGAGCATTGGGGGGAGGGTGAAGACAAAGGTGACAACCGGCCTCTAGCGTCTCTGAGACTCAAATTGCCCCAAGTGTTTTCAAACCAGCTCATTAAGAATATGGGGATAAGCCACGGCCCTCGTCTGGGGAAATTTAGAGACACATTTTAAGGAGTAAACATATTTACTATAACTGAAAATAGGGCCAAATTCTGTGTCTTTGGAAAAGTCAGTAAAGCAGGCACACCCTGGTGACTTCTAAGTGAATTCATGTACTATATTCTGTTTGAGAATCATTTCCCTCTTCATCTTTAATTCCTGCCCCGAGGAGCCATCTGTACTTTGAGGGTATGTGCACAGGAGAATGCACTGTGATGGGAGGACCTTCATGGCTCAGCCCTCGATGAATGATCCTTTCATACTTTATGGCTCCCTCTGATTTTCTGACTAACCAGACCTTAGTGGAAAGGTTCACAGAAATGTAAAAACAAAAGGCAAAGGGTGCATTCTCATGTTTGGTTGTTGTGGCAGTTGTTTTTTTAACCCACAAGTGCCATATATTAATCCACTACATAATGTTCTTCTAAGGATCTCATGCTTACCATTGAAAAAAGCAGATTAAAAAATTCAAGTTACTTTAGGGTTTTGGTGGGGTGGTGGGGTGCCGGGAGGATGGTATACTAATTCTTTCACTTGGGGCAAAATCCTAGAGTCCAGGAAGAGTTAATGCCTTCGTAAGGTGAATGGTATATTTCCTTCTTAGCAAAGGCTGAGGCTCAATGCTTGATTTGAAAAAAACAATTAATTGAATAGCTGGAGTCATGCTGTCCATCAATATGATTGGCAGCCAACTATACCAATCAATGGGCTTATTTACATTTGAATCTCTTCCTTATTTTGTATAATCTTTTAGAGACTCTTTTTTTCCTTTAAGATTTTTACTCCATTCTTTTCTGTTTATACAAGTTATATATATATCTAGTGTAGATAAAAAATTAGAAATTATAAAACAGTGATAATGAAGGGAATAAACCTACAGTGTTACCACCCAGAAACACACAGAGCCATTCACATAACGGCCTGTTTCCTTGGAGAATTTTCTCAAGCCTACTTTTTGATTCCTACATGCCCTGATTAGGAAATGCTTTTTTCTTTTTTCCTTCCCTAGTATTTTTGTCAACAAAAGAAAATCCTTGTCATGGTCTCCTCTAAATGTGAATAAAACTGTACAGCTGCTTGTTTTCACGTGGCACATAGTAGGCACACAGGAAAAGTTTGTTTAATAAGTATGACAGATTATTTCTAAGGACTTTGTGAACTAATTTTTGCCTAACTGGTGCTATTCACCAAATGAGACAGGCAATTAAATATACTTTAGAAAATACAACATGCTCTGGAAATGCTAGTAAGTATGGTTTTTAATAGTTGCCCAGAAAGGAGGACGAAGAAGCTAAAGAAAAGAAGGCCAAAGCTACTTAACTCACTGTCTTGCCAGAACGCTTGTAACTAGCTAAGCCCTGGGAAGCTAGGGACCCCAAATTATTCTGAAACCCAAGCTTATGTATTTGGCTTCCACATTGTATGTCGCCTAAACCTATTTAAAGTCTCCACTGAGAAAATAGCCCTTATGTTGTATTAGAATAAAATTTGGGGCTCTGAGTCTCTAATTCATGTCTCTTATTTAAATTCCCACCCAAAAAAATCTAGCATACAATTTTTGCAGCACCTCTGCCGTGTTTCAGCCTATCTTTTTCAGATCATTCACCAGACAGCATCCTACAGTTCTCATTCATAAAGTCCAATTATAAGACAAGAAATGTCAGGAATATACACTTTGAGAGTGGGAGGCAAACAGAACAGTACATTGTGACTTTGTAAGAACAGCCATGCATTTCCTCTGGGCTTGTTTTCAGTTCCTTTGTCAGCTGATTACATGGTCTTTTATAATTTCTCATCTACAGAAGGGAGCTATTTGCTTGTGGATTATTTGAAAGACACAGGCTTATGCAAAAGAAAAACAAAATCATCGTGAGGTAGAATGATATTTCTGGCTAGATATTTTTCTTTTTCTTTTTTACACGATTGTGAGAATGCAATTTATCATAGTTGGCTCTTTCGATGTATGAAACAAGTAAATATTCTACTAATTCAGTTTCAGTGCATATGTAATGCTATATATGCATTTGTGATTCATAATTGCATTCATCAATAATTTTATTTCTTTTCATATAAAGAAGAATACTGTCTTGTGTGTGCTTTGTTAAATATTTCAAAGCATATGCACTGTGTTTGCTTGCTTCCTACTATCTCCTTTTATTTATATAGGACAGTACTCTACAGTTTACAAAGTGCTTTCATATATATTGTTTCATATATATAACATAGTATAAACGAAACACTTCCCAAATGCAAAATTGGTCAAAGTACTTTGGACTTAAAATTCGTATCTGTGGCTTTACCCTTCCATCCAGTCACTTAGAAAAGTTTCCTCTTTTCTGCCTATTATCCCTCTTATTCACTTGTTACCTTTCAAGACTTAGCTCAGTGTCTCCTCCACCATGAAATCTTTTCCTGATCAATGGAGTTGAAGGGACTTCATCTCTCCATTGTGTCCTTTCCCTATCACAAAATACAATTTCTGTGGAAAAATTTTTTTAATTTTAATTTTTGAAAACTCACATAGCACATGGCTACATTCTTGTAAAATAATATTATAAAAATTTCTCAGCCTGTGAGTAATCACATCAAAATAAAAAGTTAAAAAATAAACAGATGAAAAACTCTGTAACCTTCCATACTAGTACATATAGATCTTCCTGATCCCTTTAAAATACTGTAGAGTATTTCACAGTATGAATATTTTATACCAGCCCTGTCAATAGAACTTTCTGAGATGACAGAATGGTTCTATATCTGTTCTGTCCAATATAGTAGCCACTAGTCCCATGTGGCTATTAAACACTTAAAATGTGCAACCAAGGAACTGAATTTTCAATTTAAGTCAAATTTAATGGCCATGTGTGGCTGTGGTTACCATATTGGTAAATGCATATTTATACTTATATCAAAAATCTATCGATAGGCATTTAAATGTTTCCGATTTCCCCCAATTCAGCCAAACTTAGTGTTGTAAACTAAGTAAAGCATGAGAATAAAAAGAAATGATCTTTGCCTTCTTATATGTATTAACTCCTGAGAAGCTTGCATTCATTCAAATGCAGCCCCTTTTGAACTTCTAGAGGAAGTTATTTTATCAAGTAAGTAAAAGAACACTTATACTAAAGGTATTTCCTATATGAAAGAATGTTTTAAAATGTGCAAGAAATAAAAATATTTATGGCAGCTTTGATTATAATAGTGAATTAATGGAATCAATACAATTTTTAAGAGAAGAATTGACAGATCTTCCATATAACGGAGGATAATGGAGTCATTATAAATGACGATGAAATTGTAATTCATTCACATGAAAACAAGACTATGATATATTAAGTAAAAAAAAGTTCCTAAGTAATATGCATAGTATGGTCCTTTTTTCATAAATACATGCATACATAAATTTAGATTTAGTTGAAAAAGATTATAGCTGCTGGGAACACAGATCTTGGAGACTATCTGATCCATGTTTGAGAGGTTTTTTTTTTAGGAAGCACTGGGGATCAGGTCCAGGACCTCATACATGAGAAGAGTAGCTCAACCACTTGAGCCACATCTGCTCCCTATATTCTTTCATACATCATCTTAATGGCTTTATACTACTGCATTTTATGGACTTACATCTAATTTACATAACGAATCCCCTATTGCTAGACATACGATTGTTTCTGGCTATTGCCATTATGAACACGTCATGTTAACTGTACCTATGACTGGATATTTGTGCTAAGTTATGACTATTTCCTTGGAATACATTCCTAAAAGTATAATTGCTGAGTCAAAGTGGAAACATAAATTTAGGATTTTGCAGCATCTCAAAAATAATTGTTGAAAAGAACCAATAAGTGGCAGCAAGCTTGTGGTAAAGAGGAGACATCTGTGGAGGAGATATCTGAAGTTAGGATCAGAAGTTGAGTTGGTTGATGAGATAACTAGGGAAGTTCTTAAAACATTTTTGGGTCAGGAGACTAAAAAGGGTGGAAGAATCTCCACATTCTTCTGAATAAAGTGCACTGACTGCTAAAGAAAGAAGGGTTATATTTCTTACTGCAACCAGTTTCTGAGGCTGCTCTACAGTGCATCTTGTAAAAGAATATTTAAAATACAGAAAAAGGTCAAGTCTTTATCCCAACCTCTCTCCCGCAATCGTGACTATTCAGAATCCACTCATCTTTCAAAGAGTAACCTGTCTTACCTTCTTCATGAAGCTTTTCCTGACACTCAACGATTTCTTCTTTCTATTGATGTGTGCAATCACTTATTGTCTTCTTTTCCACATTCAGTAATGGTTTTTGAAAGCACTGTGTGCTGGACACTATACTTGTTCATAACATTAATCTTTACAAATATCATTAAGGTAGTTACTATCATTCTCATTTTACAGTTGAGATAGGTTAGATTAATTGCCCCTATTGGTGGACAAAGACAAGCCAGACTGAAACTGTGGTCTTTCTTACTTAGAAATCATAAAATAATCTCAAACTGTCACAAGGTAGGGAAGGGAGGAGGGGGAACTTGTCCATTGTAGAGGGGGAAAGAGAGAGAGAGAGTGAAAGAACAACTATCACTTTAGGGGATTGTTGGGAGAGAGTTCAGTGTGTCTGGTATAGAGGGTCCTGGATGATGTGGCAGGAGATGTAGTTGGGAAAGAGAGTTGGGAGTGGGGTCTAATGAATAAAGAAGACATAGCACAGCACTCGGAACATTTCATAAATGCAGTTGAAACTTCCAATGTGTTGGAGATTTGAATTGTCCTTGTTTAATTGTTTATCTTCCTAGCTAGGAAGATTTACATAGCTGTGAGTCCTACGAGGTCAGAGGTTGTTTCCACTGAGTTCATCATTGTATGCCCAGAACGACTGGCATATGGAAATTGTTATTAAATGTTTTTGAATAAATAAATTAATCCATACACATTGTCTTGGGGATGGCAAACAAAATACTGCTTTTAAAATCAGAAGACCTGGTTTCATATCCCATCTCTCCAACTTACAAATTGATGACTTTGGGCAAGTTGTAAAACATCTTTGAATTGTTTATTCATCTGATGATAATACATACTTCAAAATGTTATTATGAGCATTAAATGGGATAATACTTTTGAATTATTTAGCATAGTACCTGGCAAATTGTAGACATTGGACAAACATCCATTTCCTGCTACCATTTCTCTACTATCTAGTACTGAATTATGCAATAGGAGACTTTATATCCACATTTTAAGGGATAATCCCCTTTTCTAATATTCTGTCCTAATGCCAGACCAAGGGTTTCAATTTTTTTTTTTAAAGATTTATTATTTATTTATTTCTCTCCCCCACACCCGGCCCCAGTTGTCTGCTCTCTGTGTCCATTTGCTGTGTGTTCTACTGTGTCCGCTTGTATTCTTGTCAGTGACACTGGGAAACTGCATCTCTTTTTGTTGCATCATCTTGCTGTGTCAGCTCTCCATGTGTGTGGTGCCAATCCTGGGCAGGCTGCACTTTTTTTCATGAGGGGTGGCTCTCCTTATGGGGTGCTCTCCTTGTGAGCTCACCACATGGGTCAGGAGGCCCTGGGTTTGAACCCTGGACCTCCCATGTGGTAGGCGGATGCCCTATCAGTTGAGCCAAATCCGCTTCCCCCATGGGTTTCAATTTAGTATTTTTAAAAGGTGACTTATTTAAAACATGTAGTATAAGAGGATTTAGGATACTTAATAAAAAGCTGTTGAATGAATGAATTAATGAATGAATGAGTAATTGAATATTCAGAATTTTGTCAGAGTATCTGTTGTACTCTTGGGATACAAAATTTAAAGAAACCTCGGTCACTAGTTGATTAGAGTGTTCTTTTATTTGGTTTGAGAGATCCCTCAACACCATTAAATTCCTTTGTTCTGTTTCTGTTTGCATCAAACAAATTCGTAATGAACAAATTGGTTGCTTAGCTATCTTGACACCGGAATAATAGGGCCCTTGAATCATTGAAAAGGAATAACAACCATTAAAATTGAGCCTGTTATCATCTGGCTTGAATTTTAGGTTATTTTTTAGTACCCTTATTGAGGTACAATTTACATACCATACAATCCACCCATTTAAAGTGTACTCTTCAATAGTTTTTAGTATATTCACAGAGTTATGCAACGATCATCAAATTCTGATTTAGGACTTTTCATCACCTCCCAAAACACTCCGTGTCCATTAGC
The DNA here is from genome assembly GCF_030445035.2 of Dasypus novemcinctus. NCBI lineage: Eukaryota > Metazoa > Chordata > Mammalia > Cingulata > Dasypodidae > Dasypus > Dasypus novemcinctus. The sequence goes on from NC_080676.1 coordinate 56,333,965, forward strand.
AGTTATTCCCATTGTCCTACGCTCCCCGCCCAGCCCTAGGCAACTACTAATTTGCTTCCTGTTTCTATGGATTTGCCTATACTGGACATTTCATGTGTGTAGAATCATACCATATGTAGTCTTTTGTGACTGCTTCTTTCACTTAGCATAATGTTCTCAAGGTTCACCCACATTGTTGCTTATATCAGTACTTCTTTCCTTTTTATGGCTGAATAATATTCCATTATAAGGATATACTACATTTTATTTATTGCCCATCAGATGATGGACATTTGGGTGATTTCCAGTTTTCAGTTATTACAAATAATTCCACTATGAGCATTCATGTACAAGTTTTAATGTGGACAATATTTTCATTTCCCTTGGATAGAAACCTAGGAGTAGAAATTCTGGGTCATATGGTAATTTTATGCTTAACATTTTAAAGAACTGCCAAACTGTTTTCCAAAGTGTTGCACCAGTTTACATTCCCACCAGCAATGTATCAGCATTCCAATTTCTACATTTCCTTATCAATACTTGTTATTATCTTTTTTTTTTTTTTAATGTAGCCATCCTAGTGAGTGTGACGTGGTATCTCATTGTGGTTTTGATTCACATATCCCAAATGGCTAATGATGTTGAGTATCTTTTCATGTGTTTATTGGCCTATTTGGTGAAATAATTCTTCAGATCCTTTGTCCATTTTTTGTTTGGGTTAACTTTTTATTATTGAGTTACGAATTCTTTATATATTCTTTATACAAGTCCCTTATATGATTTGCAAATATTTTCTCTGATTCTGCGGGTTGGTATTTCATTTTCTAGATAGTACTGTTTGCAGCATAAAAACATTTTTTTAAAATTATTTTAAATTTTTATTTATTTTATTTTTAGGCAGTACTGGGGATCGAACTTAGGACCTTGTAATGGGAAGCAGGTGCTAAACCACTGAGCTACACCTGCTCCCCAGCACAAAAGTTTTTAATTTTAATGAAGACTAATTTATCTATTCTTGTTGTTGTTGTTGTTGCTTGTGCTTTTATTGCTATATCTAAGAAGGCTTTGCCTGAATCAGGGTCACAAAGATTTACTCCTACATTTTTATCTAAGAGTTTTACAGTTTGAGCTCTTACATTCAGGCCTACATTTTCAGTTAATTTTTTGGGTATGATATAAGGAAGAGGTTTAGCTTTATTCTCTGGCATGTGACTATCTAGTTGTTTCAGCACCATCTGTTGAAGAGAATGTCAGTTTCTTCTGAATTTGGTGAGCATGAGTCAGGCCTTGAGAAATCAGTCACTGAGTTCACTGAAAATCCGAGACTTTCTGAACCAATAAAGCTGATGACTTGACACCCTTAAGGTAATGTTTCTTCATGATACCATTCTAGGCTTCCAACTACTCTTTGACATTTCTCCTTTCATTTTACATTCAACATATTTCATTCATTCAACCAATTTTTGCGGAATATTGATTTGGTTGACTGAGTGATTAAGCCTCTTACTAATAGACCAAACCCATGAGCAGTAAAGTTCATGTTCTACTCTGGAATAGGCAGAAAGGGATATGGAATAAGATATTTGCACATTTCTCAGTGTGTAAGTGTAGGTAGTCCAAACTGTTCCCTAATTCTTTTTCTTTTTTTAAGATTTATTTATTTATTTATTTCTCTCCCCTACCCCTACCTCCCCCAGTTGTCTGCTCTCTGTCCCTTTGCTGTGTGCTCTTCTGTGTCTGCTTGTATTCTTGTCAGCGGCACCGGGAATCTGTGTCTCTTTTTGTTGCGTCATCTTGCTGTGTCAGCTCTCCATGTGTGTGGTGCCAATCCTGGGCAGGCTGCACTTTTTTTCATGTGGGGTGGCTCTCCTTATGGGGTGCTCTCCTTGCGAGTAGGGTTCCCCTACGTGGGGGACACCCCTGCCTGGCATGTACCATGCGCATATCAGCCCTGTGCACCGCCCAGCTCATCACACTGGTCAGGAGACCCTGGGTTTGAACCCTAGACCTCCCATGTGGTAGGCAGATGCCCTATCAGTTGAGCCAAATCCATTTCCCATGTTCCCTAATTCTTTGATAATTTCAGGTAGAATGCTTTCAGCTACAGGTTTCAGAGCTCTGCCTCAAATAATGAGAACATTTATTTTCTTACATAGGAGGAAATCAAGAGGTAGGGCAGGCTTTAGGCCAGATTGATTCAATGAATCAAAGATTTCATCTAAGATCCAGGTTCTTCCCAACTCTTTGTCATCCTTGGGTTGACTTTGTCTTCACGTTGAAGGCAAGATGGCTTCAGCAGGACCAGGCATCACTTTCAGTCTGGACCATTCTCTGACTCTAGACTTATAGAGCCAAATGCTTACTTGGTATCTCCACTTCCATGATCTAAGTCATCTCAATCGTCACATGTCCAGCCTGAATTCATAATCTTTCTCCTTTAACTTGGTCCTCTTCCCATTTTCCTTTTCTCCGGAACAGCAACACAGGAAATCTTGGAGCCATCCCACGTCCTTTTCTTTTTCCTACATACCCCATATACTAACCTATATTAAACCTTGCAGATTCTTCTTCTATATCCATTGCCATTTCCTAAGGCCAAGCTACCAATGCTCATCTTTCATCCAGACTTCTGCAGCTGCCTCCTAACTGGCATCCCCACATCCCCACCTATTCCTTTCGATCCATTTTCCATATATCAGCTAGAGTGATACACAGTGGCATGTAACATGTCATTTCCTTGTTTCAAATGTTTCAATGGCTTCCCTTTTATTGTTTTAAGCTAATATCCAAAACACTGCATGTGGCTTATAGTGCTCATCTGGTTCTGGCTCCTAATGATAGCTCCATTCTGGTCTTATGCCCCCTTTCCCCCTGTTCTCTGTGCTCCATCTACACCACAGCTTCTTCATATGAGCTACCTCAAGGCCTTTACATGTGCTTTTCCTTTTTCCTAGAGGCCACTACCTTGCCCTTCACGTTATTAATTAATTCCAACATATACTTCTTTTATGAATTCAAATATCATTTTCTTAGACAAGCCTTCCCTGAAATTTATCTCCTGCCTCATTCCCACCTGCCCCTTGACCTGTATGAGGTTCCCCTGTTTTATTTGTTATTAACTCCACATTTCTTCCCCTCAAAACATTTGTCTTAGCCTATAATTTATATATGAATACATATGATTATTTAATCAGTGTCTCCTTCTCAATGTAAGAAAGATGTTGGATCGAGTTTTGCCCCTAGCACAGTATCCAGCACATGGTAGGTATGGTGGTTTGAAGCTGTATGTACCCTGGAAAAAACATGTTCTTAAAGTTAATCCACTCCTATGCCTGTGAATCCCTTGTAAGTAAGACCTTTTGAGGAGGCTCCTTCAGGTAAGGTATGATTCACCTTATTCAGTATGGGTCTTAATCCTATTACTGGAGTTGCTTATAAATGGAATGAATACAGACTCAGAGAGAAAAAGTCATGGAAGCAAGAAGCTGAAAGCAATGGAAACTCGAAGAGAAGGGAAAGACAAGTAGATGCCACTATGTGACAGAGGAGTCAAGGATTGCTGGCAACCGGTCTTGGGGAAGAAAGTGTTGTCTTGTTAATGTCTTGATTTGGGCATTTTTTTAGCTTCAAACTTTAAGTTAATGCATTCTTATTGTTTAAGCCACCCCATTTCATGGTATCTGCTTTGAGCAGTCTAGGGAACTAAAACAGTAGGTAATTAATAAATCTTTGTTAATGATAATGAAATAAAGAAAAAGCTACCAGATTTCTGGCTTAGATAATTGGATGGATCATAGGGCCATTAACTAAACTAGGGAAGGCAAGATGAAGAACGTATTTGTTTGAGGGCAGGAGAAGGGAGATGTGAAGTATTAGAAAAGTTGAAGCTGAGAAAGTCCCAATGAATGAGGCCAGTGGGCAGTTAGATCATGGGTTTAGACCTGAAGAAAGAGATCTGTGATGAATACAGATACGGGGGTTATTAGCATATAGGTTTTGGTTAAGGTCTTTTTTGTTGTTTTTGTTTTTTGTTTAAGATCTTGAGAGTGACTCAGATTACCCAATAAAATATGTAGTATTAGGAAGACTAGAAGGCAGAAGACTCTAGAGAAACTCACATTAAGAAATAGGCAGAAGAAGGGAAGCAGATGTGGCTTAGGTGAATGAGCTCCCACCTATCACATGGGAGGTGCTGGCTGGGATCCCGGCGCCTCCTAAAGAAAACAGCAAGCTGGCATGATGGGCAGACATGGTGAATTGATGGAACAAGAGATGTGAGGGGGAAGCATAGTGAGAGACACAGCAAAGCAGGGAGTGGAGGTGGCTCAAGATTAGGCACCTCCCTCCCACATCTGAGGTCCAGGGTTCAGCTTCTGGTGCCTCCTGAAAAAACAAGGAAGATGAACAGACACAGCAAGGACAAACAACAAGGGGGTGGGGGAAAAATAAATAAAACAAGTCCTTTTTTAAAAAAAGAAATGGTCAAAAGAAGATTTAGAATGAAGGTTTAACTGAAAAGTCAGAGATGGGAGAGGGATGCTGCAAATGCTTCAGAGGACGAAATAAGATCAAAATTGGAAAATAAGTATTGGATTTGAGTATTAGGAGATGGAGGATTTCAGTGTAGCAGGGATGAAGACCAATTGGTAGGTGGCTGAAGGAAAGGTAGAGAAGTCAAAACTATTGAGAATAGGTGTTCCAGGCAAGTGCACACTCTCTTGTCCATCCACGGTTTCTGTTCTGAATCCTGGTTGTCCTGGAAAAGGAACAAACTTCAGTGAAATATTTTTTTTCCTCTTCTCTCTTAAAAAAGTCATTTCCTTTAGCCTGGGCTCAACCTCTTAAACGTCCTCTGATATGAATGATATCAAACCTTAAGGTTGACCATCCAAAATTATGCCCTGTACCAACTTCATGTGTATTCCCATCTAGGTTGAACAATTGTTAATAGTTTGCCATGCTTGTCATCTATAAACACAAATACGCACTTAAAAATGTTTTATTTTGAAATCTTTTCAAACTTACAGGACAGTTACAAAAATAATATATACCTCATACAGAGAACTACAACGTACCCCTACTCTCCACCCCCAGATATCCAGAACCACCAATTTGCACATTTTGTGATATTTACCATATCATTCTATTGACCCATCTATCTACCAATCCACCTATCTATCCATGTCTCTATCAATCCATTTTCGGAACACTTGCATGTGGATTGTATGCTTCTTGAACATTTAATACTACCATGTATGTTACCAAGAATAGGATATTCATTTATGTAAACCCACACACAGTTTTTGGATTAACCATTTGAAATGTGTACAGATGTGACAACTTGCCCCCAAATACATTTGCGCACATCTGAAAAGGAGGACATTTCTTCTTATGGCCACAGTACCACTATTGTACCTAAGGAAATTAATGATAATTCCTTAACTAATATCCACTTCATATTCAAATTTCCTTAGTCATCCTGAAAATATCTTTTATAATCAAGTTTTTTTCTTTTAAAGTGGATTTCAAACAAATGTCACTCATTGTATTTGCTTGTTATGTCTCTTTAGCCACTTATTTATTCATTTATTTTTGAGGTACCAGGTGCCAGGGATTGAATGGGACCTTGTATGTGGGAAGCTGGCGCTCAACTGCTGAGGCACATCAGCTTCCCTGAGTTGGGTTTTTTTTTCTCGTTTTGCTTATTGCATATTTTTGCTTTTTTCAGGAGGCCCTGGGGTTCCTGGACCTCTCATGTGGGAGGCAGGTGCTCAACTGCTTGAGCCACCTCCATGCCCCCCCCTGCCTTTTATTTTTGATCCTGTTCATTTGTTTGTTTTAGTGATACTGACTTCTTTTAAGAGACTGGCCTTATTGAATGCTCCAAATTTTGGATGTGTCTGATTGTTTCCTGTGATAACTTTCCCTTGTTTCTTTACCCCCTATATATTTCTTTTTTTTTTTTTTTAAAGGTTTATTTATTAATTTCCCCACCCTCACCTCGTTGTGTGCTCTCTGTGTCCATTTGCTGTGTGTTCTTCTGTGTCTGCTTGTCTTCTCCTTAGGCGGCACCAGGAGCTGGTCCTGGGACCTTCAGGAGTGGGAGAGATGTGCTCAATCACTTGTGCCACCTCAGCTCCCTGGTCTGCTGCATCTCTCCTCTGTGTCTCTTTTTGTTATGTCATCTTGCTGCGCCAGCTCTCTGTGGGCGTGGGCCAGCTTGCCTCCACCAGGAGACCCCAGGAATCGAACTCTGAACCTCCCATATGGTAGATGGGAGTCCAGTCTCTTAAGTCACATCTGCTTCCCCCTATATTTCTTATAAACTAGAATTAGGGCTAAAATTAGATTAGATTTTGGTTAGATATTTTTTTCAGAAATATTTCATAGGCGATATAGAGTTCTCATTGAATTTCTACAGGAGAAACACATTTTTTCAAAACAATATGATTATGCCTCAGCAGCTTTAAATTTGGTCATTTGGATAAGGTGATGATCAATGGATCTTGTCATTTTAAGGTACTTTTGAATACTCTGTTCCATAACAACTGTTCAGTTAATAGTTTCAGTATCTGTATTAGTTTCCTAGCTGCTAAAACAAATGCCGTGTAATGGGTTGGCTTAACAACAGTAATTTATTGGCTCATGATTTCAGAGGCTAGAAGATTTGCTTTCCCCTGGGGTTGATAATCTTTGGATTATCTGACTGGTTGGTAATCTTTGGAGTTCCTTGGCACATAGTGGTGAATTCTTTCTCTTTCAGTTTCCATTGACTTCTAGTTTCTACCTGTTCCCTGTGACTTCTCCTTCTGTGTACAATTTCCTTTGCTTATAAGAACTTCAGCATATTGGATTAAAGCTCATTCTCGAAATATAATTACATTTCTTTACCTTCAGACAGCTTTCTGTGACCATCAAAGGCTATAACACCTTGTTCTTCCCTCTCATGTTGATCAACTCCCAGAATTATAAAGGCCTCTTTACTCATCTGGTCCCTCACTAGACCTCAGGATCTTTCATGCCAAGGATTGTGTCTGTCTGGTTCCATAGTTGTATTCCCAGCATTTAATCCAGGGACACATAACAGGGACTAAATAAATATTTGCTGTATGCAGGATATGTAAGAGTGATTGAAGAGAGAAACAAGACAGGACAAGTATATTTTGTGAAATGCAAGCAGCATTCTACGGCTGTATTCTAGAGTGTGAGGGAGAATGTGAAAGATGTGGATGGGTAAGCTCAGTGGATAGGATTTTACTAGGAAGGCTTTGGAGAACCCTTGGGAGCCTTCAAGCAGTAGAAAACCAGCCTTCAATTGGATTTATGATTCATAATGATCTCATTTAGTCCTCTTAACAACCCCATGAGATAGCTATTCCTAGATATTAAGTAACTTGTTCAAGGACACCCAGCTAGGAAGCCACCAAGTCAAGAATCCTAAAGCCCATCCTCTGCCATCCTCAGAAGTCTGCCTCTCACCCGAGATTCAACAGCAGACTAGGAACATAAACTAAACGCTTCAGGATTTAGCCAGGTCAAGTCATAGCCTGGTTGCTTCAGTGATTCAGAGATGAATACAGATGTGTACATTTGACTTCAATTATGGTCCATTTTTAGATATTTAAAATATTTCCATCTTGTTGCACCTGATCTGTCTGAGATCTCAGGACGTAAGTAAAGTTTACCTTGGTGCAAGATTAGAAGCAGAGAGATCTGTGTGGAGCCATTTCAGATCCCCCTGGTGGTAGGACCTCTGGGTTCTCTGCCACTGTGAGAGTAAAGGCTGTCTCCCCCAAGGCTGCTTAGGGAAAAATTTTAAACAACTATCCTGCGCCAGGCTTTACGTTGTTCTCACTTTATTGGTCTTGGCACTGCCACTTGTTAGCTATTTACTCATCTGTAAGATGGCGCTAACACCACCTCTCTCATTGGGTGGTGTGAAGCTCGACTAAGAGAAACACACTTACAGAAGTTTAGCACAGCACCTGGGACATTAGAAGCATCAAGTACAGTTTAACTACCGTCACCATCCCTGTTTAACCCACAGGATGACTACCTTTTCAGGTAGATGGTATTATTAGTCTCTTGCAAATAATAGGAAACAGGGACTCTGGAAAGTAAATAACTTGATCAAAATCCCCTAACTAATAAGAAAAGAGTGCCGAGATTTAAATTCAAATTCGACTCCAAAGCTGTTCTTTTTGCTTTCTTTTTTTTTTTTTTTTACAAACATATTCCAATCTTTTCTTTGAGATCCAATACAGACAATTTAAAAAAATATCAAATATCCAAAGTCTGTGGAAAGTTAAGAGAATAATACAATACAAAATTGTTTATAACCAGTACTGAGTTTTATCACTTATTATATTATTGTTATTTCTTTCTTCCCAATGTTTTCCAAATATTTTCACTTGATATGCTAAGTCAAGTTTTATTATTATTTTTTTATTGTCTTTTTCTTTTTTAAAGATACACAGATCACAAAAAAAGTTGCATTAAAAAATATGAGGTTCCCACACCCTACCCCTCCCACATCAACAACCTTTTTCATCAGTGTGGCACATTCATTGCATTTGGTGAATATATTTTGGAGCACTGCTACACTGCATGGATTATAGTTGACATTGTAGTTGTTTTGTTTTTTATTACAATGTATTGTCTCCCTTCAGGAGAAAGATAGCAATGCAAAGTGCTCAGGGATTCTGATTTGGGAAGATTAAACGAAATAGCCCTCAGGGATTCTGATTTGGGAAGATTAAATGAAATAGCCCGGAGCTTTTAGAAGTGTCTCTTGCTTTAAGAATTTCTACCAGACTTTTCTGAGGAACAAGCCTGGGCTGAGTCTTCTTTTTTTTTTTTTTTTAATATACTTATTAATTTTTATTTTAAAGATACTTAGATTACATAAATGTTACACAAAAAATCGAGTGGGGGAAGTGGATATGGCTCAAGTGATAGAGTTTCTGCCTTCCACATGGGAAGACCTGGGTGCGATCCCTGGGGCCTCCTGGTGAAGAAGAAGAAGAGCAAGTGTGTCCACATGGCAAGTTAGTGCCCGTGTGGTGAGCCAGTGCCCCGTGCAAGTGAGTCATGCAGCAAGATGATGACATCAAAAGAGAGACAAAGGGAGAATCAAGGTGAAGCACAGCAGAGACCAGGAACTGAGGTGGCACAGCTGACAGGGAACCTCTCCCCATCAGAGGTCTCCAGGATCCAATCCTAGAGGAGAGAAAATGAGAAGAGAAGATAACACAGACAGCAAAAACAGCAGGGCAGGATGGTGGGGAAAGGGGGAAAAATATATATATAGGGGATTCCTATCTGCCGCCCTCCCTACCCCTCCCATATTTTCCCACATCAACACCATCCTTCATTAGTGTTGAACATTCATTACAATTGATGCACACATTTTGGAGCACTGCCACTAAGTGTGGATTATAGTTTACATTGTAGTTTACACTCTCTCCCACACAATTTTGTAAGTTATGGCAAGTTATATAATGGCCTGTATCAGTCATTGCAATATCATTCAGGACAATTCTCAAGTCCTGGAAATTCTGGGCTGAGTCTTTAGCTGGGTTCTCTTGCATGGCACTCCACTCGACTCATCAGGAAAAAGGCAAACTTCAAACCTTCCTGGCTTGGCCAGAGCCTTTTCTCAACATAAATCATTATTTCAGGTCTCTGAAAACATAGCATCAATGTTAAATATCCCTTGTCTTTTGATATGGAAACAAACACAAAATTAGGGGAGCAGTTGTAGCTCAGTGGTTAAGTGGTACCTCCTAAAAATATAATAATAATACAGAGGGAAGCAGATTTGACCCAACAGATAGGGCACCCGCCTATGACATGGGAGGTCCAAGGTTCAAACCCAGGACCTCCTGACCTGTGTGATGAGCTGGCCCACGCGCAGTTCTGATGTGCTCAAGGAGTACCGTGACATGCAGGGGTGTCCCCCGCGTAGGGGAGCCCCATGCTCAAGGAGTGCACCCCATAAGGAGAGCCGCCCAGTGCAAAAAAAAAAGTGCAGCCTGCCCAGGAATGGCACCACACAGGCGGAGAGCTGACACAACAAGATGACGCAGCAAAAAGAGACACAGGTTCTGGGTGCCACTGACAAGAATCCAAGCGGACACAGAAGAACACACAGTAAATGGATACAGAAAGCAGACAACTAGGGGGAGGGGGAAAGGGAAGAGAAATAAATTAAAAATTAAAAAATCTTTAAAAAAAATACAGAAATGGAAAAGGGAAATGCAATCTAGATACTTGTTTAATATCTGATGCAGCCAGAGGTCTTTAACAAAAATATGTGTGCTTTCATCAATAAAGTCTAGATGGTGACTTCGTATTTTATTTTCAAATCCCCCCCCCCAATAGCTCATACATTTCTTTTAGCTTTACATATTAATAAAAAGAATAGACCCAATAATTGGGCAGTCCATCACTGTTTGGAAAGGTTCTTTTACACACATGTTTAATTTTATTCTTATAAAATAACTCATGAAGTGGCTATTATAATCCCCTTTTCATAAATATGGAAATGAGACTCAGAGAAGTTAAGTGATTTCTTCAAGGTCATTCAGATGGAAGTTCAGAGCTGGAATCTCAGCTTGACTTTTCCAGGCCCTGGTCAAGGGCATGGTATTTAGAGCTACATTGTCTGCCTTCAAACCTCAGTTTCATTCTTTACTTGAACAAGCTGTCCTTGTCTGTCACAGTTTCCTCATCTGTGAAATGGGGATGACAGCAGTATCTACCTCAATGGTCTGTTCTAATGATTAAATGAGTTAATATGTGCAAAGTTATTAGAAACAACTGCTGGCATATGTAATTGCTGTGATAATTATTATTATGACTCTGAACCCTGATTTGTTCCATTATATTACATATGTACATTTATGAAGCATGGAAACAGCACTTCATACATAGAAGTTTTCTTGAATAAAGAGAAGCATCTGTGTATAGAATATGTTTGATTCAGGATTTTAAGAAGGATAAGATTATTAAAAAAAGACTTTTATTGACTTAAAACAAAATTAATGGTAAATACCAGTATTAAATTAACAAATAATAAATGAGGAAACAAGATACTAACAATACTAACAATATTTATTAATAATATTTCACTGAGTTAATGCAAAAGCTAGGCTATTTTATTATTTTGCTTCTGAAATCATGGATTTCCAGATAAATATAAATGTTGTAAGAAGTCAACTTTGCCATTTTGTAGTTATGATTGTCTGTGGAGCCCTAACCCCATACCACAGTTGTATAAAATTCTTCCCGTTTTTTCTTAGATATGAATTGGTCTCTTGCTAAGCATATCAGTTTTAGCATACTGAGCCTACATTTACAGAGATCTTTGAAATTTAGTCACCAATCAGACATCTTAATAAAAAGCAAAGGGCAGTATAATTATTGAGTTAATCAGGAGAGGACAGTGCCCTACTGGGGCTCACACCCATGAATGAAGAAATGTGTACGGATTTGAGGTCAAGTCAGGTGGAGGGGAAGTAACGTTTACTATCCATTCCTCATGCAAGACTGACACAGTTCTAGGTATTTTTCCTATCTACAGATGAGGACATTGAATATCAGAGAGGTTGAGCTGCTTGAATTCGTTGGGTACTTTGTCATGGCCTTAAACAGGTTGCCTGAGATCCAAATCCTCCGCACACTCGGCCACATCAGGCTGTGCCGGGCTCGACTGCAGCTGGGGGTGAATTTAGGAAATGAGAGACAGCAGAGGTGTACGAGAGAGGTGCTGAGGAGGACACACTGTGTGTATTGTTTCTGGAAACGTGGATCTGGCCTGGCTCTGCTCTTTGCCGGGTTAGCACTATGCCATCGGGTGGCTTTCTCAGTTTCATCTGGGAAATGAGGGTAAGGCTCCTGCCCCTCCTGCTTTTCAGGGGTCTGAGACTTAGAGAGTTATGAAAGCGAAACTGTAAGTTGTAAGACTTCTTCATAAATTCTGGACACTAGACCCTTATCAGATACAGAATTGCAAATATATTCTCCAATTCTGAGGGTCATCTTTTTACTTTCTTTATAGTATCCAAGGTACACAAGTTTTAGATTTCTATTTTTCTCTCTCTCTATTTTTCCACTCAAAGTACAAGAGAGACCTGTGAATTTAATGGAACAGTACAAAATGTTCATAGAGTCACTTGCCACAGTGCAATGCTCCTTTAAGCATCTACATATTTTTATTTTATCTATCTATCTATCTGCCTATCTATTTATTTATTTCTCTCCCCTTCCCCACGCCCCCTTGTCTGTACTCTGTGTCCATTTGCTGTGTGTTCTTCTGTGTCCGCTTGGATTCTTGTCAGTGACACCCAAAATCTGGGTCTCTTTTTGTTGCGTCATGTTGCTGCATCAGCTCTGTGTGTGTGTGGTGCCACTCCTGGACAGGCTGCGCTTTTATCACATGTGGTGGCTCTCCTTATGGGGTGTACTCCTTGCGTGTGGGGCTCCCCTACGCAGGGGACACCCCTGCATGGCATGGCACTCCTTGCGCACATCAGCACTGTGCGTGGGCCAGCTAACCACAAGGGTTGGGAGGTCCTGAGTTTGAACTCTGGACCTCGCATGTGGTAGGCAGACACTCTATCATTAGAGCCAAATCCACTTCCCTATATATTTTTAAATTTGTCACTGATTAAGTTTCTGAGTATAGGACCCTAAACCCTATTTCTCCATAAACCTTGTGGCTTTTAACACTTGATTTTGCATAATGCAGTGATTTTCAATAGTAGAGCAGAAAAGGCTCAGTAAAGAGAAAGCTGGCCTCTTTTGGATAACTGGAGGTAGTTCAGCATTGCATGGGCACTTACCCCTTGCAGAAGTGCAAATTATAGCTAGTGTTTCCTCTCTAAGCTCTTGCTGTGTGTCAGGTATAATGGGTAACACTCACCTCACATTAATACAGTAAATCCTTATGTTAACCCTTAGATGTAGGTCTTGTTTTTGCCCATATTTTACAGATAAAAAACAGAGATGCAACGGTTTGAGGGAATTTATTCAAAATCACACAGGGGTAAGTGTAGAGCCAGCTAAATCCAGGCAATCCTTCCCCAAAGTACCAATTTCTACCCTGTGCTCAAGGGAAAACACGAGGGTTGTCCTTCATTAGTACACTTCCCTTATCTCTCCCTAATCCCTCATATATTGAGTCCATCATCAAGTCCTTTTAATTTGACTTCCAAATGATATCTCTGTCATGTCTACTACTCTATCCCCACTTTTATCTTATGTTCCCCAGTCCAAGCCACTGTCATCTCTCGTCTAGAATTCTGGAATAAGTCATTCATTCGTGTTCTAGTCTTTTCTCTTTCTTCTCTATACTCCACTTTCTATGGGGACTAGAGGACATTTCTTAAATTTTAATCTGGATAAACCACTCTCCTGCTTAAAACCCTTCAAAGCCTTCCACTGCCTTTAGAGGAAAATCTAAGCTCCTCACTGTATCTTAGTGAGGCCTTACATACCAAAGCCTCTTTTCCCAACTTCATTTCACAGCACTCACCTCACTCACTATTCTCCAGCCACATTGGCCTTGTGTTTCTGTTACTTGAACAGGCCAGTTTCTTTCCCACTTCTCATCTCCTCAGAGAGGATCCTCCTGACCTTCTTATCCAGGGTGGCCTCCCCTAGGCTAGTTCTATCTCAGAAGTTTGGTTATATCTTTCATAGCAATTATCTTAATTACCCTGTTTGTTTACTTGCTTTTTTTTTTTTAATCACCCTGTTTGTTTGTTTCCTCTCCTACACTGTAAAGTAAGCTCCATGATGGCTGTGACCTTGTTTGTCTTAGTCCACCACTAGATCCTGAGGATTTGGCACATGGTGATCAAGACTGTCTTAGGCCCATAATAATGGGAAGCAGATGTGGCTCAGGCAACTGGGCGTCCGCCTACCACATGGGAAGTTGCTAGTTCGGATCCCGGTGCCTCCTAAAGAAAACAGCGAGCTGGCGTGACGGGCAGGTGCAGCAAACTGACTCAAAAAGATGACGCAACAAGAGACATGGGGAGGAAGAAGAGAATGAGAAACACAACAAAGCAGGGAGTGGAGGTTGCTCAAGCCATTAGATACCTCCCTCCCACATCAGACATCCCAGTTTTGGCTCCCGGTGCCTCCTAGAGAAACAAGGAATATGAACAGATACATCAATTCAAAAACAATAAGGGGGTTGGGAGAAATAAATAAATAAATCTTAAAAAAAGTGTCTCAACCCATAATATTGACATAAACAATAGAGTCCCCTGTATGTGCGACACTATACTAATTGCTGGAATAATTAAGATGAATAAGACCTCTTGATTTTGAAAGGGAAGACAGAGACAAAGCAAGTAAACTAGTAACTGTACATAATATGCATATAATTATTAATATAATGTGAGAGGGAACTATGGATAAGGGAGTAATCAATTTGGGTGGAGGAAGAGGGATGCCAGAGAAAATACAGTGACATGAGCTGACCTTTGAAGGATGATGGCGCTGGGTAGACAGGGGGGAAGAGGCAGTCCAGGCCAGAGGTGACAGAGTGAACCAGAGCCTGGAGGCGTAACAAGCGTTCATGGTGCGTCTGAGGAGCGCAGAGGCCCAGGGTGGCTGGGACGTAGGGTGACTTGGGGAAGGTGGCTGGAGATGAGGCCAGAAGGGCAGGCCAGACCCAGTTATAAAGGCCTTGGAGGTTCAACAAAGAGTTTGGGATTTATTGTACAAGGTAATTGATTTTAAACAGGAATGGCATCTTCATTTTAGAAAGGTCTATCTGAAATTATGACCAGGACCCAGACTGGAGGCAGGGAGCTCAGTTAGGAGGGGACCTGCAGGCAGGGCCAGGAGAGGGGTGCATTTCAGGGCTGGAATCCGCAGGACTTTGACCAATTAGATACACGTAATGGGGGAAAATCATTAAAAAAAAAGGCTGTAGTTTTTAGCTTGGGTTAAAGGTGATGCTGTTAACCACGGATGGCAGAGTTAAATTCCAAAGCATCTTCCTTCCCCTTTATAGATGTGCCCCTGATATTTGTCCATGGCCATACAGATGGCTGGTGAAAGAGCAAGGGCTAGAGCCCAGGACAACTGACCTGTGTTCTAATGCTCTATCATCTACAACAATGATTCTCAAGAAATCTGTGAGGAAGAACTTTTCTCTAAAACTCTTAATCTTCAGCTGACTATACTTTTGTAAAATAAAGTAAAAATGATATTTAAAAAGTAAAGCCTAACTTTTAAATTATTAGATATGAATCACCCTGTCAGATTTCCGTAAAAGTTTCTAAAGGATTCCTCTCAATATTCTATACTTATGGTAAACCAGTAATAATCAGTTTGCAAACCAACACTGGTTCCCAGAACTCACTTTGAGGTGCTTTGTTGCATACCACTCTGCGGGAGAATCGAGTTCTGATTTTAAAAGAGTGACCAGACGAAACAAAATTGAGATTAGCCCTGCTAGGCTGTCACAGAGGATAGTGCAACCTATCCAGATTGCCAAATTTAATTCTATTAATAGTGCTCTTTGCACTGCTAATTATTACTAATTTAAATCTCCAGTAAAAGTGCTCTCTGCATTGCTCCCTCTAGTTCCTGGGAGGTTTTACTGTTGCAACTTCACTGAAAGGGGCGCCATAAAGGATCTTCTTCCTAAAAAAATCATTTCCAGTAAAACCCACCAGAACAGTTAATGACCTTCCTGAATTTCAATCCTTAGGTTATTGGACATATTCCATACGTGGTTTGGCAGTTTGGCAGGCTTCTCAGTTCAATATTCCTGCCTGCCAAGGGAAAAAAAGTTATGACTCTTTGCTTGTTCATTCTATTTCTCTGCAAGGAATGAAAAAAAAAAAGATCTCAAACATTTCTTGCAGTATTAACGCTGGAGGGAAAGTGCTAATATGCGCTTACACAATCCAATTTATACTTGCATAATCTATTGAAGGAAACGACTGAGTGACATTTGCACCTAATCCTTCCATGGGGCTATGACTAAGACTGCAAACAGCAAAGGAAAAGCACACAGTTGCCTGGTACACGGGGGCAAATGAAAGTTATTTGATAGGTAATGGGCACTGGTAATAAGAGGGACGCATTTGTTTGTTCGCTTGTTTGTTTGTTTTAAAGGGTCTTTTACCTCTGCAATCCCCTAATAAAAACATAAACAACCCAGTTGGTGGCAGAGCTGGGATGTAGGAAATCGGGCTAAGGACTCTAGGGGAGATGTAGGATAAGGAAAGGAGAGAGAGGACAGGGGCAGGAGTCACAGGGTCACCAGACCTCAGCGACCAGGTAGAACGAGGCTGTGCTTATTTTACCCCCCCGACGGTGAGGCTTCTCTCTGGGCATTCTGTCACATCGTATACGTGGTATTTCCTTGTTCCTTCCTCAGGTGAGAAAGGAGGAGGCAGTGGCTTATGTGTAACTGCTCTCAGCCTGGGAAAAGCAGTCGTGAGAAGGGAGTTCAGCTGCCTCCCACACCGGTGTCTTGTACACTGCTTTTGACCATTTCAAATTCTGAACCACATAAAAAGAAAGAAAAGACAACACACAACAACAACAAAAACACAAAGAAACAAATCTGAACCACGACTTTATTCCTTTTTGCTGGTCTTGTGAACGCAAATGTTTTTGTTTTTTGTTTTTTTGTTTTAGGAGGTACTGGGGATTGAACCCAGGACCTTGTACATGGGAATCAGGCACTCAACCACTGAGCTACACCCACTCACGTGCAGGTGTGTTTTAATGTTAGGATGCTGTCATTCTGGGGGCAAGGATTAAGATTCTGGCTTTCTTGATATTCCTCATCAGTGCCCATTTGTATTCTAGGCTTTGAGTATTTCTTGGTTTAAGCCCCAGTTAATTGTCACTCAACAACTGTATTGACTGGAAGAACCTCAGAAAGGCTTTTCTTGTTTTTTCTGTCTTTGCATTTACCGCTCCAGGCACACTGGTTTGGACCACTTTCATCCCCACCTTCCTTCCCAATTTACTAATGCAAGCACCAGACACACTCCACCTACCTGGCTAGCCAAGATAGAAACTTGGGAGGACTGTCGAGTCCTTCTTTTTCTTAATTTCTGCCTCCATACCCATGTACAGTCAATCACAAAGTCATCATTTTATCCTTTATATATTTTGACTGCCATAGCCTAATTTTCCCCCTCATTATCTCTTGCTGAAGTATTATACTACCTGTCTTCCACCCCCACCCACCTACACCAGTCTTCCTACCTCCACTCTTGTCCCCCTCAGATATAGTCCCTTCACTGTCACTAGGAATTCCATCTAAAACACAGACCTGATCATGGTGCTCTCCAGGTAAAGCCCCGAATTTCAGCATGGTAAACCAACCTTTCTTTGACCTGTTTTCTGCTTACCTCTGCAGTATCTTATCTCCCGTTCCTCTGCTGATACTTACACAGGTGATGTGAAGTCATCCAGATGTACCAGCTTCTGTAGCCTTTATTCCTTTGCTTGTCTGATCCTCTACCTGCCAGGCTCAGGTGTTCTTCCTGACATCCCCAGACTGAGTGAAGGATTTCTGTGTTCCTTTATCATATTCCATAGAAATTATTTGTTCATGGGCCTTTCTACATTACTAAGCTATAAGTGCTTGAGGGCAGGGATTATGATTTCTTCAACACTGTATCCTGAGAGCATAATTTAGTACTAAATAACTAACAGGCACTCAATTGGTATTCATTGACATGGAGTAGATCCCACATTATTTTCCTCATTATTTTATGTTCATAGCCATGCACAGACCAAGTAAACCAAAAATTGTTTTCCTATGCTAAGGGGAGCATCTGCTAAAAAGAACTGACAGGGAAGCAGATGTGGCTCAAGTGATTGGGCTCTTGTCTATCATATGGGAGGATCTAGGTTCAGTTCCTAGGGCCTCCTGGTGAAGGTGAGCTGGCCCACGTGGAGAGCTGATGCAACAAGATGATGCAACAAAAAAGAGACACAAAGGAAAGACAATGAGAGACACAACAAACCAGGGAGCTGAGGTGGCTCAAGTGACTGAGTGCCTCTCTCCCACATTGGAAGGTCCCAGTATGGGTTCCTGGTGCCTCCTAAAGAGAAAACAAGAAGAGAAGACAAGCAGATGAAGAAGAACTCAAAGTGAGTGGACACAGAGAGCAGACAGTGAGTGCAAGTGGCAAGGGGGGTGGGAATAAATTCAAAAAATAAATCTTAAAAAATGACAAGGGGAGAAGCAGTTGCAATGGAAGAAATGTATGTGTAGATATGTGTGTGTCTAAATACAAAATGAGACACCAGGGAATTTGTGTACTCCTAACAACTTAGATATGACCAGAATCTTCAATTATTATGTTTTGCCATTTTTGATGTATTAATAACTACTAATAATTATGTAGCATTTAAAAAAGTACTTTCCCATTCATTATCATTTGAGCTTCACAACGGTAATACAATGTCATTCTCATTACACACATCATGACACAGAAAGGCTGGATGGCTTGTCCAAGGTCACTCAGGCAGTTGGCTGGGTGTTCTGGCTCTAGGGACTCGAGATCCAGTGCTTCACTGCTCAGTGAGGCTGAAACCGCTTTGGGTTAGGGTTAGGCTGGAATGATGAGGCATCTGCCACTTAGCATGTGGATAAACCAAAGGGAATTGGAGAGAGTAAATCTTTCTGTCTTGTTTTATTTGGCTGGTTTGAAGAAAGGGAGACCAGTGCCACTTCTCTGGGTGATAACTGTCAGAGCTGAGTGGGGTAAGCCAGAGTCTTGGGAGGACTAAAGGATATTAAGCAGATTTTCTTACAAAACCTAACTGTGTGAGCTGTAGAGTCAGAAAGACTTTAGTTTGAGTTACCAATTTTGTAAACATGTTGTATAATCTTTCTAAATCTCTGCTTCCTTATCAGTTAAATGGGTTAACTTAGATAATAGTAGTATCTACTTTATAGTGTTCCTGTTAGGATTAAATGAGTTAATCCATCTAAAGAGCTTATATTTAGGAATAAAGGATTATGATGTCTGCAACTTATTCTCAAATGGTTGAGCACACCTGTAGCAAAATATGAACAAATTGGTGAATCTGGGTGAAGGATATATGAAGGGTGTTTGTTGTATACTTCTTATAAGTTTTATATATATTTTTCTAAATTAATAGTTAAAAATATAAAAAGGAAGCTCAGCACAATGATTTTCATGTAGTAAGCACTCAATAAATAGTAGTTATTAATATTTCTAAACTTGCATCTTTTCTGAAAACAATTAGGATAGTATATCTTCTTGAAAAAAAAAATATTCCAGGAATCTTAAAGTTCTCTGGAATCTGGTGGAAGATGTTTGTTTCTGTAGAACATCAAGATCATATGCTCAAACCCACCCCTGACACAGGAATCTTTCAGATTGCTCTTCAGATCTTTTAAAAGCAGCAATTATGTTCTCCTAAGGTTTTCCTTTTCCAGACTAATACCTTGAAGTTCTCCAATTTCTTCTTACAACACACAGTTTTCTGAACCGCTCATAATATTCTCATCTTCATCTGAGCACATCAAGATGCCACAGAACCTAGAATGAAACATCATACTGTGTTGTGGGTCAGCCTATCTGTAGATACTAGAGTGGATGGTTTCCTTCCTGAGTAGAGGCTTCTGTTAATTGTACCCAGGAAAGCAGAATCATGACATGGGAATTCAACCCGACCTGAATTCAAACCTCACTGCACCAAGTGGATCATCTGCTTGGACTCATTACTTTGAATCTCTTCTTTAAAATGCTCCAATTATGCCAAATTCCCTGAGTGACATTGTGAGGCTTATTAAGATACACATGCAAAATATTTAGCTGCCATCAAATGTTTCTCCCCTTCCTATCTCCTCTTGTGACCACATCAGACTTAATGTCAGTAGCATTACAGAGATTTCGTTTTGAACTCCCAGCTGATAAAGGGGTCTCTTCAGGTTTAGTGCTGGTGGGCAGGGCTTCCCTTACTTATATACTTTTGCAATTGAATTTATTGTCAGAACTTTTCATTCCGTTCTTAGTTTTGACACATCTTCCTGGACTGTTAAGATCCTTCTGAATCTTGATTCCGTCCTTGAGTGTACTAACTCTGGATGGCATTTGTCATCTATAAAGTTGATAAAGATGTCTTTACTCATGAAGCTGAGAAAAAAATAGAAGTTCTAAAGAG
The DNA here is from genome assembly GCF_030445035.2 of Dasypus novemcinctus. Classification (NCBI taxonomy): domain Eukaryota; kingdom Metazoa; phylum Chordata; class Mammalia; order Cingulata; family Dasypodidae; genus Dasypus; species Dasypus novemcinctus. The sequence goes on from NC_080676.1 coordinate 56,354,134, forward strand.
GGCAGTGGATGTGGCTCAAGCAGTTGAATGCCAGCTTCCCACATACAAGGTCCTGGGTTCAGTTAAAAACAAAACAAACAAGTAAAACAGATGAAAAAGCCAACTCAGGGAAGCTGATGAGGCTCAGTGGTTGAGCACTGGCTTCTACATAACGAGGTCCCGGGCTCAATCCCTGGACCCCAGTACCTAAAAACAAACAAACAAACAAACAAACAAAAACCAACAACAACAAAAAAAACTAAGCCCTTCAGCATCTCCAAAAGACTCCATCCAAGTCGATTGTGCTCCATTCATTATATCATTCACTCATTCATATACTCAAACAATCAAAAACGTTCCTTGGGAATGTTATGCAACCAAATATGATCAACATAAATATATAATTTCCAGTCCATGTTTTCCATTATATTACCAAGTATATTATGAGAGACTTTTCCGAATGCCTCCTTCCAACCAAAAAAGAAAGGAATCTTGTTAATTATGATTCTTTTAAGTAATCACATTCTGGCTCCTATTGATCAATGTGTTCTTTTTTATGTTTCTCTTATGTACAGCAGTGTGTACGATGGTTGTTATATGAAGGGACGTCTTGCAGTTGGGAGCCTGATTTCTGAAGAGATGTATACAACCTCATCATTTGGGTAGAGACCATGTAAAGGAAGAGGATGAACTCTTTCTCTGTAGATACTCCAAAATTTATTTCAACAATGGCAGCAAAATTTACTGTTTTTTCAGACTATAACTTTGATTCATTCATCATACAACCTATGTTTATTCAGTGTCTACTATGTGACATGCACTGGTCTCGGTTGTAGCAGTAAACTAGACAGACAAGGACCCTACAAGGATGAAGCTTATATTCTAGTAAAGGGAGACAGAATGGACAAGTTATCTAATAAACAAACAAAATAATTCAGAGAGTGTTGAGTGCTAGGAAGGATCTAAAGAGGGCATTGTGATGGAGCATGACTGAGAGAAGTAAATGACTCTAAGTCCAGCCCTGAAAGAGGAGAATGAGCCAGGCAAATTAAGAGCTGAGAGGAAGAACATTCAGGGCAGCAGGAGGGGCAAGTATGTACGCTTGGAGTGGGAAAGGGCTTTGTAGTGTTCTAGGCAAAGAAATATCAATGTGACTGAAGAACAGTGGGTGAGAGACTGCTGCGAGATGAGACCAGCAAGAGCCAGGGGTTAAAGCACGGGTTTGTAAACCGTGGTAAAGAGGTAGGTTTATTTTAGCTGTACTCAGAAGTCATTGAGGACGTTTAGGCACTAATCTCATCTCCATTTCTATAATTTTGTCATTTCAAGAATGTTATATAAATGGAATTATATAGTATGTAACTTGTTGGGTGGGATTGGTGTTTTCACTCAGCATAATCCTCTGGAGATTTATTCAGGCTGTTGCATGTATCTGCTGTTCATCATTTTTTACAGCTGAGCAGCATTCCACAATATGCATGTACCACCGTTTGTTTACACATTCACCCACTGAGGGACATCTGGGTTGTTTCTAGATTTTGACTATTACAAATAAAGCTGCTACAGGTTTTTGAGTGAACTTAAGTCCTCATTTCTCTGGGATAAATGCCCAGGAGTACAATTGCTGAGTCATATGGTAGTTGCATGTTTAGTTGTTGCTGTTGTTGTTTTTCAAAGAAACTGCTAAATTGTTCTCCAGAGTGTTTGTACCATTTTACATTTCTACCAGCAATGTATGAGTGATCGAATTTCTCTGCATCCTTACCAGCATTTAGTGTGGACATCATTTTTCATTTCACCCATTCTGATAGGTGTGTGTGATATTTCCTTCTGGTTTTAATTTGCATTTCCCTAATGGCTAATGATGTTGAACATATTTCATGTGTTTATTTGCTATCTGTATACCCTCTTCAGTGAAATGTCTCTTTGTCCTTTGCCAACATTCTAATTAAATTGTTTGCCTTTGAGCATTTTTTATATTCTAAATACTAGTCCTTTGTCCAAAATGTGATTTGCAAATATTTTCTCCCAATCTGTAGCTTGTTGTTTCATCCTCTTAACAAGGTTTTCCATAGAGACACGGATTTTAATTTTGATAAAAGTCTGATTTATTAATTTTTCCTTTTATGGATCATGCTTTTGTTGTCAAGTCTAGAAATTCTTTCCCTAGTCCTAGATCCCAAAGATTTTCTCTCTTTTTTTTTCCCTAAAAGTTTTATAGTTTTGTGTTTTACATTTAAGTCTGTTATCCACCTTGAGTTCTTTCTTTTTTAAAGATTTATTTATCCCCCCCCCCATTGTCTTGTCTCTGTGTCTATTCACTATGCATTCTTCTGTGTCTGCTTGTCTTCTCTTTAGGAGTCACTGTCATCTTGCTGCACTCCACTCTGTGCGGGCCAGTACTTCTGTGTGGGCCAGCACTCCGCTCAGGCCAGCTCACCACGCAGGCCAGTGCTCTGCGTGGGCCGGGTCTCCACTCGGGCCAGCTTCCTTTCACCAGGAGGCCCTGGGAATCAAATCCTGAACCTCCCATAGTTGACAGGAGCCCAATTGCTTAGCCACATCCATTTCCCGAGTTACTTCTTTAATAAGGCATAAGATTTAGGTCAAGGTTCATTTTTTTCCTATATATGTCCAATAATTTCAGCACTATTTAATGAAAAGGCTATCTTTCCTTCATTGGATTACTCTGTACCTTTGTCAAAAGTCATTTGGGGATACTATCTAGATCCAAGCTTAAGGAACAGATGCCTCAGACTCTAAATTCTAGTAGGATCTCTCACATTGGAGGTGCTGAGTTCAGTTCCTGCTGGCTCCTAAAGACACAGCACACAGCAAGTGCGAACAACAACAGGGTGGGGAGAAATAAATAAATAAAATACATCTTAAAAAACAAAACCAGACCAACTCAGGGAAGTCAATGCGGCTCAGTGGTTGAACACTGAATCCCCACATACAAAGTCTCAGGTTCAATCCCCAGCTCCTAGTACCTCAAAAAAAAAAAGTAGAAAACAGATGTGGCTCAACCAGTTGGGTGCCTGCCTACCACATGGGAGATCCCAGGTTCAGTCCTAGTGCTTCCCAAAAGAAGATGAACAGATGTTGCCCCTGCCACAATGAGCTAGACGCCACCCCCTCCTCAGTGAGTAGATGCCTTAAGCAAGCAGACACCATAGCCCATGGGGAGCAGATATGGCTAGGCCACTGGGCACTCACTTCTCATGTGGGAAGTCCTGGTGCCTCCTGGAGAAGGAGAGCAAACAAGAACAGATGAGAAGACCATCTGGGGGTGAGGAGATAAACAAAGAAAAATAAAGTGAAAAAAAAGTATTAGATAACTTTAATGAGGAGGATCAGACTTGAGGCATTCCAGATAAACTTTTAAAAAATGGTCCCAAAGATGATGAAAGAGTTAAAGGAAAATATGGGCAAGGAACTAAAGCAAATCAGGCAAAAAATTAGATGAACACAAAGAGAATACAAATAGAGATGGAAATTATGAAAAGAAACCAAGCAGAGCTGAAGACCACAGTTAACAGAAATTAAAAATTCCCTAGAACAATTAAAAAGTATTCCTTATAAATAAAGAGAAAAAAAATTCTTTAGATGGGTTCTGTAGCAAATTAGTGCTAGCAGAAGAAAAGAAAATCAGTGAAATTAAGATAAGACCATTGAAATCATCCAGTCTGAGATGCAGAAAGAGGAAAGAATGAAGAAAAGTGAACAGTGCCTGAAAATCCTGTGGGACACCATCAGAGGCACAGCAATATAGGCATTGTGGGAGTCCCAGAGTGAAAAGCAACATGTCACATACATGGGGGTCTCAATAAGATTAAGTGCTGATTTCTCATCAAAATCTTGGAGGCAGGAAGCAGATGTGGCTCAAGTGATAGAGCTTCTGCCTACCATATGGGAGGACCTGGGTTCGATCCCTGGGGACTCCTGGTGAAAAAGAAGAGGAGAAAGTTTGCCCGTGCAGTGAGCCAGTGCCTGTGCAAGTGCAGGCATGGTGAGCGCAAGTGCCTGCATGGTGAGCCAGTGCCCACGCAAGTGAGTCACACAGCAAGATGGTGACACATCAAAAGAGAGAAAAAGGGAGAGTCAAGGTGAAGTGCAGCAGAAACAAGGAGCTGAGGTGGCACAATTGACAGGAACCTCTCTCCCCATCAGAGGTCTCCAGGATCGAATCCTGGTGAATCCTAGAGGAGAGAAAATGAGTAGAGATGACAACACAGACAGCAAAAACAGCAAGGTGGGAGGAAGGGGGATAAATAAATAAATCTTTTTTTAAAAAGTGCTGACAGTACAAAATTGCTAACCAAGAATTCCATACTTTCTGGCAAAACTGTCTTTCAAATGCAAGGGAGGGATAAGCATAAGCTGAGGGTCTTCATCACCACTAGAACAGCCCCACAAGAAATGCTAAAGGGAGTTCTGCAGGCTGAAAGGAAAAGACTTTAGTTCATTGACTGTAGCCACATGGAGAAATAAAGGTCTCAGATAAAGATAATGACATGGGTATATGCTAATTTCAGTACTATTGCATTTTTGATTTGTAACTCCATGTTTTATTTCCTAAATTCGGCAAATGTATAAAATATAATGATAAATCAATGGTTTTGGATTCATAATGTATACACATATGTAATTTGTAACAAGAACTACATAAAGGTGTGTGTGGTGGGTGGAAGGATATAGGAGCATAGTTTATGCTATTGAAGTTAAATTGGTATCAGAACAAGTGAGATTGGGGAGTGGATGTGGCTTAAGCAGTTGGGCACCTGCCTCCCACATGGGAGATCCAGGTGCCTCCTAAAGAAGACGAGCAGACACAATGAGCAGACAATGAGCAGACAGAAAAGGGTGCCATCTCAGGGGGAGGGGTGTAATAAAAAATGAGGTTGTTATAGATTTAGGATGTTAAATTTAAGCCCCATGGTAACCGCAAAGAAAATGTCAGAGAATATTCAAACTCAAAGAGACTGAGTACAGGTTACCAGGGCTGGAGGGCAGGGGCAAAGGGGAATTAATACAAAATGAACATAGGGTTTCTCTTTGGGCTAAGAGGAAAGTAATAGTAATGGATTGTGGTGAGGATACTGCAACACTGTGAATGTGATTAATCCCACTGAATATTATGCTTGGGAGGGGTTGGGGTGGGCAGAGTTATGTTGTAGAATGTTGTAGAATGTTCTCACCATTACATACAACTTAAAAAAAAGAAACTAAAGAGGTAATGACAATTAAATGCAATATGTGTTACTGGATAGTATCTAAGAATGGAGGGGGAAATGTTCAAAAGGACATTATCCTTTAGATGTCTGTAGGGTCTGTATTGATAGCTTCTATTTCATTCCTGATATTGGTCATGTGAGTCTTAGTTTTACTTTGTCCGGCTTGCTAGAGGTTTTTCAATTTTATTGATCTTTTTAAAAAACCAGCTTTTTGTTTCAATGATTTTCTGTATTGTTTTTATATTTTCAATTTCATTGATTTCTGCTTTTTATTATTTCCTTCTTTCTGCTTGCTTTGCATTTACCTTGCTCTTCTTTTTCTAAGTTCTTGAGGTGGAAGCTTAGATTACTGAATTGAGAATTTCCTCTTTTCTAATGTATATAGTTAAAGCTATAAATGTCCTCTTTCAGCACTGTTTGAGTTGGGTCCCCCAATTTGTGGCATGTTGTATTGTCATTTTCATTCAGTTCCATGTATTTTTTTGCTTTCCCCTGAGACTTTGTATTTGACTGATTATGACAAATGCTCTCGGTTCAAATGAAGATTTGATAATGTCTTTTTTTTTTAGATTTATTTTTTATTCATTTCTCTCCCCTCCCCCTCCCCCCCAGTTGTCTGCTCTCTGTGTCCATTTGCTGCATGCTCCTCTGTGACTGCTTCTATCCTTATCAGTGGCACCAGAAATCTGTGTTTCTTTTTCTTGCATCATCTTGTTGTGTCAGCTCTCCGTGTGTGCGGTGCCATTCCTGGGCAGGCTGCACCCTCTTTCCCACTGGGCAGCTCTCCCTACAGGGCGCACTCCCTGTGCGTGGGGCTCCCCTACCCAGGGGACACCCCTGCGTGGCAGGGCACTCCTTGCGCACATCAGCATTACTCATGGGCCAGCTCCGCACAGGTCAAGAAGGCCCCGGGGTTTGAACCGCGGACCTCCTATGTGGTAGGCACCCTATCCATTGGGCCAAGTATGATTCCCTGATAATGTCTTAATTTTCCCTTCATTCCTGATGAGTATTTTTCTGGGATGAGACTAGATTGATAGTCCTTTTCTATTAGCACTTAAAAATTATTGCGTTGGGAACAGATGTGGCTTAGTGGTTGAGTGCCTGTCACCCATGTACAAGGTCCTGGGTTCAATCCCAGGTAACTCCTTAAAAAAAAAGTGTCATTTTCTTCTGGTCTCTGTGGTTCCTTATGAGGAATTTGCTGCATTCTAGTTGTCTTTTTTAATATACTCCCCTTTGTTGTTGTTTGCGCTCACTGTCTGCTTTCTGTGTCCATTTGCTGTATGTTCTTTTCCATGTCTGCTTGTCTTTTCTTCTTGTCTTTTTCTTTAGGAGGCACTGGGAACTGATCCTGGGATTCTGGTGTGGGAGAGAGGCACTCAATTGCTTGAACCATCTCATCTCCCTAGTCTGCTGTGTCTCTGTCTCTCCTCTTCATCTCCCTTTGTTGTGTCATCTTGCTGCATCGGCTCTTTGTGGTGTGGGATGCCAGCTCTCTGTGGCATGGGCAGCTTGCCTTCACCAGGACACCCTGGGAATTGAACCTGGGACCTCCCATAAGGTAGATGGGAGCCCAATCTCTTGAGCCACATCTGCTTCTTTCTAGTTTTCTTTTCCTTACAGGTAAGGTGTTGTTTTTATCTGACAGCTTTTAAGATTTTGTCATTAGTTTTCTGAAGTTTAATTATGATGTATCATGGCATGGGTATCTTTTTGTTTATCCTGTTTGGGGTTCACTCTGCTTCTTGAATCTGTAAGTTCATGTCTGTTTCCAAGCTTGGAAAGTTTTCAGCCTTTATTTCTTTGAGGACTTTCACTAGCCCTACCTTCTTTCTCTTCTCCTAGGATTCTGATGACACAATGCTAGATTGTTTCTTATGGTCTCTCAGGTCCCTTTGGCTCTGTTGTTGATGTCCTTTTTCTTTTTCAAGTCTATTTTCTTCAGTTTGGGTAATTTTATTGCTCTATCTTCTTTTTTTCTTTTTCTTTCATTTTTTTTTAGGAGGGACCCAGAATTGAAACTGGAACCTTGTACATGTGAAGCAAGTGCTCAACTACTGAGCTACACACATTCCATATATTCTATCTTCTAATCCATTGATTCTTTCCTTTGTCCCTTCCATTCTACTATTGATCCCATCCAATGTGGTTTTTATTTCAGTTTTTATACTTTTAAATTCTGAAAATTTTCTTTGGTTCTACTTCATATCTTTTATTTCTTTGCTGAGACTTTCTATTTCTTTGTTGAAGCTTTTTATTTCTTCAAGTCCCAAAATTAAGGCAGCAGCAAGGTGTTGCTTTCTCCCTGAAGACTGGCAGTGATCCTTGGCCTTTGGCTTTTTCATCACGTGGTAATACACATGATGGTGCCTTCTCTTTTCTCTTCCAGGTTCCCGTGGCTTCTAGTTTCTGGCTTCTCCCCATGGTTTTCTCTACTGTGTCCAATTTCGTTTGCTTAAAAAGGACTTCAGCCATATTGAACTAAGGTCCACCTATATTTAGTTAGCTTAACTAATAATATCCTCAAAGGTCCTATTTACAAATGGATTCACACGCCAGGACCAGAGGTGTGAACATGCCTTTGCAGGGGACGTAATCCAATCCCCAACATGTTCCTTTTTTTGTTTTATGTATGTATTTATTTATTTACATGTATTTTTTTAATTAAAAAAATATTTTGTGTTTATTTTTCCCCAAAATGTTCTATATTAATATTGTAGCACCGGCCACATGTAACTATTTATCATTTGCAATGTGAGACTAGTGTAATGTGGCTAGTGCATCTAAGGAACTGAGTTTTAACTTTTAATTAATTTAAATTTAAATAGCTCCATTTGCTACTGGCTAGTATATTAGAGATAATGACTCTCCATAAAGGATGAGGTAAATCTACTGGGAGAGGTAAAGCTGGGAGATGAGAGTATGAGATAGGGAAGTTTCAGAAGAGATGAAAAGGTGTTAAAAGTCCTCTTGATTTGTGATCTGGTCAGCACAGTTGTGTGATTTTCTCCAGCACAGTTCAGCTACAGGAGAATCATCATAAAAACGTTGTGACACCCAAGCTAGAAGCCCCTTTTTAGAGTCAATCTCCATATTCCCTTAGTTTTACACTGCAGACCATAAAAATTAAGGAACTGGCCCATATATCTCATCTAGTACCTGACATAACCAGGGCCTTTAGGGTTTTATTCCCTCAAGATTGGTACTCTTTCCTGATTTGTCTCTTTCCTCTTGGTACCTTCTATATGAACAATTGAAGGCCTACAGGCAAATGCTTTAGTGCTTTTTAAAATCAGATCTGCTGTGGGGCCCAGACAGTGATCTCAGCAAAAGGTGTGACCTCATATAAAATATGAATGGATAATTTGCTTTCCTTCATCTCAAACGATTTTCCTTTGGCATCTTTTGTCCTACACACAACATTATGCTTCAGCAGACTGGGAGAAACAGTAACCAGATGAATTATACAGAAAAATGATTCCTAGGGAATGGCAAGACCAAGTCTTCAACTACTTCTTTATAGTTTCTGAACATATGTTAAGATGTTTGGCTATGCTTTTTTAATAATTTGGACATTGAATTTTGCATTATATGACCTGGTCTTGCAGGGAGCATATTGCAGTTCAACGTATATATATATCTGCTCCATTAAGAATCACGTGGAAAGAATCGTTTGTCTGTATAAGAAAGAACAGCTCTTTGTGGAGGAGTTGTGTATATGAGGGAAGAGCCTATTTTTGTCTGCAGTGCCTAAAGTTAATTATTTGAGCAGTTTTCTATCTAGTATGATAGATGCATTATTCATCCCTGAAAAAGAAAGGGGAAAAGGAAAACAAATGAACATTTATTGAGTCTTACTAAGTGAAAAATGCTATCACATAAATCATTTATTCAACAACCGTTATATCCAAGATGCAATGAAAAGAAAGGGGATAACAAGGTTCATGCTTAAAAAGAGCTCATAGTTTACTGAGGGTAAATAATAATATAATTAATACTCTATTAATTATATGTCTAAGGATAAATAATAATATAATTAATACTATAATAAAGCTCAACAACCATGGGAGGTAAGTATTATTTCTACTATTTCCATTTTACAGATTCAGAAACTGAGGTCACCCGAGTTTAAATGGATGAACTTATGGTCATTGTCAGAACCAGGATTTCAGCTCAGATCTGAAATCACACCAGATTCAGAAACTGAGGTCACCCGAGTTTAAATGGATGAACTTATGGTCATTGTCAGAACCAGGATTTCAACTCAGATCTGAATCACACCAAAACCTCTCCCATTAGGGGAAAAAAAAAAACTTTGCCAGAAAAATATTTTTTGAAATGTCAGACTTATAGAAAATGAGATATAATTAACATGCACCGTTGAAAAACTTTTTCCTGACCTTCCCTAAAATACCAGGAGAAAAAAAAATCATCCTTTTATGATTCAGGTCAATCTTTAGAAGACATAAGGTAGCTTCTTGTAAAATGATCACTGGGACAGTGCTCAGAAAGTTGCTGAAATTCATTCCAGGCTTCTGAACATTCTAGCTGCATGACTATGGGCTTTTCACTTAATATCTTAAAAATTTCAGATTCCAGAAGGTAAATAATTCCTGTTTCACTGGGTAAAGATTTCATGAGATATATCTGGGGGTTCCATTGACGTGTCTTTTATTCACCAGGACTTGATTTTACTTTATTCATTTTTCTTGTTTAAAAAAAAGGGGGGAGGGGCAGAGGGACAAAATAGAAATCGTGTTGGAAGAAGAATGAGGTAATTCCTACCTGAGAGGGGACTGGTAGATCTGTAAAAGTTTTAGCTTTAAAATTGCAAAGTGGACTTTGCAAAGTGGAGGGTGGAGCTCCATTTTGTGTCAAGTCCTGGTAAGTAGGAATGAGTTTCCAAGGGTTTTATAGACTTTACCAATTAAAACCATTGTTCTCTCTAAAACTATTTCTAACCAGTGTATCCTACATGGTAATATGAGGTTTTTATGCTTGGAACCACTAGGTGGATTACAAATTGACTTCAGACATGAACTTAGTTAACACAAAGCAATTTTGGCCGAATCAAATTGACCTAGCAAAATGCAAACCTTTCCCAACAGTAGGGTTGTTAATTTCTTTTTGTGGGACCTGGACTCAGTGGGAGCATCCCACTGTCTACTGACATTTCTGGCTATGCTGCTCCCTAAATTAGTGTTTCCCTGAATTAAAAGATACTGAATGAATGGACAACCCTAAGAAGGCATTCTCCAAATTGGTCTCTCCAAGAATGGATTGCTTCTCAAGGATGCCAAACCATAGCAACTTCCCACCGACAGGTAACTTGAGTCCCAAGAGTCTGCCAAGGCCTGACTGGGGAACACCAAACTATCCATATTCGTAGACACTGGGGCCCAGGGAAGCATGGCCTTGAGTGGAAAAGCATGGACTTCACACTTTTGACATCCTGGTACCAGTAGGATTTGTATGCTGAAAAATTTGCATCCATAGCAATGCCCTGTGTGGGACCTGCCCTCTCCAATCCAGTTGACTATGGAAGGAAGCCAAGAAAGGGGGAGGGGATGTCGGTGCAATTATTTGCATTTGCCATTTTTATTTGCCTCCAGGACATTAGCCTGCAGGTCTCCTTAAGCAAGAACTGTTTGTTAAAGTCTGGTACAGGCTTTGTGGACTGGTCTAGCCAAGAGTTATTCTACCTCAAATGGGAAGATGGGGGTGGGGCTCGGGTGGGGTAAGACATCTGCGGAGCCCGACAACCGTTACCAAGGCCTACCTTGGCTCTGCCTCTACCTGCCAAACGGTAAACAAAGCCCCTGGGAGAACTCGGGGCAAGCTGCACACCTTGGTCAAACACTAAGCAAACCACCTCCAGGTGTGCTTGCAGAACAGCCTCTCCATCAGCGTCCTGTCATGCATAAAATGTTTATCCAATTTGTCAAGATAATCTTTCCTCAAATAAGCCTTGGGTCTACTCCTCGGAACAGCCTGAATTTAGTCGGTATAATGTAACTCTATTTTTTCACCCATTTTGCTTTAATCGCTGTGTCAACTTTTCCCCGGCTTTAAGCAAACTGAAAGTAATTATATCATCTTTAAGTGAGTAATCTTTTGACTGGGTTAGCTGATTCGTGAGTTACTCTTAAATTCTTCTAAACTGTGCAGTCCTTTTCCAAACACATTTTCTCAGATGTTTCACAAAGTTTGGCTCATCGATGACCCACGGATGTGTTTATTCTGTCACGTTTTGTAGCTATACCATGACTATATTAGGGCATTTGAAAAGAAGTGGAGTGTAGAACTTGGAGAAGGAGAAGGAAAGGTAACTTCACCCACTATTTTAGGTATGTCTTGAAAATATTACAGCCATTGTAAAAAAAAAATCTCAGCTTTGAGCATGAAGAAGGTTTGATTAGTGCTTTGAATCACTGTGTAATATGAAAGGCTGGGCTTGACAGACTTCAATGCAGTCACTTCTTTCATTTCATTATATAGTTTCCTTGCTATTTGACACCCTGTGTGATACTGTTTTGTTTGAAAAAACAGAAATACTCAAGGTTAACACATTTTTCTTAGTTCTACTCATTGACACTCCCACAGAACTCACGATATATTTAAAAATAGAAAGCTCAGCCATCTGGCTATTTGATGGTTTCTATTTTTGTTTCTCTTTGCATTTATAAACTCTGTTGAGTCTGAAATTCCCTATGTTCTGCCCTGTATGTAATTGTGTGTGTATACACATACACTCTCTCATTTAAATGTAGTCATTATCAATCTGGATTAGGTTTACTGATCACACTGGCACTTTGATGGGGACACTAACCTTTAAGACCTGACTCTGAAGATGGTTACCCAAAGTCTAGCAAATGCCAAATCAAAGGCATTTCTTAATGGTATGTACCTGCTCATCTTTTTTCTGTGGCTTCATTGATAGGAATGTGCTCCCTTTCTTGGCTTCCAAGGCAAAGACAGGACAAGAGGGAACATTAAAGCTCATCTAATCCATCCCCATCATTTTACACACGGGGAACCTGGGGTCTAGAGGTGTGACTTGTCCAAGGTCTTTTAACTAATTAGTAGCAGAGCTCCCTTTAGAACTCAGGGCTCTTGACTCTTTCTAATACTCTTCACTTTCATAAACTTAGATACAACTGTTAAAGATATTTTTTGTGAAGGTCACAAGTGTACATTTTAATTCTATTAATTATGCATTTATAACTATTGTCATTTATAGGATAGTATTTACAAGCAAACAAAGTATGTTGTTAATGGCCTGATGGCTAAAGAAAAGAAAAAGACAGGGGAGTCTTCCACCAGACTGTTCAGGCTGCCCTCATTGGCTGCACCTGCTTCTGGCCTTTGCTTTCCTGTCTTGTGATAAGAGAACAAAGCCTCCAAATGAGGAACTGACTGCCAAAGTTGGCAGGCACGAAGTCCTCCTCAGAGTCTGGCCCAGATCAGGAGCTGAAGACTTCTCACAGCCAGCAGCAGGCAATGTCAACTCACAGAGGAAATTGAATACCAGGGGGAGAATTCTAGGTCCTTCCTGATTTCTTGTTTTTTCTGAGTTATTTCTTGGGGTTATCATGCTTAACTATGTGCAAGGTAGTCTTCTAGGTAGTGAGGATATATCAGGGAGCAAAATCCTTGCCCTCATGGAGCTTATATTCTATTGTTGACAACTAACAGTTATCTAGAGCTTAGCTCTGAGAAACTAAGACATGCCCCATAGGGCATTCCTTTCCTTTAGGATTCTTGGGAACAGATTGCCCTACTTCAGCAGCATTAAAGTGTTCATTAGGATAGGAGGATGACTAGCTTGGATTGAGTATTGGCCATATACCGGGGATTTGTTTAGGCACTTTCTATTCATAATATATATTTTTTTATCCTCCCCCCGCCTTGTGGCTTTTTGCGTGCTGTCTGCTCTGCTCTCTGTGTCCATTTGCTGCACACTCTTCTATGGTTTTTTTTGCTTGTCTCCTTTTTTTGTTGGGTCACCTTGTTGAGTCGGTGCTCTGCAGTGCTTGTGGGCCTGGCGGTGCTCCATGGTGTCTGCAGTCTGGGCTGTACTCCATGGGGCTTGCGGGCCAGGCGGCTCTCCGCAGCGTGTGGGCAAGCCTCCTTTCACAAGGAGGTCCCGGGTCGTGAACCCAGGGCCTGCCATGTGGTCGATGGGAGCCCGACTGATTGAGCCACAGCCGCTTCCCTATTCACGATCTTTTTTAATCCTTAAAACAACCTAGGTGAAAAGTCGCAGATGTGGCAAGAGGTGGAGCTCTTGGATTCTAATGCCACATTGTGTAGGGAAAATGTGTGTGGATGACCTAATGCAAACTCACCTGGCTACTAAAGAAAAATGGCAAACGCATAACTAGTGTTCTTAACTCAGAGTGCTCGATGAGCTTCAGGGGCCTTTGAGTAACTTAAAATTGTACCTATACTAAATTTGATGAAGAGCAGGATATTTGCACGATCTTAAATTGCCTCCTCACAGACTGCCTGTTAGTTGCCAGGGAGAACAAAAACACAGCAATTGTACTGTAGAGATGTCAGGCAACATCACAAATAAGGAACAGGTGGACATGCCCTGAGAAGGCACAGCATCTCCTGTGCAGTTTTCCAGTTGAGAATGTAAAGCCTCAATCTAATCCCTAGGAAAATTCAAACAAACACAAAATGTAGAACCTTCTATTTTGAAAAATAAAAAAAGTTGAAGGGGAACTGTATAATTTAAAAATGTCAATTAAAAAAACCCCCATAAAACAACAAAGAAAGGCTGTGGGCATTTTCAGGACTTGGAGTTGTCCTGGGTGGTACTGCAGGGACAGTCACTGGACATTGTATGTCCTTCCATGACCCACTGGGTGGACTGGGGGAGAGTGTAAACTATAATGTGGACCATTGACCATGTGGTGCAGCAGTGCTCAGAGATGTATTTACCAAGTGCAATGAATGTCCCATGATGATGGAGGAGGTTGTTGTTATGGGAGGAGTGGGGTGAGGGAGGTGGGGGGTATATGGGGACCTCATTTTTTTTTAATGTAACATTAAAAAAATAAAGACAAAAAAAAAAAAAAAGAAAGGCTGTGGAAATATTCCAGATTAAAGGAGGCTGAAGAGACATGACAATACTGGGAAGCGATTGTGGCACATCTGATAAGAGTGTCCACCTACCATATGGAGGGTTCTGGGTTCGATACCCAGGGCCTCCTGACCCATGTGGTGAGCTGGCCCATGCACAGTGCTGCCTCGGGCAAGGAGTACCATGCCACGCAGGGGTGTCCCCCGTATAGGGGCACCCCATGTGCAAGGAGTATGCCCCAAAAGGAGAGCCGCCCTGCACCAAAAAAACACAGCCTGCCCAGGAGTGGCACTGCACACACAGAGAGCTGATGCGGCAAGATGACACAACAAAAAAAGCAACACAGTTTCCACGTGCCACATGATAAGAATGCAAGCAGACACAGAACACACAGCAAATGGACACAGAGAGCAGACAATGTGGGGGAGGGAAGGGGAGAGAAATAAATGAAATAAATCTTTTTTTTAAAAAAAGAGGCATGACAATGAAATGTAATATTTGACCCTAGACTGGATCCTGAACTGAAGGAAAAAATAATATCAAGGACATTATTAGATCAACTAACAAAATTGGAATATGGGTAGATTAGATAAAAGCATATGCATTGATGAAGTAGATGACTGTACTATGATTATATGAGAGACTATCCCTATTAAGAAATTCATACTACAGTATTTAAGGGTAAAGTATTTAGCAGTTAAAGTGCCCTGATGTATGCAATTAGCTCTCAAATGGTTCAGGAAACAAGTACACACATATACACACAGGGTGAGAGGGAGCAAATGATCAAACAAATGATATTAATAGATTAATTTGCATAAAGTGTATATGAATGTTTCTTATACTCTTTATTTTTTGCAACTTTTTATAAGTTTTATATTATCACCACATAAAAAATTTCAAAATGTACATAAATATTTGTCTGGATGTGTCCCTGTGCATTCAATGTGAGAAGTTCTAAGCTCTCCTTAGAGTTGCGTAGGAGTCTGAGACACACAAAAAATGGTTCAGAAGTAGCATCTTGATAGTTGAAGAACAGTTTATCCTTCATTGGAAAGAGGTTTGCTCTTTAAAAGGGAGAAACATGTTATTTCTGACTTGTGGATTGTGATTTCTGGTCCTCACATCTACCTTTCACCGTAGCAACCCAGAGGGTGTAATAAGTATTCTGCGGCATCTGCTTTGGTCTCTACTCATTGAACCTACTCCACAGCGTGTATTTGTGCTATAGCTATTCAAAGGCAACAGGTGTGATTATTAGTAATGCTCTGTCCTTTAAGCAACATACAGCCTAGTAGAGAAGAAACCTACGGGAGGGAGCAGAGGTGGCTCAAGTGATTAGGCACCTCCCTCCCACATGGGAGGCCCCATATTTAGTTCCCAGGGTCTCCTAAAAAGATGAGCAGTGAGTGCAAACAATGGGGTGGGAGGCCAGGGGAGAGATAAATAAATAAATCTTAAAAAAAAAGAAACATACAGGAAAATAACTGAGATTCTGGCTGGAAAGTGCTGAATATCTCTAAAAACGGTGTGAACCAGAAAGCTCTGAGAGTTCCAAGGAGAGAAGACTCAGGCTGGGAGCAGCCAAGTAGGCTTCCCAGTGAAGGAGTCATTTAAGCTGGGCTAGAGAAGGTAAAATCTGCAGATGGGTAAGTCTGGACTGCTTGGGGGGATTTGCCATTTGAGCTGGAGTGACTGGCATATGTTAGGAAGAATTTGGAGGTAATAGGAGGTAACTGGTAACAAACAAAATGGTTGGGCTAAGAAATGTGAATTTTAGTAGGAAAAGGATGACTCTGGATATCTGAGTTGGTAAGTGAATAGAGCAATACTTTGGGAAGATTGACCCAGTATTGGTGTGGAAGAGGGACCATGGGAAGGCAGCAGAACAGGGGAACAGGACCCGACTGGAATGCTTTCCTCAGAGTTGCAGTAGAGGACAGGAGGCAGGGAGCCAGGGTTCCCAGCAGCGAAGGCTGAAGAAGGAGGGGTGCGGGCTGTCCATCATGTGGCATGTGTAGAGATGAAGGCTAAGCAGACATCAAATAAAGCCTCTTCAGCTTGAAGATCAAAGAGATGCAGGCTCTCCCATGGCTTCTGTGGATGGAGGGAGAGAAGAGGCAGCTCAGAGAATGCCTCTTCCTTCCCCCACCAATATCTGTGCCACCCCTTGTGAGCACACCTGGCAGGGGACATTTGGGTGAGGATAAATCAAGGTAGTGCTGGGGCTTGTAGCCACCCCATGCACTGGTTGACTTCACAGTAGCCCTAGACTAGGTCTCTGTGTTTGGAAGTTTCTCAAGGCTGCCAAATCCCAGGGCTCACAGAACCAACCCTTTTGATGTTCAGCTGTCACTGCCCCCTAATTATTCATGAACACTTCTGCATGGCATGGCAATGAACTTGTTTCTTTACCATGGAAATGAAAACAGCTCCAACCAACCAGGAGGAGAAAGACAATGCCAACTCTCCTAACACATCCAGGCCTTTTATCTGGGTTTGAGCAATGCTGAATCTACTCTTACTTCTCAGTTTTCCAAGAATAGGGATGGATGGAAATGCCTCAAATTTATCTGTAAGCCTTGGATCCTGCCTAATTTCCCATTTCTTTTATTGGGAAGGAAAATGTCACTCATCCACTCGGAGCCTCCCTGCTGTAGACTTTCATAAGGGATTTATTCTAAGTCAGAGGATTTTAGAACTGAAGCAGACTTTAGAGGTCATCCTCTCAAATTCTATGCTTGTACAAATGAGGATTTGGATGTCCCTAAAATTGGGTGGCTTTCCAAGGTTACATGGACAAGGAAAAGTATGACCAGAACCCAGGTCTCCTGACTCCCTGTCCAGTGTTAACTCATTGAGGGCACCCCCAAAAGTTCTTAATCAACTCTTAGAGTCCCTCTCATTCTCTGGAAATTTCTCTATAGAGAGCTTCATGGGCAGTGGACTCTGGGGATGATTCTCCAAAGTGCTGCCTCCAAGTAGCAGAGAAGGGGTCAGAATGGGACATTTCAGTGGGATTTGACCTGACTCTCCAAAAGCCTTAAAGGAAATGAAAGGATGTGATGTTTTACAAGATCTGAAACAGGTGTCCGCTTTGCTCACAGGATCTTTCTAGACAAAACCATAATGCATCCTGAAAGAAAAGAGAAAATCATAAAGTTTTAAATAGATTAGATAGTTGAGGTCAGCTTTTTGTGATCTTGCAATGTTTTCATTTATTTCAAAATCATATAATGCTGAGCATGTTGAGCAATCAGGTGAAAAATCACATGCAAACAGAGTCGAAGTACTGATAAGAATCCTAAAGGTAAACAATGAATTCCTACTAATGGCTAAGTCACTAAGGTAAGATCCAGTCTAAATACACACCCTTGGTTAAATAGGGTTTCATTAGCTCAGGTTACAGTGGCTCAGGGAAATTTTTCCTTTATGCTTGTCAAGTGAAATTAATTATATATCATTCATCAATCGTTCCTGCCATAGAAGTTTCTATGTGGATAGTAAGGATTCTTGAGGACCTTCCCACTCGCTCCCTACTTCCACTCCCCACCCCACCAGGAACATTCTGGGGCATATTTTGGTAGCTAAAAGTTCCTGGGATATTCTAGGAAGTCACAACTATGGGTTTTACTGGTAACCTTTAAAGTTTCCTTTTTTAACATTTGACACTTGTGTGCTTTAAGTTATTGATAAATATTTGGCTTAGCAGAGTGTATCTCAAATTGCACACAGCAAATTAGGTTCTTGCAAGTTTCTGATATTCATTTTGTTTTCATTGAAAAAGTAATGCAAATAATTCAAGAACATTGAAAAATATAGAAAATAAAATTTAAAAAATCATCCATTTTTTTTCACCACCCCATTAAACCGTTGTTAAAATTTTGATGTATTTTCTTCAATCTTGTTTTTGTTTTTTCCAAATTACAAAAGGGATGTGAGTATGGTATAGAAAATTCAGAAAACAGCCATTAAGTCAATTGAAAGAAAGCTAGAGAATAATTTAGAGGCTGAATAGCACAGTGAACCCAGAGGTGGATGAGAATTGTGGTTAATAGTACAACTACAAGAAAGTTCTTCTATAAATGAGAACAAATGTACATCTCTATTACAAAGTGGTAAAACTGTGGAGATGCATGGGAAAATACAATTAATGTAATCTATGGACTATAGTTAACAGCAATATTGTAATATTCTTGCATCAATGTCAAAGAAGTTAATAATAAGGAGGTATGGAAAAAACATACTGAATATATGCTATATTCCAAAATTAGTGGAAATAGTCTGATGATGTTATGTCATAATCTGTTACGAATGTTGCACAACAATATAATGTATTGGTGGAGAGATGGGAATTCCACACATGTGCATGATTGTTTTTGTAAGTTCATGACTTTGCTAATAAATATTTATATATATAAAAGTGCACCAATAAAAATTAAAGAAATCTGAATAAAGAATGGAATTTTATTAACAATAATGTATTAATATTAGTTCCTTAAATGTAACAAATATGTCATACTAATGTATGATGTTAATAAAAGGGGAAACTGGGTGGGGTATATGGGAACTCTCTGTACTAACTTTACAATTTTTCAGTAAATCTGGAGCTGTTGTAGAAAAAGATGCTATTTAAAAAGAAAAAGAATTGTCCATTAACTTCTTTATCCAGAGATAATCAACATTCCCAGTCTTTTTTGCATGCATTTATTTTATTTTACCGGGTTCTAATAGTATTACAAAGCTGCTTTTTTACTTATATTGTGAAAAAGCATATTTGTAATTTTTATACTTTATTTTTATCAAAGAAATATGTATATAAAAATCAAATACTAGTCATTTTATTTATGGTTTAGTACTCTTATCTCATCAATGTTTACTGTATAATGTAGTAGTCCTTTACACATCTGGCAATTTGATTTTATTGGCCTTGACATTTAATTTTTTCTTTCTTCTCTTTCTCTTTATGGTATTTCATTCATCACACACATAGTAAGTATATTGCTGGAACAGGCACTAGGTTAGGAATTAAGGATAAAATTATATTTTTATTTTTAAAAATTATTGTTTATTATGTACCAGAATAGTATTCTTGGCATTTGAGATATAGCAGTGAACAAACCAGACAAAAATCTTGTTGTCCTAGAGCTTATATTCTGGTTAGGATGAATGAGAAACAGCCCTTCATGAGTTTAAAAATCAGCATCTTAAAAAAGACAAAAAAAAACCTGGAAAAAACATAAATACAGCATCTTTCAGAAATAAGACAGTGGTAAAAACAGGTGCCCCATATTTAATCTTTTTTTTTTTAAGATTTATTTTTTATTTATTCCCCTCCCCTCCATGGATGCTCTCTGCATCCATTCACTGTGTCTTCTTCTGTGTCCGCTTCTATCCTTATCAGTGGCACGGGGAATCTGTGTTTCTTTTTCTTGCGTTATCTTGTTGTGTCAGCTCTCCGTGTGTGTGGCACAATTCTTAGGCAGGCTGCACTTTCTTTCGCGCTGGGTGGCTCTCCTTACGGGGTGCACTCCTTGCACGTGGGGCTCCCCTACGCAGGGGACACCCCGGGTGGCACGGCACTCCTTGCACGCATCAGCATTGCGCGTGGGCCAGCTCCACACGTGTTAAGGAGGCCTGGGGTCTGAACCACGGACCTCCCATATGGTAGTTGGACACCCTATCCATTGGGCCAAGTCCGCTTCCCCCCATATTTAATCTTTATGAACTTATACACTGCTGTGCATTACCAGGTGATTTGGATACAACAGTAAGCAAGACATCATCCCTTGTTCTCCCAGGTTTTTTATGATGGCCTAGGGCTGAGTTTCTCACCCAAAATGGATGTCTTAATTTCCTAAGGCTGCTGTAAAAAAAGAAGCACAAATTGGATGGCTTAAAACACCTGGAATTTATTGTCTCCATTCTGGAGAAGTCCAAAATCTGTAGGTAAGAATCCTTCCTTGCCTCTTCCTGGCTTCTGGTGGTTTGCTGGCAATCCTTGGGCCCCAGTCTCTGCCTCAGTGGGCACACGGCTGTCTCCGTGTCTCTTCTCTCCTTATAAGGACACCAGTCAGATTGGATTAAGGGCCCACCTTAGTCCAGTATGATCTTATTTTCACTTGCTTAATTCCATGTGTCACAAACCTATTTCCAAATAAACTCACATTCTGTAGTACTGGGGATTAGGACTTCAACATATTCTTTTGCGGGACAAAATTCAATCCCTAGCAATGGATACAGTGACCCTTGTCCTGCTTACCTCATTGGATGAGTGTGATATCAAGTGAAATGATGAATCTGCAAGTGCTTTGAAAGCTTTAAAGTGAGCTACCTAATGGAAGAGTTGGTATCAGTGTTCTTGGCAGTGGAGGGTCAGGCAGCACAGCTGAAACAAATAATATTCCCTGAGAGTGACTGCTAGGGGTCAGGTGGTCAGACAATCTATGAGAGTGAGCTTTCCTAATTCAGGAGACATATTTTATAGGTTGGCAAAGACATGACTACAGTGAATTAAGAATGTATATACTTCCTGGAAGTGCAATGTCACTGCGTAAATAAGCCCCTATATAACAGTGATACTTTAATGGCACTTAACTATCACTGTAGCATACCATTTAATTCTCACAGCAACTGTACGCTTTCAAAATACTGTGCCCTAATGCTTCTTTCCCTAAGTCAATGGTTCTCAAGTTTTGGTCAATATCAGAATCACCTGAGGGACTTGATATAACTACGAGGGCCCAGGTCCTATCTTCTGTGTTCTTTATTAGCTCTCCATGTGAACCTGACACACACCAAAGTTCGAGAATGACTAACTTTTAGCTTGCTTACAACTACACAATTCTGAGAGCTGGAAAACACTTTAGCCATCACCCCTTCAATCCCTTTACGAGAAAGGGCCTGGGTTTAGAAAAGCGAAGTGGCTTGTCCAGAATTTCATAGCCAGCCAATGTCTAAGTCGTCACCCAAACACAGAGTCTTTTGACTGGACTGATTAGTGTGATGCACCCTCTTTTCAGTTGTCCTGGGACCTCTAGTGCAGGGTGGAGCTGGGCCACAGCATCCTTCTGCTTTTCCTGAGAGTGTCCATGTGACTTTTGAGTGTTGGTGGCACATAGCCACCAGCTCTTATGTTAGAAGTGAATGTGATTTCCCAGAGAAAAGCTGTCCTTCAGAGTTTCTAGCACCGCCTTACCTAACCACAAAAGTACTTATTTTGTCTGAGAACAATGTATTCTATGTAGTGGCCCCCATGATAAGTTTTTAAAGCACTGTACATTCTCCAGCTGAATATTGGGGAATTTTCCAAATTGATCTCTCCAAACTAGGACATTATCATTTCTCATGGAAAATTATTTATCTAGATCTATTGCTTCTTCAGTCTTCTGACTAACACCACTGGCCTTCATCCGTCTTGCCCAACTCATTCTGAATCTGATACTTGGATTCTGAAGAATAACCCCACAACCTGAAACTACATGTCATAAATGTTATAGCTGCAAGATGGCACTTGTGCTATTTCTTTTGTTTTTTTTGTAGGTGGGTGGGCTGAGGACAGAAAAGGGTAGGTACTGTTGTTTTTTCTTATCCTATAGAAACAGCTCATTGTTTATTACATTGTGCTTTCTACAATGGAAGAAATACCATTGTTGTGGCGGAATACCATGGATGTTCTGGGGTTAGGGAGAACTAAAAACAGGTCTAATAGGGGGGCATTTTCGGGACTTGGGAATCATCCTGAATGACATAACAATGACAGATACAGGCCATGATTGGGCCATAACCTACAGAGTTGAATGGGAGAGAGTGTAAACTACAATGTAAACTATAATCAATGCTTAGTGGCAATGCTCCAAAATGTGTTTATCATTTTGTACCACACTGATGAAAGATGCTGCTAATGTGGGAAAATGTGGGAGGTGTGGGGAGCAGGGCAAATGGGAATCTCATATAAATTCTCTGTAACATTTAGGTAATCTAGGTATCTTCTAAAAAATAAAAAAAATGAAAATTTTTTTTTGCTTTCTAGCTGAGGGTTTACTTATGCAGAATTGCTAAAAAGGTTGTATGCTTATCTTTGGAAATGAATAAAAGGTGAAAGCACAACATAATGTCTATAGAGAGCAGTGCTATTTTATAGATATGACAGTGGTTGAAAGGGGAAGTCTAAGATCATGTCTATTACTAAAAGGAAAGCTAAAAATGTAACATGGGACTGTATATCATAGTAAAACCTCATGTGAAATATGAATATGGATTATACTGCATGTGTAAGACTTTTTCTTTGAAAGTAAACAAATGCTATGTATGTTAATGTTATAAGATTTTTAAAAAAAGATTTATTATTTATTTTTCTCCCCTTCCCCCCACCCCAGTTTTCTGCTCTCTGTGTCCATTCACTGTGTGTTCTTCTGTGTCCGCCTGCACTCTTGTCAGCGGCACTGTGAGTCTGTGTCTCTTTTTGTTGTGTCATCTTGCTTCATCAGCTCTCCGTGTGCGGTGCCACTCCTGGGCAGGCTGCACTTTTTTCGTGCAGGGCGGCTCTCCTTACGGGGTGCATTCCTTGCATGTGGGGCTCCCTAATGCGGGGGACACCCCTGCATGGCACAGCACTCTTTGTGCGTATCCTCACTGTGCGTGGGCCAGCTCACCACACGGGTCAGGAGGCCCTGGGTTTGAATCCTGGACCCCCCATATGGTAGGCAGGCACTCTATCCATTGAGCCAAATCTGCTTCCCATAAGATGTTAATATCAGACAAAAAATCCCCTACACAAGGAAACATTCCGCTAAGAGAAAGAAACCAGACCCAAAGTACTATATGTTGTATGATTCCATTTATATAAAATGTAAATATAAGTAAGTTATAGAGAAGAAATTAGATTAGTGGTTATGTAGGGCTAGGGAAGGATAGAGGGATTGAAAGATGACTGCTAAGGGGTGTGGAGTTTCACTTTTTGGAGTAATGAGATTGTTCTAAAATTTTTTTGTGTGGTGATGAGTGCACAACATTGTAATTATAATAAAAGTCATGGCTTGTACAGTTTGGATAAATGGTATATGAATATAGTTCAATAAACTTTCTTTAAAAAAAAAAGAGGAGGGAACACTTCCCAACTCACCTTATGAAACTAGTTTAGTCTGACTCCAAAATTAGACAAAGGCATTACAAAAGAAAGAGACAGAGAAGGAAGAGGAGAAGGGGAGGAGCAGGAGGAGGAAAGAAGGAAGGGAGAGAGGAAGAAAGAGAGAGAGAGAGAAAGAAAATCTTTAAAAAGTATTAGAAATTAAAATCATAAACAGGTAAAAAAAGATAATACACCCTGACCAGGAATGCAAGGTTGGTTTAATATATGACTATCAGTCAATGTAATTCACCATATTAATGTGTTTATTTAAATTTCCTTTCTCATTAAACACCTCATTAAGAAAAACATTTTTTTTTTGCTTTCTAGGGGCAGCAACCACCAGAATGTTTCCCTTATGCCTGTAGTCTGACTGGATTGATCTCAGTTAAAAGTGATTCCTTATTGAGCAGGTTGAAATAGCCAGTGTGGTGAGGGTAGTAGAGAAGCAGTCATTCTAATCCACCCAGAGTGAGGTGAAATTGGTACAGCTTTTCAGAGGGAAATTTGGAAATTTGGATTCAAATAAAAATGTGGATATTCTTTGAGAAAGTCTTTTAAATAATTATCCTATGGCAAAATGTGCAAATACATATGTACAAGGGTGTTAAACATAGTATTTTTTAACAAACAAATAATTTGGGGAGAACATCTACCATGTAGCATTAGATATTTAAAAACTGGGGTGTGTATAGACTAGAATATTATAGGTCATTTAAAATGAGGGAAAGCTATATTGCTAGGTGATAAATAGGTGAAAACAGCATGTGTTGTTTGTATACATGTGGATTGATGTTTATCTATCTTCAGTTATCAGTTTAACTTATGTCTATCGAATTATTTATCTAGCAGTCTAAGATCTAGTCAGAAGTCAGAAGTGATACATACCAAACTGCTAAGATATGTTTATCTCTGGAGGGGTTTATGAAAAATGTATTCTATATAATTGTTGTTTGCAATTTTTATTGCATTAAAACTTTAGTAATCAGGCAAAAACAAAACAAAGACAAAAAACCTGGTAAGCATATGCTTTTTTTAAAGAGTGATTTCTTATATTTTTAAGAATCAACAGAAAGACCATTTTGTCCTGTCCAGGTTTTATGTGCAGGCAATGGAGGGAGGACAGAGGAGGTCAATTTGAGGTGGTTGGGGTTAATTTAATGTAAATAGCTGACTGGTTTGCAGAGAATATTTTGAACCAGAGATGTCTGGTTCTAAAGAGAAGTTAATATGAATGGGAATGCAGATTTCTGGTGAGGAGGTGATAAAGAACTTCATTATCTTCAGTAAGTATTTACTGACAGCCAAGGGGGCCTGCGGGCTAGGGGTAGGACCCGAGACCTTTCAATCCCTGGCCTCCAAGACCTTCCCCTTTCCTGAAGACTCTGGTGTGAATTTGGTGCGTTTCTCTTGGGCTGATCCGGGGTTTGGCAGTCTCTGTCTCGCTTTGAGTTCAAATCGGTATGTGCCTGAGCTTTCTCGGAAGATGGTAAACTTGCGGAAAGGAGGACTGATAATGTCTACTATATGTCCTCGTACCTGGTTCAGTGCCTTACACGGAATAGGTGCCTAATAAATACTTAACTGGTTGCATCACCTCTCTGTTCAAACCGCCTATCATTCTCCCATTTCCTTCAAATAAAGGACAATTTCCCAGGATCTGCTTCCAATGAACTTACCAGTTTTATATTGCCTTATTCTCCTGAATGCACCAGAGTAAAGTGACTGTGAGCCTGTCCCCCAATATAGACAGCATCCTCCCTTCTCTAAGCTAAAACCTGACCCATCATTGCCTTCAGAATAAAATCCAAATTTCAGAATGGCATTGAAGCCCTGTCAGAGGCAATAGGAATATTAAACGCGGGGGCTCCCGGAGTCAGGCTCCAGGAGTTAAGTCTCCTCTCCCCCTCAAGGACTTCTGACCTTGGGTAAATTACTTTCCCTGGGAGATGGAAATAAGAATAATACTTCCCTCTTGGACTGTTAAAGAGTAATTGGTTAGTGTAATTCTGGAGTATGGGCTAAATGCTGGATATTGTTATTATTATTTATTTAACACCTTTATGTAAATTATCTGCTCCCCAAGGCATTTGAGTCTGCTACCCCTGAACTAGAAGGAATGAACCAAACATCCTGGAGTGAATGAACCTTGAACTTAAAAGTTAAGTTGGAATTAAAGAATGAAGGACTTTGAATACCTTACCTAAGATCTTAAGTTTAAGGAATAAGGTTTGAGGAGTAATGATTTATTTCAAAAAAGATAATTTAGGTACAATGTAATTGGCCAATCTCCCCAACTCATCAAGTTTTTTTCTTCCAATTCTCCCCAATACCTGATAATGATGATGATGATGATGAACAATAGTTACAATTTATTTAACATCTGTTTTGTGCCATCCATTTGTCTTAAGTGCTTTATATTTTCATTTATTAATTTACTCAGTCACTCATTTATTTGTTCATTTATTCATTCAGCATATGTTTGCTGACCATCTACTAGGCACCAGGCACTGACGTAGGCTTTGGGGAATAGTGGTGAACAGACTGACGAGGTCCTGCCCTCGCGGAACTTGTACCTTGGTGGTGATTCAGACAATAGGAGAGGAAGCACATATATTATGTGCTAAGAGTTATGAAAGATGGAGCTCATTACACGTGTCCTTGTTAGCTGTTGTTATAATCCGTATCTGGCCCAACTCACTTTCCATCTTTCTTTGCCGTGGCATACTCACAAGCGTGTGTCCTCTAGCTCCACTGAACTGCTTTCTGACTTTTCTGTCTTATGCCTGTGCCTACACAGTTCCCTCCAACAAAATATACTGCTGTGTATTTTTGCCGTTTGGAGGTTTGTTTCTACATCCTCTACCATGCATTTCAAATACCACCTCCTCTAGGAGTCTTCTCTGGTCATTCTGGTTGGGATTAATTACTCCTTCCATGCTGCAGGGATAGTGTTGGGACTTCTTGTCTAGCACTTACCTTGCCCCATCTGAATAGTTAAAAATATTATTTGTACATATTGATTATATGTTTTCCTTCTCCACCAAACTGTCAACTGCTTCTTTTCTACCTCTGCCACCAGCGTCTATTGCCTGTATTAACACAACTATAGAGTATAGCCAAGCTTCTTTTTCTAGAATCTAATTCCAAACCAAAGGTCCTCAATCTTCTTTTCTACCACTTTGTTCTCCAGCTGATCCCTCTCATGTGTCTGAGCAAACATGAGTGAATAACTGCTGACAGGGAGGGCTTTCTGGAAGTCAAACCTCCAAGATTTTACTGGCTTACTTAAGATCTGTCAATGGTTCTCACATTGAAGATAAAATCCAGACATGCCCTTTGATAACTGAGGCCTTCTTAAACTCCAGTTACAGCTCTCACTCCCCGCCTCTCCATCTAGGCCCCAGCTGGATCCACTTGTTGCCAGGATCCTGCTGCCTCCATACAGCCTCTACACATGCAGTGGACTTTGCTGGAATCCACCTCTCCTAACTCCATAGGTCTCCATTTAGAATACCCCCCCACCCCGGAAACAGTACTTGATTTCTCCTAGGCCTCCTGTGTGCTCCTTTAGGGCCTAATGCTTTCTCCTGGCCAACGTTTTGTCATTCCTGATGATCATTTTATGTTTTTGTCTGTTTCTCCTGGCCAACGTTTTGTCATTCCTGATGATCATTTTATGTTTTTGTCTGTCTCTGCTGCTGGACTAGAAGCTCTTTGAGAGAAGTATCTTGTCTATTGTTCACTGCTCTGCTCCCAGTGTCTAATTAGTGCTTCATACACAGTAGGCCCCAAATGAATATTTGTTGAATGAACTTTCTTGCATCTCACATAGTCCTCCCCCAACTTTTAGAAGTTTTAAAAATGTACACATAGACAAAAACAAAAAATAAAGAAGAAAAAAAAATGTACACATAGAAACATGACAACATGCTTATTGGAAAAGAAATTCCAACATGATGAATGGATAAACAAAATGTGGTATATCCATACAATGGAATATTAGTTATAAAAAGGAATAAAGTTCTAATACATGTTACAACATGGATGGACACTGAAAATTTATGCTAAGTGAAATAAGTCAGACATAAAAGGACAAATATTGCATGGTTTCACTTATATGAAATATCTAGAATAGGCAAAGTCATAGAGACAAAGACATAGATTATAGATTACCTGAGACTGAGAAAGAGGAGAAATGGAAAGTTATTGCTTAATGAGTACAGAGTTTCTGTTTGAAAAATTTTAGAAACAGTAGTGATGGTTCCATAACATTGTGAATGTAATTAATGCCACAAAACAGTATACTTAAAAACAGTTAAAAATGGCAAATTTTATATGTATTTCACCACAATTTAAAAAAAATTAAAAACAAAAACCCTCAAACAAAAAAAGAAATTCCAACAAAACTGAATATTTGAATGCAAGTATAGTTTCCCTTTGACCCATTTGTACCCTTCCCTCTCCAATTCTATTCTCATGCTGGGATGTGTTTAGTGTATGTCTTCCCATTCCTTTACGCTGCACACACATGTGCATACGTGCATATATACCCCCTCCCAAACTCTTATGGAGTGTTTTAGTAAACAGAAATGGGATAACACTATAGGTGTTGCTCTGCTCCTTATGTTCTGCTTTTTTATTCAATTTATTTTAGAGATAATTCCATGCCTGCATATAGATTCACCCCTACTTACTTCAGTCTCTTAATATTTATATAGGTTGAATCATGGTTGATTTATTAATTCCCTACTGATAGATCTGGTATGTTCATCCTGTGTTTCCAAATGCTAGTGTGGTTGTAGGAGAGGTTTCTAAAAGTGGACTTGCTAGGTCATAGACTAAGCATTTTTAAGTTAGTAGTTAAAGTCAAATAGCCTTCAAAGTGGTTTACACTACTCCCAACAGTTCCTTTCCACTTCTGATTCCCCACTGAGATTGTCAGGCCTTTTCATCTTGATCAATTTGATAGGCAAAAATGGATTTTATTGGTCAATTTGTAGTTCTTTAATTATGGACGAAACAGAACTTTTTTATATCTTGTTGACCATTTGTCTGTATCCTTAGCTCTTTTTTCAGTTGGATTGTTAATCACTTCTTGTAGATTTTTAAGAGTTTTTATATAGCAAGGAAAACATTGTTAGTTAAAAATATTTCCCCCATTTTTTTCACAGTATCTTTGCTTTGTAGAAGTTTACATTTTTTAAGTACTCAAATTTTTGTGGGTTTTGAGTTAGGTTTAGATTTTTCTAACACCAGAAAAAAGTAATTTAAAAGTTTGCTCTATTTTCTCAAATAATTTAGTTTTTTTCCCCACAAATGTATGTTTAAACTGTGTTTTAATATGAAATACACACACACACCATAAAAGCCCTCTTAGTAGCTTGAATTTATTTAATGGATGGATACATTCTGTTTACCTAAATTTTTGTGCCACTTGTAGAAGCCATCTTTTGCAAAGGTTTAGACGGAAGTTTTAATCATAATCAACCCCTCAGATATCACATAATCATTTACTAAGCACTTACTATGTCACAGTCATTGTACTGGACAAAGAGGGAAGCAGAGATAATCATAGATAATACTTAAATTTAGCATTTACTATTTAAGTTCCAAGTGCTTTACATATTTCACCTCATTTACTCTTCCCCATAAACCTTAAAGAGGTGCTAAAATTATCCCCATTTTACTGATCAAAAATTGAGGCAAAGAGACCTAAACTGATTTGCCCAAGGTCACATACCAGCCAGGCTGGCGGCTCCCTCTTAAATTCTTATGCTACAGCTTCTCCAAGACCCGTCCTCTGGGATCTCTGAGCCTAGGAGGAGGGCCCAGCCCAGCCACACGACCTCTAAAGCTAACAGGCAGTGGTCCCAGCTAGTGCACAGATCCCAGCCTAATGCTGTGGGAACTCTGCAGAAGCAAAACTTAGCTCTGATTGGTGAGACCTGTGAAGGATTTGCCAAAAACCTGTTGTGGGAACTGTGTCTTAAAGAATGCAAGGAATTTCTGTCTCAAGGTTGAAAAGGAGAATGATGGAGAGAGGGCTGAGAATTGCTGAGTTTTTAATTTTTTACTTCTGTCCCAGGCCGTGTCTGCTTGGACTGTGAAACTGTGTGGGCAGGAACTCTGTCCAATTCATCATTGGACGCCCTGGTCTCTGCACAGTATATGGAGGGGTAAGTACATTCCGTTAATGAATGAATGAATGAATGAAGGCATGACAGTAGATAGCTGACACTGACTTCAAGTGAAAGTTCAAGGAAGGTGGGCCCCAGTCTGTGTTCACTTGGCCAAAGCCAGGTGTGGGGGACAGTTCACTTGATTAAGAACAGATGAGGAAGCAGATGTGGCTCAAGTGATTGGGCTCTTGTCTACCATGTGGGAGTTCCTGGGCTCCATTTCTGGGGCCCCCTGCTGAAGGCAAGCTGGCCTGTACTGTGGAGAGCTGGCAGCCCATGCTGTGGAAAGCTGATGCAATAAAAAGGAGATGCAGAGGAGAGACAGTGAAAGATGCAGGAGACCAGGGGAATGAGGTGACTCAAGTAATTGAATGCCTCTCTCCCACACTGGAGGTCCCAAGATCAGATCCGGATGCCTCCTACAGAGAAAGATGAGAAGAAAAGACAAGCAGACATAGAAAAACACACAGTGAATGGACACAGAGAGCAGATAAGAGCAAACAACAACAAGGTGGGGGGACACTAAAAAAACAACAACAGATGGGTAGGGGAGTGGGTGTAGCTTAGTGGTTGAGCGCCTGCCTTGTCCAGGTTCAGGGTTCAATCCCTGGTACCTCCTCCCCCCCAAAAACAAACAAATAAACAACAACACAACAACAACAACAAAACAGATGGATGACAGTTGAGTCTATGGCCATAGGTTTGAACCAATTTAGGTGTTTATAGGGTCCATATGTCAGTGTGGACTTTTCATTATGGAACAGGGTTTACCTGCTCAATCCTTTCCATCAAATGTTTGTCATTCATGTGATATGTTACAAAGATACACAAACAGCCAGCTGTCTAGAATCAGTGCTATATTCCCGGCATCTAGCACCATCCCTGGCCCAAATACTTGTTGAATGAGCCTAGCACTACCTGCCAGGCCGCGAAGCCTCGGCAAATGATCCGGGCCAGGTTCTGGGTCCTGCCCTCCGGGGGATCTCTGGGGATGGGGAATATCAACACCTACTCAGGTGGGAGGCAGGGTGGGGAGGGAAAGGGTTAGGATTTATGGGGCACCTCCGCTCCGCCAGGCAGACAGTCTGACTGTGATGTGAACCTTTTCTCTATTACTTATCCATTATCAGATTTGGGGTAGATAACTTTTCTAAGCTTGAGGTTTTTTAGCTGTGAACAGAGGGCGATAGCAGCACCTCTCTCTGAGGACGGCTGCGAGTATACGTGAGCCCACAGAAAATGCTGAGTGATGCTAGTTCTCTTCTCTTTACTGGAATCAAATATAATCGAAGAACGGGGAGATTGTTTCAGTTCTCAGGTATTTCTTCACACCAAGCCTAGTAGAGGGACTTCGAGCTCTCTCGAATGTGTGTCAACCTGGCCCTTGGCAAACTGACAAGGGGCAAGTTTATTTCTCATCACTTTCTATACCACTTAGAATTATACCTCTCTGCCCCCTCCCATCCCTCTATCTCTCAGTTCCTCTCAGTCCCTCCCTTTCCACCCAGATCCACCCTACCCCACCCCATGGTGACTGAAAACTTGGGCAGTTCCTCATAGCAGAATATTCCTTCCTGTTTGTCCACCACCCTCGCCATGGTAGTTCCTGTTTCGTTTAATGGGGCCACCAGCCAGTTAATGGGGCCACCAGCCAGCCAAGAAAATAGCCCCGTAATGTAGACACGGGAAGGTTTTCCTAGACTCCTCTCTCTTCTAAACCGCCCTCAGGTAACCACCAAATCCTTTCATTCTCCTCCCCAGTTTCTTCTGGAATCTAGAGCAGTTCTTATCACCTCCAGCCTGGTCCATCCACAGCCTTGGTCTTGGAGGGGCAGGATGCCTGTGCCATATTACAGCCAGACTACCTTTTCTAAAATGCTTCACTGTTCTCATCTGTCTTCTGCTTACAACCTTTCAGAAGGTCTTTCGGGCCTAGCCCAAGCCGCTCAACACTCCAAGGACTTTTCCTCTCTGGCTCTAGCCTATTGTTTTAGCCTCATCCCTGAAAATATCTCTCATTTATGCCACTATCTCCAGCCCCACCTCCACCTCTTCCTATTGTTTTGTTTCCTGAAAGACACCAGAATCTCCCTCACCTTGATATATTTTCTGCTCCCCTGACTGGAATGGCCTCCCTCTGCCCCAGCTTAGCTTGCCGCACTCCTGCGCGGCCTCCAGGTCTCAGCTGATGTAGCACCTTCTCCCTGGTCCCACAGGCAGGCTTCGGTGTCTGTCCTGTGCGCTGCCACCCCTTGCGGAACATGCCCTCCTACTGGCTGTTCATATCCTTGATCATAGTTTTAGTGTAGTCGCCTACTCACCTTTTTACTCCTCCCCTAGACAGTAAACCCTCTGGGGAGGGGATTATATCATGCACATGTTGATTCCTCTGTGCCTGGAACATTCCTTGTGAAAATTCAAGTTTGTGGATCTGAGTGAACGGACTAATGAATGGGTGAGAGAATTCGATGTTTTCCCCCAGCCTGCACATTTTAACGGAGACTTACTAATTTACTAATATTAATAACAATTTCCATTTAAAACATTCATTTTGTTCCAGGCTTAGAAGTTTATATGTGTTATGTAACGTAATCCTCACACTCACCTAGTGAAGGAGGTATTGTTAGCGCCTTTTAATGGGGTGTTGAGATGCAGAGGAGTCACCAGGCTAGCAAGGGGTAAAACCAGGAACTGCAAGCTTGTCTGATCCCACAGCTTATGCCCCTGAACACACTCAGTTATCCCAGGACTTTGCCTTTGTTATTTCCGGTTGATCTTTACTCTGATGGAGGGCCCAGCCAACTGCCATGGTCTGGGGGAGATTTGTATTTTTTTCAAGCCATGCTAGGTACGTGCTTGTCATCCCTTCCTTCATATTAGGCCCAGTCGAGATGGAATAGTGGAACTATCCAGATTATTCAGTTTTTAAAGTATTTTTGAACCTTTTATTTTGAAATAATTTTTTTAGGAGGTTCCAGGCATAGAACCTAGGATCTCGTATATGGGAAGCAGGCTCTCAACTACTGAGCTACATCCAATTCCCTTGAAATAATTTCAACATACGAAAGAGTTGCAGGGAGTGAATGTGGCTCAAGTGGTTGAGCGGCCCCCTCCCACATGGGAGGCCCCAGGTTCAGTAGCTGGTGCCTCCTAGGAAAAAACAAAAACAAGCAAAACTAACAAAAGAACCAACTCAGGCAAATATGTGGCTCAGTGACTGAGCACTGGCTTCCCACAGACAAGTTCCTGGGTTCGATTCCCGTGCTCAGTACCTCAAAAAAAAAAAAAAAAAAAAAAAAGGCAAGAATCGTACCATTCTGTATATCCTACACCCAGGTTCCTAAATGTTAGCATTTTGCCAAATTTGTTTTATTTCTCTCTCTTTAAAGAAAAGGAGGGGGTTATTTTCAGAAACATTTAAGAATAAGTTGTAGTCATCATATATCTTTACCCCTAAATAATACTTCAGGACTTGTCTCTTAAGAACGAGGGCAAGGACATTCTTTTATATAACTACAGAACAGTTCTCAGGTTGAGAACATTAAAAATTAATTAAATATTATCTATACTCAAATTTCACAAGTTATCTGAATAATATCCTACATTGAATTTTCCCCCAATACAGGGTCCCGTCCAGGATCATGCATTTAGTTGTGTGGTCTTGTTTTTTAAAAGCCCATGAGTTTTCCATGACCCTTTGAGCACTGCCCCTTAGGTCAAGTTCAGGGGAGGGCAATGTGTGTGCTGTTACCTGGGGCATTGGATCAGGACTTCTAGACTGGGGCCTTGAAAAGTCTCTAGAGTCTCATCTGTCAAATGGGGAATGGGAGGGTTGGACTTAAGTATCTCCAAAATCCTTTCCAGCTCTTACAGCACCAAAAGAAAGAAAGAAAAAAAAAACAAAAAACAAAAAAACATTTTTTTCAAAGCTTTTAAAACTAAAAATTAGGTGGAAAGAAACCTGTCTTCTTCAGAAGTTGTCAGTCTGAAAATCTGCTAAATTATTTTATTTTATTTTATTTTCCAGATGTCTTGCCTCTAAGATGTTGTCTTTTCTTCTGCATTATCTTTTTCAAATGCTTGGTTAACAGTCTTTTTCATCTTAGAAGTATTTTGAACATAATATGACTGTTTATTTAATGTCTTGTGCACTTC
The DNA here is from genome assembly GCF_030445035.2 of Dasypus novemcinctus. Lineage (NCBI taxonomy): Eukaryota > Metazoa > Chordata > Mammalia > Cingulata > Dasypodidae > Dasypus > Dasypus novemcinctus. The sequence goes on from NC_080676.1 coordinate 56,387,905, forward strand.
AGAAGATAATGACCAGAAGAAGGGACTATTTACCTATTTTTCTAGCACTGCAGCTTACTTAGCTCAACACTTAAGAGAGCCTGTGTTCATTTGTCTTTGTTTTGTCAGTTTGAGGTTAGATTTGCACTCGTGAGCTTTCTTTCTTTCTCTTCTGAAATCTGATGTGAGTTTGTCACCCAGACTCCTTGCCATTTACATTTTACTTCTATGGGTCCCACTGATCAGATCCAAACACTTTGCAGGGAAATCTACATGGAGATTGCAATGTGGTAAAATGTGAGAATGATATTTTGTCCTTGAGATTTCAATATAATTTTCATTTTCTCTTCCTTGTTACCTTTGCTATTTTCAAGAGTTGGTGGCAGATTTTAAGGTAACAGATTTTTTTTTTTGTTTCAAAAGCAGCTTTCCCTGTGGCATTTATGTACAGATCTGAAACATCCTTACCTTCAGTGAACACTTGCCAGGCACCTACTATGTGTGAGTACTGTGTTTGTGCTGGGAGGACAGCAAGGACTTGAGCCACTGAGTCTGATAGGGCAGACAGACTTCTACACAAATAATTCCACAGGTGAGATAAATTCTCCTCTTGGATGGAAGAGATGTAGTTAAACAGCAGTAATCAACAAGCTGCAAAAGAGGAGACATATTGGCATGGTGCACTCCAGTACAAAAGGAGTGATGAGCTCTGTCGAGAGGGGCAAAGTGAAGCTATTCATAAATGTTCATTAGCCTTAGAACCTTCATACTTCACTTTGTAGACAATTTGTGAATTTTCCCTAGACATGTTTCTTATCTACCTTCCCTTTTGATGTGGCCCTCCTGAACCCTGAGCAACGGAAAGGAAGCAGCTATTTTGTTATCTTCAGTGCCCCAGGGTGTCTAAGCTTGAAGTTGGGCACATAGTAGACCCTCAATGAATTTTTGCTGAAATAAAAAATTGCATTAATATCAAAAGTTGTCTAATAGGGACAACCCCATTCAGCATTCAGAAACAGAGCTTATTTCTCTGACAATTCCACGTTAAGGAGGCAGTTAGACATGAAATACAGGTCAGGAATGGACCTACAGAGCTGGCACTTAAGGCATCCCTGAAAGGCTGTGGGCCTTTTGAATTGGCAGAAGGCCAGGAAGTTCTAAAGTAGGCAAGGATGATCTCCACGGATACTTCTGGAGTAACGGGCAGGGGATGGGAGAGAGGACATCTCAGATACAGGCTCCCTATGTAAAGTGGGGATTTGGTGCTAGTTTATAAACTGTGCAGTCTCAGTTCTGTAAAAAAGAAAAAATATTCTAGCTTGTGGGATAGCAGGTGTTTTTTATTTGTATCTGTGAGCTTCTCTGTATTTTTCCACATTTCTACGTTTTGTACTGCTTTGGTAATTAAAAATTAAAGACTACTTTAAAAAATGAGTTTGGTAGTCTTGGAATGATGTTTTGGGCTTGGGCTGGGGGAGATGTGGTCGAATAGCAATAAGCAACAAAATGAGAAAGAAGGGATTTATGCAAAGCAGAGTGCTCAGGCTGCTGCCCAAAATGCCAGTGTCATACTGAGGATTGACAACTTGGCATTACAGACATGTGGCCTAATCTCTTGAGGAGATAATCAGAAATGTACCCACAAATGTATCGACAAAGATGTTCATTGCCATTTTATTTATAAGAGTGGAAAATAGAAGTCAATTAAATGCTCAACAATAGTGGCTAAAAAGAAAATCATGAGGCAGCATGATGGTATTAAAATGTATCTGAAGAATAATTAGTGATATAGTAACATTTTTTTAATATGTTAAGTTTTTTTTTTTAAGTAGGTGGTTTTTTGCCTAGAAAACTTTTCTCAAATAGTTGAAACCAGCGAGAATTAGCAGATGTGAAGTGTGTCCTGAGCAAGAGAGCACAGATAAGACAATTGCAAACGTTGTACTGTGCCTGGAGTGTTGCACGGAAATGTTGAAAACCAAGATAAGTTTATAAACTGAGATGCATCCAGCAGGGAGAGTGTGTAAAAGAGACAGAAGAAGAGAAGCCGATCAGCTTGGAGAAGTGTTAAGTAAGACGTGGTAGCTGTCTTCAAATATTAGGTACCTATTTTATGGAAGAGGGACTCTAGATATTATGGTTGGATAATCCAAATTAATGGTGGGCTTTTTTTGTTTGATAGTTATTTTCTTTCTTTCTTTTTTTTTAAAAGATTTATTTTTTTCTCTCCCCTTCCCCCCCACCCTCGCCCCAGTTGTCTGTTCTCTGTGTCTATTTGCTGTGTGTTCTTCTTTGTCCGCTTCTGTTGTTGTCAGCAGCAAGGGAATCTGTGTCTCTTTTTGTTGCGCCATCTTGCTGTGTCAGCTCTCAGTGTGTGCGGCACCATTCCTGGGCAGGCTGCACTTTCTTTTGTGCTGGGCGGCTCTCCTTATGGGGTGCACTCCTTGCGCGTGGGGCTCCCCAGTGCGGGGACACCCCTGCGTGTCACGGCACTCCTTGTGTGCATCAGCACTGCTCATGGGCCAGCTGCACACGGGTCAAGGAGGCCCGGGGTTTGAACCTCGGACCTCCCTTGTGGTAGACAGATGCCCTAACTACTGGGCCAAGTCCACTTCCCTGATAGTTATTTTCAGTTTGAGTTATTGCACCAACAATATTGCCACAACAGTTACAATGAAAGAAACTTGTATAAAAGAGATCAAATTAGCCATAATTAAGTCACCTTTCTTGCCTCAGCTGTTCCATGATCGTGTGCCCTTCTGGTACTTGTCAATTTGTGCAGTAATTTTAGAGTCGCAGTCATTGTATAACTCCCCAATGGTAAATAGTCACATGCTCCTGTGCTTTCCCGCATCATTGTGACAGATCCAACTAACTCGTGGCCATGCAAGTATCCTCAAAGTCCTTTCCATCATAATGCTCTGCAAAGCCACAACCAATTATAAAATTAGCTAGCATTTATTGCACTTAGTGCCCGGTATTGTTGTTGTGCTTGACGCATATTAACTCGTTTAGTCTAAGATAACCCTGTAAACTTGGTACTATTATTATTCCCATTTTACAGATGAGAAAACTGAGACCAAGAGAGGTTATTTTACTCAATTGATAGTATTTTGCATGGGAATTGAAACTCCTTTGCCATCTTACTATATGGATTTTATTATACATCATTTTCTTTTTTTTCCCCTTGAGACATCAATAACAATTTCTATGTTACTCCATGGTTTCAAAATTCTTAGCTGTGATGATTATGTAAGAAATGAAAAACACTAATTAATTGACTAAAAACAGAATGAAGAATGAGGAAAATGTTTTTGTCACTAGATACTTGGGCAAAATCTGGGTAATCATTTCACGGGGTATTAGAGGGAATGGGAGTTACACCTGGTGGAAGGGAGTTAGATTATGTTTCAACTAAGATACTTCTGTGGGTAGGTGTTACCTCTCTGATGGCTTTCACTGACCTCAAAAAGCTCTTCTGCCTGGAATAAACAAAAAACAATAGAAAAAACCTTCTCTTGCGGTAAATGCATTTGCAAGCAGATAGTTGAAATTCCTTGAGCTGGGGGATAATGCTTTAAAGATAAGGCTTAATTGTGGGGATAAGGAACTTTGACACATATTCACATTAAGAAGTAAATGGTAAAGATGATTGTTCCAAAGAGGAGGCTTTGAAGTGGACTGGGTAGGAAAAAACCTCTGGGCGTTTATCATCTAATAGGTTGCCATGGGATGAGTGGAAGAGGCAGGCACTGAATGGAGAGGATCGGGGGAAAAAAGGGAAGTTGAGGCCTCGATAAAGAAACACCACTCTCTAACAATTCAGCCCATAATCAGTCCAATCAGGCTCATGTGGTCACCCCCTCTCTTATTCCTGCTAACTTTTTCCTTACTTCACTCTCTTTGCCCTTAAGTCCTTTCTGTGATATTAGGTGCCTGTTTAAGCATTTTAATCAGCCGAATAAAAAAGATCTTGGGGATCTAGTCTAATTCCATTATTCTCAAACTGGACCCCTGGTCCCCCAACCGGGGAATTTTTTCTTTAAGATAATCTATGTGACACGGTTTTTTCCTTAAACAACAACACGGCCTCTGCTCCAAATAAGCCAAGCTCAAAATGCATCAGTCCATTTGTCAAGTCCTGAGAGAAAGCAGCAGGCAGTTAATGAGGACAGGTGATCCAAAGTAACTGCCATTTTTGTTAACATTTCTCCATTTCTAAATGATCCTTAAGAAAAATCATATAGGGGGCCCACACCATCCTCTCTATAGTCCAAGAGCACCCCTCTATCATCTGGATTCGTGTTTTCACCAATGAAGAACTGGAAATGTTTCAAATTAGCAAGGATGTACTTGATTTGGTCTGCAGCCCCGTCATAGGTTTTACTCTTTCTGACCTCTGCTCTTCAAGTTTACCTTTGACTGATTTCGTAAAATCTTTGATGTATCTTGCAGGCTTATTTTGTGAAGCTGGTTTCCAGCAAGTGATGGTTCCTGACAGTATCAGAACCAGTGATTACCGAGCTTGCCCAACGTTCCCCCTCTGGGCATTGGGTGGAGGCATTTCCACCAATTCGAGGCTGTCATCCCAGTTACTCTGTCCTACTGACCATCTTCCTCTTTACCTCCAGGCACAGTCCAGTCCGCCTGTGATCTCCTGTGTCTTTTAAACGTTGGAGAACAACTCCTCGAGACTGATGAGGTCCCGGAAGAAGACCCTGGAGGTGGTTTAAAGGAAACCACGGCGGCATGAGCTTAGCAGGAGCCCGGAGGTCGGAGTGAGCATAGCATGCTCCACAGCCCTGTGCAGCCAGAGCTCCGCTAAGGGGGAGGTGAAGTGACTGGAAAAGCGGCATTTTAAAAAATACTGGCACTTGTGTCACCCCTCCCCCGCTGCGAAAGTCTCACTAAGTTGGTGCAGGAGGTGGCCCAAGCATCCCGGTTTTTAAAAGCCTCGGAAGTGATTCTAATGAACGACCCAAGTTTGAGAACACTGTCTGCATTCCAGACAGATGTGTATCTTTTTTTCTTTTTTTAAAAATTTCAGGTCTATAGTCCTTCCTGTTATTTTAATATGTAGTTGTCTTCACTGTATGTGTTCTGTAAAGTCTCTTTTTTCCTGAGGGATGGAGCGTTGCAGACATGTCAGTTGGGTCCAGTTGGTTGGTGGTATTGTTGAAACCATCTGTATCTTTTCTACTTGTTCTATTAATTGCTCGGAATGGAGTGTTAAAATTGCCAAAGGCTACTTACGGATTTGTTGTTTTTCATCTTCTGTCAGTTTTTACTTCATGAATTTTGAAGCTTTTGTTATTGGGTGCATTAGGCATTCAAGATTGTTACGTCTTCTTGATAATCAACCTCTTTACAATTATGAAATTACTTTATCCCTAATAACATTTCTTATTCTGAAATATGCTTTGTCTGACATTAATATAGACATTGCAGCTTTGCTATGTTTAATATCCTTTACCATCACTTTACTTTTAACCTGCCTGTATCTATGCATTTGAAATGTTTTATATTGATGAAGCATATTATTGATTTTGGTGCTGTTTTTTATAGTATTTCAATCTATATATATTTAATATATTTATGTATATTTGATATACTATATATTTAATGTAGTTATCTATGTGATTGGGTTTAAAACTATCATTTTGCTATTTGTTTTCTATTTACCCTCTTTGTCCTATTATTTTCAAGTACATGGAGCTTTCACCAAATGATCAAATTTAAAAGGATTTAAATAATATAGACTGTTCTCTGAACAAAACAGTATTAAATTAAATGCAAATAACAAAACAATATCTGGAAAATCCCAATATTTGGAGATGCAACAACTATTCCTACATAGTCCGTAGGTAAAAGAAAATATAAAAATTTTGGGGCTGCTGGGGAAGCAGTACTTGGAAGGAAATTTATAGCTTTAAAGGCATATATTAATAAAGGAGAAAGGTATAAAATCAATAATCCAAGTGCCCATATCAAGAAAAAACAAAATTGCACTTGAGTAAGTAAAAGGAAGAAATCAATGAAATGTAAAACAAAAACAATAGAGTGTCCTTTTAAAAAGTAAAAGCTTTTCTTGAAATACGTCTGTACAATTAAAACTCTAGATGGATTCATCAAGGAAAAAAAGGGTAGAAATCACTGATATCAGAATGAAAGGGGGGTATCACTAAAGAACCTAAATAAAGGTATATTATGGACAATTAATGTCAATAAATTTGCCAATTTAGATGAAATGGACAAATCTCTTAAAAGACTTAACTTGCCCAAACTGGCAAAATAAGAAATAGAAAATATGAATAGCCCTATATCTATTAAAGAAATTGGTTTAATGATTTGCAACCTTCACAAAACAAGTAACTCTCCAAAATCACTTTGAGTTAAAGCCATTCAAATAAAATTTTATTTTAACCCAGTATTCTTCTCATCCCCACCAATCCAGCAATTGTATTTTTCGAAACTAGACTTTATTTATTATGTCTCTTTACTATAGTGGTGATACCACTCAGTTCTGTTTCAATGTGGCTCATTTCAATAAAGTAGTAATTTTTGTTTGCTTCTCCTCAAGTTTTGGCAAGTGTTGTAATTTGGGCCCAATATTTAAAAACAGCACGTATCATAGGTACACAGTTTGATGAGTTTTCACAAAAGGGATACAAACCCTTGTAAGCAGCACCTAGATCAGCACGACTGGAAACCCAAAGCTTACCTCATGTTCCCCCCAATCATCAAACCCATTCTCTTCCCCAAAGTTAATTGCTATCCTCCATCGAACACCACGGATTACTTTTACCTATTTTTGAGTGTTATATAAATGGAATCACATAGTAGATACATGTATTTGTATTTGGCTTCCTTCTCTCAAAATCATTTTCATGACAGTCATCCACTGTTACTGCAGTGTAGCATTTCATTGCCTGAATATATTACAATTTCTTTATTCATTCTGTTGATGGGGCCCAGTTTTTATAGCTAGTTGGATGTGGTTGTAGAATTCTTGGTGTGTTATTCCTGTGTCTATTAATCCAGTATTTTTAGGTGAAAAATTGTTTGGGAACGTGGCCAATAGCTATGACATGCACTTACAGCAGCATTTCCCCGTGTGGAGATGGAGGCTTATTTGCGCAGTGGCGGATCCCTTTCTCTGCCCCTGCAGGTTGTTACAAGCAGGTTGTTGAGTAGTATGCCTATACAATGCAGTTTGCTACTACTTGCCAGATATTTCTTTATCATGGCATAAAAGAATTTTCTATTGTAAACATCATAAAATTAGTATATTTGAGAAACGAAAGCCTTTGAATCATAGCATCTCAGTCAGTTGGTTCTTTGATGATATAAATTGGTAATTTTTTCTTGAAGATAATTGGGTAGCTTAGCAATAATTATCAAAAATCCTTACCCAAAACACAAAACAAAACAAAACACTACATACTCTTTGACTAAGTCCTCCTCTAGGAGAGACAGGGGCAGTCAAGGTTCAAATCTATGCTTTTCTACTTATTAGCTGTGTTGCCTTGAGGAAATAACTAATCTCTCTCCCCTAGGTTTTCTCATTGGTAAAATGGGGATAATAATAGTGTCTATCTCATAAGGTTATTGTGATGATTAATTAAATAATTATATAGCTGGTTTGATATTATATAACTGGTTTATATAACTTGGTAGTGGGATTCTCTTGTGGACTTAATTTTCTTGTCGTGTTTTTTTCTACTCTTCCTTTTTTTCTTTTTGTATTTTCCAGAATTCACTTTTCTGAGCATTACCATTAAATTAGAAAATAAATAAATAAGGCATTAGTAAATCTCATTTAAGGGAAAAGCTGAGCCCTTAGACATCAGCCAGCTTGACCTCTCATGAGGCTGGGAAGCATGAGCCTACTGACCACAATGGCCCTCAGACCTTGTGCGTTGCTTTTCTAAGTGCATGTTAAGTTAATGAGTGCACCTCAGCAAATGCCTGCCAAGGCCTGGGTTTTTTTTTTTTTTTTTTTTTAATTAATAATTCCACTTCCTTCTTTTTAAAATGAGAAGGTAGTGACTGCCCTGGGAATACATGTCATTTCAACACTCCAGTTGGCTCTGGGTCCTGAATTGTTGCAGCCTGTTTGCTTGGTAATCTCCTTGTCTGCGTGAGTTGTTAGGGGTAACCAAAGGCAGCTGATTACTTAATTGTTGAAGGCCGGAAATCAGGCTCTTTCATTAGTTCCCATGATGTTCTTGAGAACAACTAGTGTTCGGCCTATCCAGGTTTGCCATCTTTCTAATACAAAAGATAGACTTTAATCCTGATATACTCACTGAGGCTTAAGCCTTATGAGTTCTCTATAGAATCAGTTGAATACTGAAAACAAATATAAATTTTTCTAAAGTTGATCATCGATGACAGGTAAATGAAAACATTTTGGTGTCATTGAGATACAATACAGCTTTTTCTTTACTTAAAAGTGGCATAAAAGTCTTTCATGTTTCCTATTTCATTTTTATTAGATCATTGATTGTTGTACTTGAATACACGAAATTTGTGGGTGTCTAGTATTCATATCAAGCGATGTTGACTTCTCAATGGATCTGTTTCCTGTTAGAGTGCTGGTTTTATCAGTAAGCATGGATAAATCTAGGGCCCAAATTTAGTTATTTATATTGGTAATAGGATTTTGAGGAGCATAGTTTGCCTTAAAAAGAAGATTTCCATTGTTCTCCCTCTCACTGCCCCCTTGGTTTTTCTAACACAGAAGCTATGTGAACGTAATGCCAAAGCAACCAGTTGAAAAGGGAACCATTCACTTAATTACTGGTTGTTTTGTCTATACAATGTGAAACAAGAAGTTGGCATGATTTTATTTTTCACCTAGTTGACAGTTTTGTTTTGTTTTGTTTTGTTAGGTTTCTTTGGACTGAAATGATTTGTTGATTCGTGTCGGGTGAACCAAGCCCAATTCCACAATACCTCTGTGACTGTTAGGCCCTCCTCACCCTCAAAACAACAAAAAACCAAGTTACGAGTGAAAAGGATCATTCAACTGAAAGCCAGGAGACTTTGTGATTTTGTTCCAGCTTTGCCACCAACCAGTTATGTGACCTTGAGCGGGTCATTTGACTTCCTAGGGCCTCTACTTCCTTAAATGTAAAATAAGGAGACTGGCAGCACAGGTTCTCAAGTGCCTGGTGGTCAGGAGCCGAAGTGGCTCAGTGGTTGAGCACCAGCTTCCCACATACAAGGTCCCAGATTTAATGACTGACCCCAGTACCTGAAAAAACAAAACAAATTAGTGCCTGGTGGTTTCACCTTTTAATGATTCTTTGGCCTGAAGGATGGAGAAGAGAGCTCCAAGTAGGATCCTCAGAGATCAGCTGGTGACTAACTTTTGGTTGGCTTAGAAGGGAGTATCATAGTTTTGTGGTAATTTTTTAGAAGCAGATCACAGCTTCGGTTGGAATTCTTAAATGTAAAAACATTTATTTTTTGCCCTTATTTCTTATTTCAAATTGATACATGGTCCTTGAAGGAAATGGAGCAACTATAGATTAGTGGAAAGAAGAAAATTTAAATCACCTATAATCTCTCCATGGAGCTATCACCATTGTTAACGTATGTATGTGTTTCCAGATTTACAAATATCAAAATACAGTCAGTTCTGCTGGGCGCTTGTTTTGAAAACATGAATTTGTCCCAACATGATTGATACATTAGGGAGAAATTGGAGCATAATGTGAATTTTGTACTTGTTTCTGTGCAATTTCATCAGTGAGAAACACTAGATGAATGCAGAGCGCTGCACCCAGCTGAACCCAGGCCCAGAGGAATACCCAAAACACACAGGCGCCCACCCCCCATGGGTCTCATCCACATCTGGCGCTTCAACTTTTTCCCCATTTCAGACAATCCTCCTTCCACCACCTCACATTAAGTGACAAATTGCAGCCCTTGCACCCTGGCCCCAACCCTTTCTCTTTAATTTTTCCTCTTTCCTCTTGGCCCATTTTGCTCCTCTCCATTCTTTTTCTCTATCTCTCCTTTCTCTCTGTCTTTTTCTATGTCTTATTTGTTTTCTTTCTCTCCCACACAGCATGGGCAGGAATGGGGAAGGGAAGACACCCACTTCCACAAGCAAACTGCTTTGGAAGGTCTTTGTCAAGGCAAAGTGCCATATTTATATAATGTACTTATGTAAGGAAGCGGAAGTGGTTCAACTGATAGAGCATCCGTCTGCCATATGGAGGGTCCAGGGTCCCATATCCAGGGCCTCCTTGACCCGTGTGGAGCTGGCCCACGCGCAGTCCTGCCACACGCAAGGAGTGCCCTGCCACGCAGGGGTGTCCTCCACATAGGGGAGCCCCACATGCAAGGAGTGCGCCCGGCAAGGAGAGCCGCCCTGTGTGAAAAAAGCGCACCCTGCCCAGGAGTGGCACCGCCCACATGGAGAGCTGACGCAGCAAGATGACGTAACAAAGAAGAGATGCAGTTTCCTAGAGCCGTGGGATAATGCAAGCGGATGCAGAAGAACACACAGCGAATGGACATAGAGAGCAGACAACGGGGGAAGGGGAGAGAAATAAATAAAATAAATCTTTAAAAAAAATGCTTACGTATTTGGTAACCATTCAACATGTGTAAAACTGTGCTGCTGTTTTAAGTTCCTTTTTAGTGTGTCACCAACGACGTTTTTGAGTGTTATGCCCCTAAACCATTTTCCCATATCTTATTGCCCTGTTTTTCATAATGCAGTGATAATTATTAATTAACAAGTAAAGAACAATTAGATAATAAAATAATTGAACAATAATTTAAAAAGTGACTTAAATAATTGTTGGAATAAAAATAATAAAACAATTTTATTAGATCTCAACCCTTGAGTACATGTCCTATTACCATTCTGTGTAAGGAAATGGGAGGTACGCTGAGGCACTTTTGCTGCATACTGAGGTAACAGTGAATATCTGGAGGAAAAGCCCTTGAGTGACTGAGGTTCTAGCTGAATTTCTCGGTTTTAATATCAAATGCAGCAAATATCAGTAAATATAACTCACATAAACATAACTCTGTGGTGTGTACAATAATTTTTAAGAGAGTAAATGGGTCCTGAGACCAAAATGTTTGAGGACCATGGCTAAAACTAATTTCCTATAGTTGGGAAACTTAGATTTTCATCCCTGTAGCTAAATCTTTGAGGGCAGTAGTTCCTTAGCATAGATTCTTAGTAATGCAACTTTGAGTCAAGCATAAATATTTTTGAAAAGTTTATCTGAATAGTGCCCAAATGCCCTCTAAAAATGTTATACTGATTTATATTCTTGTCATTAGTGTGAGTATGCCCATTTAATTTTTGCTGAATTTTAACAACATTCCAGGGTGTTTAACACCAACAAGCATAGCCAAGAAGGGGATCAAGTTAAAGTTATCCCAGCTTTTAGAAATACTTGGAAGGTCTTTATTTTCAAGTTTAAAATGACCTTGAAATATATTTATTGATATATTAGTAAATTAGTTGGAGATGAAATCTCCTGTTTTGTGCTCTTTCTCAGAGTGAAACACTAGAACGGGGACATTAAAGATCTCTATGATGTGACTCAGTAGTTTAAGACTAGGTCAAAAGCAAAGTGCATATCTTTAAATATTGTTGCGGTGAAAGACATTAAGTTACAAGTTAAAAGTTTTCTTTTATAAAATCACAGCCTGGAGGAAACACAGGCATAAAAACACCACTCAGGAAATTGTTTGACCTCTTTCAGTAAAAACGTAAGGAAATTGCTCCTCTGGCCGCCCTTGTTTTTCTCCTGGACTCCCCTTTACCCAACTTCTTTTCTTCCCTTCCTAATTAGACCACTTGAGTCCATATTCTCAAGAAGTCATTTCTAACAAGACTTGGTCCCTCTCTGAGCTGAGAGGAGTTCAGTGAAGCTGAAATGGCGTTACCGAAACAAAGCTGGTCTCCTGTCTCAATTTTGTTTTTCTCTGTCTTTACCTTAAGTAACCTATATTTGGATTCAAATTACTTTTCTAATTTTTTTCAGATACCTTCTGGGTGCTCCTATGGCATAATATGATATATTAAATACTCTTTTGTAATTATACAGAACAGAATATATTTCTTAACTTGTATCCATCTAAAAATCTCCAGAAATTCTGCATGTACAACTTCATGGACCCTTTTGGTGTTTTTGGGCATTCTCAACTTTCAGGCATCTGGAACAAAGTCATTTCGACCCCATTTATTTCACTTTCGGAAAAACAGATCGCAAACTAATAGTTTCATTCCAAATTGGTTCATTCTATAACGGAATACTATGAGGCTATAAGCAGAAATGAAGAAGCTCTCTTTGTGCTGATATGGAAAGAGTTCTAAGATATATTTGTTGGGTGAAAAAAGGTAAAGTATAAAAAGAAGGAAAATAATTACATAAATTTGCATTTGTTTTTTTTGCATATGGTAATTTTGGAAGGATATAAAGGAAACCAAATATGGTAGTAATCTGTTTGGGCAGAAGGAAGGAAACTAGGCAGATGAAGGACAACATAGAAGACAGATTTATCATCTTGTATATTTTTTGTTTGTTTTCTTTGAACATGTAGTGTACTATATTCTTAAAATTAAAACTGCTACTACTAAAGAATTACACTTATGTTCAGGAAACAAGATCGTGTTATATTAGAGTCCACTCAGTGATAATAAGGAGGTACCTTCTCCCAGGTTTCTAGTTTACTCATAATCCTGGGCTTCTCTATTGTCCTACTCTTCCCACCATTAATGCTATGATGGACTTGACCTGGAGTCTTGGCAGCTCTCCTTTGTTCGAGGGCATCCCTGGAGAGGAATAAGTGAGTCTTTTCCTTTCCCCCAGGTAGAGATAGGACCTTCTCTGCTTTCCTTGCATTCTTTAGCTGTCTGGGCCATGCTGGAACGCTGGCAGGCAGAGGAGGCAGCAGCCGTGGGTTCTGGCACTGTCCCCAAGGTGAGCTGTCTCTGATTGTAGGTATTACAGAGAAAGCACTTTGAAAAAATAACAAAACCAGCCCGGGATTTCTTTGCAGAAAGATGAAGATGCTTATTCTGGGGCAGCTGAAAACTAACTCTGGAGGTTTTTATTCTTAATGCTCAGAGGATAATGCTATTAATGAAACTTGGCCAGGCCCAAAGTTTGTAAATATTCCAAATACCTTAGAAGAGTTCAGCAGCACATATCTAATTTGAAGTAATTTATTCTGTTAATATTTTGGTTTCCTGCTGCTAAGAACCCTGGGCATATGGCAATCCCCTAAGACGTGAAGAAGGAAGCCATTGTGGGTGATAATAAGGAGCACACATTCATTGATATGTTTAACATCTTGGCTTGAAGATGAAATTCTAAGCCATGCATCCCAGTGACTTCCCAGCTGAGTACAGGTTAAGGTCCATTTCCCCCTGACTGCTGTATTTATTCCAATAATGTGATAGCTCTGGAGCCATTCTGAGCCTCGGCATTGTGACCTGGATAAGAATCAACTGGGATGCTTGCTAAAAATACAGATTCCCAGACTCCACCTTAGTCCTGGAAATCTGCTTTGGCACAATTGCCTTAGATAATTCTTATCATCTGGGAAGTTTGGGAAACATTGCATTTTAGAATCTTGAAAAAGTGACATTTTACTGAATCATCCTGTCTTTAGGCTGACCTCTTCTACCAGGAATGATCAAAAACCACTTCCCAGAAAGAAAGGATCAAATGCTCTCCTTCCTGGGGAGGTTATTGTGTCTCAAACCCATGAGGCAGCCCTTGAGGTCCTCATTTGGTTTTACTAGTTTAGATTATGTGCTTATAATCTTTGACTTTCTCTCCCCTCTCTTTTTTTTCCCCCTTAGAACAAAGGAAAGTTAAATGCTTGTCTTTCTGTCACAGAGATTTCCATTTTGAATGCAAAGCGCTGTGAAATCTGTGGAGCCATATGTAACGTATGGGTTTAAATGGTTAGAGCATCTGGTAACAGCTACACAATTCAGTTATCTTTTAATCTCCACATTCACCATTCCCTGTTTCCTATGTAAGACACACGGACACACTAGCCTCTGAAGGGGACAAACTAAATCAGAGTAGAACAGAAGTACAGTTTGTGTGGCACCCTTTGCAAGTACAACAAATGTCCCACCTGTAGAAAACATTCTTACTCCTGTAAAGCAAAAAATCCCTGGGGGGGAGGTTCTGGTTAATGGGGTTTGGGTATTGTAGTTGACCTTTTCTATTCTAACCTAGATGAGGTTAAAAGGTCAGTGGATGCTCGTCTCCTCTATACTTCCCCTAGTAGTAACTTTAAAAATCTTACCCACAAATGAGCTTGTGATTGTGCCAGCAAATGGGTTAATTTTGACTTGACTTACCTGATCAGAACAGACAAATTAACTAGAAAAAAAATTATGAATGGCCAGTTTTTTGGACAAGTTTTTGTTTTTGATCTGTCACTGTTGTATTAAATCAATCAAAATAGCCAAAAATTTTATGAGACACAAGCAGGCCCAGCTTTCAACTCAATATATTTTCATCAAACTTCACTGCCTTGCAGCAGAACCCACTGATCTCATTCAAGGGAGATGATTTTTTTTTTCCACTCAGGTTTGCTCTTCATACATTGTTACTTTTTAAAAATTTTAATTAATATTAATTTTTATTTATATCTTTTTTACATCTTTATTTTTATTCCTCATTCTTGATCTCCTGTTATGGTTTGCATTTTTTCTTTTTATTCTGTTTGCGTCTTAAACTTTCCCCTCTTCTAGTCCTAAAAGGAAGGGAGGGAGGGGAGGTAAAGGGAAGAGAGGATTCAGCTCTGAATATAGGGGTGAATCCTGGTTTTATGGAGCCTGAGGCTTGTACAATTTGGGTTGCCCTCTTTAAGAAAAATAATGCAAAAGGACCTCACTTCTGTAAGTTTCATAAAATCACACACCATAGGAACCCATTGCTCTGGCCTGCCCCTGGATCGTGGAAGGAGCGTGTGTTGGTGAAGGACTCAGAAGCTATCACTGGCTTTGTGGTAAACCATCTCTGCCTGCATACACTTTTTGTTCTTCTAAATTTGAACACTTTCAATTTACTTTGTTTCCCTCCCTTAATAATTATACATTTCTGAATGACTAAATAAAATTATCACCACGTCCAGGTAAAGGGTATTTTTTAAAAATTTAATTTCTCCCCCTTCCTCCATTGTCTGCTCTGTGCCCATTCGCTGTGTGTTCTTCTGTGTCTGCTTGTACTCTCATTAGGCAGCTCCGGGAACTAATCCTGGGAACTTCCAGAGTAGGAGAGAGGTGATCTTTCTCTTGTGCCACCTCAGCTCCCTGGTTTTGCTAAGGCTCTTATTGTCCCTCCTCTGTGTGTCTTTTTGTTGCATCATCTTGCTGTGTCAGCTCTCTGCATGGACCGGCACTCTCCATGGGCCAGCTTGCCCTCACCAGGAGGCCCTGGGCATCAAACCCTGGACCTCCTATATGGTAGACGGGAACCTAATTGCTTGAGACACATCTGCTTCCTGATAAAGGGTATTTTGAGAGATCCATAAATAAATTCTCGTAAGAGTCTCCTGGGTACTAAGGAGCCCAGGGTCAGCTGGCGGCTAGCATTCCTCCTGTCTTCCTCAGTCTTTGTAGTTGGATTTGTTTCCTCAGTTTCTTTATTTCTTTTTGGTGAGATGGGAAGAGCCCTGGGGAGGGGATCAGGAGACCTGGGTTTCAGTCAAACTCCACAATGATAGAGAAGGTGTGAGTGGAGAGAACAGGAGCTGATCTGCCTAATTCCCCAGAAAGGCTCATGCCTGGAGAGATGTGACCTGGGCCCAAAGTTGCTCAGTTAGTTCCTTAAATATCAAGGACTCACAGTGTTCTTCCCACCATGTACTATGCTTCCCCTAGCTGGGTGAAATGTCTTCCCACCCTTCTCATCCTTTGTTTCCTCATCTCTAAAAGAAAGGGGGTCAAACCAGATAATCAATAAATTCCTTCCAACTTTTATATTCTCCAATTTTCTGATTCTTCTGCTCCTTGCACCTGCCTGCCCTTCCCCCCCCCCCCCCCCCCCTCCGCCCCTTGCTTTAGCTTGCTTTTTAGGCTCTCTGTCGCTCTGATGGTCATTTAGCCCTGGTTGTCCAAGGTCCTAGCTCTGGTGCCCAGCACAGGGTTTGCTGAATGCTTTGATGGAATGGAAATTTCATGCCTTAGTTAAGGCTTGGCAGGTGGGGCAGTGAACATAGAATGGCCTCCATGCTCGTGGTCTACTGACCTCCTGAAGTTTGCTAATTTGATGGTTCTCAGAGAACCAATGGGCCAGAAGGGCCCTGAAAGAGCCCTCATGACTCTGTTTCATTATATGAATGAGGAAATAGCGGTCTGGAGAAGTGCCCCAGGCCACATCCTAACAGCAATGAGAAAAAATCAGAAACCACGTTCCCTGATTCTCACTCTGATGCTCTTTCCTCAACATATTCTCAGCCTTTGAGATGTACTTAAGGATTAGTAATAGTCCACAAGTGCACAAGGTCAGTTCTAATAAAACCAGGTCTGGGAGGCCCACGTATCCTGCCTACAGAACCGACTGAAGTAAGGATTCTGGCTGAGATCCATGTTAAGATTATTCTTGTTCATTTACAAGGAAGTTCCCTATTATTTATATATTCAAATTAAAATATGACTTTGTCTAGTAACACCTTTCCTTACACATTTCTCAGGCCTGTAATTCTTTCTGGCCACTGTCACAAACGATAGGGACATTAGTATTTTTATATAATAAACTTTATTTTTTAGAGAGGTTTTTGATTACAGAAAAGTTACATTGAGATTATAAGGGATTCTCATACACCCCCTCTCACAGTAGTATTTTGTTTGTTTCTAGAATATTCTTTTACTATTAGATCACAGGTAAGTTAAGTATACCCTCCAGGAATCCTTCTGACAAGTTATTATCCTCTTTTTCTTTTTTCTCCCTCTCTTCCCTACCCTGCTGGGTTTTTTTTGTTTTTTGTGTTTTTTTTTTGCTGTCTGTGTTCATTTGCTGTGTGATTTTCTGTGTCTGTTTCTTTTTATATGCTCTTCTCATTTTCTCCTTTAAGTTTCACCAGGATTTGATCCCGGGGACCTCCGACATGGGAGAGTGGTTCCCTTTCACCTGTGCCACCTTAGATCTTGGTTTCTGTTGCATCGTCATCTTGCTGCATCGCTCGCCACGTGGCATGGTCCTACCTTGCTGCACCGGCATGCTTTTACCAGGAGGCCCTGGGGATTGAACCTGAGTCCTCCCATATGGTAGATGGAGGCCCAGTCACTTGAGCCACATCTGCTTCCCCATCCTCTTTCTTACAAATTAGATTCTTTCCTTTGCCATCATTGATAAAATGCACATCTTTATGCTTTCCTGCCAGGTTCCAGAAAACGCTCACTTTGTACCACACTTCCTCTTGGCTCATCTCTATCATAAACTACTTCATTTAATCCTTCTAGTCACCTTCAAAGTGAACACACTTACTCCATTTGTTGAGATGTGGAGTTAGGATTTCCCCACAGTTAGTTGGTGACAATATCAGGCTTGGATTCCAAACCTGTTTTTTTTTTTCTTTAAAGATTTATTTTTATTTATTTATCTCCCCCCCAACCCATTGTTTGTGCTCACTATCTGCTGTCTATGTCTGCTTGTATTCTTTTTAGGTGTTACTGGGAACCGAACCTGGGACCTCCCATGTGGGAGGCAGGCAACCAATGGCTTGAGCCACCTCCGCTCCCACTTGTGTCTCTCATTCGGTTTCTTTGTTGTATCTCTTCATTGCGTCATCTCGTTGTGTTATCTTGTTGCATCAGCTCTCCACATCAGCTCTCCAAGCAAGACAGCTTGCTGTCTTGTTCATCTTATTTAGGAGGTACCGGAAACTGAACCTGGGACCTCTCATGTGGTAGGTAGATGCCCACGTGCATGAGCATATCCGATTCCCTCAACCCTGGTTTTTCTGAATCAAATTTCTGTTGCTATCTCATAGCCACCTGTAGGACAAAATGCGACTCATGCCATTAAAGTCTTTTTAAATAACGTGTGGAATTTAGAGGCGGAAGAGATTCTTTCCTTTAGCTAAAGGCAGGAAAAGCTTGATGCAGAGGCACCATTTGCGTCTGAGCTGAGAAGGCAAGGTAGGATTATAGTCAAAGATGAGCAGCATGTGTGTAAGAGGAGTGGGGTGTGGGCTAGCTCAGTGCCATCCACCACGCCAGCTCTGGCTTGGTTTGGGAGCCTCTGAGTTGTGCCTGGTCCTTCAGTCATTTGCCTAAGTGAGGACCGCTGGCTTTTGCCACCAGCACCACTTGCCCCTTGTCCGTCTAAAAATAAATTATGCTTCCATTCTCCCATGTATGTGCCTCTGCATCTTTTCCCCCACTTTGGGTAGAAATGGTCCTTACAAAGTAGTAATTACCTATGTGACTTTATCTAAAGGCAAAATTCTACCATGTAGCAGCTAGTCTTGGTCTACAGGTTCAGAACTCTTAGTGGGAAGAGCGTTTTCTCCTCATTATCAGCTTCTTAAATTGAATGAACTAGGAGGCCTAGACTTGACCCTGTGGTGCATGTGTGTGGGGGTAGTTCAAGGTGATAATGAGAAAACATTTTGGGGGACTCATGTCTTATTTTAGTTCTCAGTACAATTGTTCTATTATCTCTACTAAATTTGAACTTGTTGGATCCCTCACCTGTGCCACACTTGTGCCTGGAAGTCCTAGGTGCTCAGACAGAGGGAAGGAGGTCAGGGTGGGATTTTCAGCATCTCCTGGTGATTGAGTCACAGGAGTGGAAGGAGATTAAGTGATTAGAAACCTGGAAAACAATACTCCTAATTTATGTAAGATTGATTGCTCTACATTTATAATGGAGAGCTTTCTTTCTAGGGCCAGGAAAATTTCTGTGTACTCTACTAGGATACTCCTTTGGGGGTATCTAAGTATTAATCAGAAGGTTGTCTGGTGAATGTAGAGTGAGAGTAACATGATTGAGAACTGGGAGGGTTATTTCATCTAGGTTTTGGTGAAGCCTTAATAAGCTCTTGCTCCAAGCGAAGAGCTCACTCCTTTAGGTCACCTCCCACATTTATTCTCTGTCACCCCTAGACAGGTCTGTCTTATTCTCAGATCCCAGAGACCTTGCCCTCAGGCAGCTTGATAATATCAGCTTCAGATGCAATCCTGAAAATGCCATCCATTTACTGAATGGATAAGGGTAGATTGGATGATGTATTTTTTAAATTGTTCATGCTGAGGTTAATCTTATTTCTTATTTCTATCTGGGCTGCTGGATGGTGTCTGACTGTGTGGGTATGAATGAATTTAAGTCAAGAAGCGGTGATGGGGTGAGCGTCCCCGTTTCTAGTTGCCCTTGGTACTAACTACTTGCTTTGTATCTCACTTAAGCCTTTTGACCATCCTAGGAGGTGGGCTGAGCTGGGATTCGAACCGCAGTTTCCAAAGAATTCCATCTTCTTTACTCTACATTATACTGCCTCCCCATGGACACTCAAGGCCCTCAATGATCTCCCTCCCATCCGTCAAAATAGCCTCATCGCTCATGCCTCCCTCTAGGAGTGCAAAGTGCTGTTAGCACCCTGTCTGTGTGGTGCTGTGTCTGATCCAGGGGCAGTCTGGTATGGTTGTACTGTATCTGTTTGGCTGAGATTTGAGTTGCCAGGACTAGGGAGACTACAGTGTTACATTGGGAGCCCGTGAAAAGAAAAAGAGAATTTTGGAATAAAATTGATCTGTATGATGTACCATGCACACTATGTAATGGGTCCTTAATCTCCTTTGTTTCATTTAACCCTCATGTTTATGTCATGCAGTGTGGTTAAAAACTTAGACTATGGAGCCAGACTCTCCAGGTTTGAATCCCAGCTTTGATACTTGCTAAAGCTGCATGCGCTGGGATAGGTCACTTAATCTGTACCTTTGTTTCTTTTTCTGTAAAGTGAGCCAGGAGTTTTGGTGGGAGGTTGATTACTTGAGTCAATCTATAGCCAAGAGACCTGCTTGGATTGCGCTGGTGGGGCAGGGCAGAGAAGTTGAGGACCACCATGGAAATAGGGAAGATATAAAGATGTGACAGAGGAGGGAGCAGTGGTGGTAAAGGTGAGATAGGAGCTTTCATGCTCCATCGAGGATCAACAGCTACAGCATTTCTGATCAGGACTATGTCACCACCTTATATCAAACACTTCAAAAATGTGCCTATCTTTTTTTTTTTACTTTTTTTTCTTTTTAACTTTTATTGCACGCTGGCCAAAGATTTGTATTCATCACAGTGTTAGTAAGAACAGTGAAAACTCAGAGATGATCTGCTCCAAAATACACTGTATAATGGAATACTATGCAGCCATTAATAGTAATTTTAAGAAGGGTTTTAAATATCTGTGGAAGGAAGGATCTTATGTATCTTATTCAAATCTGTGCATTCCTTGCCTAAGACAATGCCTGACACATAATGAGAACTCAATTAGTATTTGTTAAATAAACAAATATAGTGTTAAGTGGAGAAAAAAATCACCTAAAGAACATTAAACGGAATCTCTTGCTTTGTAAAGGACTCTAGCCTTAAAGAGGCAGGGTTAAACATGCCTTCATATTAAATACAATGTGGTTCCCTGGATTGGATTCTGAAGCAGAAAAGAAAGACATTAGTGGAAAAACTGGTGAACTCTGAATAAAGGCTGTAGTTTAGTTAACAGTAATGTCCTGGGAAGCAGATATGGCTCAAGCAGTTGGGTGTCTGTGCCTACCATATGGGATGTCCTGGGTTCGGTTCCCGGTGCCTTCTAAAGAAGACAGGCAGATAGTGAGTGTAAACAATGGGGTGGGGAAGGGGGAATAAATAAGATAAATCTTTAAAAAGAAATGAACCAATGTTTCTCAGCTTTGACAAACGTACCACCATTATGTAAGATGTTACCATTAGGGGATGCTAGCTGAAGAGTATATGGGAACTATTTCTACTATCTTTGCAACTTTTCTGTAAATCTAAAATTATTTCAAAGTAAAACAGTTTGGTTTAAAAAGTGACTTCCTAGCAAATGACAATCAGGGTCCCCTGGCTGGCCACCCCCTTGGCACTCATATGTCATCAAGCAGGGCATTTCTGGGAGCACCACAGCTGTGCAGGTAGCCAGAAAATATGAGGAAGGGAAAATGAAAGGCTCACACTTCCATTCTGGTCTTGAGGTGACAGCAATGGTACCAACATTCCTGAAAGAAGTTAAATGTAGTGTAAAACAACTAAAGTATAGGTTAAATAATTTATACAAATCCCATCACTTCACCTGTTTTTTTTTTTTTCTTCAATAAATCAAAATTGCAAAGGAAAGAAACTTAGAGTAATATCTTCTAAACTTGAGTCATCTTTCCCCTGCAACATCTTCCTTCTCTTCTCTCCTTCCACATTTATTGAGCAACTGCTTTCGACCTTGGGAAATCTTCAAGGAACAAGAAAGACAAGGGCTTTGCCCTCAAGGACAATAAAACTGGCTTTAAATAGTCAAAGAGTAGGTGTTTGCCTCTAACTGGGTGGCTGCTCTCCTCTTTAATGACTTTAGCACGGGCTTTATCAGGCGTTGGCTTTTAATGGGCTCCTAGGTCACAAGCAGAGTTGTCAGCACCATCTTGTGCTTGTCTATGAGATTTCAGAGACTTTTTTGTCTCAGTTATTGTGATGTTTTATCACTGGCCACCACCTTTGAAATTAGTGTCTTACAGATTATCTTTAAAAACCCATCAACATGTCATTATCCTTCCTTTGGAAAGAATTATAGTCACAGTGGGATGGCTGTGGGGTAGGGAGGAGCAGTCATTTGGCTTGTGATTATAGGAAGTGCTGAGATTCACACCAGGACCTCATAGATTTCTGCTCACACAGAAAAGGCACACAAGCTCAAGGAGGAGGATTCTCCCCAGGACAACACTCTTGGTTCCAGTTCTTGGGCTCAGCTGCTGGACTGTTCCTTTATTCCTCATGGTTCCCATCTAGATCTGGCTCATCCTTACCTGTCTGCGTGCTTTATTTGTTTGATTAGAAGAGCAAGGGCAGAATAAATAGTCTTAGAGAGTTTGCTTCATTTGATCAGTGAAGTATCTCAGAGCAGTTCCTCAGCCCCCATCCATCACCCTTGACAAGGGTAATGGGGTGATGTTGATGGTGATAGGTGTGGAGAATGTGATGGAATCATATTTTGGGTCATTCTTCCCCCACAGGGCATTCCCAATCTATTAGAGAGGTGTGACTGACTTACCACAAGAGTCTAAACAAGGTTCTGCAGATAGGGTGGACCTAGAGCCTGCTTCTGCCTCTGACAGGCTGGAACAATTTCTGAGTGCTTAAGGAAGGTTCTAATGCTCAGTCAGGGGGTGAGGCGTTGACTGGCACTTGGGTCATGGCTATGGGTAGGCCCGAGGCGCCAGGCTGGCTTCATGCGCGTGTGACCTGTGGAGTCCCACAAACTCCACACTTAGAAGGCCCTGCACTTAGTTTAATGCTCTGTCTTCTCTGTCCTGAAACTCATAATAATTTTTGAACGAGGGGTCCGTGTTTTAATTTTGCACTGGCTCTCATGAATTATGTAACTAGTCCTGCCTGAATGCAGTAAGTACAGGAGGATCAGACTGGTTGGCGTTCAAATTTGAGCTTAGATTCTTGCTAGCTGTGAGACATGTGCAAATCCTTAAATTCCCGAGCTTCCAGGTCCCATTGTGTTAAATGGGGATCATTCCTCATTATGAGAGATACTTAAAAGGGAAAACATAGTTAAAAGAATTAGCTTGAAGAAAGCACATAGTAGATGAAATCTGTTCATCCATCCAGTCATTTTTCCAGGCACCCAACAAACAGTTACTGTTTGCCTATTTGTGCAAAGCATTATGCAAGGTTCCTTGTGGGATACAGAGTAGAATAAAATGTGTTCTCAAGAAACTTACAGTGTAATAGGAGAGATAAGATCCATCCCTCCACAATGGTCCCTACAAGTAGAATTTAAATACAGTATCTATTAGGTGACTGGTTATGATGTACTGGGATGTAGAGAGGAGGTAAGAGGGAGGTAAGGTGGAGGCAGTAGGTTTGGAACGAGGGATAGCCTGAATGTCAGGGAAATGTTAACAGTGAGTTCTGGCAAACATTGTCTCATTTCAACAAATAGCCGAGGTAGGGGGGTGATAATGTGGATGTAGGGAGACAGCAGAAGAAGGCTAGGGAAGGAGGTGACTGTGTGACACGTTCAGGAGTGAGAAAAGAGCAAAACTGGACTAAATAATTGGACAGGCGATAAACTTTAATAATCACATTGTCAAAGCAAGCAGCTGATTTTAAATAACAGATTTCTGGCTTAACCACAACACTAAAAAAAAAATCAGGTTGAAAATGAAAGCAGATTAGCACGGCACATACATGGGGAAATATGCTGTCTTGGTTTAATAAACGAGTCTGTGCGCTGTGTTGAAACAGTGCAACTTCCTTAATCCAATATCTGATGAAGGAGCAAGGATAGAAGAATTAATTTACCACACACTAATTAAAGGGGGGTATGCGCTGTATATACGGTGAGTCTCCGGAATGAATATTTGATAAACAATATCTAGTAAATTAAAAACCCGAAATGTTAAATTAAATGCAAATTAAAAACCTGGAATGTTAAATTAATTAAATACAGAAAATGGCATCAAATAACTTCACAGGTCTCAGTTAAATCAGGGAGGGAAAAAAAAGCTAAGTTACTCAGCATCCCATCTTGCCAGTGTACACTCTCTTCTCACCTGCTCAGAATAAATGAGGGTGACAGGGGCTTCAGCTTTATTCGTGAATTTACATATCATGTGCACAACCATTTCTGGATACTTTTTTTTTTTTTAACTTATGAAGCTAAGTGGGAAATATAATGGACTTTTTACTGTACCATGGAAAAATATCCATGAGATTTTGTTCAAATCATCAAGTCCTCTTCAGGTCTAAGGATAGTCAATTGCTACAGAATGGAACCCTTCCAAGGTTGAGTGGTTCACACTGGGTTGTGGCTGCCCTCACGTCTGATGTGCAACAGAAGAGCAAGCTTGGAGAATCAGGGCCACAACAGTCCTCAACACCTGCCTCTTCTGTGTCATGAAGGAAAAAACAAAATGCCCGGGGGTGCCCTCCAGGCAAGAGCCCCATTGCCCCTTCGGGAATCTAATGGGTAGGGATTCACCCTAAATTCTGTGTTTCTTGAGATTAGGAGATGCTTGGAAGGCAGACCTATCTGACTCCTGGTTTGAACACTGATAAATCCCATGGGTCATTTGGATTTGAACTGCATCTCCTGCCACTGTCTGATGAACTGTTCGGAGCAAGCCACTAATTTTTCCTTTTCCTGTTTCCACACTGTTGGAAGAGGCTTTCACACCTCTGAGAACTGTGGCAGGAATAACTAACCAATTTGAATGCTTCATAATTTTTATTCTAAAACCTGCACATTAATCAGCATTCTAAAGCTACCAAAGTAGGTTTCCTTAGTTTACATCTCTGGTTGCCTATGTTATGAACACTTAAGATATATAATTTATTTCTGGAAAAAAAATAGACTAAAGGACTATTTAGTGGATGAGAATCTTTACAGAATAGATTCTTTTCTCTCTCCTTTGGGCCACATAGTACATTGTTCATATCTCTATTTTAGCACTTATTCTGTTCACAATTAACAAAATTATTAAAATTTTAAAATCTGTTTAAAACTGTATCAATAACATATGAAATATCAAACAATACACATACAGACCCAGCAACTACCACTCTGGACCCAGATATACTTCACGTTTTTTGTTTAGTGTGTGTCCTTCTAGACACTCTTCTTTGCATTTATTTACAAATCTATATACCAAAAGAAACATATTTTTGAGAATTTAAAATATTTATTCTGCAGCTTGCTTTATAAAAATAATTGGCAATGTTTTGGACAATATCCTGTCATTGTTTCATAGCTCTTTCTCATTCTGTATTGCTGCATAGCATGCTGTGGCCATATAGTAACTTATTTAACTCTTTCTTTATTGATAAGCATTCAGGTTGTTTTCAATTTTTTGCTAACATAAGCAAAGCTGCACTTGTTGACCAATGTCTTCTTGTCCAGTGTTCCTCCAGAAATGTAACTGAAAAGTAGAGTCATAGAGTGGGCACATAAAAAAATTTAATAGATGCTGCTGAATCACCTTGGAAAGTGTTAGATCAATGTTATATTGCCACTAGTAACATATGAGATTATTTGCCTTCTCACAACCTCAAGACCATATATTACCAAATGTCTTATATTTTGCCAATCTGACTGGTAGATAAAAAGGGTAATTTCCCCTAATTTGCATTTCCTTGATTACCAATAAGGCTGAGCAACAATTATATATTTATTGGACATTTTTATTTTCTCTTTTGTGAATTCTCTGTTTATGTCCTCAGACCATTTTTTAATTTTTAGAATTTACTTTTTCATGTTGACTTATGAAAGTTCTTCATACATCCTAGGTATTAACTTAGTGCTACAAGAATTTTCTCCCTATTTTGTCTTTTAATTTTTTTGCATTGATAAATTAAATTTTTTTTTTTTTTTAGGTACTAGGGGACGGGGATTGAACCGAGGACCTCTTATGTGGGAAGCCGGCATTCAACCAATGAGTCACATCGGTTCCCCTGAGTTGGCTTTTTCATTTGTTTTGCTTGTTGTTTGTTTTTGCTTTTTTTAAAAGGAGGCACTGGAAACTGAACCTGGGATTTCCCATGTGGGAGGGAGATGCCCAATTGCTTGAACCATATCCGCTCCCTGCTTGTTGAGTCTCTCGTGTTTCCTCGTGTCTCCTTTTCGCATCAGCTTGTTGCATTAATTCATTTCGTGAGCTCGCTGTCTTGTTCATCTTCTTTAGGAGGCACTGGGAACCGAACCTGGGACCTCAGATGTGAAGGTGGGCACCCAACTGCTTGAGCCACATCCACTCCCCTGATAAGTTAAATTTTGATATGATCAAGTTCATCATTTTTTATTTAGAAGGTGTGAATTTTGTGGTATTGCAATAATTTACTTACATGACTTTTTTACAACCATAAGTAACGTTTTTTTTTCTCTCCAGGAGGTGCTGGGGATCAAACCTGGGACCTTGTACACGGTAAACAGGCACTCAACCACTTGAGCTACATCCTCTCCCCTGATGACAAATGTCTTGATAGCAGACACACTGTTCTATATCTTCCTGTGTTTCTAGTGCTTCATATAGTGCCTGGCACATAGAAGTGTTTACTAAATGTCTGAAAGGGCTGTGGGGATGGGATGGAGATAATAGAAAAAGGTTGAGAAACACTAAGTGGTTAGGTGCTCAGGCTCTGGGCTCTGACTTGAGTTTGAATGCCAGCTCCGGCACTTAAAAAGCTTTGTGATTGGGGAGCAGATGTAGCTCAAGTGGTTGAGCGCCTCTGCTTCTCATTTATGATGTCCCAGATTCAATCCCTTGTACCTCCTAAAAAAAAAAAAAAATTCTACTGAATTTTGAGTGTGTCAAATGCCCGTAGTTGAGTATGGACTCATTTAATCTGGGTCACATTTTAAAATAGTTATTCATGGGCTACTATGGTTTGTGTATTTGAGATTCTTTATCTAAAAACTCTGCCCTCTGAGCTATGGTTGAGGGAAGTGCCAAGATGGGATAGCTATCTTCTAGTCTCTAAACAGACTTATTCTATATTGTTCCACAAGACAGCACTAATGTAGGTTACAAGTTTGAGGAAGTCAGAGTTGAACTTACATAAAAGGAATTGTTTAAATGATGCAGTAGATCGCCTCAGGGAAGTGCTAACCAAGCAAGAAGACCTGGCATCAGCGACTCTGTAGGAGAATTTCCTGGATTGGATGAGATGATCTCTTTCTAAGGATGGATTCCCTATTAATGGGATTCTGACATAGGGCTGATTTGAAATGAAAAGAAAAATGTGTTTTATATTCTGTTGAGGGCATTATGTTATTTATGTAACGCTGTGTCTACAAACTGATGCCTGAGTTCCTGTTTAAAAAAAAAATCTGATCATAAGAGAATTACTAATTTCTTTTTAAAAAACAGTGTTGCTTTTATAATCTGTAAAACCAATGCAACTATTTTCAGTTTGAAAAAAGTCATTTATTTATTCTTTAATTTATTCTGCAAACATTTATTGCATGCTGAAGTAGATGCTAGTGCTGTATCATATGCTTGGGATACAGATCTGAATAGAGAGATAAGGTTTCTGCTTCCAAGATGTTTACAGTCAACCGGGAGCCTAGACAATAAACAAATGATTAAATAAGATAATTCCAAATAATGATAAATTCTAGGAAGAGACTGAAATAAGTTATTATAATAGATTGGGGGGGGGAGGGGAAGGAAAAAAAAGAGTCATGTGAAAAATACAAGTTACCAAGTAGCATGTTGTATGTGAAAACCTAACACACACATATGTACACAAGCATGCTTATATATGCATAAGTACTTCTGGAAGAATATATATATATAGACATTTTTAAATAGTGAGGATTGGGACTTGAGGGCCCGTGGTAGAATTTTTTACACTGTTTACTCCCCTCCCCCCCATTTTTTAAAGATTTACTTTTTATTTCTTTATTTCTCCCCACCCCCTGATCATTGTTTGTACACTCTGTGTCTATTCATTGTGTGCTCTCTGTGTCTATTCATCTTCTTTTTAGGAGGCATCGGGAACCAAACCCAGGACCCCCCATCGCTTGAGCCGTATCTGCTCCCTGTTTGTGGTGTCTCTTATTGTGTTTCCTTGTTGTATCTCCTTGTTGCGTCATCTTCTTGCATCAGCTCACCACGCCAGCCTGTCATGTCAACTCGCTGTCTTGCTTGTCTTTTAAGAGGTACTGGGAACTGAACCTGTGACCTCCTCTGTGGTAGGCGTGTGCCCAACTGCTTGAACCACATATGCTTCCCTATACCCTTTTTAATAGTATTAATTTATTAACACGAATATGTATTCCTTTTACAAGCAACACACATGTAGTAAAAAAAAAAATAAAGAAATCTGACACGGTCAAAGGAAGAGAACAAAGGGAATACTGACATTCGGTAAGGGTAGGAAGGTGCTCTTCCTCACTGCTGCGCTGCCTCCATCTATCTACTAGCACTAACAGCAGCCAAGTATGCCTCCTTGGAGGTCTGGCTCCCCGGAGCTGCTATCCGGAATTTATTCTAGTCTTTCCTTGACTTGTTTATATCACATATATGAACATCATATATTATTATATGAAAGAATAGCTTGCCTATTTCATACTGTAACAAACACTTATAAGCTTATTCTACACAGATAATCCACATTTCGTTTATCCATTCATCTGGACATTTGGGTTGCTCCCACCTTTTGGCTATTGTGAATAATGCTACTCTGAACATTGCCGTACAAATACCTGCTGAAGTCCCTGCTTTCAATATATATATTTGGTATACACCTAACAGTAGAATTGCTGGGTCATATGGTAGTTCTACCTAACTTTTAATTTTTGTTAATGTTTCTTACTAGAGAAGTTGTGGGTTTACAGAACACTCATGTATAAAATGCAAGATTTACGTATAACACCCCATTATCAGCACCTCACATTGGGTGTGGAACATTTGTAACAACTGATGATAGCACTTTTTTATAATTGTACTATTTTTTTACTTTTTAACTGTAGTTACCTTTGTAAAAATTGGTGAAAGATTATTAAAATAGTACTATTAATTACTATCCGTAGTTTACATTAGGAGTGTTTTTCCCATATACCACCCTATTAGTAATACCTTTATTAATGTTGTCCCTGTGATATAATTCATGAAAGAATAGTCCTTATACTTTTACTACTAACTATAGTCCATGGTCTACAATTGGGTCCACTGTGTTATGCAGTTCAATATTTTATCTTTTAATTTTCTTTTATTTTTTATTCTAAACAACCTAAGGTTTTCCCTTTTAACCACATTCACTTATATAATTCGGTGGTATTAATTACAGTCACAATAATGTGCCACCATCACCATCACTCATTTCTACATCTTTACAATTAACTTAAATAAAATTTTGTATAAATTAAATATCAACTCTCCATTTTCTGACCCTAATCTATCTCCTGATACCCCATATTCTAGATTCTAACTGTGTGAGTTTGCTTATTATAATTAGTTCATATTAGTGAGATCATACAATATTTGTTTTTTTGTGTCTGCTTATATCAGTCAGCATAATGTGCTCAAGGTTCATCCATGCATGCACCAGGACTGCTATTCTTTTTACACCTGAATAATATTCTATTATATGTATACACCACATTTTGCTTACCCATCAATTGGTTGATGGACACATGGATTGCTTCCATCTTTTGGCAATTGTGAATATTGTCACTGTGAACATCAGTGTGCAAATTTTTGTTAGAATCTCTGCTTTTAATTCTTCTGGGTACATATACCTAGTAATAACATTGCTGGGGGAAGTGTATTTGGCTCAATGGATAGAGCATCTGCCTACCACATGGGTGATCCAGGGTTCAAACCCAGGGCCTCCTGACCCATGTGATGAGCTGGCCCATGTGCAGTGCTGATGCGCGCCAGGAGTGCCGTGCCACGCAGGGGTGTCCCCTCTGTAGGGGAGCTCCATGCACAAGGAGTGCGCCCTGTAAGGAGAGTCACCCAGCACAAAAAAAGTGCAGTCTGCCCAGGAGTGGCGCCGCACACACAGAGAGCTGACCCAGCAAGATGACGCAACAAAGAGACAGATTCCGGGTGCCACTGACAAGAATAGAAGCGGACACAGAAGAACACACAGTGAATGGACACAGAGAGCAGACAACCTGGGTGGGGGAGGCAAGGAAGGGGAGAGAAATAAAAAATAAAATCTTAAAAAAAAAAAGATTGCTGGGTCATTGGTATTTTTTTTTTAAAGATTTATTTATTTATTTGTCACCCCCCTCCCCAATACCTAGTTTCCTCAGGAATTGTCAAACTGTTTTCTACAGTGGCTGCACCATTTTACACTGCTGCTAGCAATGACTAATGTTCCTATTTCTCCATATCCTGTCCAACACTTATAGTTTTCTGTTTTGTATTTTTTTTAACAGTAGCCATTCTAGTGAGTGTGAAATGATATTTCACCGTGGCTTTAATCTTCATTTCCCTAATAACCAGTGATATTGAACATTTTTTTAATGTGCTTTTTTGCAATTTTATATCTTCTTTGGAGAATGTCTATTCAAGTCTTTTACCCTATTTTTGACTGGGCAGTTTGTCTTTTTATTGTTGAGTTGTAGAATTTCTTTGTATATTCTGGATATTAAACCCTTATCAGATATGTGGCTTCTAGTTTTCTTCTCCTATTGTGTAGGTTGTATTTTCATTTTTATGACAAAGTCTTCAAATGCAGTCCCTTTTATCTATTATATTCTTTCATTGTTTTTGCTTGGGTATAAAGTCTAAGAAACCATTGCCTAGCACAAGATGCTGAAGATGCTTCCATCCATTTTCTTCTAGGTGTTTTATAGTCCTGGATCTTATCTTTAGATTTTGGATCCATTTTGAGTTAGTTTTTGTATATAGTGTGAAATATGGGTCATCTTTCATTCTTTGCATATGGTACCATTCTCCCAGCACTATTTGTTAAAGAGACAATTCATTCCCCATTGGGTGGACTTGTCAACTTTGTCAAAAATCAATTGGTCATAGATGTGTCTACTTCTGAACTCGTAGTTTGATAGCATTGGTCAATATATCTCTCCTTGTGCCAATATTGTGCTGTTTTGACCTCTATACCTTTGTGATATGCGTTAAAGACTGGAAGTGTTAAGTCCTCCAAGTTTGTTCTTTCTCAAGATGGTTTTGGCTATTTGGGGCCCCTTACCTTTCCAAATAAATTTCATAATTGGCTTTTCCATTTCTGCAAAGTAGGCTGTTGGAATTTCGATTGGGATTATAATGAATCTGTAAATCCTTTTGAGTAGTACTGACATCTATTTAGTCTTCAACTCCAAGAACATGAAATGTAATTCCATTTATTTAGGTCATCTTTGATTTATTTTTAGCAATGTCTTGCAGTTTTTTTGTGAATAGGTGCTTTACATCCTTGGTTAAATTTAACCCTAGATACATGATTTTTTTTTTTTTTTTTTTTTTTAGGTACCAGGGCTGGGGATTGAATCCTGGACATTTTTGTATGGGAAGCTGGTGCTCAACCATTGAGTCACACTGGCTCCCCTGAATGCATTTTCTGTTTGTTTGCTTTGTTTTTTCTATTTGTTTTTAGGAAGCATGGGGAATCTACTGGGATCTCCCATGTGGGAAGCAGTCACTCAACTGCTTGAGCCACATCCACTCCCTGTATAATTATTTTAGTTGCTATTGTAAAGGAATTTTGTTTTCTTGTTTTCCTCTTTGGATTATTCATAACTATTGTATAGAAGCACTAATGATTTTTGTGTATTAATCTTGAACCCTGCCACTTTGATGAATTTATTAGTTCTAGTAGCTTTGTCGTAGATTATTTGAGATATTCTATATATAGAATATTTACATGTCATCTGCAAATAGTGAAAGTTTTACTTTTTTCTTTCCAATTTTGATACATTTTATTTCTTTTTCTTGCCTGATTGCTATGACTTTCAGTATAATGTTGAATGTTGAACAGGTGATAGTGGGCATCCTTGTCTTGTTCAGATTTTAGGTTAAAACTTTCAGTCTTTCACCATTGAGTATGATGTTAGTTGTGGGTTTTTCATATGTATCCTTGATCACGTTGAGGTAGTTTCCTTTGATTGTTATTTTTTTAAGTGTTTTTTATCAAGAGAGGATGCTGGGGGGAGTTCTGGGAATCTGGCATCAGAACAGGCAGGCAGGGCTCATCTCTCTCACAAAAACAAGGGAGAAAGGGCCAAAAGAAGCCCAAGAGTCCTGCTTTGGGGTTCAGCAAACTAGGACAGTGCTGCACAACTCCCAGGAGGGCAAGGGACAGAGAGACAAACAACCAGAAACAAAAATGTGAGTTATTCTAAACCCCTGTGTCATCTGCAAAGGACTCCCATATTCCACCTCCAAGATATTAGGCCTTGGGAAGTGGATGTGGATCAAATGATTAGGTGTCTGCCTACCACATGGGAGGTCCTGGGTTTGGTTCCCAGTGCCTCCTGGAGAAGGCGAGCTGGCATGGTGGGCAGGCTTGAAAAGCTAATGAAACAAAGTGACACAACAAAAGAGACACAAAGAGGAGAGGCAATGAGAGACAAAACAAACCAAGGAGCTGAGGTAGCTCAGGTGACTGAGCAACCTCCTCAGTGCCTCCTAAAGAGAAGACAAGCAGCCACAGAGAGCACACAGCAAATGAACACAGAGCAGACAGTGACCACAAACAGCGAGGGTGGGGGGGCATAAATAAATAAAATAAATCTTCATTAAAAAAAAAAGTTATTAGCCTGGATAAAACCCCTGGCTCACTGCAGCTGACAGGGGGGAACATAGGTCTACTTCCCTGTCAGCTTTTGTAAGGAAAGAAGGAAGAGAGAAGAGGGAAGGTGAGTCAGAGGGCTTCTCTTCAGTGAATTTGGCCAAAGAGCGGGCTTTGAGTCTTGGCTCTGGGCAGACCAGAAACACATGGAAGCAAAGGTTGAAAGAAACACTTCAGTGGAAAGGTTCACTGAGGAATTTCCTCTGCTGGCTGGCTAGGAAATTGTAAGGAGAAAAACTGCTTTTCATTCTCTCATTAACTTCACCTCTGAGAGAAAATCTGCACCCATTACTGAGTCCCTGGCCTGATTTTGATAATGTAAACTGGGCAATTTTAAAGACTTAGAATAAATTGAGCCAAAAATAAAAGAAGAGCTGTGAAAAAAATAAACACTAGGCAAGACAGAGAAATTGACCATTAGAGTAAATTCACAAACATATTCAGATACCTAGACATTAGAAAAAATTACAAGCCACACTAGGAAATAGGAAGTGATGGCCCAGCCAAAGGAACTAACCAAATATTCTGATAAGATAAAGGATTTAAGACAAGTTATCAATGATATCACACAAATCTCCTAAATTAATTGAAAGAGTTGAAGGAAAATATGACAAAAGAGATAAAGGATATTGAGAAGACACTGGGTGAACATAGAGAAGCCTGCAAAGAAAAGTGGCAGGGAAGTAGATTTGGCCTAATGGATAGGGCATCTGCCTACCACATGGGAGGTCCATGGTTCAAACTGACTGGCATGATGAGCTGGCCCATGCGCAGTGCTGATGTGCACAAGGAGTGCAGTGCCATGCAGGGGTGTCCCCCGCATAGGGGAGCCCCATGCACAAGGAGTGCACCCTGTAGGGAGAGCCGCCCAGCATGAAAAAAGTGCAGCCTGCACAGGAATGATGCCACACACATGAAGAGCTGACGCAGCAAGATAATGCAACAAAAAAAACGAGACACAGATTCCGGGTGTCGCTGACAAGAATGCAGGCAGACACAGAAGAACACACAGCAAATGGACACAAAGAGTAGACAACTGGGGGGTGGGGGGTGGGGAAGGGGAGAAAAATAAAAAAAGTAAAAAGTAAAATTAAAAAGAAAAAAAAGAAAAAAAGAAAAGTAGCAGAAATTATGGGAATGAAAGACCTGATGGATGAGATTAAAAATACATTAGAAGCACATAACAGCAGATTTGAATTGCTCAAAGACAGAATTAATGATTTTGAGGACAGAACATTTGAACTTGAAAAAATTATAAAACAGAAAGAGAAAATAATGGGAAAAAAGGAACAGAACCTCAGGGGATTGAGTGACAATGCAAAATGCACAAACATATGCATTATCAGTGCCCCAGAAGGAGAAGAGAGTGGAAAAGGGGAAGAAAGAATGTTTAATGAAATAATGACTGAAAACTTCCCAGCCCTTGTGAAAGGCATAACTATCAATATCCAAGAAGGACAAGGCACCCCAAACAAAATAAATCCAAATAGACCTATTCTGAGACACCTACAATTCAGAATGACAAATATCAGAGATAGAGAGGATTCTGAAAGCAGCAAGAGAAAAGCAAAGCATCACATGCAAGGGAACCTCAATAAGATTAAGTGCTGACCTCTTATCAGAAACCATGGAGGCAAGAAGAAAGTGGTATGACGTATTTATGATATTGAAAGAGAAAATCTGCCAGCCAAGATTTCTGTATTTGGCAAAACTGTTCTTCAAAAATGATGGTGAGGGGAAGTGGATGTGGCTCAAGTGTTTGGGAGGTCTAACATATGGGAGGTCCAGGTTGTGATTCCTGGGACCTCCTGATGAAGTTGCCCTGCATGGTGAGCTGGCCCAAGTGGAGTGCTGGCCTGTGCAGGAGTGTTGGCCTGTGTGGCAAGCTGGCCTTAACAGAAAGCTGGCATAGCAAGATGATGCAAAGAAAAGAGACACAGAGAAGAGACAATAAGAGATACAGTAGACCAGGGAGCTGAGGTGGCGCAAGAGATTGAGCCCCTCTCTCCCACTCTGGAAGGTCACAGAATGGGTTCCTGGCGCCTCCCAAAGAAAACAAGCAGACACAGAAGAATGCACAGCAAATGGACATAGAGAACAGACAATGAAGGGGGTGGGGAGAAAGATATAAATACATCTTTAAAAAAAAGAAGGTGAGTTTAAAGCCTTTACAAACAAATGAAAACTGAGAGAGTATGTTACCAAAAGACCAGAACTTCAAGGAACACCAAAGGGAGTGCTGCAGCCTGAAAGGAAAAAACAAGGGTGAAAGACTTGTAGACAAGTATAGAAATGAAAATTATTAGGAAGAGTAAATTAAAAGGTAAAAAGACAGACAATAGAAAGATATGACAACAGAAAGTCAAAGTACAAAATGGGCAAAGTAAGTATGACTTTACAGTAAAACAGTGAATGTTAATGGCTTGAACTTCCCAACAGAAAGACATAGACTGATAGAATGGATAAAATATATATATATATATATATATATATATATATATATATATGAGCCATCTGTATTCTGTTTACAAGGGACTCATCTCAGATGTAAGGACACAATCAGGTTTAAAATGAAATGTTGGAAAAAAGATATTCTATGAAAATAGTGACCAAAAAAGAGCTGGGTAGCAATACTAATACTGGACAAAATAGATTTTAAATGCAAAACTGTTATAAGGGATGAAGAAAGTCATTACATATTAATAAAATGGGCAATTCACCAAGAAGAAATAACTGTAATAAATATTTTACACCTAACCTGGATACCCCAAGTTATAAGGAACACACTTGCAAAATTGAAAGGAGAAATAGATGTCTCTACAATAATAGTTGGAGACTTCAATACACCACTCTCAGTATTGGATAGAGGATCAATAAAGAAACAGAAAGCTTGAATAAGTTAATAAATGTACTAGACCTAACAGACATTTATAGAGCATTGCACCCCCAAAACAGCAGGATATACATTCTTTTCAGGCACCCATGGATTCTTCTCCAGGATAGACCATATGTTGGGTTACAAAAGAGGTCTAAATAAATTTAAAAAGATTAAAATTACATAAAACACTTTCACTGATCATAACAGTGAAATCAATAACAAATGGAAAAAAGGAAAATTAATTAATATATGGAGATTAAACAACACAGCCCTAAATCACAGTAGGTGAAAGAAGAAATTGCAGAAGAATTCAGTAATATTTTGAGACAAATAAAAATGAGAATGCAACATATCAAAACCTATGGGGGAAGCAGATTTGACTCAATGGATTGAGTGTCCACCTACTACATGGGAGGTCCAGGGTTCAAACCCGGGGCCTCCTGACCCATGTGATGAACTGGCCCACAATCAGTGCTGATGCACGCGAGGAATGTCGTGCCACGCAGGGGTGTCCCCTGTGTAGGGGAGTTCCATGCGCAAGGAGTGAGCCCTGTAAGGAGAGCAGCCCAGCATGAAAAAACTGCAGCCTACCCAGGGTGGTGCTGCACACATGAGAGCTGATGCAGCAAGATGACACAACAAAAAGAGACACAGATTCCCAGTGCCACTGACAAGAATGCAAGCAGACACAGAAGAACACACAATGAATGGACACAAAAAGGACACAACTGGGGGGTGGAGGGAAGTGGAAAGAAATAAATGAAAAATAAATCTTTAAAAAACAAAACAAACAAAAACCCACGACAAATCTCCTAGACTAATAGATGAGTTCAGCAGAATGGCAAGATACAAGATTCATACGCAAAAATCTGTATCATTTCTATATATTGCTAATGAGCAATTTGAGAAGGAAATCAGAAAAAGTTTCATTTATAATTGTGACTAAAATAATAAAATATTTAGGAATAAACTTAATCAAGTACATAAAGTACCTGTATTCAGAAAACTACAAAACATTGCTAAAAGAAACTGATGAAGATTTAAATAAATGGAAGGACCTTACATGTTTATGGACTGGAAGACTAAATATCCTTAACATGTTGATTCTACCCAAACTGATTTACAGATTCAATACAACACCAATAAAAATTCCTACAGCTTTTTTTTTTGTTTTGCAGACATGGAAAAGCCAATTATCAAATTTCTTTGAAAGGATAAGAAAATATCTTAAAAAGAAATGAAGTTATAGGACTCTCACTTCCTGACTTTAAAGCATATTACTTAGCTACAGTGGCAAAAACACCATGGTACTAGCATAAAGATAGCGCAATTGACCAATGGAACTGAAATGAGGACTCAGAAATAGACCCTCACATCTACGGTCAAGTGTTTTTTGACAAGGGTGTCAAGATCCCAGCTGGTCCAGAACAGTCTGTTCAACAAATGGTGCTGGGAAAAGTGGATATCCATATCCAAAAGAAAGAAGGAAGACCCCTATGTCATACCATATACAAAAACTAACTCAAAATGGATCAAAGACCTAAATATAAAAACAATAACCATAAAACTCCTAGAAGAAAATGTAGGCAAAAAGCTTCAAGATCATGTGGTAAGCAATAGTTTCTTAAACTTTATACCCAAAGTATGAGCAACAAAAGAAAAAATAGGACCTCCTCAAAATTAAGTACTTTTGCATATCAAAGGACTTTGTCAAAAGGGTGAAAAGGCAGACGACTCAATGGGAGAAAACATTTGACAACCACATACCCAATAAGGGTTTAATATCCATGATATATAAAGAGATAAATTCAACAATAAAAAGACAAACTATCTGGTTAAAAAATTGGCAAAAGACTTGAATAGACAATTGTCCAAAGAAATAAAAATGGTGAAAAAACAAATGAAAAAATATTTAACATCACTAGCAATTATGGCAATACAAATCAAATCTACGTGAGGGAAGTGATGTGGCTCAATTAATTGGGCCCCTGTCTACCAAATAGGAAGTCCGGGTTAGATGTCCAGGGCCTCCTGGTGAAGGCAAGTTGATCTGTGTGGTGAGCTGTCCCACGCGGAGTGCTGGCCTGCCCAGAGTACTGACCCACTCAGGAGTACTGCCCTGCACAGGAATCCTGGCCCATGTGGAGAACTGGTGCAGCAAGATGACGCAAGAAAAAGAGACACAGAGAAGAGATAATAAGAGATGCAGCAGATCAGGGAGCTGAGGTGGAACAAGAGAATGATCACCTCTCTCCTACTCTGGAAGGTCCCAGGATCAGTTCCCGGAGCCACCTAATGAGAATACAAGCAAACACCGAAGAACACACAGCGAAAGGACATAGAGAGCTGACAATGGTGGGGAGGGGAAATAAATAAATAAATAAATGAAATCTTTAAAAAAAAGAGACTTAAAAAAAAAACAAGGAGATATCATTACACATCTATCAGAATGCCTCTATTAAAAACAGAACTACAAGTGTTGGAGAGGATGTGGAGATAGGAATGCTTATTCACTATTGGTGTGAATGTAGAATGGCATAGCTCCTATGGAGGACTGTTTGGCAGTTTCTAAGGAAGTTAAATATAGACTTGCCATGTGATCTGGCAATGTGATTACTAGGTATATACCCAGAATAACTGAGAGAAGAGACATGAACAGACATCTACATACCAATATTCATAGTGCCATTATTCACAATTGCCAAAATATGGAAATAACCCTGGTGTCCATCAACTGATGAGTAGATAAACAAAATGTAGTGTACACATGACAGAATATTATGCAGCTGTAAGAAGAAATGAAGTCGTGAAACACATGACAACATGGATGATCCTCTAGACATTATGTTGAGTGAAGCAAGCCAGACACAAAAGGACAAATACTGTGTGTCTGTGCTATTATGAAATAAATATACTGTCTAAATTCATAGAGTTAATAATAAGAATATAAGCCACCAGAAAATAGGATGATGGTAGAGAATGAAAAACTGAGGGTTAATCTGTGCATTATGAATAAAAAAGTTGTTTGTAAATCTTTGGGAATGAATAGAAATGGTGAAAGCACATCATAGCATTTGTAACTAGCAGATCTCTTATATGGGTATAACAGTGGTTGACGGGGAAGTCTAACAACATGTATATTACAAGAAGAAAAGCTAAAAAATGTAACATGGGACTATATAACAGTGAAACCTCATGTGAAATATGAATATAGGTGATATTGCCTATACAAGACTTTTTACAATATATAAATAGAAATAAACTAGAGAGATGGAAGCAGAGTAGCAGCTGTGTATGGCAGGGAAAGCATAGAGAGATTGAGAGGTGATGAATTTTGTTTGTTTGGATTTTGTTTAATATTGTTATTATTATTACTGCAATAATGAAAATGTTCTAAAACTGATTGGAGTTATGAATGCACAACTAAGTGGTTATATCAAATGCCATTGATTGTACACTTTGGATGGATTTATACTTTATTAATATGTATCGATAAAATTGATTTGTTAAAAAAATCCTTGGACACAACCCATTAAATTGACTCCCTAACCTATGAGTGCATTTCAATGCACAGTTTGAAAATCCTTGGTAAAGAATGTAATCTGTAATGAGTGGATGTTGGAACACTTCATCTGGCCTCCAGTAACCGCTTATGACTCTTTGAAGGGAAACAGACTAACTTCCAGAGGAAAGAGAACCTGGGAGAAAGGACTAGGACTTAAAGCCACATGCCAATCCATGGAATGAAATAATCACAGGATAGTATAAAATCACTCTTCTACCATCTTCCATCTTCCAAAGATTTTTTTTTTAATTAAAAGGTAATTTTAAATATCTCATTACACTGTCAGATAATTAACAAAACACCTAATTATTTTTAATTATATGTTATCATGCATGCTAAAATACAAAATGCAAGAGGAAAATCTGTGTTTTTCACACTTCAGAAAGAATGGATTTGAACAGAGCAGAAAGAATGCAAGTATTTCATCCTACACCCCCATTCATACAAAGGCCATGGGAGCACAAGGAACAAACCTAAATAATTAATCTTCCTTTTACCTTTTACAAAGTTGATCTCATCAATAGTCTTAAATGAAAATAATTGGGTTTAAATGACCCTACAAGTGTCCAATCCAAACTCAACTCAGGACAGAAATTGTCACTAAAACCATCAACTTGCAAAATGGATGCAGAGAGAAGTGTCCTATCATCAGTCTATTTGATCCTTTAATTTCCTGGACATTACTAGAGAAAGAGGAAGTATGCAAATATAATAAGATAGATGGGCCTCCATATATGTATGTTTTAATTTTTATACAGTCAAGCTTCAAATTTCATCCTGAGGTTTTTGAGTTTTAGAAAGTATTGCCCTTCTTTGACTTCTCTGTTAAGTTGCTAAGTTGTCACCTAACTGAGGCCTGCTTCCTAAAATTGTGAAGGTGGGCAGCTGGGATATTTGTTGTCTTGATAGATTTTACCAGATAAAGTATTTTTGGCTGGTGTTTTCTCTCTTTCAGTACCTTGAACTATCCTACCACTGCCTTCTCGCCTCATGGTTTCTATTGAAAAATCAGAACTTAGTCTTATTTGAGGATCCCTTGTATGTGATGAATCACTTTTCTCTTGCTGCTTTCAGAATTCTTTCTTTATCTTTGGCATTTGCCATTCTCATCATTACGTATCTTGGAGTAGGTCTATTGTGATTTATTCCATTTGGAGTAAATTGTGATTCTTGGACATGCATATTTATGTGCTTCATAAAAGTTGGGGTATCTTTGGCCCTTATTTCCTCAAATTTTCTTTTTGCCCCTTTTCTCTTCTCTTCTCTTCCTGGGACCTCCTCCTCCACAATGCATATGTTTGTGGGTTTTGTGCTGTAACTCAAATCCCTGAGACATGGCTCAATTTTTTTCTCTTCTTTTCTCAGTTTTTCTGACAGTATGATTTCAATTGTCATGTGTTCTAGTTCACTAATTCTTTCTTCTGCCTGTTCAAATCTCCTGTTGTAGGCCTCTAGTATATATATATTTTTAAGAGATTTATTTATTTATTTCCCCTCCCCTCATTGTTCTGTACTTGCTATCTGCTCTCTGTGTCCATTTGCTTGTGTGTTCTTCTGTGTTCTGTTCGTCTTCTCTTTAGGCAGCACTGGGAACCAATCTCGGAACATTCCAGAGTGGGAGAGAGGCATTCAATCTCTTGCACCCCCTCTGCTCCCTGGTCTGCTGTGTCTCTTATTGTCTCTAATCTATGTCTCTTTTTGTTGCATCATCTTGCTGCACCAGCTTTCTGCGGGGCCAGCACTCCTGTGTAGGCCAGTACTCCTGCACGGGTCAGGTCTCCGCTTGGGCCAGCTCACCATGCAGGCCAGTTTGCTTTCACCAGGAGGCCCTGGAAGTCAAACCCTGGACCTCCTATATGATGGATGGGAGCACAATTACTTGAGTTACATCTTCTTCCTGCTTCCATTATATTTTTAATCTCTCCTTTTGTGTCTTTCATCCCCATGATTTCTGTTGTTTCTTTTATATGTTCAAATACTTCTTTAAACACACGTTTTCTTTTTAATATCCTTTAGCCCTTAATCCATATTTTCCTACATTTCCTTGAATTGATTTAGAAGTTCTGTTTAAACTTCTTTGAGTAGTTGCTCCAAATTCTGTGTCCCTCTGTAATTTCACTTTGTCCCTTGACTGAGCCATATCTTCCTGTGTTTTAGTATGGCTTGTGATTTTTTTTTCTTATTTAGTTGTGTCACTGTCTTTTTTGTTGTTGTTGCATTGTCTTACCACTCAGGGGCCTGTGCCTCTCCATACTGCATAGGTCTGGGATGTCTTTTTTTTTCTTCTTTTGTTACCAGGAGGTCTCAGCGATTGAACTTGGGTCCTCCATATGTTAAACAGGAACTCAGTTGTTTGAGCCACAGCCAGCTCCCTGTCTTGTGATTTTTTGCTGATGTCTAGGTATCTGATTATCCTGATGAGCTAACTCTGAAGGATTGTTTCTTCCTCTAGTTTAAGATTTTAGTGCTGATTGACTTTGTGTTAAGGCTCTTCTTCAATGCTTGGTCCAACTTATTCTAGACCTTTAGAATAGGTTGTGTTTAACTGACCTGATTTTCTCAACTCTTCTTTATCTTATTTTTGCCCTGGATATGTGGCACAATTTTTAATATTGCACTTTGTTGTGTGTAATTGTTCCTTTGTTTCTTCTCTGGAGTCTTTATTAATTAATTAATTAATTTGGTACTTGGGCCAGGGATTCAACCCAGGACATCATATGTGGGAAGCCAACACTCAACCACTGAGCCACATTGGCTCCCCTGAGTTGTTTTTTTTCATTTTTTTTTTTTTTTTTCTTCTAGTAGGCATAGGAACCAAGCCCAGGATCTTCCACATGGGAAACAGGCATTCAATTGCTTGAACCACATATGCGCCCTCTTTTTTTTTTTAATATTTAGAATTTTTAAAGAAGCTTTAAATTACATGAATGTTACATAAAAAATATAGGAAATTCCCATATCCCCCCACCCCTTTCCCCTCCCACACTTTCCCCCATCAACAACATCTTTCATTAGTGTGATGTATTTGTACAATTGATGAGCACATGTTGAAGCACTGTACTAACCATAGTCTAGAGTTTGCATTATAGTTTACTCTTCGTACCACAAAATTTTATGGATTTTTACAAAACATGTAATGGTCTGTCTCTATCATTGCAATGTTCCAAAAATGCCTCATGTTACACCTATTCTTCCCTCAGAACCTCTGGTGGCCACTGCTTTTATATCAGTGACATAAGTTCTTCCATTGCTAGAACAATAATAAATCTATTTTATTTCATAGCTGCATTCACCCCTTATGCTTGTTCATTTCTCAGTCTTGAAGATTTGTGGATGGTGATGCCTACTGTTTCTGATTTCCTTCTCTGGGAATCTTGAACTCTTCTGTTTTTCTATTTTTAAATTTTTAACTGTTTTGAAATATGATAGAATCTGGGACATTGTATGTGGGAAGCCAGTGTTCAACCACTGAGCCACATCGGCTTCCCTGAGTTTTGTTTTGTTTTTCACTTGTTGTTTTTGTTTTTTGTTTGTTTTTTAAGGAGGTACCAGGAAAAGAACCCAGGATCTTCCATGTGGGAGGAGGGTGCTCAACTGCTTGAGCCATATCCAGTCCCTGTTCTATTTATTTTGTGTGCAGACTTTTCTGCCCAGATTCTACGATTTGTTTACATTCTCTCCCTCACCCAGTGCCTCCCTTTCCTCACACTTTTCAGTTCTGGGACCCTCCAGTCTAACAGTAGTTCATTTTAACTGCCCCCCTTTTTTCTCAGTGAGTCTTTCCTGCTGCTGCTTTCTTCCTCGGTAGGATATCATGTCCTGGGGAGTCAGATGGTGTTCATCCAGAAAGGTGGGTTACTCTAGAAAAGTCCTTTTGCCTTTAGGTTGTTCAGCCAACCGAAACTG
The DNA here is from genome assembly GCF_030445035.2 of Dasypus novemcinctus. Taxonomy (NCBI): domain Eukaryota; kingdom Metazoa; phylum Chordata; class Mammalia; order Cingulata; family Dasypodidae; genus Dasypus; species Dasypus novemcinctus. The sequence continues at coordinate 56,430,734 of NC_080676.1, forward strand.
AATTGACTGAGCTCACCACTTACCAGTTGCAGTTCTATCTTGCTCTCTCTCTCTTTTTTCCCCTTTTCCCTGGGGAACTTTTTATATGCACACTATTCAGCAGCTTCTGTTCTGCCTTGTGTCTCCATGGATTTGGGTCCCCAGGACTGGATGTGTGTGGGGTTCTAACTTGTTGCTGTGGGTAGCTCTATATTCTCTGTCCCTAGTTTCTGCCTCTAAGCAACTCCCAAGCTGCATGGGACCAAGTGAGGGGATGGAAGCTGACCATCAGTCTGGGATGGGAATTTCCTGCCTGATATTTTTCTTTTTTTTTTTTTTTTTTTGATTCACTATTTGTGGAGTCCTTTTCCAGTCTTTGCCATCCTCCAGCATTCTAAGCAAGCAGGATTTGTCCTTGTATTTGCTGATTCTCTGGGGAGGTTTTTTCAGGGATGTCTTATGTCACCATGTTGGTGACATCACTCTGTTTAACTTTTTGAGTAGTTCTAGACTGTCTTCCATGGTGGCTGCACCATTTTCCATTCCCCCCAGCACCTATAATTTTCTGTTTTTAAAGTAATAGACATTCCAGTGAGTGTGTGGTGGCATCTCATTGTGGTTTTGATTTACATTTTACTAATAGCTAATGATGTTGAACATCTTATTATGTATTTATTGGCCATTTGTATATCTTCTTTGGAAAAATGCTTATTTATGTCATTCGCCCATTTTTAAATTGGGCTATTTGTCTTTTTGCTGTGAGTTCTCATCAATTCCTTTTGTTATGATTAGTTCCTAGGTGGACAGGGAGAAGCTACAGAACTGGGCTTGTGAGATAGAAGGAGAGGCCAGCTTGTGACTTCACGTTAGGAGGTGCCTTCCTCACTCTGTATATGAGCCAAGCGGTAGCTTTCCATGGTTGCTCCTGGAAGCTCTTTCATAATCTGCTGGTGAACCAGTCTTGTGATGAAGCTGACAATGATGGAAAGAATATAAGAATTTGATGACGTTGGCAAACCACTGAGCCAACCAACCCTGAAAACTCAACCTGGGCTTTGTCATTATATGAGGGGATTCTGATGAACATTTAAGTCAGTTTGTGTGGAATTGTCTGCAGCTGATAATGTACTAACTGTTTCACAAGTACGGTGATATTCTAGGACCAGGTGAAGTGTTCAGGGAAAGCTTTTGAAAGAGAGATCATTTGAATGGTGTCTTTACGGATAGATGTAAAACATGGAAGAAAAACTGCAAGCAAATGTGTGGAGGCAGGAAAAGGAGGGGGACCAAAGTGGGCTTTGTTGAACCTTCCCTCAGTAGTACGGGGCAAGACAAGGAAGGAGTAGAAAAAGCCCAGACTGTTCTTACTGCAGACTCTGGTCTGTTCCCAGCTCCTTTCCCAGCACTCTGTGAGCAGCAATGGCTGTGGTTGTAGCTGGGAGTTCATCAATCCACAGATGGAACGGAAAAGTCTTTTCTTCTCCTCATATCCAAAACACTCCTCACATTTTCCCTTTTGGATAGATAGATATAGAAGAAAGACAAGTCTGCAGAACATTTGAATGACCTTTAGGGTGAGATGAGGCAGCATTCAGAGTGGTGAGAACATTGGACTTGGGGTTAGAGGAGCTGGGTTTGAATCCCTGTTTCCCCAAAAATCTAGGGGAAAATTTGACCAAAGATTAGAAGAAATTCTTGTCAATTTGCTAGATCTCAAATTAATAAATAATTTCTTATTTGTTTTACTGTTTTTTTCTTAACAAGGCAAAGAATAAACAGTTTAATAATCAGCTTAGAAGTGTTTCAAGATGACATCTACTCAGGATGACAGGAAGCTATCGTAAGCTGTTACCAGCCTGTTTTTTTCCAGTCCTTCGGGGGTGAGGGCCCTGTCCTCGAACTACAGGAAAACTTGAGACTTCTCTCCACCCTGTGCTCATTCTTTTTGTGTGTGTGTGTAATACTAAAATATTTTTTTTGTAATATTAAAAAAATATGAGGTCCCCATATACCCCCACCCCCTAACCCCACTCCTCCCCCCATAACAACAACCTCCTCCATCATCATGAGACATTCATTGCACTTGGTGAATACATCTCCGAGCACCACTGCACATCATGATACTTTTTTGAGAGGGCAGACAACAACATCCTCAGCCTCACATCACGATGATACCTAATGCTTTGAGAGTTACTCTGCTCATGATTCTCTTTGAAGTTCTTTACATGTACTCATTTCTTTAATTTTCATAACAGCACCAGGAGGTTAGTGTTATAACTCTTATCCCTATTTTACAGACAAGCAAACTGAGTTATACAGAGGAGAAATAAATTGCCCAAGCTCAAGTAACCAGTAAGTGCCAGAGCTGGGATTCAAATCTAGATGGTCTGGCCTTAGAGCCAACTCATACCCACAGTCTGTATCAGAGGACACTTCCTGGTCTCCTCTCCTGCAGGTAGCCTGCTTCCTCTACAGGATTTGTGCTGATTACTGGGCAGACATCCTGTTATACTTTCTCTTTTTACCTGGGGGGCTGAGAGGTGGCCCTGTCTATCCCTGAGTTATTACAAACTCACAAACATGCAACATTTCTTATAATATGTTCAAGATAAGAAAAGATCATGCCAGCTCTCTTGTTTTCTTCCCCTCTCCTTGTTACAACTTAAATACATGATCTCATGGGACTAGACCTGCAGAAACTTTGTTATTCCAGACTCTCCTGGAGGCAGTTTACTGACATGCAAATTTCTAAAGTCGAAGTATTTCCACTTTGAAGAGTCCAACTACAAAATCATCTTTTCTTTTTCCTTTAAAATTTTAATTTTGACATCATCGCAGCCTTAAGAAAAGTTGTAAGAACAGTACAAAGAATTCTCATTTTCCAAATGTTAAGATTTTACTCCATTTGCTTTATTTTTTCTCTCTATGATTTTTATTTTGACCCATTTGTGAGTATGTCATGGACATTGTGTCCCTTTGCCCCTAAATACTTAAGTGTTTATTTTCTGAAGATAAGGACATTCTTTTACTTAACCACAGTACAATTGCCAAATTCAAGCAATTGTCACTGATAGAATAGTACTATCTAATCTACAGACCTTATTCAGATTTTGCCAATTGCCCCACTAATACCCTCGTGCAAAAGAAAATTGCAGAATATCCATTGCATTCAGTTGTCATGTTCCTTCAGTCTTTTAAAATTGGAATTCTTCTTTAGTCTTCCTTGTGTTTCAATACATTGACATATTTGAAGAGGATGAGCCAATTATTTTGTTGAATGTTCCTCAACTGGATTTGTCTGATGTTTCCTCAGGATTAGATTCAGGTTATGCACTCCTACTAGGAATACCACAAAAGTGATTTTATTCTCTGTGTAGCATATCCAGAGACACTTGTGACTGGTGACGTTAACCTTAATCACTTTGTTAAGATAATTTTTGCCACGCTTCTGTACTACAAAGTCATTATTTTCCTCTTTGTAATTGAGACGTATCTGGTGGAAAGATACTCTGAGACTATGTGGATATCCTATTCCTCAAACTTTCACCCATAATTTTAGCATTCTTTGATCTTTCCTGCATGGGGATGATTTTGATAAGGAAATGCACCAGTGTTCAAATTTATTTTTAATTAATTAATTAATTAATTAATTTTATTTTATTTTATTTTATCTCCCCCCCTTACCCCCCCCCCAGTTGTCTCTCTGTGTCCATTCACTGTGTGTTCTTCTGTGGGAATCTGTCTTTTTCTGTTGCATCATCTTGCTGCATCAGCTCTCCATGTATGCGGTGCCACTCCTGGATAGGCTGTGCTTTTTTCACACAGGGGAGCTCTCCTTACAGGGTGCACTCCTTGTGCGTGGGGCTCCACTACATGGGGGACACCCCTGAGTGGCACGGTACTCCTTATGCACATCAGCACTGCGTGTGGGCCAGCTCATCACATGGGTCAGGAGCCCTGGGTTTGAACCCTGGACCTCCTATGTGATAGGCGGATGCTGTATCAGTTGAGCCAAATCCTCTTCCCACATTGAAGTTTTTTACTGCTCCATAAAAAACCATCCCAAACTTAGAGGCATGAAACAACAATCTTATTATACTTTTGAAGTCTGTGGGTCAGGAATTCATAACGGGCACAGCAAGGTTGGCTTTTCTCTGCTCCATAAGGTCTGAGATCTCAGGTGGGAAGACTTGCATACTAGAGGTGGCTTGAAGGCAGGGGGCTGGGATCATTTGTTGGAGGGTTCCTTACTCACACATCAGGTGGTTGATGCTGGCGTTGGCTAAAAGCTCAGCTGGGTCTTTTGGTCAGAAAATCTCCATGTGGCCCTCTATCTGGCTGCTCAGGCTTCTTCACGGCATGGTAGCTAGGTTCTAGAGGCAAATATCCCACAAGGTCCAAGGGGAAGATATGTCATCATTTAAGACTAGTGTCAAAGTCACATAGCATTACTTCCACAGATGACGAAAGTCCAGATTTAAGGGAATGGAATATAAACTCCACCTCTTGATAAGAGGAATATCAACAATGGTAACAGGATCGTGAGGAATGGGAGCTAGTGCTGTAGCCATCTTCTGAAAATATAACTTGCTATACTATATCTCCTATAGAGAGGTATTCCCTCTCCTATAAAGAGATATCCCCATGAAAACCTATTGCTAGAAGTAAAGACTGGTATGCAAAATTAACTTCCATAGGAAGCCTGACATGAAAAATATTTCATCAGATGTGTTAGAATGGAAAATGGTCTGGGATTGAGGAGGCTTGAGTTATGGTTCCAGGTTTACCATTACCTAACCCTTTGAAATTGGGCACATTATGTAACATTTTTAGGCCTCAATTTCTTTATCAGGAAGGAAGGGAGTTGTACAAGATGACTCAGTTTTAACCATACATAAAGCCAAAATCACATTTAGTCCATATGTTCCCGATTACTATCTGCTTGCATTAACTTGAGACAGTTTGTGATCCTCAGTCTAAACAGTGCATAGATCAAATGATATTTGGTGACAAGGGACTGAAAGTGAGATGCAAATGTGTTACAATGATACCTTGTAGCTGAGATAGATTTGGAATTTAATTTCATATAATATTAGTCCTTAAACTGAGTTACACAGACTATGAAATCAGATTCTAAGGACCATTCCTACATAACAAAATTGGACCATTTGTGAGAGAAGACGGGCAGCTGAATTAGTATTAAATACATTTACACGGGAGGCGGATGTGGCTCAACTGATAGAGCGTCCGCCTACCACATAAGAGGTCCAGGGTTCAGACCCAGGGCCTCCTGGCCCGTGTGGTGAGCTGGACCACATGCAGTGCTGCTGCTTGCAAGGAGTGCCCTGCCACACAGGGGTGTCCCCTGCGTAGGGGAGCCCCACGCGCAAGGAGTGTGCCCTGCTAGGAGAGCTTCCCCGTGTGAAAAAAGCACAGCCCACCCAGGAGTAGTGCCTCACACACGGAGAGCTGATGCAGCAAGATGGTGCAACAAAAAGAGACATAGATTCCAGTGCCGCTGATAAGGATAGAAGAGGTCACAGAAGAACATGCAGCGAATGGACACAAGAGAGCAGATGGGGGGGGGGGGGGGGGGGAGGCGTGGTAAGGGGAGAGAAAGAAATAAAATAAATCTTTAAAAAAAAACCCCAACATTTACAGTATCTTTTCTTTAGTACTCAATTTATTTCCGAGGAAATAAGTAGTAGTAAGCGTCACATGAGAGTAATGTTTAAATTGGGGAGTCTCAGTGGATAATTTAAGTTGGTTCATACTTTCAGTAAAAGGTGAAGAAGATAGACATATCTCTAACTAAACACAAATATTTTATATATGCATATATCATGTATTTGTGTGTGTACATATCCATGTTTTTGTATATGTACACATATATGTGTGTGTTTGTGATGCATACATAGATAAATAATATTCTAGGGTACATGAAATAGAAAAGTGAACATGATACAAAAAATGAAAACCCCAAATGGATGATAATGCTACTATGAATATTGGAAGCTCAAATTAAATGTCATTTAAAGAATAACAGTAAATGTAAAATCTGTTCGGTAAGTGATCTTATGTAAGGAAGTAAAACATGTAGAAATATTTGTGGGATTAAAAACACAACCCCCTCCTAGAGTGTACAAGTGCACACAAGCACATTCAGAAAGAAAGAATTACTAGAATTAATATTAATCCCTTGGTTTCCTTTTCTCTTTAATACTAACCCAATTCTATCTGAGCCTTTTATTTAAGAAGAAAAAAATATCTCCATGCTTATGCAACCCCCTCACCTAAGCAAATACATGAAAATGGTCTTGAAATAAAGTTGCAGGTCTGTATTCTACAGTAATTAAGAAAGAAACTCCTTATATACTAGTAGCATTTCCCTGTAGGTATAGTCAATTTCCCACAGCCATAGAAGATATAATTATACTGATGTAAATCACAGCAAGATGACTAGGAGGGATTGGCCTTTCCCCTTCTTTAATTCATTGAAAGATCTTATCTTTTTGACAGGTACTGTCGGGGCAGAGCAAAGAGCTGGGAGGCAGGATATTCTTCTGGTAACTAATTTGCTTGGAAGAAAAAAAAAAAGAATTTATTGAAAACAGTCAAAAGAAGTGAGATAATCCAACCTTAGCAGAGAATTCTCCAAGCCTTCCCCCTCCCACCAGCCTTCCCCCTCCCACCAGCCACCCTAATAACTGTCCTTGGGTGCCATACCCTCCATTGCACTGTCTCTACAGCTCGCTCTCTCTCCTCCATAAATTAGGTGTTCTTTCAGTCCTAGTGTTTTATATATATATTTAATTTGTGTGTTTGCATGTGCTTTTGTGTAGTTTTTCCTTCCTTAAAATGATCCTTTTTGTGTGGATTTGAATGCTTTATATTGTTTGTAAAGAAAGAATCAACATTGGGAGAAGCTAGCATTCTGGGAACTACTTACTCTAACCTCCCACGGTCTGACTTACTTTTGCAGTTGCTTCCGGGTTTGTTGCTTTTGTTCAAGAGGCATTTCCTTTTGGTCAAAAACACCGCAGGGATAACACTGGATGGCTTGGATTGCGTGAGAGTCAGAGCAGCTCCAGTGGCTGTGGGGTTAGCATTGAGAAAGCCAGAAGCGAAAGAGCCGCAGCACCAGCCACTCAAATGTAAACGAAAAGATATCCAAAGTTTGGTGGCTTCTCTTCCCCTCTCCCCAACCCCCCCCCCCCTTTTTTTTTTACCGTGACAAAACTTGAAACAAAGCTGAAGTAAAAGTGCTTTTCATTCAGTGGGTGGTGGAGGTTCTGACTCAGGTTTTGCAAACATTTGCTTGAGCCCCAAGATGAACGCTCCCACAGAATTCCAGAGAAACAAAGCTGCCCGCTGCATTGTGTGGCATCTCTTGCTGGGAATCCTGGCAGAGCTGGAGAGGGGGCAGCACAGGTGCAGGTCTTCTGAGGTGCATGAATGGAATCGCCAGGTTCAAAGAGGTTTTTGAACTTTAGACCTGGGCTATCTTGGTTGCATTTACTCTATTTGGATAATAAGATGAGGTCTGGAACTAAGGAAGCAGAAGTATTCAAAATTCTCATCAATATTTATTTCAGAAATAATGTTCTTGAAAAATTGGAGGTAAACTAGTGTCCAGTTTGCTAAATAAATTACAGTATGCCCGTATAATGGGATATGATGCTGAGATTAAAAGATAATGGAAAAGTTTTTTGATATATTGTTATGAGAAGAAAAGCAGCAGATTGTAAAAACCATGGAGCTCTATTACCCATTTTTGGAAAGATAAAGAAGAGAAAAAGATAGTTGCATGGGAAAAAAGGCTAGAAAAATACATTCCCAAATGTCAAAATGTTAACACTAGTTATCAATGGGTGATGAGATAGCGGGTAATTTTAATTTTCTTAATTTTGCTTATATGGATTTTAAAATACAGATTATTTGTGCTACTTTTGTAATAATAATAAGGCTAATAAAAATTTGAAATGGAAACATTATTTGATGCTTTTGGAGATTTCTTCTTCTGTGTTTGGTGCTTGGCACCAACTTAAAAAAAAGAACAAAACCTGTGACACAGTCGTGGAAAGATCAAGTGATCAGAAGCACCCAGAAATTCCCTTAGAGAGTCTTAGGCTTTGGATCTGAATACACAGAACTTGGCATCACTGTTATTTCCAATTTCAGGTCCATATTATGGAAAATGAATACATTGGCAGGGGTGTGGATCTGAGGTTTCATAAGCCGAGGTGAAACCCACTTTACCTAAGAAATGAAATGTTTTGGGCACATGTTGGTTTGCTGGTGAGTGTTCCGATGATGCAAAAATTATAGTCCCAATGTTTGAAATTACATAGGTCACTCATTCCTAGCTCACAGGCTTGTCTGTTTTTGGTGTGTACAGATGTTCTGGGTTTGCTCATAGCCTTTGCTAATTTTCCTCCCTATAAACTTGCAGTTGGTGAATGAATGGTTTGATTGGAGATTTTGTGGATGAATAGCAATGGTTTAGAAAAACTCTGGAGCCATTGGTATTCCTCGGTTTTCATAGACCTGGTGATTTTGTTATTTACTTTAGTTAGCAAGGCTTCTGGCCTTACTAGATTAAGAGGTAGGTTATTATTTAATTATGGCATGCTCTGGCCAGGCATTTCACATAGTTTGTCTTTAATTTCTACTGGAACTTCATAAGGTTCTTTATAATGTGTCTTATTTGCTAGCTGCTAAAACAAATACCATACAATGGGTTGGCTTAACAACAGGAATTTATTGACTCATGGTTTTGGGGGCCAGAAGGCTTGCTTTCTTCCAGAATCTGTACCGTCTGGCTGGCTGGCACTTTTTGAGGTTCCTTGGTTTTTCTGTTACATGGGATTGCAAATGGTAGCACTGTCTCCTTTGTCTTCTGGGTTTCCTTGACTTCCAGGTCTCTCTGCTCCCCATGGCTTCTTCTGTGTCCAATTTCCTTTGCTTATCTGGTCTTCAACCATATTAGGTTAAGGCCCACCTTCATTCAGGTTGGGATCACACTTATTGCTAAAATCCTGTTCAGGTCCCAACCCCTGGTCCTGTGAGTATGAACACATTTGTATATAGGACATTGAAGAGATTATTAGTTAAGGTGTGCCCAAATGGAATGAGGGTGGATCTTAATCCAATTTGACTGGAGCCCTTATAAGCAAAGGAAATTAGATACAGAAAGAGGAAGCCAAAGGGGAAAAAAATTGGAAGTCAATTGAACCTAGAGAAGAAAGAAAAAGCCATCACCTTGTGCATGGCTATGTGGGCAGCCAGCCCTAGAACGACAATGTCTTCAAGGAGAAAGCATTGCATTGCTGATTCCTCAGTTTTGGACCTGTAGCCTCTGAAACTACGAGCCAATAAATTCCTGTTGTTAAGTCAACCCATTGTAAGGTATTTGTTTTAGCAGGTAGGAAACTAAAACAACCAATAAACTGGTTGTTTTCAAAGGGTTGAAATAAACATTTTTACTGATATTTTTATGACACAAGGTGCCTTCCTGCACTAAATCACAGGATGCTATGATTTCCCACAAACCCTGCTCCTGGTTGGCCGAACCATGGCCCTTTAAATAATAGGTGAGGCACAGGTATAAGTGGAGAAGGACTTTTGTAAGACAGAACACTCAAAGAGTATTAGGGCACCTCAAAAACTGGGAGGTATAAAGCACTTAAGCCAATGTCCTGACCAACCCTGGGCTGGAGGTCTTGGTCTCCTAGGTGTGAGGACTAGAGCAGGCAGCTTTTAGGGAATGGACACTAGAGTAAAGATATGAGTCCTGGCTCTGCTGATTCCTAGAAATGAACTCTAGATGAGACTTGAATTTTCAGTTTCTTCGTGTTTAAAAGGCAATTGATCTGCTCACACTTATTTGATTATGAAAATCAAATAGGATAATGCAAATGTTTTGAAAACTTTAAAGCCCTATTTAAATGAAAAATATTTCAAACAATATTTGTTTCTTTTAATTGTGAAAAATAGCATAATTAAGAAAAAATTAGAAATCACTTTATTGATGCTTTATTTTTATTTTTACACATTACTTCTCACCATTATTCAAATATCATATTTTTACAGATCTGAAGTCATGTTAGAATACCGTTTTATATTCTGCTTTTGTAATTTAACATTTTATTGTTATTATGGTTCTGGGTTGCTGCATTATCTTTATAATTATTGTTCATTAGTTAAAACCATGTTGAATATTTAAAAGATTTCACCTTTATTTATGAAATTGCCACAGATATCTTTGTGCATACAGTTTTTTGTCATCTGCTGAATTATTTCCTTAGGATAAGTTCCCAGCAGTGCAATGACTGGGTGGAAATATATGGGCATTTTTATGGTTCTTAGTAAATTTTGCCATATTGCTTTCAAAGGTAAGTAAGAATGAACCTGACACTAGCAGTGAATGTGTGTCATTTAAAATGATTATTTTAAATCAGTTAAAATAGGTGAAGCCTTACCACTTGACCCATGCCTGCCAGGACCTTATGGTTCTCAATCATTCATTCATAAGAATTAAATAAATAAAACAAGAAGACTGCGTATGCTGACTAAATGAAGAATTCTGTTAGTGAGGATTCCGGAAAAGCCGCTGGATTGTTGCTGCTATGATGCTTGCTTGCCTGTTTGACTTTACAGACCTGAAGATTTTTTTCTTGGGCATGGCAAGTTTTCTGGAACATGTTATAACACAGCATTCTGAAGGTCCAGTAAATACTGCATTTTCTGGAGTGTTTTAGAAAAGCAAGTATAGCAGTAAGCTTCTTTTTGGATGCTGGTTTTCAGGAAATCATCTTTCTATACCAATTGAAGTTTTTTTTTTTTGGCTTTTCCTTTTTGTTTTGGTTTTGGCTGTAGGTTATGTTTCAAAAGCATGACTCAGTAGATAGTAATATATTTAATTTCAAGTCATAGAATTATAATGTCTTCTGTGCATATGGAATTTCAACTTTTCAAAGCTCTTTCATGTGTTTTTGTCATTTGATCTTCACAAAAACTCCATGGCAGGGGGCGGGGGGGCGGCATTATCATCTCGGTTTGACTGGTGAGGAAACAGGGAAGGTACAGGGAAACTGACCCAGCTTGTACCCTTCTCAGGGCTGGAAAAGCCTTTTGTCTCTCAGCTCCTTGCTCTTTTCATCCAACTGTACAGTTTTTATAAGAAAATATCTTTTTCATATCAGTACTGCACTTCCTATTTAAAATTTTAAAATACATGTTTATATAGAATTAGCTTGTCTTCTTAAAAAGCATTCTCGCAAAACGGTGTTGGCTTTTTCTTTACAACTCAAGTGGGATAAGAGGACTTCTTTGGTTAATGTAATAACAATAGCTATCATATGCTGGTGGCTAGTATGTGTTGGGCACTTCTTTTTATTAGAGTAGGTTGTAGGTTTATAGAAAAACCATGCAGAAAGAACAGAGTTCCCATATCTATTATTTTTTTCCCTTATTATTAACATTTTGCATTAGCATGGTACCTTTGAAACAATTAATGAAATGGTATTTTATTACATTATCAACTATAAGTCCATAGTTTATATTAGGGTTCACTCTTTGCATTGTATGATACTATACATATATATATATATATTAAATTTATTTCTCTCCCCTTTCCTCGCCCCCCCCGCCCCAGTTGTCTGCTTTCTGTGTCCATTCGCTGTGTGTTCTTCTCTGTCCGCTTGTATTCTTGTCAGAGGCACCCGGAATCTGTGTCTCTTTTTGTTGCGTCATCTTGCTATGCCAGCTCTCCGTGTGTGCAGCACCACTCCTGGGCAGGCTGCACTTTTTTCACGCTGGGCAGCTCTCCTTATGGGGTGGACTCCTTGTGCGTGGGGCTCCTCTACGCGGGGGACACCCCTGCATGGCACGGCACTCCTTGCACACATCAATACTGCACATGGGCCAGCTCATCACACAGGTCAGGAGGCCCTGGGTTTGAACCTTGGACCTCCCACGTGGTAGGTGGACGCCCTATCCGTTGGGCCAAATCCGTTTCCCTATTCTATATATTTTAAATTTTTATTCTGTTTACATGTATACAACCTAAAATTAATCATTATAACCACTTTCAAGTATACAATTCAATGGTATTAAATGCACTTGCAGTATTGTGCTACTGTCACCACCATCTATTACCAAAACTTTTCATTACCGCAAACAGAACCTCTGTACCAATTAAGTATAACTTCCCATCCTTGCCCCTGATAACCTATATTCTAATTTCTGATTCCATGAATTTGCATGTTCTAATTATTTCCTATAGGTGAGATCATACGATATCTGTTCTTTTGTGTCTGGCTTATTTCAATTGCCATGATGTCATTAAGATTCATCCATGTTGTAGCATTGATGTAACAGAACTTCATTGCATGTTACAGTTGAATAATATTCCACTGTATGTATATACCACAGTTTGTTTACCCACTCTTCTGTTGATGGCCATTTGGGTTGTTTCCACCTTTCTGACAACTCTGAATAATGCTGCTATGAATATTAGTGTGATGTTGGCCACTTCTGCTGATTTAATCCCTACCACCATGTTACAGGAGAGAAAATTGCAGTTCAGAGAAGTTAAAAAATTTTTTCAAGTTCATAGAGCTAGTAGGTGCACAGCCAGGTCTTGAATCCAAATCTGTCTCAGTCTGAATCAATTTAATTTTCCTTTGTACCACATAACTTTCCTCAAAAGTCAGTCTATGCCACTTTTCACATACTTAATACAAAATATATTGATTTTTTTCTTACTGCAAAAAGAAATATACTTTTCACCAAAAATATTTGGGGAAGATAGAAAATTATTTTTAAGCAACATGAGGCTATGCCTTTTCATGCAGAATATCTCATCTAAGATTTTGTAAATACTCATGTATAATTAGCTGTCACCCCAAAGGTGAAAGCATGGCGTTTAAGCTTCCAGTCAGCATTTTTACCCCCTGACCTGGTGTTCTATAACACTTAGAGGTTTAACTCATTAGATCCCACCTACCTGGTTTATGTACACTCTAATTTCCGGTCTTGTACTTGTTGTATTTGTTCACTAAGGAAGAAAGCAAACACAACAAAAAGAAATCAAGCCCCGACTCGGTACAGTAGCTAATAGAGCATCTTAAATCAACACAGCCAATGTAACTTGTATTGATTCAGGTAATTATTTTTGTCACTTGCGTTTCACATCATCTCTACTACCAAAACTTCCTGAAACTTAGACATGGAAGAATAGGAGTCCCAGATGTTTGTTGTATAAAGCTCATCCTCAATTTATGAAAAGAAGATGCAATTTACAGTCTTGTCTCTTAAACCTCCATTGTCACACCCTTTCTTTTGACCACATTAAAGTGGTGGCAGAAAGCATTCCTCGAGACACAATAAAGCAACTTAGCAGCCGCCCTACAGTTGGAGTTGGTATTAGGTTACCATTCTGCAATTTTTCTTTTTTTTTTTCATGCTCTACCTGTTTACAGGAAAGTTGGGACAAGGTCAGGGAAAGTGCGTAATTGTTATCAGCTTTGCTGAGGCCACACCTGAATGAAAAGTTTGGTGCTGAAACAAGCTTGAGCTTGAGTGTTGTTTGTAACTTAAAACAGCATATGTCACCATAGAAATAAAGCAGCTTCATCGAGTTCTTTTAAAGGGAACCAAATCTCAGCCCATGCAATTTATTTCAATCTGACTGACTTGTCTTGTGGGCCTATCATGTGCAGCTCTTTGTGCAATGCAGCCCAGGGTTTGCCTGTGGAGCCCCTACTGGCCGCAGCTGAGCTTCCTAGCAGTTAGCCGCTTAGGACTTGCTGCACACACTCTTATAAAACTTCTCGTTAGCACACTGGTTCAGATCTAAAACAGATTAGTTTCTATTCCTGGAAACAAATTCCACATAGCAAAAGCTTGATAGAGCATAATTAACCTATGTCCTGTTCTGTCCCCTGACCCTGGTGAAATAACGATCTTCTTTAACGTTTTGTCATACGCTAGCTGCTGGCATGCTGACTCTTTTAATGAAATTCATATCTGGTCTTAGGAGTTGGCATTAGATGAAAATTATTGCTGAGCCTGCAAGCAACTCTCAAATGATTTTGTGAACCTCAAGAATTAATTATATTTGGAGGCACTGCAAGCTACATTGGGTCAATCTGTTTCTTCTCATTTGGATTAAATTGAATTTACCAAACATTCATTGCATTCTTACTATGTGCCAAGCACTGGGATGACAGAAATAAATGAGACAGTATTCACACACTAAGGAGCTCTTGACCTAGCGAGTTTTGAAGTCTATCTTTCCTCTCTGGCTTCTCTGGCTACCTTTGCAAACATATTTTGTTCCCCTCTTCTGGGGTGTGCTGCTTCTCTTTCTACCACACGTGAGTGGGTACTCTCCCTTCTGCAGTGGATATATTGTCCATGGCCCATTCCTAATTCCGTTGTAGTCTACCCAGTTATCAGGGCAGTAATGGGCTTTGGGAAGATGCACATGTGTATCCGGATTTAAAATGGGGCCAGTTGTCATTATCAGAGAAATGGAGTCAAAAGTTTTTTGTACCATGGGTTTGTCAGGGGAAAAAATAATTATGTTATGTTTTCTAAGTTATGGGAAGAGAAGTGGTTGTGATCTTAATTCCTCTAAATCATTTGGATGGAGAAAATATGCAGGCAAGTCCTGTGTTTTCATTCCTGTCTCCCATTTAGAAGAGTTCCCCAAGTCATCAAGACCATTTGCTGCCATAGGTGAGGGTGGCCGTTTAGAAGTTTTAATTGAAAATTTGGCTTGGAATTTTCTATTTGGACCCACAGATGAGAATCTACATTTTGAGGCACAATTTGAAAGGAGTAATTTGCCTTGAAAACAGGCACATTTTCCAGCTTCCTATGACTAATGGCACATGAAGAGAGTCTAGTAATTACATAATTAGTTTGCCATTACTAAGAATTCATTTTCAGAGAGCTTGAGATGTGGTTTGTAATAACTTTAGGGGTTCTGCACCAACAGCCGCGACTTTGGAGGTTTATATTTAAAGACAAAAGGCCCAATTTTCAATGAGGAACTGTGGGGAATTCTTCTAACTGGGGACAAAGTTTGCGTTAGCTCATTTTCTTTGTGTTTCCCTTAAAATTCAACCTTTGGACTAGGTTCAGGAAAAAAATTTCCTAGAGGGTTTATAAACTTTTCCCAGATCTTTAGCCTTATTCAAGTCCATATACCTGCCTTGATCCCTTGCTGAGTTTGAGAATTTAATGAATCATAAATCTATTTATACATTTGAAAATGATTCCTGAGGTATTTGGGATTTTAATAAAAGAAACTCAAGTGACCCCATGTAACAAGTAAACTGAAGAGGAAAACATGACCTTTATTTTTCCTATCAAGTGTTTATCATTTAAATTGACTTCAGGTTGATAATTGTTGAAGCTGAGTGATGGGTTTTGAGAGTTCATATTCTCTCTACCTTTTATATGTTTGAAATTTTCTATAGTAAAAAGTAAAACAAAACTTCAAAGAAAGAAGAGACTGATGAAAGTATAGAAGAAAAGTATAAAGAGAGAGAAGTTAACCCTTTGCAATTATATGGTTATGGCACCATCTCTGGAGCCATTGAATAATAATAATAGTCCTTTGCTGAACACTTAGTGTGTATTAGGACTTACCACATTTAACCTTCACAACCATCCTTTGATATTCAGTAGGGTCAAAAATCCGCGTTTTGAGAAATAGGGTCGCTGAGTCTTCCAGGGGTTATGTGATTTGTTCAGAATCATGCATTTATAACTGTCAGATTACCTGCAACCAGAGTCCAGGCCCTAAAGCACAATAATATATATATATATATATATATATATTTTAGGAGGTACCAGGGATTAAACCCAAGACCTTGTGCATGGGGAGCAGGTGCTCATGCACTGAGCTACATATACTCACTACAATACTATTTTAATTGCATCTTGAAGAGTGAAGAAGCTTGAATGGGGAAGACTCTTCATTTAAAGTTGTGAAGGGGTGTTTCTGTAAAGCTACCCACCATAGTGCATGGAAACTATTGGGAGCTAGATGGTGCTAACCTTGAATCCTGCCTCTTATATAGCTGTGTGGCCTTGGGCAGGACTGAGCATCCTTTTGCCCTAGTTCTCACATCTGTAAAACAGAGCACATACTAGGCATTGTAGCACATTCGCAGGCTCAGGAGAGCGTAGCTGTTATTTTTCTCTTACTTATTCTCTTCATGTCTGCTCTTTTCCAGGGAATGTCCACACTGTTCCATCTTTTTCTGATAGAAAAGGCCCTACTGAATGGACTTCAGGATAGCTTTTAGCAATGAGAAGAGTCTTAAAAACTGAGCTCATCTTATATTAAAAGAATTTGGAGTCCAGCCTGACTCGACATTCACTTAAATTCATTCTGAACTCTGAACTACTTTTTTTTTTAACCACACTCACACACACGTGTATTTTTATAATTGCTTGTGAGACAATGGTGAGTCATCTTATTTCTATTGAGTCATCCCACCAGTATTAGGAGAAAAATGAGCAAGGGCACATCAGGGCTGGTCCCAGCATTCTTCACAATTCTGGCAGCCTTTTGGAATGATTCTTTTCCTTCCCACTGTTCCTAAGAGCCAGAGATGGTCTTTGGGACATAGTGGCATAGGCAGTGTTACCTGCTTTGAGGATGATATGCTTAGATTTACTGTTCCAGTGGGTCAACACAAAATGAAAATTGTCCAGTCAATGAAAAATCAGATTAGCAAGTTGTTTGCAATAACTAACCCAGTAACCCTTACAAACCAGGCCAAAAATAATGTAAGAATTTACCTTTTAGAAAATTGGCTTCAAGTTGAAAATTGTTGAAGCTGGTTGATGGGTATTTGAGAGTTCATATTCTCTCACCCAAAGGTAACTTGATGGTTTTAAATGTGTCATTCCACATGTTTAATTGATAAGAATATGGAAAAGGAAAACCCAACGAAAGACAGAAGGACGAAGTTTTCTAAGTGCACCCTGCAGGCATCTACAACATCACGAATCTTTCTTGCTTTTTCCTCCTTCACCTGTTCCCTCCACCCTAGTTAGGATTGTTTATACTGAATAGTGAGTCATTTAAAAAAATAATTTATTTGTCTTTTTTTTTTAAAGATGCATAGATCACACAAAATGTTACATTTAAAAAATATTAGAGGTTCCCATATACCCTATTCGCCATATACACTTGCCACTCCTCCCACATCAACAACTTCTTTCATTAGTGTGGTACATTCAATGCATTTGATGAATACATTTTGGAGCACTGCTACACAGCATGGGTTATAGTTTATGTTGTAGTTTATACTCTATTCCAGCTCATTCAGTGGGTTATGGCAGGATATATAATGTCCTGCATCTGTCTCTGCAATATCATTCTGGACAAGTCCAAGTCCCGAAAATGCCCCCATATCACACTTCCTTTTCCTTCTCCCTGCCTCCAGCAACTCCTGTGACCACTGTCTCCACATCAATGATATACTTTCTTCCATTGCTAGAGTTACGATTGTTCTATAGTCGAATACAGGTAAATCCACTCTAATCCATAATTTATTCCTCCATTCTGAGGATCCTGGGATGGTGATGCCCACTCCACCTCTAAATGGAGAGGTGACTTACATCCCACATGGCTGAAGGATGAAATTCTCCTGCTTGCAATTGTAGACTCTCTGGGTTCCTGGTATGTGAGTTCTTAAATATCTACTTATATAGAGATTTTCTCAAACTCCTCCTTAGAGGCATAGAAAAACTCATTGGCATGAAACAAGCATTTTTAAAGACCTTCTGGGGCAAGATTTCTTAACCTAAGGAAAGCAATTCTTGCTTCCAAGTGCTGCAGTTAATTTCAGCTAAAACAGTTGGCCCATCATAGCATAGACTTGGCCTGTTATAATAGGTCAATTACAAATTAAGTTTGTGTCAGTTCAGCTAAAGAAGGTGGCGAAAAAATTTCCATTTAAAGCACACTTTTTTTTTCTCTAGAAAGTCTTTCATATTCTAAGTCATTTATATTATAAAATAGCTTCTTATTTACAGCTTCACTGTTAGACATTGGCTGGGTAGCAAAGGAGACAAAGTAAACTATTATCAAGTAAAAGCATATGGTGCCTCTTAAATCTATTTTTTTTTTTAAATTTTTTTATTTTTTATTGACTTTGTAATAATATTACATTAAAAATATATATGTGAGGTCCCATTCAACCCCACCCCCCCACCCCCCCTCTCCCCCCCCCAACAACACTCGTTCCCATCATCATGACACATCCATTGGATTTGGTAAGTACATCTTTGGGCACCTCTGCACCTCATATACATTGGTTCACATCATGGCCCATACTCTCCTCTATTCCATCATGTAGGCCCTGTGAGGATTTACAATGTCCGGTGATTACCTCTGAAGCACCATCCAGGGCAGCTCCATGTCCCGAAGACGCCTCCACTTCTCATCTCTTCCTGCCTTTCCCCATACCCTTTGTCCATTATGTCCACTTTTCCCAATCCAATGCCACCTCTTCTATGTGGACACTGGATTGGTTGTGTCCATTGCACCTTTATGTCAAGAGGAGGCTCAGATTCCACCTGGATGCTGGATGCAATCCTCCCATTTTCAGTTGTAATCACTCTAGGCTCCATGGTGTGGTGGTTGTCCTTCTTCACCTCCATCTTAGCTGAGTGTGGTAAGTCCAATAAATCAGATTGTAGGTGCTGGAGTCTGTTGAGGCTCAGGATCTGGCTATCACATTGTCAGTCCAGAGATTCAAATCCCCTAAATATATCTTAAACCCCAACATTAACTGCACCTCCAGCACATTAGCATGAAAGTCTTATGAAGGGAGATCCCATCTGAGTCCAGATTCATCACACATAAACACCATTAAATCTATTTTTAAAAGCTTTAAAAATTTTATTTATTTTTTAAATTTTTCTCCCCTTACCCCCTCAACCTCTCTGTTGTCTGCTCTCTGTGTCCACTTGCTGTGTGTTCTTCTGTGTCCGCCTGCACTCTTGTCAGCAGCACTGGGAATCTGTGTCTCCTTTTGTTGTGTCATCTTGCTATGTCAGCTCTCTTTGTGTGCAGCGCCACTCCTGGGCGGGCTGCGCTTTTTTTGAGCAGGGCAGCTCTCCTTGAGGGGCGCACTCCTTGTGCGTGGGGCTCCCCTATGTGGGGGACACCCCTGTGTGACGTGGCACTCCTTGCGTGCATCAGCACTGCACGTGGGCCGGCTCCACACCACTCAGGAGGCCCTGGGTTTGAACCCTGGATCTCCTTTGTGGTAGGTGGACCCTCTATCCGTTGAGCCAAATCCACTTCCCCCCCTTAAATCTTATTCAGCAATTTTAAAGTTTAATCTTTCTGAGAAAGAAGCCTTTCAGCTGCCATGCAAAAACCACTCTAGTTTGTAAATTAACTACATAATGTGTTTTGTCTTTGCAACTATATTTGGTGGTTCCTTGCTTGACCCAATTCCCTTTAATGTCAGTAGGAGTTATGTCTGAATAAATACTTTAGAACTGAGTCCAACACAGATCTCTTAATGGGCAAATTCTAGATAATGGGTGAAAAATTTTGGTATCTGTGTATTGGGCTGGGGAGGAGGGAGTGAAAACTCACAGCTTCGCTAAATAATACACTTATTTTTGTCCTCCATCTGGTGGGACTTAACATATAGTACAAGGGAAGTGCTAGAGGAGGCCACACGTTGTCATATGGAAAAATGAGACTTTGACATGCGCCAAATCCTGAGAATTATCCTTAAACATCTGCTTTTAGAAAAAACCACCCTTTAGTCAGCTGTTCTTCCGATACAGGTGGTCTCTGAGGCAGCTTTTTCTGTGTGAGCAGATGAACAAGTGGAGGAATCCGACTGTTCCATTAGTGAATAAGCTACTTTGGGGAAAAAAGCAAACTGGATTAAGGCTGGATTTTCTGAGAAAGAGGATAGGATCTAAGATCTGGAGATTGGTATTTGGTTTTTATGTACACAAAAACCCTTTTAGCTCTTGGTCCATACTTGGTAGTAGATGGGGGAGAGGAAGTATAATCAATTCTCATCCTTGTGGGAAGAGGGTCTGCCACTGGTGCCATGGGGGCCAGACTGGTATTGAAGGGTAAGGGTTTGGGCAGGGCTGGCTCAGGGCAAAGTTGTGAAGAAAGAAAAGCTGATTTTCAGAGGCACTCTCATCCACAGTCCAGGCATGCAGTAACTTCGAGTGGGGACATGACAACTGTGATTTCCACCTGGAGGCTGGATTACGTGATTGTGATCCAGATTTCAGAATAAACACAAAGAAAGTAAAACAAACAACAAAAGCCAACAATTTATTTATTTGCTATTATAAAGAGAGTAGATGCTAATTTTAGAAAACTTGGAATATTCAGTAAAGAGTAAAGAAGACAAGGCCCTCACTCAGAGATAATATTTTTAGCATTTGTGAGTATTCTATTATACTTCATTTATTTTTGGTAGGAGTGGGAGCATCATAGTTGATCCTTAAGATTATATTTTTCACCCTTCTTCCCATCAAGATTTAGCTGTCCTATATCTCATTCTTTTAAGACTGATCCTGTTGCATGCTACAGGTATAGATTTGCTGTAACACAATATACGCACTCATAAAAATCTCTACGCTACATGTAATTTCACACTAAAAACCATAGTGTTAATGGGAAAAATGGGGTTCGGGTTATAAATACGAAAACTTTGTGGCATGTAAAAATGAAAGATAGGAAGTTAATAAAAAATGAACTGTATAGGTGAATGTGGTTGAAAGAGCAAACTTTAGGATGCGTTTAGTACTAAAATAAGAACAAAAAGATAAAATATAGGGCTGTAAACACAGCATACACTACTGTATATGAATGTTCTTTCATGAGTTACAACAAATGTACAATACCAATACAAGGTGGTGGTAACAGGGTGGTATATGGGAAAAAATACATCTAATATAAATAATGGACCATAGATAGAGCTATTTTAATAATCTTTCATCAATTGTAACAAAGATCCTACTGTTAAAAAAATACAGTACAATTATTTAAAAAAAAGTGCTATCATCAGTTGTAACAAAGGTTCTGTACCAATGGAAGGTGTTGTGGTGGGGTGGTGTACAGGAATCCTGTGTTTTATGCATGATTGTTTTGTAAACTCACAACTTCTCTAATTTTAAAAAAAGGTAGCATAGTTGTACAAATGTTAAATGGTTAAGAAATACAAAAATACTACAATAAATATAGCACATTATCTTGAAGTAGAGCTGATGTTTACTTGTGGAAGTGGACATTTGAAGGGTTGTAATTTGTGAGTCGCTGTGAACTCGTAGAATGAGGGTTAGAAGGAATCAATGGAAAGTTGTAATATTTTCTGTGGATGGGTATAACTCAAGATTCTTTGTTTGGTATTATCACCCAACACAAGTTAAGTGATCTTTCACAGTTTTAAATCCTGTGGCATATTTTTTTATGCCTTTGTGATGTAGTTCCTTACAGGCATATGCTTGTAATAGACACCTGTTTCATCAAAAGTGAAAATTTGATCCAATTAATTTCTGTACTGTGTGTAGAAATTCCCTCACCGCTTTCTCATCAGCATTACCAACTTTGCTGAACAGATGAAAGCTATGGAAATTGTAGCAATGTTTGAAACAACTAAACTAGTTACAACTAGCACTAAAAGAAGTCACTTCTGCTGGATTTGGCCATTTCCACTAAAGGTCTTTGCAAATAGATAGTGCTTTCCATTTTGTATGCACTGCTTGGCATTTTGAACCAGGATGCTTGGACATGTTTGGGATGTTGAAAGAATGTTAGTTTCTACAGAGATGTTCACAAGGGAGAAAGACTACAAAGCACAACCTCGTCTGATAATACATGTGGAGAACCGAAGAGGTTGGTAGATGTTTGAGGTGTGTGAACATGTGTGTTTTCTATATTCGTGCCAGTCCTGGTTCAGGTGCATGCAGTTGTTTTTTTTTTAAGATTTATTTATTTATTTATTATTTATTTCTCTCCCCTTCCCCCCCTCCTGCCCCGCCCTGCCTAGTTGTCTGCTCTCTGTGTCCATTCACTGTGTGTTCTTCTGTGACAGCTTCCATCCTTATCAGCGGCACTGGGAATCTGTTTCTTTTTTGTTGCATCATCTTGCTGTGTCAGCTCTCTGTGTGTGCAGCGCCACTCCTGGGCAGGCTGTGCTTTTTTTTTCACGTGGTGCTGCTCTTCTTGAGGGGTACACTCTCCTTGCACGTGGGGCTCCCCTATGCAGAGGACACCCCTGCGTGGCAGGGCACTCCTTGGCGCATCAGCACTGTGCATGGGCCAGCTCATCACACAGGTCAAGGAGGCCTTGGGTTTGAACCGTGGACCTCCCATGTGGTAGGCAGATGCCCTATCCATTGGGCCAAGTCCGCTTCCCACGTGCATGCAGTTTTGTGTACAACTAGTCTTTTTTTTCTGTTCTCTAATATATACACATATTTTTCTCATTTTAACCACTTTCAAGTATACAGTTCAGTGTACTCAGTGTTTCTTGAGGACCAAATTGTTCATATGCAAATGCAAAATTTGAGGTGTGCTTAAAGTGTCCCCTAATATATCAATTCTGTTGGAACAAATTTGCATTTCCAAAACAAATGTTATAGCAGAACTGACTATAATTCTGATAAACATGTTCATAGCAAGGCAATCAGGTGGTAGAGATCCATAATCCTTTATCTGTAAGTTTGAAATCCATAAAGCTCTGAGAGCTGATTTGTTTTTTGTTTTCTTTGTAACTCAGCTTCCATTTTAGGTTCCTTTGTCACCAACCTGGCTTATACTGACATAAGGGTCTTTTTCTCTATTTATCTCATTTAATGTGAATGTTTATACATTTTGCTGTGGAAATGTTGCATTTGATAATTCAGTGCTGTCTGAGACCCCACTGGAGGTTTACATAAAATATGGTATTATAAGCAGCTTTCTAACATCTCTAAAATTCTCAATTTTGAAATATATATGGCTTCAAGAGTTTTAAATAAAAGACTGTGGATTTGTAATGACTGAGAATGTATGACTCATTTCAGATAACACGCTTATATTTTGACAGGGACCTTGAGGGGTGACCAATGGCTGGAAGGCTGGTGGGGAGAATGGCATGAGGGACTACTCTTTCCCTTGTTGAAGCTCTTTCTTTGGCTCCAGTTCTCTTTCAACTCAAGCTGCAACAGCTTAGATTGCATTAAGCACTACTCTGTTCTTCCCCATCTCTAAAATCAGTGTTTCTAAATGTGATCTGGGAAGTGGATGTGGCACAAGTGATTGGGCTCCTGTCTACCATATGGGAGGTCCAGGGTTTGATTCCCAGGGCCTCCTGGTGTAGGTAAGCTGGCCACTCACATCACCTGCAGAGAGCTGAGGGCAGATGGCAAGCACAAAAGCAACAAGGGGGGGCTGGGGGAATAAATAAATAAAGTAAAAGTAAATAAATCTTCAAAACAAAACAAAACCAAAAAACCTCCCAAAGATGATTGGCCTAGGAAGAGATGGCTTCACAGGTGAATTCTACCAATTATGCAAAGATGACCTAATACTAATCTTGCTCAGCCTCTTCCAAAAAGTTGAACAGTAAAGAACACTACCAACCTCATTCTATGAAGCCAACATCACCCTAACACCAAAGCTAGATAAAGATACTACAAAAAAAAAAAAAGAAAAAAAAAGTGTGACCTAAGGCCCATCTGCATCCAAATTATTGAGGAAGCTTGTTCAAAATGCAAACTCCTGGGCCTCATGCCATACCTTCTAAATTAGAAATTCAGGGGGTGGGGCCCCCCAGGAATCTATTTTTAATGATTTACCCCATGATTCAGCTATACTTTAAAGTATGAGTCCACCACCTTAAATAATAGTATTATTCAATAGCCTTCTCTATACTCACTTCTTTTTTTTTTAAAGATTCATTCATTCATTTATTTATTTATTTATTTATTTATTTATTTATTTATTTCTCTCCTCTCCCAACTGCGTTTCCCCCCCCCCCCCCCCGCCCTGGTTGTCTGTTCTCTGTGTCTATTTGCTGTGTCTTCTTCTTTGTCCGCTTCTGTTGTTGTCAGCGGCCTGGGAATCTGTGTTTCTTTTTTTGTTGCATCATCTTGTTGTGTCAGCTCTCCATGTGGGCGGTGCCATGCTTGGGCAGGCTGCACTTTCTTTTGCGCTGGGCGGCTCTCCTTACGGAGTGCACTCCTTGCGCGCATCAGCACTGCGCATGGGCCAGCTCCACACGGGTCAGGGAGGCCCCGGGTTTGAACCATGGACCTCCATGTGGTAGAAGGACGCCATAACCACTGGGTGAAGTCCACTTCCTATACTCACTTCTTAGTCTCTTTGGTTTAATCCATCAATGGCCACATCAATGACTTGACAGTTTCAATATCTTTATCTCCATTCCTGGCTTCGGACTCCTAACTGATAACTGGACATACTGTATTCTTTAAAAAAAGATTGGTTGGTGATGGGAATATGAGCAAATATGCTTTGACTTCATAATTTTTTTCATATTTACATCTTTGTGCTTGTTAAAGCCTAGATTATAATATGACTTCTCAAAGTAAATGAGCCATCAACAGAGTACATTTTATGAAGTAACTACAGCATTTAAGAGGTTAAACACTTCAAATTTCATAATTAGACTTCAACCCAATTGAAGGCAGTCTAAAGTAAAGACATGAGGTTCTAAAAATATGTATGTGAACTCATGTGCAGTAAATGAATAAAATTGGAAATTTAGTGAGATTAAACATGAGCATTAAGAGAAAGCTGACATTAAAGGAGCTGAAGCAAGCATGTAACTGAGAACATGCAGAGAGATGTTTCTTAAGTGGCTTTATAATTCCCCTCCCCTTGACCCTCTTGTCTTTGTTCTTAAAGACACAAGTATCATTTCAACTTCTACTTGTTTGGCTTTGAATTAGAGGTAGCCCTCAGAATAGCTGACAAGTCCTAAATTTTTTTTATTTTTATTTTTATTTTTTAGAGATTTTTCAAAAAAAGATTTATTTATTTATTTATTTAATTCTCCCCCCTCCCCCGGTTGTCTGTCCTCTGTGTCTATTTGCTGCGTCTTGTTTCTTTGTCCGCTTCTGTTGTCGTCAGCCACACGGGAAGTGTGGGCGGCACCATTCCTGGGCAGGCTGCACTTTCTTTTGCTCTCGGCGGCTCTCCTTACAGGTGCGCTCCTTGTGCGTGGGGCTCCCCTACGCGGGGGACACCCCTGCATGGCGCGGCACTCCTTGCACGCATCAGCACTGCGCATGGGCCGGCTCCACACGGGTCAAGGAGGCCTGGGATTTGAACTGCGGACCTCCCATGTGGTAGACGGACGCCCTAACCACTGGGCCAAGTCCGTTTCCCTAAATGTTTTTTTATTTAAAAAAATTTTTTTAATTTATTTCCCTCTCCTTCCTCCCCATTGTCTGTTCTCTTTGTCCATTCACTGTGTGTTCTTCTGTGTCCACTTGTATTATCAGGTGGCACTGGGAAACTGTGTCTCTTTTTTGTTGCGTCATCTTGCTGCATCAACTCTCCATGGGTGTGGTGCCACTCGTGAGCTGGCTGTGCTTTTTTCACATGGATGGCTCTCCTTGTGGGGTGCACTGTTTGCGTGTGGGGCTCCCCTATGCAGGGGCGCCCCTGCATAGCAGGGCACTCCTTGCGCACAGCAGCACTGTGTGTGGGCCAGCTCACCACACAGGTCAGGAGGCCCTGGGGATTGAACCCTGAACTCTCCATATGGTAGACAGATGCTCTATCAGTTGAACCACATCCGCTTCCCCAAGTGTTTTGTTTCTGTATTGCAGAGTTAGTTGAATCAAGTTTGAAGCTGAGAAACCTTGTATATATTTTCAAGTTTATCCCTGAATGGGGACAAAGAAAGAATGTTTATTACATTTACAGATGGCAAGAAACCAGAGCACAGTAGACCCCAATAATTTCGATTGGCTAAACAAGGTATTGAACTGAAGTAGACAAAAAGTCAAAAGAGATAAACATAAGTTCCTAAACTTGGGTAAAAAAATAAATAAATCAATGGCCTAAATGCAGGATGGGGGAGAAATGATAAACGGCAGTCTCTATTGAAAGCTCATCATGGGGAGGTGGATTTGGCTCAACTGATAGAGCATCCACCTACAACATGGGAGGTCCAGGGTTCAAACCCAGGGCCTCCTTGACCTGTATGGAGCTGGCCCATGTGCAGGGCTGATGTACGCAAGGAGTGCCATGCCACGCAGGGACGCCCCCAGTGTAGGGGAGTCCCATGTGCAAGGAGTGCACCCTGTAAGGAGAGCCGCCCTGTGTGAAAAAAGTGCAGCCTGCTCAGGAGTGGTGCTGCATACACGGAGAGCTGACACAGCAAGATGAGGCAACAAAAAGAGACACAGATTGCCGGTGCCGCTGACAAGAATACAAGCAGATGCAGAAGAACACACAGTGAATGGACACAGAGAGCAGTCAACTGGGGGAGGGCGGTAAGGGGAGAGAAATAAATAAAATAATAAAAAATAAAAATCTTCAAAAAAAAAGGAAGTTCATTACCAGTCAATTGAATGATGAGAATGCCCCTAAAGCCATGTACTTACAAGCTATCTTCTGTAGGAGCCTTATCTCCAGGGCTGTCTGGCAAGGAAATGAGGTGCCTCAGAGATGGTGAGTGTCTCCTTGCTGGAAGTGTCCATATAATGACTGGGCAACCATTTCTCAGGGATGTGGCAGAAGAAGCCTACACAGCTTGAAGATACACCAGCGGCTGTAGTTAAACTCACACTGATTGTTGACTGAGGATTTGCCCCACATAATTCTGACTTTTTGCTATTCTACTCCCTTAAACTTTAATAACTAGGAAAACTGGGGGAAGGAAATAGGGTAGCCCTAAAAGCAAAGGACATCAGTAAAAATAATATTAATTTGCTTCTTCTTTAGGAGGTGTTAGGCATTGAACCTAGGACCCCATACGGGGGAAGCAGGCTCTCAACCACCGAGCTACATCTGCTCCCAATGAGAGCTGGTGTTTTCATTTGTTTGTTTCCTTTTAGGAGGTCCTGGGGATCGAACCGGGGACCTTGTACATGGGAAGCAGGTGCTCAACCTCTTGAGCTACATCTATTCCCCTTACTTTGATTTTATCTTATTTTTTCATATCTTCCCTTGAGAAAATTCACTTCTTTAAGGCACTCAGGTCTGAAATGGGGATTAGGAAACAGTGCCTTTTGACTGTACTGAGAATTTGTCTGACCCTAAATCTCCAGATATTGATTGAATTTGATTTATTCCCAGGCTGGTATCTGAAATGGTGATTTGTTGGTCTTGGTTTCTCCTCTAACTTCTGGTGTTTTTCAGATAACTAGAAATGGATTGATCTATAAAACACGTGTTTACCTGTGTAGACTAGTGACATCTTATGCTGGGAAAAGTCCCCATTTTAAAAAGCTTTAAACAAAAAATTCTACCTTAGGTGCTAATTAGAATCTAAATTCAGGTGTTAACCTCTTTGACTGAAAGTGCATGTTGAGTAATTGCAGGAAAGGGGCCAATTTCAGGCACAGCAGTAATTACTGAATTAGTAGAGAAGTTCAAGTAGGGCTTCAGATTTCAGATCATTACTGAGCTCTCTGAGGAACAGCTAATCCTGGAGTGATTGGGCTTCTCACACCTGTGTGTGTGCTCTTGTTTGTGTGTGTGTGAGCGTGACTGAGTGTGAAGGGAGTTCCACTTAGATTTCAAAGAAATTGCCTTGCAAATGACCACAGAACTGGATACTAATATTTCTTGTTATTTAAAAATCTCATTTTAAAGACCTCTAAATTGACCTTTAGTGCTTTTTTTTTTTTACTTCAAAAATAGGAAAAAGCAGAATCCATTTTATCCAATAAATACTGTGGCTTCATTCTTGAAGGCTTGTCTCCTGCATTATTTACTTCCTTAATGTCCCATGAATTAGGTTTTTAAAATTTTTGTTTTTATTTATAATTTCTGTTCTAATATGCCAGGGAGTATCTATCTCTGATATTTATTCTACATTTGGGGACTTATTGGAATTGGTTGTTGTCAGGGTTGACTAAGCCCTTAAACCCACTGTGCTGGCATTTTCTTACAACATAAGAGGAAAACATATGGGAGCCCATAAGTTACCTTGTTGGTACATGGTATTGTTCAATCATGATGTGATCCTCCACTTTCAAACGTTCTAATGACTCCAAGGAGAAGAAACAAGACCAATAAAAGACAAAGCCAACCCAAATCTTGGGGCACAGTCTTGAGGGCACAAAATCCTCCTTCTCAGTCGTTACTGTTTCTTCACCTCTCCGTGCAATTTCAAGTGTTAGTTCTGATTTATAAAGTGCTAAATGAGCCTCTTGCTTACCCTAGCAACACTGATGACTTATTAGCATTCACTGACCTCAAAAGTAAAACTGTGGGAATTTGCAGTACTGAGACTGGATATGGGCATTTTTCAAGGAGCCTTTCACATATAGGGCAAAGTAGACACCATCATTGAAGCACATGTTATTTTTAAGTGCTTAAAGTGTGTCATGTAAATAAAAATGCAATAGGCTTCTTACCTTAACTAGTTTATTTACAATTAATTAAGCTAGTTATAAGACTGAAGTAGTAATACCAGATAGACAAGAAAGGATGAAACTAAAGTAAACCTAACTGTTGCTGAATGTGGAAATAGGTAATAGTTACAGGATGTTCTTATGGAATATCCATATAATGGAACACTATTTACCCATTAAAAATGATTAGGTACTCTTTTGGGTGATGAAAAGGTTTTGGCAATGGAAGGTGGTGATGGTAACATAACATTGTAAATATAATTAATGTCACTGAATTGGAAACTTAAAAATGGTTAAAATGACAAATTTTATGTTATATATATGTTACCATGATAAATATTTAAACAAATAAATACTAAATACACACATTTTAAAAATAAATGAATAATTCACATAGCATAAAATTAACTATTTTAAATTTAACAATTCAGTGGCATTTAGTGCACTTACAATGTTGTGTAACCACCACATCTATCTACTTCTAAAATATTTTTCTCACCTCAAAAGTTGATGTACATGTTAAGCAGTTGCTCGCCATTCCTCTCTATCCCCAGTCCCTGGCAACCACCAATCTGGGTTCTATCTCTATGGATTTATCTAACCTGGATAAATTCAGTGACATATATAATATGTGACCTTTTCTGTCTGACTTCTTTCACTCAGGGTAATGTTTTTAAGGTTTATCAAGTTGTAGCATGTATCAGTACTTCATTCCTTTTTTTGGCTGAATAATATTACAGTGTATGTAAGCAGTAAAATTTGCTTATCCATTCATCCATTGATGGACATTGGGCTATCTCCATCTTTAAGCTATTGTGACTAGAGATGCTATAAACATGCATGTACATGTATTTGTTTGAGTTCTAGCTTTCAGTTCTTTTGGGTATATACCTAGGAGTGAAATTTTTGTGTCATATGATAATTCTGTTTAACTTTTGAGGAACTGCCAAACTGTTTTCCACTGTGGCTGAAATGCTTTATATTCTGTCAAGATACATTTTTAAGAGGGAAAAGCCAAAAACTCAAGGTAAAGAATAAAATATATAGAATTAAAAAAAAAATATATATATATATAGAATTAATTCACGTGTGCAAATTTTTAATTTTTAGAAATGGATAGAGGGAAGTAGACTTGGCCCAGTGGTTAGGGTGTCCTCCTACCACATGGGAGGTCTGCAGTTCAAACCCTGGGCCTCCTTGACCCGTGTGGAGCTGGCCCATGTCTAGTGCTGATGCGCGCAAGGAGTGCCGCGCCGCTCAGGGGTGTCCCCCGCGTAGGGGAGCCCCACGTGCAAAGAGTGTGCCCCGTAAGGAAAGTTGCCCAGCGAGAAAGAAAGTGCAGCCTGCCTAAGAATGGCGCCACATACACGGAGAGCTGACACAACAAGATGACACAACAAAAGAAACAAAGATTCCCATGCCGCTAACAACAACAGAAACGGACAAAGAAGAAGATGCAGCAAATAGACACAGAGAACAAATAACAGGGGCGGGGGGAGGGGAGAGAAATAAATAAATAAGTAAATCTTAAAAAAAAAAAAGAAATGCATAGCAATAAATTTGTGTATATTCTTAGATAGGCATACATTTTAAAAAATGCCCTACAGGAAATATAATAGTAGTTACTCCTTGGAAAATGAAGTGGGGATAATTATGGGAGGTTAAGAGTAGGTGAGAGAAGAATCATTTTTATATGTACATTTTGACATGTTTTAATTTTTTTGCCCTATGTACATATTGATTTTATTTAAAAAATATAAGTCAATCTAAAAAAGCTTACAAAAGACAGACCGCAAGTAAAAAAAATATGGTGCTATATTATTCATCATCAAATGATTGTTCTAGGCAATGAGTATCATAAAAGTTTAAAGGAGAAAGAGATTGCTAGGTGAGCTTCTGGATAATTACTATAATAGTAATTACATTTATGGAACTGTACCAGGTCTAAATTTAATAAGTTTCCATCCATTGCAGTTATTGTCTTTATTGATGCTCAAATTATCCCTTCTTTGGCTGGCAGAAGAAGTTCTTCAAGTTGCCTCCTCGGTCCTTTTGAAATAACCTTAGTAATCTTTGATAGCTTCTTTGCATTATGGATCGTCTTATATATTTTCTACCCCAGCCCCAAATCAGACTTTTCTCCAAAGAGCCCTGAGCATTTAATGGGAAATGGTATTTTGAAACCATGGTCTGGACCCTAGTAGTGCTTATTGCGATTGGGTCATTTTTTTTCTAGGCCTTTTTGGTGGACAGATCTAGATAAAGTATGTAAATACATAAAACGTAAATATTTATAATAAAACACACATGAGTTTATAGTGACGCTTTCAATTCAGATTCAACATTATAGGGTTTTTCTTAACCTCAGTCTTACTTACGTATTTATCTCTTCTTATTCAAATTGAAAATTCCATTTCTTAAAGATACCAACATAATTACAAACAAGTCTCAGAGTAAGAAATGCTAATACTATTACTGCTACTATAATTAGTGAAAACAGTTATAGTTACTGAACAACCTGCCTTTAATATATCCTGCTAAGAACATGCACTCAAACAATTGAGTCATAAAATAATTTGGAATAGTTCTCTTTGAAGTTATCATCCAACTGGCTATACAACAAGGTTCATTTGTTTAATTTTACTTTCTATTTTTCAGGAATTGCATTTTTGAATTTAATTTTGTTTAATAATTTTGTAAAATATTTACATGGTTCCAAAATAAAATCCTATAACCAATATATATTCAAATATGTCTAGCTATTACCTCCCTTGCCATACAGGTATAATCATTTAAAATTTTTATTTCATTATTTATCCTTCCCTTGTTTTGTATTTTATATAATCAAATGGGTGTTTTTGAGAGAAATGGAAGCATTTAACAAAATATCCTGGATTACACCATATTAGTAGGTAAAGTTAACTTCTTTTAAATTTTTTTTTTTATTTTTAAAGAAGATTTAGATTGCATAAATATTACATAAAAAATATAGGGGATCCCCATATACCCTACCCTCCTTTTATTGCCACCATTAACAATAAATGTTAACAATAACAAATGTTTGTTAAATTTGTTAAAATTGATGAACACATATCAAAGCACTGCTACTAACCATGATCTATAGTTGCCATTATACTTTACACTTTATACCATACAATTTTACAGGTTTTGAAAAAATATATACAGGCCTGTATCCATCATTGCAATGTCATGCAGGACAATTCCAATGTATCCAAATGCCCCATGTTACACCTGTTCTTCCCTCTTCCTCCCCTTAGAACCTCTGGTGGCCACTGCCTTTATATCAGTGTTACAAGTTCTTCCAAGGACTACTTTAGTCCATAGTTGCAGTCCTCCTTTATGTTTTTTATTCCTCAGTCTTGAGGATTTGGGGATGGTGATGCCCACTCTACTTCTGACTGAGAGGGCAGATGGATAGAATTATTGTGCTTGCAGTGTGGATATTCTGTTTTTGGGGATGTGTGTTTTCGATCATCACCCTTTGGTTAGTTGTCCTGGGCGAGTCCAAATGAACTGGAAAGTAGGTGTTGCAACTCAGCTGAGATTCAGGGCTCAATCAGAATATGAACAGACTGAAGATTTAAGTCTTTGGGACCTACATTTAACCAGTATAGTGTTAATTACAGGTTCAAATAAAAGGGACAGAAGAGCCAAATGCAGGGAAATTCTAAACGAGTCTAACTCTGTTACATTGGGGAGCATATATTCCAGCATAAGGCCCACTGATAGGGTGCTGAATTCCTGAGATTGTCTGCCGGACAGATAACACCTAGGCCTGCTGCACAGCCTGTCATACCACCCCTCACAGTTTCACCATCATCCTGGGAATTTCCTCCTTTCTCTTGAGTAAATCACCTGCTTAACCTGTTCCCACATTGCCTGCTTTCTTGCTTCACTTCCTCATTTTGATGAAGCAGAGCTTTACGCCTTTATCTTCGTTCTGTGATGAGGCTCATAATTCTTTTTTTTTTTGTCTTTGTTATTGCATTAGTTTTTCTTTTTTCTTTTTGGTTCATCATTCTTATTCGCACTGTTTCATCTTCCTTTGCCTGATGATGGAGATATCACTGGAGCATCATCCCAATGACTGTCATTAACCATGTGTCAGTGGTGTCCTTTCACATGATTCTTAAATCAATAATGTTAGGTGTAATGTTTCACAACTCAAGCTGGAGTCTACCCTTAATCAAGTAGGCCATGACTTAAGGCAGTCTCCACGACAGTGAATTAGAGATTCATTTGCTCCAAATTGAGATAGCTCCTCTTCTTACTGCAGAGCAGTTCCTGATATAACAGAAGCAAGGCCTGGCAACAAACTAAAAAGACATGAACCCTGTTTTCTGCACACGGTGGAAGTCCCAAATCCTAAACAAAGCTTTGAATATGTCCAAAGTTCTCACAGTGTGATTGTTTGTATCAGCGTATTTGTTGGGATGATGAGAGTCCATGACAGGTATAATATCTTGATACCAAAGGAGCATGATTCTCTAAACCAGGTAAAGTAAAATTCCCAAGATGTGTTTAAATTATGAAGGGTGTCAGAATCCTCAGGATTGGGGAATGAACTCTGGACTAGAGTGGACTTACTGTAATCTACTACAGACTTCTTGTGATTCTAGCAATAGAAGAACTTATATCATTGATGTGGAGGTAGTGGGTCACTGGAGGTTCTGAGGGCAGGGAGAGGGAAAGCAGGTGTAATATGGGGGCATTTTCAGGACTTGGGAATTGTCTTGAATGACACTGCAACGACAGTTACAGGCCATTATGTATCTTGCCATAACCAACAGAATTGTGTGGAAGAGAGTGTAAACTATAATGTAAACTATGATCCATGCTTAGTGGCAATGCTCCAAAATGTGTTCATCAATTGCCATGAATGTACCACACTAATGAAGGATGTTGTTGTTAATGTGGGTAAATGTGGGCAGTGTGGGGAGCAGAGCATATGGAATCCCCTATATATATATATTTTTTAAGTTTTTTTATTATTATTTCTCTCCTCTTCACCTCCCCCCCCCCCCCCCCATTGTCTGCTCTCTTGTGTCCATTTGCTGTGTGTTCTTCTGCATCTGCTTGCATTGTCAGGTGGCACTGGGAAACTGCATCTCTTTTTTGTTGGGTCATCTTGCTGCATCAGCTCTCTGTGTGTGTGGCACCACTCCTGGGCAGGCTGTGCTTTTTTCATGCAGGTGGCTCTCCTTGTGGGACACCTCCTTGTGCATGGGGCACCCCTATGCCAGGGTGCCCCTGAGTGGCATGGCATGGCACTCCTTGAACATGGCAGCATTGTGCATGGGCCAGTTTACCACATGGGTCAGGAGGCCCTGGGTATTGAACCCTGGACCCTCCATATGGTAGGCAGACACTCTATCAGTTGAGCCACGTCCGCTTCCTCCCTATATTTTTTATGTAACATTTATGTAATTTAAATATCTTTTAAAAATTATAATAAAAAAATAAAATATGAGGGTTGTAAGCTACAGGTGTTTAAAAAATGCAAGCAAGCAAGCAAATGATAACTATCCCTAACAAAATCAAATTTCAATGAGAGATGCATGAATGTGTGCTTGAATGGATGCAACAGGAAAAAAGAGAAAAGTAATGCGCTGACGGGCTTCTGGTTCTGTATTTTAGTAATGTGCAGGGTTTGTGGTTTATAACATCATCAGAGTTGTACAATAGCATTATATCCCTGAAAGTTGTGCAGTTATCTCTCTTTTTCTCTTTCTTTTCTTTGCGTACAATGGGGGATCTAAGCCTGGATCCATGCCCTGCCCAGGACATTTCCTTTTTGTGGCATGTGAGCCAACAGTAAGATTTACTGCTTTGGGGATCGGTTCAGAACAAATGTTCCAAACAGCCGTCTGCCCCAGGCAAGGTAATTTTGGACAAATTCAACAAGACTTCAAAGGAAGCCACCTACTACAATGCCTAAGGAGGATAAAGACCCGATTTAAATGAATGTATTGCAATTAGTGGGTATTTACTTTATATGTTGCCAAGTTCTGATAGCTTTCTCTAACCCTCAGGGAAATAATATATATATGTCTACTTCGGTGAGCTGAAGAAATGGGATATCTGCTTCCCAGAGAGACAGGTGTTGAGAACATGCACAGATCTAAAAGAGAGAAAAGACAAAGTCCATGTAAGCTGGAGACAAAGGAAAAAATGCAGTGTTTGTTTTGAGGCAAAAAGAAGTGAGTGTAAGCGCTATTCTCTCAGCATCCCTCTCCTTGAAAGAGACATAGATCCTCTGCTGTAATATTCTGGCCTCTTTGAAAATAGCTTGTCTTGGATAAAGAAAGCAAAGGGGAGGCAACATTTAATATTGATAAATGAGGAAAAGCCACTTATCAATTAAAGAGGTCTTTGGCCACCACCATGCTGACTTAGGTACATTCTAAACTGCCTTGACTTTAATCCAATCATTCAGCATGAAGCGTTAACAGCAGTAGAGGAAATTAAGGATTACATTGTGGTGAGAAGAATGAGAAAACAAGAGGCTGGATGTATAGTATGAGTGGACCTTAATCAAATTGAGCCAGAAACAGACCGAAGTAGAAATCTAATAGCCCAGTGTTCTCTTATTTATGTCTACAGTTTCATTCCAAATCTTACCCTTAAAAGTGTTGTTTAGTGAACAAATTGTTATGGAAAAGTTCATTATGTCCTTTTAGCATTTTTTTTACAGAAAGAAGAAATGTTGTGAAAGTCAGCCTCAAATTGAGTCAAGAAACACTGCATACTGGCAAGGGGATGTGGCGTAAGTGATTGAGCTTCTGCCTACCGCATGGGAGGTTCTGGGTTCAGTTCCCGGGCCCTCCTGGAGAAGATGAGCTTATGCAACGGGAAGGTGCAGTGAGCTGATGCAACAAAGAGATGCAGGTTCAGTGTCTGGTGGCTCCTAAAGAGGAGACAAGCAGACAGGGAGCTCCAACAACTGGGGTGGGGGGAGGGGGAGGATAAAGAAAATAAATCTTAAAAAAAAAGCTACTGCATGCAGACTTCTATTTTGATGGGGCTGAGAACCTGCTTGCCTAACAATTCTCTAACCTGACCTCTCTTTGATCGAAAAGATCCTAAAGAGAGGGAAAGCAAATCATGCTTTAATTTGTGTTCCTGTTTATTTCATATAGTATATAACTGGGCAAATAAGCAAATAAGCTCTCAATGAAAAATTGAATCCAAGACACAGATTTAAAAGCAGATCAGAGGGAAGCAGCTTTGGCTCAATCAACTGGGCTCCCGTCTACCACATGGGAGGCCCTGGGTTTGCATCCCGGGGCCTCCTTGTGAAGGCAGGCTTGCCCTCATGCCATGGAGTGCTGTTAGCCTGCAAGTGCCACCAGAGAGCCTGCTCAGCAAAGTGATGCAACAAAAAAGGGAGACAAGTAAAAACACAGAAGAGCGTGCAGCAAATGGACACAAAAAGCAGACAACAAGCAAGCTGCAAGGGGGGGGGGAGAGTAAATAAAAATAAATAAATACAGAAACACAGAAGAACACACAGCAAATGGACACAGAGAGCAGACAGCAAGCAAGGCACAGCTCAGGGGGAGGGGATAAAAAACAAAAATCAGGTCAGAATTAGTGGAAGTCTATTAATCAGTAAGACTGCCTCACTCAGATTTTTTTTTTTTTTTTTTTTTTAAGAATTTTATTCTGTAGATCGGGGAGCAGGTAGCGGCCTGCGTGTATATATAAAACAACCGAATTCCCATGTACCCGGCCGCTGCCAAAAACAGTGGTCAGATGCTACGAAGTAGGTGGCAATGCTTTAACCGCGTGTGTGCTGTACAGACCAGAGCGCCTCTTCCATCCTCGTCAAGTGGAGTGCTAACCTTTTCTCCTTTCATACAACACAGTAATGGCTTATTTAAAGTGTTCTTCCAGCCAGGTCCGGCAGCAGCCTTAGGTTTCTTCCCCAGCGACCTTGGCCACCAAACGCAGGGATTCTCACCTGGGGTGATTTTTCTCCCCCCCACCTGACCCCCCTAAGGGGAATCTGTCAATGTCTGGAGACATGTTTGATCGCCTCAGTTGGGAGGTGCTACTGGCATTAAGTGGGTAGAGGCCAGGCATGCCACTCCACAGCCCACAGTGCCCAGACGGCCCTACCCAAGACTCAACCGGCTCAATGTGGCAGCAGACCTGGGGTTGACAGTCCCTGCTCTGAAGTTTATTACTGTCCATTCATGGAAAATGGTGTCACAATTTAAATCCCGTCAAAAGCTTTTCAGCCAAACGTCTAGATAATATCCGCATACGTGTGTCAATAGTAAAATTGGTGCAAAGGTATCTGCCTTTTAGAAGAACGGCTTCACGCTTTTACGCTAACCTTGGAAGTCCCCAGCTCTGCAGCTGCTGCGATTTCTTACATTTTGCAGGAGAATGAACTCATTCAGAGAGTTGGCGTCCAGCTGTTTGACTACCACTTAACGAGGTCTCCTCATCCCTTTCCCACATGCTTTCTTAGAATGTAAGATCAGCAGAACCCGCTCCTTTAATTCTCGCAAGAAGCCTTTTGCAGCTAGTAGGAGACTTTCCTGGCAGCTCCCAGGTTGTGGGGGATGGGAGCCCTTCCTTCTAGGGTTCCTATGTGAGTGCAAAGATGGTAGGCACAAAGGGGGACCAGCAGATGGGATTTTAGCTCTGCTGGGTCTTTTTTTTTTGGATTTGGTAAGTACATCTTTGGGCACCTCTGCACCTCATAGACAATGGTTCACATCATGGCCCATACTCTCCTCCATTCCATCCAGTGGGCCCTGTGAGGATTTACAATGTCCGGTGATTACCTCTGAAGCACCATCCAGGGCAGCTCCATGTCCCAAAGACGCCTCCACCTCTCATCTCTTCCTGCCTTTCCCCATACCCATCGTCCCCCATGTCCACTTTTCCCAATCCAATGCCACCTCTTCTATGTGGACATTGGATTGGTTGTGTCCATTGCACCTCTATGTCAAGAGGAGGCTCAGATTCCACATGGATGCTGGATGCAATCCTCCCATTTTCAGTTGTAATCACTCTAGGCTCCATGGTGTGGTGGTTGTCCTTCTTCAACTCCATCTTAGCTGAGTGTGGTAAGTCCAATAGATCAGATTGTAGGTGCTGGAGTCTGTTGAGGCTCAGGACCTGGCTATCACATTGTCAGTCCAGAGATTCAAATAATCTAAATATATCTTAAACCCCAACATTAACTGCAACTCCAGCACATTAGCATGAAAGTCTTATGAAGGGAGATCCCATCTGAGTCCAGATTCATCACACATAAACACCATTTCCAAAGAGGGGCCATCTGCCCTGGTAGTTAACCCCATCGGCCATGACCATAACTCCCATGGGTCTCTTTAGCCCCCAAAGGAACCAATATCTGGGGGTTGTATCTGCTTTATCTGTCTCTCTGACTCTGCTCAGTTGTGCATGAGGGCAATCCTTCTGCCAGCCTCCAGACT
The DNA here is from genome assembly GCF_030445035.2 of Dasypus novemcinctus. Classification (NCBI taxonomy): domain Eukaryota; kingdom Metazoa; phylum Chordata; class Mammalia; order Cingulata; family Dasypodidae; genus Dasypus; species Dasypus novemcinctus. The sequence continues at coordinate 56,468,806 of NC_080676.1, forward strand.
CTTTTTTAGAAACTCGTAGCCATATAAACTCATTTCTCCTTTCCATTTCCCCCTTACTTTAGGTCAAACAGCAGTTTAAAGTCATGGTATTTTATGTAGACATGGATATTCTGCTGATCCGCATTGAACCTTCCGTATAAGGTCATTTTCCAGTTGCATCATCAGTTGGTAGTTGATAGTGGTCCCTCGTTGCCAGGGAGGCTCATCCCCGGGTGTCATGTCCCATGCTGGGGGGAAGGCATTGCATTTACATGCTGAGTTTGGCTTCGAGACTGGCCACATTTGAGTAACATGAAGGCTGACAGGAGGAAATTCCCAGGCACAATGTTGCTCTAGGCCTTGTTCTTATTTTAGGTTTATCAGCTCACAAGCATAGTCATTAGCATCAGGGGCTCACTGTTGAACCCTCACTCCCTCCCGGTCCCCACCACTGTACCTGGGAGACTGTCGCTGCTCCCCTAGGGACCACGACAGAGCACCACTGGCCAGGAACCCAGTACCCCCCCTGCTGTGGTTTTTAATTGTTGCCACTATGAGTATATCCAAACATTACCATGCACCCTGGACATATGTTCTGTACAGCTCCCTGTCAGCCATATATCACCTGTCATTGGAATCCCATACCAGTATCCCTCCACTGCCATTGTTGAAACACTCTGTGATCCAGAACTCCCCGAAATTTGAAGCCCAATATAATGTCATGGTCCCTTACTAGGGAATGGCATATAGCGATGGGTTTAAAGGATAGATAAAGAACTTGGATAAAGTTAGATAAAGAACTTAGATAAAGAATGTTGACTTGAAAAAATTCCACATCCTATCTTTTTCTTTCCCCCCCCCCCCCCCCTAAATTATTCAGCTTTTCTTCACAGGAGTCCTAGACCACAGCAATGTATATATATAATATACAGCACTCCCACACATCCACCAGAAAACCTTTTCCCTTCCACAGTGATACTCTTACGCCCTATTCATATCATATTTACTTAAAGTGATGTACAGAGTCTGAGACATTAGCTTTCTAACAAGGTGACATCTGTGCTTACATTATGGTGCATACTTTAGGATACACAGTTCTTTACATTTTTAGTTATCCTATGTTTTACATTATGGTTTACATTATCAGTCTGTCATCTCCTATATGTTATGGTGTAATATTACATGTTTTATATCCATCCTTGTGTACTCTCAAGAAACTCCTCTCTTACCCCCCATTTACTTTGGTTCCACACATTTAACGTCCATTTTCCCTTCCACCTTGGTGCCCACAGTGACAGCCAACCTCCGTTTCCTGAGGAGCCACTTCCAGAGATAGATGGAATAGTGTTCAGGGCCTAACTTACACTCAACTGCCCCAATGCCCTGGGAGCCACCCTTTCTCTCGAGGGATACAGTTCCCTCTATTTGATGGCATTAGTCCTCCCCATGATGTGGGTCCACCCCCACTCTCACTACTTGGGTTTCTACCCCATGGTGTCACCCACTCTGGCAAAATGAGCATTTAGACATTCCCCAGGACTCACTCAGATTTTTAAAGCCTTACATCTAGGTGACTGCCAACTTTCTCTTCCATTGGAGACATGGTCATATGTCTTCATCTTATTCCTAATCTTTTCCTGAATTTTTGATTCAAAGTCACATTTCAGTATTTAGAGCTTAGCTGAGAGGTGAAAGCATTATTCAAAATCAGCCTCAACAAAAAATTGCTCAAATTTTAATATAACGTATGCTATATTTTGCTACCTGAAATGCATTTCAAAATCTTTATCATTATGTCTATATCTATATCTATATCATCTATATCTATATCTATATCTATATATACACACACACACATTTACGGAGGAACCGGGGTCACGGATTGAACCTAGGACCTCATATGTAGGAAGCCAGTGCTCAACCACTGAGCCACATCCACTCCTTTGAATTGGTTTCTTTGTTTGTTGTTTGTTGTTGTTGTTTTTTAGGAGGTACCGGGAACTGAATTGGGGACCATCCATTTGGGAATTAGGCACTCAACTGCTTAAGCCATTTCTGTTCCCCTAGATAGTCTTTTAAGCAGCTTAATATTTTATGGTTGATAACATATTTTCTTTTTGATCTAATACAACATTCCTAGTCTGGAAACTTTACTAGTCAATTCCACTGCCCATGTATTTCTGAGATTGCTACTACCTGATCGCTGATGTTAGTGAGGAAGTGAAAAAAACAGAACAGACTCATTTAGGGAACTGGAGTGGGGCACTCGCGGGGCATGGGACTATTGATTTTAATCAGTCTTAAACCATGTTGACTTGTGCTAATGGTTGAAATCTAGTGTCTTGTAGGTGTGTGGCCTGGCGTTCCTTTCCCCTGCTGTTTACTTTAGCGGCTTGTCTGTCTGAAAGTTATGATACCACAAAGTCTCTTCAGGGTCTTGAGCATGATGTAGCATGCAGACTACAAAAATCAGCCCCCGGGGCTAGCCTTCTAACCTGCTGCAGGGAGAACTGCGGAGGTGCAGAGGTGTGGGCCGCTGAGGGCACAATGAGGAGGGGAGCAGATGAACACAGCCTGCCTTCACCTGGATGGCCTGAGACAACGAGGCAACTGCTATCCTAAAAGGCTCTCCTTTGCAAAAATAAAGGGAAATCTGTTCTTAAGGGACTACTGTCACGCTCTGAATTGCCATTCGATGCCAACTATCTTTTCATTTCCTGGGCCTGCCATTCCACCCACATCAGATTTTGCTTACCACATTGGTTAGCAAAGTAGATCTAGTTGATTGGAGGCTTATAAGTAAGGAAGCTTTCTAATTTTTAAAAACACATTAGCAAAGGAATTTATTCTCAGATAAGGCAGAGTGAAGTGGCAGTGTAAACATGACCTAAAGGAAAAGAGCCTTTAAATCATATCCACTCACACTCATCCACACAGGCAAATAAGAGATTTGAAATAATCAATTTCTTTAATCTTATCATACTTTGGTAAATATGCTTTTGACTTCATCATTTCTAAAATAAAATTGCTTCTAACAACATTAAATTATTTCCCGTTTGATGATCAAATTTTGTCTTTTTTATTATATAAGCAATACACAATTATAGTATTATTGTAAAAGATTCAAACAATATTTTATCCCCTACCCCCATCTCCCCTCCTGCCATGCATGCCACACATACACAGATACAACCATGCATTCTTTTTCTTCCCTTTTTAGAGGTGACTACTCTCAATAGTTTGCTCTGTAGCTTTCAAATTTCCCTTTTCCATATTAATATACAAATACAAATTCTCTGGAGGTTTTAATATTTAAAATAAATAGAACAGAAACACAATATGCTTAACTTCTTTACAATTTGTTATTTTTACTTAAAAATATGTCTTGGAGGAGATTTTTCCATGTCAGTATGTATTTAATTCACTGTATTCTCTCTCTCTTCTTTTTTAGGAGGTACTGGGGATTGAACCTGGAACCTCATACATGGGAAACAAGTGCTCAACCACTTGAGCTACATCTGCTCAATACATCTGTATTCTTTTTAAATGTTTGTATAATATTCCTTAGTGTGGAGTTCTATAATTCATTTACTCATTCCTCTATTGATGGACATTGAGTTTGTCTCCTTTTGTAAATTATTGTTTTTTAAAGGCAGTTGTGAGTATACAGAAAGATCATGCAGAAAGTGCAGAGTTCATATATATCCCCCCTTTCGCACTCAGTGTTCCCATTATTAACATTTTGCGTTAGTGTGGTATCTTTGTTATAGTTGATGAAATAATTTTATTATAATTATATTATTAGCTATAGTTCATAGTTTACATTAAGGTTCACTCTGTGTCATATAGTCTTGTCCTAATAACATATAGACAGCTTAAAATTAATCATTTTAGTTACTTTCAAGCACACAATTCAGTAGTGTTGAATACATTCACAATGTTTTGGCACCATCACCACCAACCATTACCAAAACTTTTCCATCACCACAAACAGAAGTTCTTTACCAACTGAGCATTAACTCCCCTTTCCCCACCCCCACTGTTACATCTGGTAAACTGTATTTTAGTTTCTGACTATCAATTTGCCTATTCTAATTATTTCATGTACATGTGATCATACCATATTTATACTTTTACATCTGGCTTATTTTAATCAGCATGATATCTTCAACGGTATTAGAACATCATTCCTTTTTACAGCAGACTAATACTCCATTGTATGAATATAACATATTTTGTTCATTCTTTCTTTTGCTGATAGACACTGGGTTACTTCCATCTCTTGGCAATTGTGAATAAGGCTATTAAGAACTTAGGTATGTGGTATCAGAGTCCCTAGAGGTGGGATTGCAGAGTCATGGTAATTCTATAACTAATTTTCTGAGGACTCACCCAACTGTTTTCCACAGAGGCTGCACCATTCCCAACAACAATGAATGAGGGTTCCTATTTCTCCACATCCTTTTTAACAGTTTTGTTTTGTTTTGTTTTTTTAATAGTAGCCATTCTGTTGGGTGTGAAGTGGTGTGAAGTGGTGAAGTGGTATCTCACTGAGGTTTTGATTTGCATTATCTTAACGGCTAATAATATTGAGCATCTTTTCATGTACTTTTTTGGCCATTTGTTTATCTTCTTTGAGAAATGTCCGTTCAAGTCTCCTGCCCATTTTAAAGTTGGGTTGTTTTTGTTATTGTTGAGTTGTGGATTTCTTTACATATTTATCTATTTTTTTCTTTTGTTGCTCTTGCTTTTGGTGTAAAGTCTAAGAAATCATTGTCTAACATAAGGTCTTGGAGATGTTTTCCTGTTTTCTTCTAGGAGTTTTGTACTCCCCCCCCCCCTTTCTTATATCTAGGTCTTTGATCCATTCTGAGTTAATTTTTGTACATGATATGACAGACAGGCTGATACTGAGCAGAAGGATGTTCTTTCCTTCTGATGCACTTTAAAGATCACTTCCTGAAACACCAGGTTTTCAAAGAGAGAGTTTATTTGCTTGCGTATAGCAAAGGAGGTCAGTGGATAATGGCCCCAAAACTGCCTAAAACTTGCCTCCTGGAACTGCAGCAATCCTGATAGTTTTATAATATCTAGGCTTAGCAGTTTATGCCAGTGAGTAATTGAGATGGGGCATAAACCGGGTTGACTCTTGAAGCTATTACAACCACAAGACGATCATTATCAGATGTCAAGGGACTTAGCGAGGGGAGGAACAGAATGAAGATGTTTTTCTTTGAATAATCATCACAAGCTGTGGACTGTGATGGTAAGGCTATTGTGTCAACTTGGCCAGGTAGTTGTGCCCAGTTGTTTGGTCAAGCAAGCGCTGGGCTAACTGTAATACAAGGGCATTTATGGACTTCAGTCACCATCGACTTTACTGCAGTGGTAAATCATAGATAGCTGGTTATAATTACATCAATCAGAGAGATAGCTATCAGCAATGACCATAAGCATAAGTGTAAGTTAAAAATGACTATATACAAAAGTAATATCCAGTAAGATCTGGAATAATCATCACAATGGCAGGTTTTGGTTGGAAACGACCATATACAAAGCGTGAGGTCGCTCTAACCAGTTTCAGTAATTTCAGATATTAACCTTTAGCTATTTAAAAATATACTGTAAGAAAAAGGCATCTATATTATGATTCAGTAATGTAATTATTAGTTAATTTTTAATCCTCAGTTACAGGTCCACCTTCATTATTTTGTGTATAGTTATCCAGTTTTCCTAGCATCATTTGTTCAAGAGACTATTCTTTCTCGTCTCTTGATTATATGTTGTTAAAGAACTGGTAGTAATTTTTGCCTGGGGTTTACCAGTGTCTAAATGTCTAGCTATCCCTGATACGTGTAGGTACCCCAATCCCTAAAATACCTGGTGACCCATATCATGGTTAAGGTGCTGGGTGCCAGCATCCAGTTACAATGCCCGGTGAACTCCGGGTGGAGACAACAGGCATGGATCTGACGGATTTTTTTCCAGTACCGTGGACGTGAGGGGACATCACCTCTGGGTAAAGTAACTGGTCGGTGAGTATAGAGCAGGGACTTGGATTCTCTTCTGACACTACAGCCTGAATATTTAACCACTAGGTTATCCTGCAACTATCAATACAAATTGGAATTGCTAGCAGGGTGCGGTGGAGTGACTGTTGAAGGCTAGGATTACTGAGTAGGGCTGCAGGAAGGAGCTGAGATTTGAATGGTTTAGGTTTAGCTTATGAAGAGGAGGTGGAGGAGGAATATGAAAGGCAACTCAAAAAGGGAAAAAGTGCAAATAAAGGTATGGAAGGGGAAAAGCAAAAATCAAAAGATTAACAAGAACAACAGTCACAACAGCAATAAATTAACAGTAGAGATCATTTTACTGTGGGTTGGCACTCTGCTAAGGGCTCTACAGGATATACTTTATTTAACTCAATAAATTCTGATGAAACAATATGATATCTCTTCTACAGATGAGGAAATGGGGCTTTAGGATTATTAAGAAAGCTGCCCAAAGCCATGGAACCAATAAAGGTGGGAAGCCAGCGAGTGGACTGTTAGCACGGCATGGCATACATGGGCAGGTGGGGTGATTTGGAAGGGTGGAGTGGAACACTGGGACTGATGGTGGAGGGCCCTGCATGCAGAATTTGACAATACCTGTAGGCATTGGGGAACCTCTGAAAAAGTTTTGAGCCCTGGAATGACATGGTGGAAGTATTATTTAGATATGATACAGTCCTTTCAGTTTTCTTCATAAACTCCCCACTGTCTGATGAGGGGTGTAGAGCCTATGTCACTCTAGATTTACAGATGTGTGCAGTGATGGCTTGTAGTGATTGTGAAGAATGAATTGAAGCAGAGAAAATCCAAAGAGTGCGGCCACACTTGTTTCATCCCTGCTGGGTCCTCCAAATTAAGACCTAAAATAGTCTAAAAAACTTGAATACAGGGGTAGGAACTGTAGAGGTATAGTGAAGAGAATTTGAGCCTTGAGACCAGTAGGACCTGGGTTCAAATTTGACTCTGCTACTTCCTAGTTTTATGCCAATTCCTGACTGCCTGATGGCTGTCCCTGAGATCCTTAGAGTGGCGGGATTTAGGCCTGTTGCCTCTGTGACAAATGCCTGGCAAGTGGGCTTCACAAGTATCTTTTTAGTAACTAGTCAGTGGAGCTTGCTGAGCCTTCATCTCTTCATCTGCAAAATGAGGATCATCAAACTTACTTCATAAAGGCCTGTCTCCACAAACCAAGGAGTTGCAAACAATCCAGGCCTACACCGGAGAGAGCGGCCTGTGTTTCTGTTTCCACATATCTTTACTTTCCCATGGACTTTCGCATTTGGGGAGGAATGATGAATGCCTGTTTGCTGTTTTTAAAAATATATTTTTCTTGATTGTTAATATATGGGAGAATATGGGAAAGTTCAGAGAAGTTTAAAGAAGAAAATAAAAATATGCTACTGTAAGATAATAGACATCAGTGTTCATATTTTGAACCTTTTTCTTCCAGTCTCTATTTTTTCTCTACATATATACTTTATGTCACAAAATTATGATCATACTGAATATAATTTTCTAATCTGCTTTGTTTTCAAATAATATTTTACCATGATACTTTATTCAGACCCTAAATAGCATTTGAAAAGAGGATTTTTAATGCCATTGTTTATATTCCAGGATATGAACTTACCTCATTTTGTAAAAACCCTTACTTATTATTGGAAAGTTACTTGGTTTATAGTTTTTCAGTATTTTAAAGGACATGGCAGTGGACCATTCACTAGTGGTATCCCAAAGTTGGTTCCAGTGTGACTACATCAGAAATCACCTGGGTAGCTTTTAAATTGGAGGTTTCTGGCTTCTACCCTGGAGATCCCGAGTCATAGGTATAAGGGGGAAGGAAGTCGCTTTGAAGGAAAAAAAAATGTTGGACCCCCCTGGTCATCCTGCTGCAGACCAGGAACCATTGACCTTGAGTTCCCTGAGGACTGGGACTTTGTTGGTCTCACAACTAAAATGCATGTGCCTCATACAGTGCCAGACACATGGTGGGTGCTCACTGAATATTTGTTGAGTGAATTGATAAATCTTGTATTCTATATTTTAATTCTAGTTCCTGTTTCCTAAGGGTAGAGACTAAGAAGGGAAATTATTGGGTTAAAGTTTTAATTTTTTTTATTTTTTTATTGACTTTGTAATAATATTACATTAAAAATATATATGTGAGGTCCCATTCAACCCCACCCCCCCATCCCCCCTCTCCCCCCCCCCAACAACACTCGTTCCCATCATCATGACACATCCATTGGATTTGGTATAAAGTTTTAATTTTGAAAAGATACTGATGGATATATTTATAGTACTTTATTTTTTTAATATTACATTAAAAAAATATGAGGTCCCCATATACCCCCACCCCCTTCACCCCACTCCTCCCCCCATAACAACAATCTCCTCCATCATCATGAGACAGTCATTGCATTTGGTGAATACATCTCAGAGCACCGCTGCATCCCATGGTCAATGGTGCACATCATAGTCCACACTCTACCACATTCCACCCAGTGGGCCATGGGAAGACATACAATGTCCGGTAACTGTCCCTACAGCATCACTCCAGGACAACTCCAAGTCCCAAAAATGCCTCCACATCTCATCTCTTCCTCCCATTCCCTACCCCCAGCAGCCACCATGGCCACTTTCTCCACACCAATGTCACATTTTCTTCAATTACTAATCACAATAGTTCATGAATAGATTATCAGTAAATCCACTCTAATCCAAACTCTATTCCTCCATCCTGTGGACCTTGGAATGGTTGTGTCCACTCCACATTTATATCAAGAGGGGTCTTAGATTCCACATGGATGCTGGATGCAATCCTCCTGCTTTCAGTTGTAGGCACTCTTGGCTCCACGGTGTGGTGGTTGGCCTTCTTCAACTCCATGTTAGCTGAGTGGGGTAAGTCCAATAAACCAGAGTGTAGGAGCTGAAGTCTGTTGAGGCCCAGGGCCTGGCTATCACGTGGTCAGTCCAGAGAGTCAGGTCCCCTGGGTATATATTAAACCCCAGCACCAACTACAGTTCCAGTAAAAGTAACAGGAGAGGCTTGTGAACAAAGATCACATCTGAGTCCAGCTCCATCCCACAGAAACACAAACTCCAAAGTAGGGCCAACTGACATGGCACTATAGTACTTTCTTTAAAAAGCAACACACATTTTCTTTTAAAATAAACAGATCTTTTTCCTATTATAAGAGCAATATAGGTTCATAGTAGAAAAATTACAAAATGCAGATAAGCAAAAAGGAAAAAAAACTCCCATAATTCCAACTGTTGGGATATATATGTGAATGTTTGTCTATATATGTCTGTCTGTCTGTCTATCTATCTATCTATCTATCTATCTATCTATCTATCTATCTATCTATCTATCTATCATCTATCTCTATCATCTATCTATCATCTCCAGTCCTCTTCCTCTGAATCTTTGTGTGAATATACATAAAAATTCATATTGGATACATATCATACAGTAAACATAATGTTTTGTAATCTATTTTTTATATTTTCTTTTGTGGGTGCTACAATCATTATTTTAAATCCTGGTTTTACAATTTCTGTAATGATATTCTAACTTAATAATTAATTTTTAGTCTGTTAAATTTGTGCCCAACAAGAATCTATTTTAATGGCTGATCCTAAATATTTCCAAAACATTAGCAAACCCAATTCAAAACTAATTCTGGAGACATTTTGTTTGATGTGATGTAGACCATAGATTTTCATACTTTTTGTACTTAAAGAACTGGTAAAACATCTTTTTGGGACCTGTATGAAATTGCTAAAACTTATTTAATCATCCATGATTAAAAGCAGTAAAATAATTCAAGGAATGACATTTCCATGTAAAAAAAATTGAATACATCTACTTTAATGAAAATTAAAACCCACTACCTGATGAGTTGTGGAGACCCTATGTGACCAAAGGTAGCATGTAGCAATTGCAATAGATGAGTTGAGGATGCCAAGGCTAAAGTTGAGGATAAGTTTGCTTATTTTTGCCCCAGACTGAAAACATTGTCATGAACCAGCTGCAGTCCTTTGATATCCACAGAACAAACAGAGGTCTCACTTTTTGGCCATTTTGCTTTCATTCACTTATTTGTGGGCTCCTAGAATGTAGAGGCCATATCTAATTCATCTTTGAAGCCCTGGTGCTTATGAATGTGCAGGTAGAATAAATTAAATAATGGCCCAGGCGAAAGCAGTAAATTTTAATGAGAGCACATACCGTTTTTTTCTGAACTACTACCTTTTTTTTCACTTTGTCATTCAAGTTTTTCAAAGTTGCTCTTTAAATTGGCATCCATTATTTAAGCAAATGATTTAAGTCATAGAACTGAGGGAGAGCAATTTTTCACACAGCACAAACTTGATTTTCAAAAGCCTTGGCTGTACCGCAGAAAGCTTTCTTTATAGCAACTCAAACCGTAAAGAAAGGGGTGCCTTCAAGAAAGCAAGAACTGTTGTATGGTTCAGGTTGAAATTGCTTTGCAAATTCGGTCCTTGTTGATTGTTCAATTTAATGTCGTATTGCCATTTTGTTGTTTTTCTTCAGCCAGAGTCCATTTTCTTCTGTACCTGCTGAATCCTCCTCCTCCCTGAAGCCCTGCTAACATGCCCCTTCCTCTATGGAGCCCTTCCCTTTCTCCCACTGGGCAGTGGCAGTCATTTGCATCTTTGTGTTCCTGTAATGCTTTGTTCATTCCTCTGTTTGAACACATCATCTTGCTTTATGGTTGAGTGTATATTGGTCTATCTTTGCTGCAAAGTAGAGTCTCCAAGGGCTAAGGAGGTTTATTACTTATCTTTGTATCTCCCCACTATCTGGTACGATGGGTGCATGATGTCGGTTAGGGGCTAAAGAACTTTGATAATTTCAGGGCCCTTTTATTCAGCATAATCAGTGGTAAATACACTGAAGTCCTTTTGATTGCAATGATTGCTAAACTTAACGAATGATGCTACACAGCAAACTCAGGATATCCTTTGTGAGTGAGCCGTAGTAGCTGGGGGGCTTACCAGGCATCTTCAGCCTCTTGTTAAGCACCATGAGAAGGCACTGTGGGTGGGGTGGGTGCGGCAGTAAACCGCTCTCTCTTCACACAGTTACTAAGCAGAGTGGCTTGTTTCTCACCCTGTTGGCCTTTCAAACCTAAATGTGTTTAATTACCTGTGGGTACCACTCATTAACTGCCCCTAAAAACAATAATTAGGTGCCACATTTTATTGTGAAGTGATCTGTGTTACTATTGTGTCCTCTGCATGGAGACTCGCCCACTGCTGGTATTGTGACAGCGAAATAAGGCCAGTAGGATGTGGGTTTTTTAATTTTTATTTTTTTTACCTTGAGGAAACAAAGATGTAATGCAATATTAGGAATCTCAAACGAGCTGTACAGAACAAAATTCTTTAAAAGAACATATGATAAAGCCACCAAAAAGGAATAATTCAGCGATAAAGTGTGGGAAACTGGTTATTGTTGAAGTTTTCAGCCCATCACCGGGGTAGAAACCAAGCTATTCAAGGCAATCTGTGAGGCGTCGGTCACCACAAATGTACACAAGTCGTTATAGTTGACTCTTTCCCAAACACAGATATTAAAAGGCAACAAAATACGTTAATAAGAATTGGGGGAAACGGCCTTGGCCCAGTGATTAGGGCGTCCGTCTACCACATGGGAGGTCTGCAGTTCAAATCCCAGGCCTCCTTGACCCGTGTGGAGCTGGCCCATGCGCAGTGCTGATGCGCGCAAGGAGTGCCGCACCACGCAGGGGTGTCCCCCGTGTAGGGGAGCCCCACGCGCAAGGAGTGCGCCCGTGAGGAAAGCCGCCCAGCGTGAAAGAAAGTGCAGCCTGCCCAAGAATGGCGCCTTACACACTTCCCGTGCCACTGACGACAATAAAAGCAGACAAAGAAACAAGACGCAGCAAATAGACACAGAGAACAGACAACGGGGGGGGGGGGGAATAAATTAATAAATCTTAAAAAAAAAAAAAATTGGCCATGGGAAGCAGATGTGGCTCAAGCAATTTGGCTCCTGTCTACCATATAGGAGGTCCAGGATTCGATACCCAGGGTCTCCTGGTGAAGGCAAGCTGACCTGTGTGGCGAGCTGGCTCACGCAGAATGCCGGCCCATGCAGAGAGCTGGTACAGCAAGATGACGCAACACAAAGAGACACAGGAGAGGTAATAAGAGATGCAGCAGACCAGGGAGCTGAGGTGGCACAAGAGAATAATCACCTCTCTCCCGCTCTGGAAGCTCCCAGGATTGGTTCCCAGAGTTGCCTAATGAGAATACAAGCAGACACAGAAGAACACACAGTGAGTGGACACAGACAGCAGACAATGGAGGGAGGGGGGAGAAATAAATAAATCTTAAAAAAAAAAGAATTGGCCAATGTAGCTTTCAACAAATCTTTCCAGCATTAAACCAATTTTTTTTTAAAGTAAATTTTGTCAAAAAGTGTTCTGCCAAGTGTTTCCCTTTACAATATGACTTTCACAGCTCCCACTGAAAAAGGCACCTGTCCTAATTTCCAAGGATTTTCTCCATTTCTTGGTTAGGAAGTAAGGAATATGTTAGCACCAAGACTTCAATTCATTGGCTTGAGGAGTTAGTTGCTCCCTCCCAATGGTCTTTCCTGGGGTCTACAGGGAAAAACCCTTGTAACTGCCACAGAAGGCTCAGGACAACAGCCTGACACCTCACCAGAGGTTCTGATTGGCCCAGTGCCCAGGAGCACCATGGGAAAGAATTTGAATGCTGCTGGCAGTTGGGATTTAGACCTTGACAGTTATAACTGAAGGACTGTGCTGGGCCACTGTCTATGGAAGTCAAGCTCATGAGAGAAAAAAAAAAGCCACCCAAAGTAAGAAATTTGGCATGATAGACTAGGCTTAGCAGCAGGGATTGTGCACTAGAAAGATGCAGTTGGTTCCAAGGGCAAGTTCTTGAACCCATCTGATCCCCTTCTCTGAGAAGGATGTGTACTTTTGTGAGTGAAAGGGTTATGAGGTAAAAGTGAAACAAAATAAAACCACATTTTGAAATCTGACCTTTTGAAAGAGTTGGGAACTAAAAAGTAATTATGTTTCCCTGTTGGATGGAGAGAGGTATTAGGAATGGAAATGTAGGCAGGGATAAGAACAGAAATCGCAGGGTCACTGGAGGTGAGGAGGTCGATGCTCCCACAGAGGACTGAGTCCTTACCAAGTGTCATATTTTCAGGCTCTTCTATGAGGGCTGTGGGTATCGTTAGAATTAAAAGACAGGAATCTTAATTTTAAAGAAGGAATAATTAATGCAAAAGGATGGGACATCGCAATGAAAGAGAACTGAGACTCCTGAAGAGGAAGAGATTTTTGAGATGTTAGAGGGGCTTAAAGAAGCTCTAATTGCAGGGCCTTAAAGGAAGGGTAAAATTTAGGTAGTTGGAGGAAGAAATGTAGGGAGCAAGAAAATTTCCTAAGATCGTTAATGTTTCTTGATTTGGTCTTCACTTTTGGTGTCCTACTTATTATAACTTTTTGTGCTTATTTTGTTTTTTTCACTGTCTACTCCAGCTTTCTACAGGCTGTTATGAGGAGCTCTTGACTGCTTGGAGAGACTCATGTAGAAACTTCTATGCTCACCAGCAACCTCATTACCACGTTCCTCCAGGATGGTCACCCCAGGAGACGGATCACTGGGCCTCGCAGAAGAGAGAAAATCAAAGGACCATCATCAACAAATTGAAAATTGAAGTTGAAAGGCAAATCTTCAGATTTATAGTAAGAGTCTTATCCAGTGTGTAGTAAAGTTTTTTTTTAAATTGTTTTTAAATTGTTTTTAAAATTGTTTTTAAATTGTTTTTAAATTGTTTTAAATTTTATTTATTTCTCTTCCCTTCTGCCCCCGCCCCAGTTGTCTGTTCTCTGTGTCCATTTGCTTTGTGTTCTTTTTTGTCCGCTTCTGTTGTTGTCAGCAGCACGGGAATCTGTGTTTCTTTTTGTTGCGTCATCTTGTTGTGTCAGCTCTCCATGTGTGCGGAGCCATTCCTGGGCAGGCTGCACTTTCTTTTGCACTGGGCAGCTCTCCTTATGGGGTGCACTCCTTGTGCTTGGGGCTCCCCTACGTGGGTACCCCCCTGCGTGGCATGGCACTCCTTGCGTGCATCAGTACTGCGCATGGGCCAGCTCCACACGGGTCAAGGAGGCCCGGGGTCTGAACCGCGACCTCCCATGTGGTAGATGGACGCCCTAACCACTGGACCAAGTCCACTTCCCTAGTTAAGTCTTTGAGCAAACTTTTCTGAGGTAGTAAGGAACAAGTAAATTAATTTTGTTACTGTGTCTATTTGTGAAATTCGTATGAGTGTACATTTTACTACCAGAAGAAAATCTTTACCCTGGTTCACTTTTTCAATTTTTAAAAAACTTTTTATTTTGAAGTACTTTCAAACTTACAGGACAGTTGCAAAAATAATACAGATCCCATATAGAGAATTCCAATGTACCCCATCCTTCCAGATACCCAGATTTACCAATTTTAACATTTTGCCACATTTGCCAAATCTATCCATCCATCCATCTATCTATCTATCTATCTATCTATCTATCTATCTATCTATCTATCTATCTATCTATCTATCATCACAATCTATATTTATTCATCTACCTGAGTATTGACCCATTTTCTAAACACCAAATGTAGACTGTATATATTATGCTCCTTGAACACGTAATACTTCCATGGGCTTTCTCTGGTTCACTTTTGACTCTATCATAATATATGATACAAAATAGAAGATGGCAGAATAATGACACTTTTGAGAGAGTTTTCAAATAGGTACTAATCTCCGTGGCACTGGCACTGTGGGAAAATGAGGACTAATACAACATTCATTGGAGAATTAATACTCCAAGCAGGCTAATTCTATTTTTCTGCTCAGCCTAGGAAAGAAGAGTTAACTACACAATGAAAATACTTTTCTTCTAAAACCATTTTGGTCCTTTGACCATAAACAACTAGCACCAATTAGAGCAATGGGAAGTAAAAGATCAGGCTCAACAAACACTGTTCTCAGTCCACAGGGGTGGCCATATTGCCCTACCCTGGAAGTCTACTTTCTTCGAATTACCCAGATGGCTGTCAGTGCAACATGAACTCAATGATTACTTTTTTAAAGAAGCAATTTTATTCATATGTATCTATATACCATACAGTCTATCTAAAGTGTACAGTCAATGGCTTTTGATGTAATCATAGAGTTGTGTCTTCAACACTAAAATCAGTATTAGAGCGTTTTCATTACTTCAAGAGGAAAGTCCCCCTACCTGTAAATGGTCACTTCTCAATCCTTTTGCACTTCCCCTGCCATACATGGCTGTTAATCTAATTTTGTCTCTATAAAATTATTTGTTTACAATTTATATAAACCGAGTCAAATAGTATGTAGTACTTTATGTCTAGTTTCTGTTACTTAGCATAATTTTCTCTTCTTACAATGCACACACAAAAAAATACTAATACATTATTATTCACTGCAGTCCATGGTTTTCTTCAGGTGTATTTTTGCCAAATATGACCCTATTTTTAACATTTTGTAATAGTAACATATATTTATTCTGGTTCATTGAAGAAAATTCTTATATTTATACTATTAATCATACTCATCATCTGCAACAGGGTTCACTCTGCTATAAAGTCCCCTGTTTCATCCTTTAGCTTTATTTCTAGTGACATTCCCAACCCTGAACTTGACCTTTAAATCAACCAGAGGGAGGTGGATTTGGCTCAATGGATAGAGCATCTGCCTATCACATGGGAGGTCCAGGGTTCAAACCCAGGGCCCCCCTGACCCATGTGATGAGCTGGCTCACGAGCAGTGCTGATGCACACAAGGAGTACTGTGCCACGCAGGGATATCCCTCATGTAGGGGAGCCCCACATGCAAGGAGTGCCCCCCCCATAAGGAGAACCGCCCAGTGTGAAAAAAGTGCAGCCTGCCCAGGAGTGGCGCTGCACACACAGAGAGCTGACTAAGCAAGATGATGCAACAAAAAGAGACACAGATTCCCTGTGCTGCTGACAAGAATATAAGTGGACACAAAAGAACACACAGTGAATGGACACAGAGAGCAGCAGAAAACTGAATGGGGAAGGGGAGAAGGAGAAGTGAGGAAGGGGAGAGAAATAAATAAAAAATAAATCTTGGAAAAAAACCTCTTATAACACAATAATAAAAAAATAAATCAACCATAATCATACCCCCATATTGGCTAATTATTTTCACTCTAATACCATCATCACCTCTATGCAATTCCAAACATTTACAATTAACCTTATTAAAAATTCTGCATGAATTAAGCCATGGCTACCCATTCTCTATCCTCATTCTATCTTCTGGTGACCAATCTTCTAGTTTTTAACTCCATGACTCTACACATTATATATAGTTCATATTAGTGAGATCATATAATATTTGTCCTTTTGTATCTAGCTTTTCACTCAACATAGTGTCCTAAAGGTTCATCCATGTTTTCATATGCATCACAACTTCATATCTTACAGCTGAATAATATCCCATTGTATGCATATACCATATTTTCTTTATCTGTTCATCAGTTGATAGACACCTGGGTTGTTTCCATCTTTTGACAGTTGTGCATAATGCTTCTATGAACATCCATGTACAAATGGATGTCTGTGTCCCTGCTTTCAGTTCTTCTAAGTATATACCTAGTAGCAGGATTTCCAGATCATATGGTAGATCTACAGTTACATTCCTGAGGAACCATCAAACAGTCTTCCATAGAAGCTGCATCATTCTATATTCCCATGAACAATGAATAAGCATTCCTGTTTCTCCACATCCTTCTCCAACACTTGGCAGTTAAGTTTTTTTTTTAAATAGTAGTCATTCTAGTAGGTGTGAAATAATAAGCTATATAGTTTTTTTTTTTATTCTTTTTTTTATTTTTTTTTATTGACTTTGTAATAATATTACATTAAAAATATATATGTGAGGTCCCATTCAACCCCACCCCCCCACCCCCCCCTCTCCCCCCCCCCAACAACACTCGTTCCCATCATCATGACACATCCATTGGATTTGGTAAGTACATCTTTGGGCACCTCTGCACCTCATAGATAATGGTTCACATCATGGCCCATACTCTCCTCCATTCCATCCAGTGGGCCCTGTGAGGATTTACAATGTCCGGTGATTATCTCTGAAGCACCATCCAGGGCAGCTCCATGTCCCAAAGACGCCTCCACCTCTCATCTCTTCCTGCCTTTCCCCATACCCATCGTCCACCATGTCCACTTTTCCCAATCCAATGCCACCTCTTCTATGTGGACATTGGATTGGTTGTGTCCATTGCACCTCTATGTCAAGAGGAGGCTCAGATTCCACATTGATGCTGGATGCAATCCTCCCATTTTCAGTTGTAATCACTCTAGGCTCCATGGTGTGGTGGTTGTCCAGCTATATAGTTTTGATTTGTATTTCCCTAGCAGGTATCAATGTTGAACATCTTTTCATGTGCTTTTTCCCCCATTTGTATCTCACTTGATGGGGAAGCTAGATAAAAAACTGTCTTTCATTTAAATCCTCTGACCTCCAATTCCACCCTATTCTTTGCTAAGCTACTGAACTTGGAGTTTTAGCAGCCAAATATCAGAGATGCTCTTAAGTGGGTATTTTTGGGATTTGGCTCCATTATTGATCTAAGATGCCATGCTTAAAAGGAAAACAAAATATCATATTCTAATTCTTACTGCTCCCCACTACAGATTAGCCATAAACAGACATCTGGAATTTCTAGGAACTGGCTTATCAAAGATATGACCAGTATTAAACTTCAACTTACCCTAATTTATTTCCTATTTTTATATCTTATAAATACTTTGTTTTTTAAACAGTCGGCCGGAAACTCATGGCAGCATTCTCCTGTGATCATCAGCCTGGGGGATGTCTCCTTGTGAGGCCAGGTCTTTCAGAGGTAAGTGTGGCTAATTGCACTGGACCACCTGGACCTACCTCAGGTCAGGCAGGCTGCCACATGAACTGGAAGCTTTGGGAAGCTCTTTGCTTTTCTACTCTAGCTGCTCCAAGGACATAATTTCTGACCTCCACTTTATATCCCTTCAATGCTTTACATCTATTGCCTGATGATTAGATGCAGAGCTAGCTAAGGACTGAATGAATTCCTAACCTGTGCAGGCTTGTGGGCTTGCCCTGTTAATGAAGTCATATTGCCCCCTGAAACCTTCTTATTTTAACAGTTTCTTTAAGTAATTTGCTAATTTCAGTAACAGAATTAAAAAGTTTTAGAACTAGAAGGATCGTTTGAAGAATCATCTGTTTCATTTATTTTCTCATTTTTGTGACAGAACCAGCAAGAGTTTGATATTGATACTAATATCTTTTAGTAAGCATGTGTGCCAGGGAGCCAGGGATGGCAGGTTTTTTGTTTTGTTTTGTTTTTGTTTGTTTTTTGTTTTTTTTTTTTAGTTAAGGGGGCCAGATATTGAATCTGGGACCTTGAATGTGGAAGCCAGCACTCAACCACTGAGTCACATCGGCTTCCTGAGATGACTTTTACGTTTGTTTGCTTTTTGTTTGTTTGTTTTCAGTAGGCACTGGAGACAGAACTGGGGACCTCCCATATGGGAATCAGGGGCTCAACCACTTGAGCCACATCTGTTCCCTGGCCAATCTAAGTTTTGAACCCAAGTCTATCAGAATCCAAAATAACATGATTCTGCCTCTTTATTTCCAGCATGGGCTATCTGACACCCCCACCCCCTCAATTCAAGCTTTATCTCTTGTCTTCCACATTTAAAACTCAGGTCTGTGTTTACCTATGTCAGGTGAGCAGATTCACCCCCGAATTACATTCCCATCGCTGGGGCAATCTGATGTCATCATGAAGAAACCCTCAAGTTTAAAGACTCACATTCGCTCTTCATGAAAGCAGTGTTGCCGCTGACTTTGATCCTGAGCTCAGACTTGCTTTCATTTACTCACCCACTTCCCTTTCGTTGCGAGTGTTCCCGTTTACAGACTGTGGGAATGCCCAGCCAGAGTGAGGGTGAGGTGACCGGGAGCTCGTCACGCGAGCCCCAGCTGCTGGAAGGGAGCCTGGAGGCCAGGCCCCAAGTAACACCCTCAGGCCTCTGCTGAGGGTGGCTCAGGCGCCCTCCTCCGGAGCCTTCTGCCCTCGGGCTGCAGGAAGGCAGGGGCCAACCTGCTCTTTGGGAAAAGAGGAGGATTGAGGGCTCTCTGAGGTGTCCAGGGAAGACAGGGCATCCTCTTTAAGAGAAGGGTAAAGACTTAAATTCTGAAGGGAATCAACTTACAGTAAATTCTCCATGTTTCAGCCTGGCCAGAAGTGTCTGGTTAATCAAATATTCTTAATAAGGGTAATGTGGTGTGTGCTATATGTGGCTAAACACTTCTTCAGGGATTATAACACAACAAAGTATGGGTAAAACCCAAACTGCAAAACTAAATATAATTAAATCTTTCTTTGATGACTCATAAGGCCTCCAGGATTCTGTATGCCTCAGGGTCACCTTTATGTTTATCATCATCCTTGATGAGGCAGGCAGCTGTATAAAAACACAGTAAAGGTACAGGTCGCCCTCCCATCCTGCCTACCTGGGTGGCCTTGGCCAGGTGACTTGACCTCCAGAGCCTCAGAGTCCCCTTCAAAATAGGGGTGGCAGCTTTACCTCACAGGATCAAATGAAACAGTATCTAAGAAAGTCTGACAAACTGTAGAAAACTATGGGTGTAAAGGATTTTGTTGTTTCTGTCACTATTAAGCAAAGAGGAGATCAAACTGTTCATTGCTAGATTAATGTTTCCTTTTAATTAAATGTTGCTTTCTAACATGGTTTAAAGTAATTTACTTTAGTTTCCTTTTAAGGAGAGCGTGGCTTCCGTGGTAGCAGGGTTTGCTGAGAAGTCAAGGGTCAGGAAGAACATTTGAACTTTGCTTTAAAATGTAAAAGTAGTACGTCCTTGTGAAAAAAACTCAATTACTACTGAAGAATATTAAAAATATAAGTCCTCTTTTAGTCCCCTTGCCTCAATCTTACTTCCCCAGAGTTGTTTTATGTAGTTTAATGTGTGTGCTTGAGTGAAATAGATTTAAATTATACTATTCACTATTGTTCTATGACTGCTTTTTTCACTTAACAATGTGTCTTAGGGACTTTTCCATGTTAACACATTCCTTTATTTACGTTTGCATGGACTTTCATAATATGGATGAATTTTATCTTGTTTATAACCATTACCCTGTTGATGAACAGTAAGTTATTTCTAATTTTTTGTGGCAGACAATGCTGCAATGACCACAGGATGGCATTTATGTTCTAACTCAGTCGTAACCACTCAGTAATTTTTTACGTCAAGTGGGTTCAACCCCAGACTTTCTAAAACATATTATTCTTGATCTACGCCTCCCAAAAGACACAACAATGAAATGTGAGCAAAATAAGGTAATTTTTTAAAAGTTTGGTGATTTTTAGTAAATTTTCATAGTTGTGCAATTGTCGTCACAATCAGCTTTTAGAGCAGTCCTGTCACCACCCCAAATTCCCTTATATCTGTTATTAATCATTCTCCACACCCATCCTAGCCCTAGGTAACTACTGATATGATTTGTCTCTACAATTTTGCCTTTTCTAGAAATTTCATATAAACACCTGGCTTTTTTCTGCTTAACAAAATGTTTTTGAAGTTCAACCATGTTGTAACTTGTATCAGTTATTGTTGTGTAGTGTTCCATTGCATTGATATACCATATTTTGTTTATTCATTTAGATTATTTGCAGTGTGGGGCTTTTTTCCCCCCTATGATATAATAGTTCATAATGCCACCATGAGCATTTTCTTGCAAATTTATGTGAACACATGTTTTTATTTCTCTTGGGTACTATCTAGGAGTGGAGTAACTGGTTTTTACAAGTGTGTGTTTCACTTAAAAACAACAACACCAATGTCAAGCTGTTTCCAAAAGTGCATGTACCAACACTGTGAATGGACCCAGTAAGTGTAAACAATGAGGGGGTGAGGAGAAATTAAAAAACAAAGGTTGTATCATTTTACGTTCTCACCAGCAATGTATGAGAATTCCAGTTTCTCTACATCTTCATCAACACTTGATCCTGTCACTCATTTTGATTATAGCAATTCAAGTGTGTGTGTAGTTGTAGCAGGTTGATATTATTGATGAATTCCAGAAAGAAATATTGGATTTTGCTTATAAACTGGTCTTTTCCTCTGGGCATATTAGATTATGTTGGATTCAAAACTCTTGTGTCCGAAGGGCATTGAGTCCTTGGTGGGTGGGGATTCACAGATAAAAGACATGGCAAATGATAGAGTTGGTGTTTTTAATGTTGGAATTTGATGCTGAAGTCTTAAGCTGGAGCCCGGGCAAGTAAGCACACAGAGAAAAGAGAAGTAAGCCCCAGGAAGAGAAGAACCCTGAGCCTGGACGGAAGCAAGCCCCAAGAAGAGAGGAACTCAGGAAGCCTGAACCCTTGCAGACATCAGCAGCCACCTTGCTCTAACACGTGGAAATAGACTTTAGTGAGGGAACTAACTTATGCTTTATGGCCTGGTATCTGTAGGCTCCTACCCCAAATAAATACCCTTTATAAAAGCCAACAGGCTTCTGGTATTTTGTATCAGCACCCCTTTGGCTGACTAATACTGTAGTGGCATTATACTGCAGTTTTACTTTGCATTTCCCTAATGACTAATGATTTTGGGTGTTTTTTCATGTGCTTATCAGGCATTCATGTATGTTCTATGGTGAAGTGCTTATTCAAATCTTTCGTTCATTTTTAATAGGGTTATTTGTCCTTTTGTTATTGAACTGTTAGTTTTTAAAAATTATACTTTCTGAATACAAATCCAGATAGGATTTACAAATATTTCCTCTCAGTCTGTTGCTTTTCTTTTCATTTTCTTTATGGTGATTTTTGAAGAACAAAAAGATTTAATTTTGAGGAAGTCCAATTTGTCAACCTTTTCCTTTATGGATCATGCACTGAATGTTATATTTAAGAAATCTTTGCTTTAACTCAAGGTCACAAGATTTTCTCTTATTTTCTAGAAGTTTTGTAAAAATAAGGTGATTTTATAAATTATTTCAAATACTAGATGAAGCTAATTTCTCTATATTCAGGCCTTTCCTACCTTTTCAGGGTAGCTTTCAAACCTTGGCTAGATTGTATGCCTACAGAACCATCCAAAGTGGCCTTTTTTCTTGACTCCTTGAAAATTTTCCCCAAAAAGTCAGATCACATTCATTCAGAAGGATCAGGTAAGATTTCCTTGAGAAGGAGACATTTGAGATAGTCATATTTATTTGCTATACCAAAAATAGTAGAATTTTATCAGTGTGTTCTTTCTCTCAATACCAAAGCTGTGAAAAGGTATTTTCAATTTACTAGTGGTTTTGACATGGACATAGCTCTACTTGCATCTCTTCATTCCTAGTAACTCACTTTATTTCTCTGGGTAATTGTAGCAATTTACGTGGTTATGAACTCCAAAAATTGATATTGGAATATGTTTGCAATCTGGTCTGTACCTGGGTGTGATTGAGTTATGACTGGGGCTTTGATTGGGCCACGTCATTAGGGCATCGAGTTCCCACTCCTTGGTGGGTGGGTTCTCACAGATAAAGGCATGGCAAAGGACAGGGTTGGGGGTTTTTGATGTTGGGTTTGATACTGGAGCCTTAAGCTGGAGCCCCAGGAAGTAAGCTCACAGAGGAAAGAGAAGCCAGCCCCAGGAAGAGAGAAACCCTGAGCCCAGGAAGAAGCAAGCCCTGGGAAGGAAGGAACCTTGAACCCAGAAAGAAGCAAGACCTTGGAAGGGAGGAACCCAGGAAGCCTGAACCCTCACAGCCATAGACAGCCATCTTGCTCCAACATGTGAAAGTAGACTTTGGTGAGGGAAGTACCTTATGCCTTATGGCCTGGTATCTGTATGCTCCTACCCAGAATAAATACCCTTGATAAAAACCATCTGGGAAGTGGACATGGCTCAACTGATAGAGCATCCATCTACCATATGGAGGGTCCAGGGTTCGATCCCCAGGGTCTCCTGACCCGTGTGGTGAGCTGTCCCACCCACAGTGCTGCCTAGCGCAAGGAGTGCCCTGCCACGCAGAGGGACAGTAGGGGTGCTCCATGCACAAGGTGTGCACCCCACAAGGAGAGCTGCCCTGCATGAAAAAAGCACAGCCCGCCCAGGAGTGGCACCACAGACACAGAGAGCTGACGCAGCAAGATGACGCAACAACAAAAAAAGGAGACGTAGTTTCCCAGTGCTGCCGAATGGACACAGAGTGCAGACAATGGAAGGAGAGAGAAATATATAAATCTTTAAAATAAAACCCAAAAAAAACAACCAATTTCTAATATTTTGCATCAGCACCTCTTTGGCTGACTAATAAAGTAATGATGCTTTATTAGTCTTTAACAAGGCTTTTTGACATAATGTAAGTGGGGTGTGCTCAAGAGGCACACAGCTCCTGAAAATTAGAACTTGAATCCCATTTCTTTCACACCCTCATGGGTCATAGAAGTTCCATTCCTTACTTGAACCCCCTGGAACCAGATGTGTTTTAGAAAACATAGGTATTTTTTTTATTTCAGAAAGGTAATATAATTAATATAACATCCCCAGGGAGTTAAGATATTGAAGATGTATGTAATATGGGCATGTTATTATTTAAAAATATCCTGTGTATTTCATTGTACATAAAATAAATAAAGACTATAATTAGCTTCACATCAATTCAGATTTTGCTATCACTTGATTTCAGGTCTGTTCAGTTTCGGGGGGCAAATGAATTTTCAAAAAAAGCCTTTCCATTTTAGAGCATTTTTGGATTTCCGAACTGAGCATAAGGGCTGGGGGATCTGTATTGCCTTTTCTGGGAAAACGCCACACAAGCTGCTTCCTGTGTGTGTCGGGTTCCTTAGCCTCAGTTGACCACTGCTGGTTCTGCATTTGGATGGAGCTGTGTGAGAGGCTTTCACATTCCAAGAGACATGGGGAAGCAGAACTTTGGCAAAGCCTGGCCAGGCTTTCAGCCTGAGAGAGTTTTCTGAATGAGCATTTTGAAGAGAGAATTTCCACAGTGCTACAGTTTATATTGTTCTCTTTTAGGGAGAAGTTCTTTTACTATTTGAAATCAATATATGCTTTACAAAATATTTCATCTCCCACCAATTCTAGTACTGTATCTGCTCATATGGACTCTCAGGTGCAGATGCCCAGTAAAGATTCTTAACCTACCGGGGCCAGGGTTTCTGGCTTGGAGTGAAATTATGTCCTATAAAATGGAATTGAGTCAAGCTGTGGTATATTTGAATCACATTGAGAACCGGATTATATGATCAATGGCAGCTTAAGAATATTTTAATCACTGAGCACTTTGGTGCTGACTTTCCGACAGTTGTGAAAGATTTCTGGTCCATGTTATGAGGAGAGATAAGGCCTGCCTTGGTATCCACAACTTCTTGCTCAAGAATTGGAAGAGTCTTGGCAATTCATTTAATGACACTTTAATAAACATTACAGAAACAGTATACACTCAGATAAAAATGTACACAAGTAAATTATATTACACAAGTTTACATTAGTATGTAAAGTAACACCTGGTTAAGAGCCCCTGCTTATTTAATGTAGAAAGATAGTATTTAATCCTACCACCCTAATCCAAATGCTACTGGAATTTTATTCTACTCCCTTCCAGTCTGTTCCATGCATTTTAAGAGACTGAATGAATGGTCTTAGGCATTTCTTTTGCACATGCAGAGAATTTGACACTAGCAGCTGTCACTGCATAAATTACCAGAGCTGATGTAGTTGATTTTAATTGGCTAGATAAGTATCCTTTTCCTCCCTTATTGCTCCAAGGGTGTTTCTCCATATGATGTTTAATTAGTCAGAAATAAAACTTCTCATTCACTCATTCAGCAAATATTTATTAGTTGTCCACCATGTGCACTGTGTTAGTTACTGAAGGACAGAGCAGTGAATGAGACAGACACACTTCTGACCTCATGTTGTTGTAACAGTGTCATTTGCAGAGGGACTTTATTTCGTCAGTGGTGTACAGGTATTGTACTCATGTGGTAGAACTAACAGGCATGCTCTTGATGTCCATTTACATGGCTTTCTCACTTGATAATTTTTCCCAACATGAAATACTCTTCATAAGATTCTGTCAGAAATCATTGAAGGAAGGAGGAATCCACAAGTCAAAAAGCTCAGAGGAAGGAGCAAGGAGGAGTCTTACAAACACCAGCATGTAGCTTGGATCAAGGTTTAGCTAATTGTGGACTGGGACAGAGTGAAAGAAAATACATCCCACAAGGAAATTTCTGGTATCTTCAAGGCAAATTTTTGTTGGGCTCAGATACAGGCCTGATTAGGAAAGAATTTAACGCCATGATTTTCACTGCCAAGGAGAGTTAGATTTGCAGCTAGGAAATAGGACCTCAGATTGGAGTTGCTAATATTTTGGGACTAAAGACTTAAACTCAGACCTTGCCAGCTTGACCTGTCTTCAAGACTGGAAGTCTTAAAAACAGAAATTGCATTTGTTATTCCATCAAGGATCTGCTACTTCACTCAGGACATGGAAAATACTCAATGGGAAAATTGAGGTTCCAAGAAGTTTAGAGGACTGGCACAAATTCAAAATCAAGACTGGCCTCCCAGTCTTCTGAGTCTACCCCAGGACTTTCATCACCCAAGGTGCCTCTTGCCACTCCATGGTGTACACATCCAAAACACATTTAATACACATTCTTAAGTTTTAAAATTTTATTTTAAAAGAAGCTTTAGGGGAAACGGACTTGGCCCAGTGGTTAGGGCGTCCGTCTACCACATGGGAGGTCCGCGGTTCAAAGCCCGGGCCTCCTTGACCCGTGTGGAGCTGGCCCATGCGCAGTGCTGATGCGCGCAAGGAGTGCCCTGCCATGCAGGGGGAGCCCATGCGCAGTGCTGATGCGCGCAAGGAGTGCACCCCGTAAGGAGAGCCGCCCAGCGCGAAAGAAAGTGCAGCCTGCCCAGGAATGGCGCCGCCCACACTTCCCGTGCCGCTGACGACAACAGAAGCGGACAAAGAAACAAGACGCAGCAAATAGACATCAAGAACAGACAACCGGGGGGGGGGGGGGGAATTAATTAAATAAATAAATAAATCTGGAGAAAAAAAGTAAAAGAAGCTTTAGATTACATAAATCTTAACAAAAAATATAGGGTATTCCCATATATACCGCCCCCTCACCTTTCTACACTTTTCCCCATTAACATCTTTCATTACTGTGGTACATTTGTTACAATTAATGAACACATAATGAGACATTGCTACTAACCATGGTCTAGAGTTTACATTATGGTTCACACTTTGCACCACACAATTTTATAGGTTCTGACAAAATATATAATGGCTGTATCCATCAGTGCAACGTCATGCAGAACAATTCCAATGTCTCCCAAATGCCCCATGTTATACCTGTTCTTCCCTCTCCCTCCCCTCAGAACCTCTGGTGATCACTGCCTTTATATCAGTGATACAAGTTCCTCCATTACCAGAATACTAATAAGTCTACTTTGCTCCATGGTTGTTTTCCCTATTTATGTTTGTTCATTCCTCAGTCTTGAGGGTTTGGGGATGGTGATGCCCACTCTGCTTCCGATTGAGAGGAGGCCTAGGTCCCATGGGGCAGATGGATGGAACTGTCTTACTTGCAGTTGTAGATACTCTCTTTTTTGGGGGGAAGGGGGTGAAATGGGCATTATCCATCATCTTTTTATTAGTTGTACTGGGTTAGTCTGATGTATTGGAAAGTAGGTGTTGGTTGCAATTCTGCTGAGATTCCAGGCTTACCTAGCCTATGAAAGTCTGGAAGAGTTAAGTCTCTGGGACATATATTTAATGGTACGCTGCTAATTATAGCTTCAAGTAAAAGGGTCAGAAGAACCATGTGCAGGAAAATTATAAATGAGTCGAACTCTGATACATTCAGGGTATAGGTTATTACATATTTCAAGGTAAGGCTCACTGATAGGATGTGGAATACCTGGGGTTGTGTGGCCTGCCTATAGTGTCTAGATGTCTCTAGAGCCCTCAGGAACCCCCCCCCCCCACTTGAGGCACTATTTACTGTGGCAGTCAGTGAGATCCTTTTAGTCATGCTGAAATCTTTTAGCCATAAAAACTCATTTGTATTTAATATTCCCCCCTTTTGGTCAAGGTCCTTTTCCAAATGCATTGCTAGTTGGTGCTTGGTAATAATCCCTCAGTACCAGAGAGGCTTATCCCTGGGAGTCAGGTCCCATGCTGGGGGGAAGGCAGTAAGTTTATAGGCTAAGTTTGACTTAGAGAACACATTTGAGCAACAAAGAGGCTTTCAGGAGATAACTCTTAGGCAATCTATAATATTTGGCTAAGTTTCATAAGTACAAGCATCAATATCGAGGGGCTGGTGTATCCATCTGTCCTTCTCTAGGCATTGTGTATGTACTCTAGAGATTCTTACCACTTTGTTAGAGACTGTAGCAGGACTCCCCAGAATGGAAAATTAATATATATATTTTTTACTGTGTGGGTCTCCACCTACTGAGATGACATGCTATGACCACATGAACACATTCATATTCCATAAAGGCATGCCCCAGGTGCACCCTTCCCCACTAACCACCCCTCTCCTGTCACAGTTGGGACCATTCTGCAATCCAAAACCTCCCCCAGAACAAAGTCAAAAATAAATAAATTAATAAAAATAATAAAAAATTTAAAAGTAGTAAAAAAATAAAATACAAAAAATATTTTTTGCATTGTGTCTTTCATTACCATAAGATCTGTTATCTTTTATGTACAGTGACAATTTCTTCTGTATGTTCCCCCAGTGTCTTATTTTTTTCACTGTATTTTCAAAAAAGCTTTAGGTTACAGAAAAATCACATAGACAATACAGAGGATTCCCATATACCCACCCCCTGATATTTGCCCCTATTAATAACATCCTTCATGAGTGTGGTACATTTGTTACCATTGATGAACAAATATTGCTGCTAACTATGGCCAATAATTTACATTATGGTTTACATTTTGCACCATACACTTTTATATGTTTTGATAAAATGTATAATAGCCTGTATCTGTCATTGCAAGATACTGTAGAATAATTCCAATGTCCTAAAAATGCTCTATATTTCATCTATTCTATTCTTTCCTCCCCCTTCCCTTGGTACCTCTGGTAACCAGTAAGTTTCAATTTTTGGAGAATAAGGTTAATAGGTACATGCATTAACATTGAGGACTTGGCATATTTTAAGTTTTTTCAACTTTATTTTTAGAGAACTTTTAGATTTACATTTACAGAAAAGTTACACCAAAAGTATAGGAAATTCCCATATAAGTCCTCTTCCCTCCACACCCACACATATAGTTACTCTTATTATTATTATTATTTTTAAGTTTTGTTTTTTGTTTCTTTCTCTTCCCTTCCCCCACATTGTCTGCTCTTTATGTCCATTTGCTGTGTGTTCTTCTGTGTCCGCCTGCATTCTTGTCAGCAGCACCGGGATCTCTTTTTGTTGTGTCATCTTACTGCGTCAGCTCTCCGTGTGTGCGGTGCCACTCCTGGGCAGGCTGTGCTTTTTTTCACGCAGGGCAGCTCTCCTTTCAGGGCGCGCTCCTTGAGCCTGGGGCTCCCCTACGCGGGGGACACCCTATGTGGCAGGGCACTCCTTGTGCAAATCAGCACTGCATGTGGGCCAGCTCACCACATGGGCCAGGAAGCCCTGGGTTTGAACCCTGGACCTCCCATGTGGTAGGTGAAAGCTTTATCAGATGAGACACATCGAATTCCCAGTTACCCCTATTATTGACATCTTAGATTAGTGTGTACATTTGTTACATTGATGAACCAATATTAAAGCATTTCTACTAACCAAAGTCTATAGTTAACATTATGGTTTGTACTTTGTGCTGTACAGTTCCATAGACCTTGACAAATGCATAATGCCATGCATCTATCTTTGTCATATTTAAGTTTTTATTGTGGTAAAAATATCTAACATACCAGAATGGATGTGGCTCAAGCAGTTGCTCACCTGCCTCCCACACGGGAGGTCCTGGGTTCGGTTCCCGGTGCCTCCTAAAGAAAACAAAGAACAAATAAACAATGAGCAAAGCAATGAACAAATAGATGAGGGTGCCAACTCATGGGAACTGATGTGGCTTAGTGGTTGAGCTCCAGCCTCCTGCATACAAGGTCCCCAGGTCCAATTCCCGGCTCCAGTATCTTAAAAAAATGTCTGTCTATCTATCTATCTATCTATCTATCTATCTATCTATCTATCTATCTATCTATCTATCATCTATCTACCTATCTATGATATACCACTCTCCATTCTAAGTACTTTAAATTATAAAATTCAGTGGTGTTCATTACATTCACAATGTTGTTTTACCATCATCACCATCATTGTCAACACTTTCCTTTATCCCAAACTGAAACTCTGTACCCAAACTCTGGGTCCATTAAGCATTGACTCCTCATTTCCCACTCCTACATCCCACTTTGATACCGTGTGTTCGTTCTGTTTCTATGAATTTGTACATTCTAGTTATTTCTTATAGGTGAGATCATGCAATGTTTGACCTTTTGAATCTGGCTTGTTTTGCTTGGCGTGATATTTTCAAGGGTCATCCATGTTGTGGGGTGTATCAGAATGTCAATGCTTTTTGATAACTGAATAGTGTTCCATTGCTTGTGTGTACCACATTTTGTTTATCCATTTGTCCATTCATGGGTGCTTGGGTTGCCCCCACCTATTGTTTATTATGAATGATGTTGTAATGAACATTGGTGTACAGATAAAAAACAAATTAAAAGCTTCATAAATGTTACTTCCCCCTACTCCACAACACTCCTTTGAACATAAAGTTTGGTCCATGTTTTGTGCTATTTCCCTAGGACTGATTCCTGCAAGAGGAATGTATTAGGTCAAAGGATCTGAACATTTTTAAGCCACTTTGATACTTATGGTGAGATTGCTTACCAGAAAGGTCCTACTAACTTAAAACACTTAACAAGAGAAGGTGACTTCACTGGAAAGGGTTCATTTGTTTATGTGTTAAATTGACTCAACCAGTAGGGGTTGAAAGGCTAAAGATAAAGTAGATGAAACACCCCTGAGAAGTAGTATTGATGGAATCTAGAGACGACACTAGAAATTAGTTTTGTAAAAGAAGATAGGAGTTATGGATTGGTGCAACTACAAATAGTGTTTGTGTGTATGTGTTGGGGGAGGGGGAGCGGAGGGAGTTCCGAGCTGATGACCTGCCTTTTCTTGATATGGGAGGAGGCAAGATCATCCTGGAAGTGAAGGAGCAGGATAAGTAGGGCTGATAGTCAGCTTGGGGAGAAAGAAGATGGTTTGGAAATGGCTATGCAGAAAATGCATTGGAACACCATCTAAAAGGTGCAGATCTGCCCAGATAATGTAATGTTGCATTTTGTTTATAATTGTAAGTGAAAACTTGATCATTACTACTCAGGCTCCGTTTATAGGGTGCATTGAAATTGAGAATTGGCAATTATTTGATTAATTTGATGAATGTTACAAATTAGGAACACCAGGTCAGGGTATGTTTCCGTCCTAAATTATACAGTACAGTTGTCTACAGTGATCAAATTAACCAGCTGATTGCCAAATCTCCATTTCTGTCTGTCCCCTGTGGACATAGTTTAAAGAACTAATAACTGAACTGGACTCTCCCCAATCCATTTTGGGATAATTGATGTCTTTGTACTCACATCCCTGCAGCTTGGTATTAAACACTGAAGCTTTGTGTAGAATATGCCAGTAGGCGATTTACTACCTCCAAAAGCAGTCTTTCTCTTATAAAGGCTTATCAATCAGAAATTTGGAGGGAATTTTACAGACTCTCCAAGGAAAATTATATTTTATATTGCTAAGAAAAAAAATTTTGATTCTCTCCATATTGCTTCATAAAATGCATTTGTTTCACGTTCTAAATACTTATAATTTCCATTTCTGTCTTTATGGATTACTTTAAAGCAATTTCACTTTTATATAAATGGTTTCAATTCTCAAAAACTTACTGAAAATTGGCTTTTTACATAAATGAAAGGTATCAGTGATTTCAACTTCATGAAAATAAAGACAATCAATTATGGTGAAGAAATATTTCATTCCCTAGTCTTTAAATATTTCCTTCATAAATTGATGGTTGATGTCATACAAGCTACGAAATGTAGAATGGGGGCAGATAATTTACATAGACAATTTGGGTTTTGAAAGCTGTTTTAAGAAATTTTTTTTAGCTTAATTTGTAGGTCCTTAGGCAATACCTTAACATGTACATTTACTTATATATTAAAGTGAAGGTAACAGGTTGTTTCACTCCAACTTTGCCTCCTCTCGACACTCAGCCATCCTCTTTTATTCTGTCAGCCTGTAGGGCTGTAATGATACAAGATGAAAGTGTTAAGAGGACCTGGCTTAAGATTTCCATTCTCTCAAAGAATTTACAACCTGTTGAGGTTTGCCAGCAGACCAACTAGTAACCAACAGTAATGATGTTTCAACTTGAATATTCAAATACAAGTATAGATTGAAATGTGGCCATTTTTGCTATTGTGTGGTAAGAACAGCCCTTAGCATCAGAGATTTGTTATGTGCTAATACTGATTATAAATGGATAAACAAGAAGAAATTTTAGCATTATAACTGTTTGCATCTGGATATTAGTCTGTGTCTGGTCTAAGTCTCAGGATTGGTAAGACTGACAACTTAAACCCAGCCTAGTTACTTCCAGAGCAGCAAGAAGGATGTGTATGAAACTGAGGATAGCTGGGGGAGCCTCAGCTTTTAGCTTCCCCAGTTTCATATCCCACATGGAAGGAGGAAACTGCCAGGTGAGAGGAGCACAGGGTCCAGTTTTTATTTTTATTTTTTTTTAGAAACTAGAAATTAAACAATTTTAAAATAGGAAATCCATGAATTTTAAATGTTGGTACCTAATATATGCATGTCGGCCTGTGGCACTGGGCCAAGTTCTGCTTGCAAGCTGTTGGCCTGTGACCTCTAGATGGTATGGTATACAAGCTCTGAATTTCTAGGTAAAAAGCCTAGGTTTCCCCACTCTTCCTAAAACTGAATGCTTACGTCACACAACATGGAACAAGTGCCTTTTCACTGCTTAATCTCCTCAGTAGATTTTTTTCCCCAGCAGATATTTTTTGAACTTTCTTTCTTTCTAAAAAATAAGTTTTGAAGAGATAAAAAAAAACTTTATCAGTATTTGAATAAAAGGGAGACAGGATTAAAATGTGGTTTACTACACTGATGTTTAATTTCCTTGAAACTCTCCATTTCAAAATTTCTGGCTAGATTATACTTTAAGAAAACCTATGTCACATATTCCATGGCATTTTTTTTTCCAATGAAAGTATATTGTGATTTTTATTTACAAATTTCAAGAGTCAGATTTTGCCTATTGTTAGATGAAAAAGGAAGGAAATAACATATTTTGGATAGTACCCATTTAAGGAGTAGTAAACTAAATGGTGGCCAAATGTCCACCAATGGCCAAGGTGAAGACTTGATTTATCCTGGCAGGTGTAACACTTGCTGCAGGAGACAAAGACTCTTTCACTTAGGTATGAATAAAACAATTTTTAACAGTACAATCAAATCCTGTTGGAATGGAGTTCTGTATAAATGTCCACTCCGAACCAAAGTTCGATAACTGATTCTGTTGAGGACGTATCAAGATATATGTTTGTTTCAGGTGCTGAATATCTCATGATTTTTTTTTTTTAAGATTTATTTTATTTATTTCTCTCCCCTTCTGCCCCGTTGTCTGCTCTGTGTCTATTCACTGTGTGTTCTTCTGCATCCACTTGTATTATCAGGCAGCACTGGGAATCTGAGTCTCTTTTTTGTTGCATTATCTTGCTGCCTCAGCTCTCCATGTATGCAGACCACTCCTGGGCGAGCTGCACTTTTTTCATGTGGGGCAGCTCTCCCTGTGGGGCACACACCTTGCATGTGGGGCACCCCTACGAGGGGGCGCCCCTGCATGGCACGGCACTCCTTGTGCATGGCAGCACTGTGTATGGGCCAGCTTACCACATAGGTCAGGAGGCCCTGGGGATCAAACCTTGGACCCTCCATATGGTAGATGGATGCTCTATCAGCTGAGCCACTTCCGCTTCCCACCTCATGATGTTTATTTCTCTCGTCATGAAGTGATATAAAGCAGGCGTCTTGCATACATATACTTCAGTTTATGTTAGAACAATGCGGGAATAAGATGTGTTGGTGAATGAAGTCTGTTTTACTGACCTTCCTTTATTAAATGTTTATTGAGAACCAATTACATTGAGTTACAAAGACCAAACAACAAATAAGGTGATAGCTGTTCAATTTATGGCACACATTTAACAATGGAAATAGGGAAGCGGATGTGACTCAAGTGATAAGGGAGGGGGAGGAAAATAAACAAAAACAAAAACCACTAAAAAATGTTGGTGTAATTTTTAAAAAATTGAAATAGAATTTTTTCCCTTTATCTTTGAGTTGCACAGTTTGAGAGTGATAGAGATAGCAAAAGCTCTATGGAGAAAATGGTGCTTGAGTCATCTGGCCTCAGCCAGGAAGCTCTTCTAAACTTTCTAAATCTACTCAGGACTCTAAATAATGCCTTCCACTGTCAGCAGGAGACTTGCTATGGGCTTGCAAGGGTGCCCTGAAGAAGGCTTTGGAAGTTTGGGGACGGTTGCTACAAGATATCAGATGAATCCGCTCTGGGTGCAGGGATTTGCATAATAATAATAATAATAGCAGCAAAAGGAGAACCAGTGAATAAATTCATATAATTAAGGTTAAAAATATCTTCAAGTCCTAATGATTAAAATTTGAGTATGTGCCTAAAATGCTGTTTTGTTTTTTTTTTAATTTTTCTGGTTATCCTTTCTATGTGGATACAGAAGACAAGACTAGGCCAGATCAAGCAACATGGAAAGAAAAATTATACAGGGGCAGAGAAGAGGAAGACAAAACCCAGGCCTAGAAGAAGGCCACATTGTACAAAGAGCACTGTATGTTATGCCCCTTATGCTTGTTCCCTGTTATGAGTGAACACTTACATAGTATTTACTATGTTCCAGGCAGTTCTAGACCTTTACACATAACAAATTATAGGTGGAAACTTAGAAAACAGATGAACAGATAGACAAGGATCTTAAGTCAACTTTAAAAAGGGTATTTTCATTTTTTTCTTTTAGACATGACATGTCTTAAATACTCCCAAGAGTATCATGGAGAAGAAGAAACTCAGTCCTCCTGAGCCAATGGACATTTGGTTTCCAAGCCCGTGCCCACATTGAACTGGCCAGGTAAGTATC
Organism: Dasypus novemcinctus; assembly: GCF_030445035.2. Lineage (NCBI taxonomy): Eukaryota > Metazoa > Chordata > Mammalia > Cingulata > Dasypodidae > Dasypus > Dasypus novemcinctus. Next base: position 56,503,329 of record NC_080676.1, read on the forward strand.
CTTTAGGCAGGGATTGTCAACTTTCACCTGGTTCAAATACTTTCAAATCCATTGACCAATAAAATCCACTGACCGCTAAAATCCTGAAATGATCAAATGTTTGAAACATCATAAACCAATTAAAGTCTTGCAATGAGTGCATGAATGTTTATTATTACAGTGTTGTGCCATTAAAAATGGTCATTTAAGATATTTAGACATTTGATGCTAGAGAAATGACTTATGATGGAGCTTTATATATCAGTATCTGTGACCTGGTTGTGCAAGCAGTATGTGTATGTGTTAGCATGTATTCTCACTCATATCACTATGTGTGCAGTTTCACACATAGTTGATGACTTTCCCAAAGATACAAAGGTGAGGAAATTACTGTGCAGTCTTATAATCAAAACTTCCTAGTGGTTTGTAGCAAGAAGACAGAGAAGAAAGCTCCTGGAATTTCTCATGCCTAAGGTCCCAGGAGCTGGAGGAAGGGAAACAAGCCAACATGTGGGGATCTAAAGATTCTAGATAGGGTGAAAGGAGAAATGCAGAGATAAAATAACAAGACCCTTTGAGTGTAATGGTAAACAACAGAGAAGTGTAGCAGGAAGTGGCAAAGGGTCTGAAATTTTGAAGAGCAACATTGGGTAAGGAAGGAAAGAGAGGCTGTTGATGGGCATGACTTTCTCATGAGCCAGATTTGTTTTAATCATTCAATTCCTTGTCTGCACTTGACTAGGTTGGTCTATGCTCAGGTAATCCTAAGAACTCTCATGTGCACACTCTGAAACCAAATATGTGCACATCTTGAAACTAAACATTATCAGGTAGAACTTCAATAATTAAGCAGACATTCATCACACACTGCATTGGATTTTTGGACCAGATTTGCTGAGCTTTGAATACCTTCCTTTTACCCTCTCTTCCTCTTCACTCTTATTGACTCCTTTAAAAAAATAACTTTAAATAAATTCTTCCAGATGCTGGAGCCTAAATGATTCAAATAAGAAATACAGTTATACCAGGAACAATTCCTACATTCATTTATTGGCTTAATAAGTATTTTCTCATACTTTGTGCCAGGCACCAGGGGCATCTCTGTGAATGATTCAAAGGGTTTAAAATCTAGTGGGGAGAGTTAACTTTCTAGCTTTTATAGGTCATATCAAGCACACTATTTGAACCAACCTAGCATATTTTAGATTCACTCATCTAATGTGGAAAATCCAGAAATTCAGCTGTAAGTAGGAATATTGGAGATTGAATTTGTTTCTAGGTCCAGTAAGTTATAGAATCTCAGAATGCTAGAATGCTGTAATAGCTAAAATGTAAAATTATTTCTCTGCTTACTTCTGCTTTTATAAAAAAAAAACGTTTATTTTTCTCAAACAACTGCATTTCTCAGTGATATTGAAAGCAAAGTACAGAAAATTTAATATTTGAAGCAGACTTGGAAAGAAATGTAGTGCAGTGTCTGAAATCAGAAGAGATATTTTGGTTACTGTCTCCCTAGCCACATCCTTTACCCAAACCCTTATTTAAAACAATCTTAGAGGAAGACATTTCTGGCCAGCCTCTTAATGAATTAGTGAAAGATCAAGTCCATCTTTACTCAGTTAAAATATGTGCATTATTATTAATAATGATTTATATTCAAAAGTGAATTTCTCTGATGGTTCAAGGTGCTTTAAAGAGATAGTTAACTAACCAAAACCCAAAATCTTTATTAAAAGGAATTATAATTTAAGAGACCAATTGGCTTTACCCCTTATTGCTTCAGGTTTTTACTCTATGTCCATGACTTATTTTCCAAGACATGTATCTTCAATGCCTCTAAACATAACACACATTATGATGAATCTGTCCTGATAATTTGGATGATATGGTCCTTCTGCATTCATTGAACTAAGAGTTGACTGATCATTTGGCCTAAGATATCATTTTAAGCAGCTCTGATGATAGAGGGAGTAAAAGGAACTGTTAGCTGGCCTTTTTATCAGGCTTTTCGCTTTATTTTAGAAGCAATCTTCCTGATGGCAGGGAACAGCACCGACAGTGTGGGGAAATGTGTGATGACTGTTGGTGGACAGAACCATGGAGCAGGGGTTGGAGGGAGCAGGTTCCATGAGTTTGCCCTGCTTCTGCCACAGCCCATTTAGGCAGCCTTGGGCATGTTTCACTCTTTTTTGCCTAGTAATGATTTTTTTTCCAGATCTTTTTTTTTTTTTTAACTTTATTTTAAAAGAAGTTTTCGGTTACAGAAAAGTTACATAGAAAATATAGGGAATTCCCAAATGCCCCACCCCTTCACCCTCTCACATTTTCTCCATATAATAATAATATTGCTTGAGTGTGGCATACTTGTTACAGCTGATGAACAAATATTGAAGCATTGCTACTAACCATGGTCAATAGTTTACATTATGGTTTTACACTTTGCACCATACAATTTTATAGGTTTTGACAAAATGTGTAATAGCCTATGTCTGTCATTGCAAAATCATGCAGAACAATTCTTATGCCCTAGAAATGCCCTGTGCTCCACCTATTCTTCCCTTCCCCTCCCCTTAGAACCTCTGGTAATCACGATTTTTATATCAGTATTACAAGTTCTTCCATTACTGCAATAATAATAAGTCTACTTTGGACCATGGTTGCATCCCCCCTTATTTTTGTTCATTCCTCAGTCTTAAGGATTTTGGGAAGGTGATGCCTTCCCTGCTTCAGATTGAAAGGGACCTTATTCCCTATTGGGCAGATGGTAGAAACTGTCTTGCTTGCAGTTGTAGATTCTCTTTGCTTTTTGGGGTGGGCATTGTCCATCATCATAATTTTGTTAGTTGTCCTGGGTGAGTCCAATGACCTGGAGAGTAGGTATTGGCTGCAACTCTGCTGAAATTTAGGGCTCAACTGCCATATGAACAGAACAAAAATTTAAGTCTCTGGGACATATACTTAGTGGGTATAGTGCTAATTACAGGCTCAAATAAAAGGAATAGAAGAATCTTGTGTAGGGAAATTATGAGTCTAATTTTGTTACAGTGGGGAAATAGTTTATCCTATATTCCAAAGTAAAGCCCACAGTCAGAGTGCTGATTTTATGTGGTTGTTTGCCTTGTTTGTAGTGTCCAGATGTCTCTAAAGGCCTGAGGAACACTTCTGTTTGAAGCACTGTTTACTGTAGCAGTTATTGAGATCTCCCTGAGGTGCATAAGTGTAACCTCTCAAATGACATCCTGACTCACTTTGAAATCTCCTAACTGTAAAAACTCTTTTGTATGTAATTTCTCCCCTTTTGGTCAAGATCTTTTTTCCAAATGCATCATTGGTTGGCACTTGTAATAATACCTTGGTGCCAGGGAGGCTCACCCCCAGGAGTCATGTCCCATGCTTGAGGGAAGGTAGTGAGTTTATTGTCTGAATTTGGCTTAGAGAAAGGCCACATTTGAGTAACAAGGAGGTTTTCAGGAGGAAACTCTTAGGCAATAGATATTTTTTGGCAAAGTTTCAATTTTACAAGAATAAGGTACAGAAGTACAAACATTAATATCAAGGGCTTGGTGTGTTGGTCTGCTTTATTTGGCTTGTCTATGTACTCTAGAGATTCTTGCCACTCTATTAGAATGGAAAATTAATATTTTGTTGTTTATTGTGTGGGTCTCAACCCACTGAGATAACTCCCTATGACCATATGAACATATGGAATATGAATGTATTCCATAGAAGCCTGCACCCTTTCTCACACATCCCTCTCTACCAATACCCTGTACCAGTGACCCTTCCCTGCCATAGTCTAGCAATGATTTTTGCTTGTCTTGTCACCATAACTATGTAAACTAGGGTATGTCTATGGAGGTTAGTGTGGTTCAAGGATCAACTCTCAGAGGGTATAAGTCCCGTAAATATTCTGCATAATTCTGTGTTATGGATATTATTTTTTCCTGGGTTCGTAACTTTATACAGTTTCTGTGACTCTTCAAAAGAATCTTTTCTGTGGGATCACTCAAGTCTTAATAATAACATTCTATGGCCATCAACTGTTTTTCTTTATCTGTATACATGTTTTCCTCTAAACAATTAAAAAAATGTGTTGAGCTTGTGATTTGAAAAGGCTCTGCCCAGGATATTTAAGAATATGGCCTAGAGATCGTTAGGTAGAGGACACAATTTTCTGATACTAAGAAGAATTAGGTGGGAATCGTAGCTCTACCTTACACGCCATAAATAATATATATGTTTATATAGACACACATAATACTTGTGTGTTAATAAATGTTGTTTGTATACACATACATACAAACTAAAATACCAAAGTATAATATCAAATTACCACATATATGGCATTAAAAACAACACTGATAAGATCAAGGTTTAAAAGTGGTTAATTAGAATGCCTAGTTTCCAGCATGGCAAAACTATAACTATAGCCTCAATATTGAATCAATAAATATTTTCATTCCTTCCTAATATAAATTTTTTTAGAAGTGCCTCATAAATAGCATATACCTAGATACTTTTCCAATTTAACAACCTCTGTGCATGAACTGATAAGTTTATTTTACATTTATTGAAATTATTGTTTTTTTACATTTATTTTTGTGTTACTTTGTGTGTTCTATTTATTATGCATTTTATGCTTTTTAAAATTTCCTGATTTCTTGACTTTTTTGGATTGATTATATTTTCTTAAATCTTATCTGGTATTAGAAAGCTTTAGATTTTATTTCTATATTTCTAGTGATTACTTTTAAAATTCAAATACCAGTTTAGAGGAGTGGGTATAGCTCTGTGGTTGGGTGCCTGCTTCCCATGTAAGGGGTACAATCCCCAGTACCTCCTGAAACCCCCTCCCAAAAAACCCCAAAAAATCCATGCCAATTTATCCACTTTTATTTTAATTCTTCTATCCTACTGCTTTCATCTGGATTATTATTATTATTACCAGTAATTTCAGATTCCTTTAGCATTTCTTTCAGTAATGACTTGTGAGCATTATAATCTCTTAGTTCTTATTTGTCTTTCAGTCTTGAATTATAATTTGGGTGGTTATAGAATTCTAGGTTGACAGCTATTTTCTCTCAAAACTTTGAAGGTATTTTTCAGTGGTTGTTGTTGGCCTCTTTTGTTCCTGATGAGAAGTCCAAATATTTCTTTGTGGATAAGATATCTATTTTCACTGATTGCTTGTGATATTTGATAATTTTATTTGATACTCTGCAGTTTCACTTTGAACTGTTTTGGGTATGGATTTGGTTATGCATTTATATTTTCAATAAAGTGTTTATGCTGTTTTGACATCCTTCCACCTCAATAAATATTGATATGGAATGTCTTCCCATGTCAATAAATATTCACCACTCAATTTAAATGATTGCATTTCTATTTTATGCATCTATTATTTAATGAATCCTGTATAGTTGGAGATTAAAGTGTTTAATCCCATTTTTTATTTGAATAATATTATGTGCTCACACATTCAAAGAAAGAGGGGTCATAACATGTAAATACTGGATACTGCTGATAGGTCCTGAGTAGTTCACTGGTATGCACTTTACAACATATTATAAATCTCAAGGGGAACCAATTATGCACATCTCTTACAACTCCACATTCAGTAAAATCATGTAGCAGCTTGAAATTGGCTATAGTGGGAATATTTACACTATGAAGATAGACAAATGATGCAAATCGGGGATTTTCTTTTTTCTTTTTCCTAATGAGCTGGTTCTTAAACATTTACCAGCATACCACTGGTTATCACCCTCCCCATAGACCCTTGTTACCTCTTGCCAGCACAATGATAACCCTCCTCCTGTAGGCTCAGCTTCATCTAGGTCCAGAATTCCTTCTGACCTTAGCAAGAAGTTTGTAGTCACTCATTCACTCACTCACTCACTTGTTAATTTATTTGTTTAATGTATATTTATGAAGTCTAATATATGCCAAACAGCTTTTTGGGCAGCAAGAAGGCACACAGATGACAAGGAATAGGAATCTACCAAATCCCAAGGGTCAGCCTTGGTTTCCAGTGTATCTTGTTTCCCCTCCATGGCATGACCATTAGTTGGACTGTATTTTGAGGCCTAAATCTTTCTGCTTTATGACACCCATGTCAACTAAGTGGGGAAAGGATGTGGCCAGAAGAATGGGCTAACTGCTTTTCTTTATAGATATGTACTTTTCTCAGCAAATACTGCTTCAGCTTCCTAGAATGAGGAGTAGCAGAACCAATTATTTATCTTTAAGCTCTTAACCTCAGTAAGGGTCTATGAGTGTGCAGTTTTAATTAAGTTTTCATCTATAGAATTTACATTTGAAACATTTAAAATGCTTGGGAGGTGATTCCTATTTACTGTAATTCTAACAAAATGACTAAAAACTTTAAAATCTGGGGCATCAAGTAATTTTTCCAAATTATATTTTTAATAGTGTAGACTAAATTAATAAAAAAACAGATGAATTAAATCCTTCCTAGAGTTTGCATGGGTTGAAACATTAAAGCTAGATATATTGGCAAAATATGTCTTGGCTTTTTCCAAGTCCCTAAGCTATTTATAGAGTTTTAAACAAAAGCTCTAAACGTGACTGAGACTACCAACATACTATTTAACCAGGACAGTGTCTGTTAAAATAGTATAAAAATTTTAACTGATTGAATTATTCTATATGTTGATATGTTAAAGTTAATACTGTATATCTACTAATTAAAAATGATAACCATAGAGAATTATATATTTCACCGATTACTGGTTTCACAAAAGAGCAATGTGTTATCATGAAAATATTTAAAAATATTTAAATAAGGTCCAAATTCAGGTTACTGATGAACTCTTATAAGCTCTTGTAAAATATTCAGCTTTTAATTAAATTATTCCATAAATTAAGAAAATAGTCAAATTCCAAAATATATCTTACAATATTTTCCAAACATCTATAAGCCTGTGAGGCAGATATACTTCTTTTATTCTAAGGGGTTTGAGACACAGGGGGAAATCTTTTCCAGAATCTTGAAATTGTTCCAAATATTAAGGGAGGTGTCCAAAGAGAGAGACATGATGGCATAGGGAGCTCTTTGATGAGTTCACTTTTTAAGGGGCCATGGACAAATGAGGAAAGAACAGTCACAAAAATAAGAATTAACACAAAAGAATAGCATAGTCATATTTTGAGGGTGTAAGAATGTGCTGGGCCTCATGGAACACCAAAGACTAAAAAAGGAAATTTTAGTCACATTCAAAGCCAAAAGAAAAAGATGTAGTACTTGTGAAAGATGGTTTAATATTAATAGAAGGTACTAGGAAGACAGAAAGTCAATTCTTTGCATTTCTATTGAGGAGCTTGGTTTCAATAGTAGAAATTATATGTAAACATTCTAGAGAGGATACATTTGACTAGGACAGAATGGTTAAATCTAGATAGATCCATGGCTTCAAATAGATTCATGCCCTCCTTTTTGAATGAAGTAAGCAGAATCTAGAGTTGTGATCTCCAGTCCACTGCTGATGAAACTTGATGAGATGTGGACCACGTGGACATAGACGGGAGATAGACATATGCTATTGCTATTATCAAAGGGAGGAAAAGTTAGACTAGTAAATTTTAATGCTGATCTTGGGCTGTAATTGACAACATATAAATCTGATGATTTCTAAGTATCTAAAAAGAAAACAGTTATTAGCTGTTATTCATTTGGTTGAAGAACAAAATGCATACTATATCTTACTCTCAGCAAGATGATAACCTCTTGTGCAGGCTGGATGATAGGACAGTTGCATGGATTAACAGTATGCCTCTTTGGCCATTAGAGAGATTCTGTAAAGAAGGAAGTTTCCTAGCCTCCATCCCATTCTGTTCAATTTCTTTTTTATTGACGCAAATGAGAGTATATGCAATATTCACCAATATCCATCAGAGAAGCCCACATTGTGAGGGAAGGTTAATAGAACAGATGATCAGCACAAAAAGATAGCCAATGCCTGGAATATTACTTCTAAACTGACATGAAGAAAATGAACAGAGATTACTATAAAGTCCTGCATTTAGATTAACAACATTAAATAGCATAAGTACAGAGGGGTCAGGGTATGGATGACAAGAGTACATGTGAAAAACACCTGTTTTTTTCCCCCATAGAACCATGTCGATAACCTAAAATTTCCCTTTTTAATCATATTAAAATATATAATTCAGTGCTTTTAATTATGTTCATAATGTTGTGCTACCATCCCTACCATCCATAATCAAAATTTGTCCCTCGCCCAAATAGAAACTGTACATTTTAAGCCTTAATTCCCTATTCCCTATCCCCATCCTCCATCCTGTGGAAACCTATATTCTATATTCTTTCTGATTAATTCATGCTAGTGAGATTATAAAGTATTTGTCCTTTTATGTCTGGTTTATTTCCCTCAATGTGATGTCTTCAAGGTTCATCCATGTTGTTGCATGTCTCAGAACTTCATTCCTTTTTTACAACAGAGTAATATCCCGTTGTGTGTATATACTACATTTTCTTTACATAGCCTGTTTTTTTTTTATTCTTTTTTTAAAAAGATTTATTTATTTATTTCTCTCCTCCCCCTCCCACCCGTCCCGGTTGTCTGTTCTCTGTGTCTGTTTGCTGCGTGTTTTTCTTTGTCCACCTCTGTTGTTGTCAGCGGCAAGGGAATCTGTGTTTCTTTTTGTTGCGTCATCTTGTTGTGTCAGCTCTCTGTGTGTGCGGCACCATCCTGGGCAGGCTGTACTTTCTTTCACGCTGGGTGGCTCTCCTTATGGGGTGCACTCCTTGCGCATGGAGCTCCCCTACGTGGGGGACACCCCTGCGTGGGGCGGCACTCCTTGCGCGCATCAGCGCTGCGCATGGGCCAGCTCCACACGGGTCAAGGAGGTCCGGGGTTTGAACCGCGGAGCTCCCATGTGGTAGACGGACGCCCTAACCCCTGGGCCAAGTCTGCTTCCCTACATAGTCTGTTGATGGGCTGTTAGTTTGCTTCAATCTTTTGGAAATTGTGAATAATGCTGCTATGAACATCAAAGTGCAAGTATCTGTCCCTGCTTTCAATTGTTTTGGGTATATGCCTAGGAGTGGGGTTGCTGGGCCACATAGGAATTCTATACTTAACTTTCTGAGGAACTGTCAAACTGTCTTCCACCTTGGCTTCACCATTTTACATTGCCACCAGCAATGAATGAGCACTCCTATTTCTCCACATCCTCTCCAACACTTGTAGTTCTGTTTTCTTGATAATAGGCATGCCAACAGGTGTGAAGACCTGCTTGTTTTAATTGCAAATACTCAGTAGGAAGCAGTGGCATGAAGTGGGAGCCCAAAAAGTTGATGGGCCACCTCGGTGGCTCTCTTTCTCTCTCATGAGTAGAGTTATCAGTTGACTAGAGGTCAGTTGAATTGTCTGAACTAAATCTAACAGGCCCAGTTTATCTGCAATTTAAGATCCAGGAACAAATTCTAGCTATACCGTTGGGTCCTGCATGTCTTTAGAGAAATCCTATAAATTCTCTGAGCCTCAGTTTCCTTGGCTGAGAAGTGGGGATAAAAATATCTGCCTTGCAGAGTTACCATGAGGATTATAGATGTGTCACAAGGACTTGGCCCAGGGCTTGACACTAAGTGTGTGCTTGGTAAATGGTAGCTGTCAGTATGATAATTATCATCTTATCAGTCCTTGGAGATAGAAGCATGTGAGGGTTTTTATAGATTAGGATACCTTCACTGGGCCCAATGAACAGGGTACTAAATAAATAATATTACGGAGGGTATGAGGATACCTTCTTAGTAAAGAATACTGTATTCAGGATCTGATTTTTAACTTTGATGCAAGAGGGCTCAGGAGAAGCAAAGCTATTTCAGGAAGTACATCTAGAAGGAGGGCTCTGAAGCTGTGGGATATAAGATTGATTTAAGGCTAGGTGCAAATGCCTATATTTAACTGCTGTGGAGTTTTTAGGATTGTTATTATTTTTGTTCACATTTTATTAGAAAGTTCCATAGATCTTGAGTGGTCTGCCCGACCCTATTTTCTTCATAAGCTGTTATTTTCTGTGCATTTTATAGAAGGCAAGGCTTTTTTTCCCCCCAAATAGTCATATATTGAATTATAGCAGAAATGCCTATAGATGGAATGTGGGAATGTAAATGAAACCTTACATTTACTTTATACTTTATTTTTAAAATAACCCCATAAATGACACATAGCTAGGAATAAATATAGAAAGAAAGCGCTAGTGGAGAACATCTTTGATTAGGTCTCAGAGTTGCTGGGTTCTAGTCCAGACTCCTCACTCATCAGTTATGTAACCCTGGGTATTTAATCTCTATTATTTCCTCATCTATAAAATGGGGATCATGACATAAAGATGGATGGTATTTTAAAATAAACAAATAAAACAACCCATTTGAGATTGGAAGGGGGCGGATACCAAAAAGGTAATAATATTTAATCATGGTAACATTTTAGTTTCATTTATTTCTCCAAAAGCTTGAAAAGGCAAAATATAGGTATATCCTGATTTGATGAGACCAAAAGCTGTATGTTAAAACAAAATAAACGAATGGGTAATAACTTACAGGAAAAATTCCCAATTAGCGAGTACTCCAAGGGAATTTCGAATCCCCCCCTCTTGCTAAAATTCTATTTGTATTAACTTTCCAGGAAATACTTATTGCATAAATTAGGACACACTTGTACTCATTAAATACTTAAGGTCTGATTAAATAAGATTTCAGAATGCTGAAAGCAGCCTAGCACTGCCATCACTGTAATGCATGCATAAGCTGCAGTTGATAATCAGAGCTGTGTTGGGCATTCCACTTTACACCACCTAGGGCACCAATTTTCAGGAACGGTTAGAATCCAATAGAAAAATCTCACCTAAGATTCATCTGTGGGCTAAATTACAGAGGAGGCCATTATCATTCATTTTACATGGTCCAGGTTGTCAGCTGAACACCTCTGGATCACAGAGAAGGATTTTGCTAGCTTTGAGAATCCCAAGAATTGAAACGGTCAACAGAGGTATTTCATAACCTTTCTGATCAAGAACCAATTCTTAATATACCCATGAGGATATATTGAGGTCCCTCTAGATATCTGGCCTGGCCTGAATCTTAGAATGGGGAAATAGAAATTTAAAATCTGGTTGGAAATAATCCAATGAATACTAAACAATTAGAAATCAACTAAATGTCAAGCTATATGATCTTAAGTGAAATGGAATATTTTGGGTTGGAAGCAGGTTGAGGGGAAGAGTGTGTGATGCCCCTGCTTGGGTACCACTTTCCACAGGCTTGACTGGGGAAATAGCACTGGCAAAGATATGGAATTGAAAGAACATAGATACCACATAGAGAAATCTGGATAATAGGAGGAAAAGATGTGCAATTCTAGCCCAATTATTGTCAGGATTAGGAATGTATTATTTCTAAATCCTGATAACAACCTACAGTAGAAGTATTACCATTCCCATTTTGCAGATGAAGGAAATGAGGATTAGAGAAATTAAGCAAATCGACGAAGATCACATATATTAAATGGGCAAGTGTCCAAAGACTTTATGAGGTTATCTAGACATAATGGGATATACCATGGGTCCACACCATTCACAAGCTAATGAATGCTCTTGGTGTCCACAGCAGCATCTGCTTTGCTAGCTGGTGTACCCAACTTTCAGCTGTGTTCATTTCCTAGGAAAATACCCCCCTCCAGGCCTTGGCTGATGGCCAGATTGCATGGGGTACATAAGGTCAGGCCTCTTGTTTTAAACTGGGATTTAGTTTGTGATGCACTTTGTCCTCCAGAGCTTTTTCGTGGGATCAGTTCATCTGAAGCTGAGACCACATTCTTGCTTAGCTTCTTCTCCCACCTTCTCATATATTCTATCTTGCATCCCTCACTCCCTTTCTCCTGAGACCACATCCCCAATAAATCACTTGAACAAGAATTACTACCTCAGGCTCTGCTTCTGGAGAACTTGACCTAAGCTACAAATCTTCCCCAGATACGCCTCCAAATTGTGATAATATGTATACTGCACCTTTAGTACAAGTGAGGACACCTTGTGTTGTGGAGCTATCAGACAGCATTGAGCCGAGTGGGCTGTGATGGCATCACCACCACCTCCACCATCAGTCAGCATGTATAGGTGGAACACTTTACCTGAATCTTTTCACTTAATGCTTTTTACTAACCCTATGAGTTAGGTTCTGTGATGATCTCTACCTTTACGGATGAGGAAACTGAGATTTGAGCAAGGCTATATTATTGGCTCATGGCCACACAGTTTGTAAATGGCAAAGTCAAGATTCTAGCTTACAGGAAGCGGACTTGGCCCAGTGGTTAGGGCATCCATCTACCACATGGGAGGTCTACGGTTCAAACCCCGGGCCTCCTTGACCCGTGTGGAGCTGGCCCATGTGCAGTGCTGATGGATGCAAGGAGTGCCCTGCCCCTCAGGGGTGTCCCCTGCGTAGGGGAACCTCATGCGCAAGGAGTGCGCCCTGTAAGGAGAGCCACCCAGCGCGAAAGAAAGTGCAGCCTGCCCAGGAATGGTGCCTCCCACACGGAGAGTTGATGAACAAGATGACACAACAAAAATACAGATTCCCGTGCCACTGACAACAACAGAAGCGGACAAAAAAGACGACGTAGCAAATAGACACAGAGAACCGACAACTGGGGCGGGGGGAGACGGGGGGGGGGGGAAGGGGAGAGAAATAAATAAATAAATCTTTAAAAAAAAAAAGATTCCAGCTTACCTTATTAATTTCATAGTCAGCTCCAAAAAGTTTGTGCTTACCAGAATATGTAACTTACTAAAATGTGCAACCCACTGAAATATTTAAGAACCAGGGCTCAGCCAGGCAGTAAATAGTTCTACTCAGCATTGAAGGGGGGAACCAAGTGATAATGGTGGATCTAATTTAATACATTTAAATGCATCACAATTAACACAAAATGATTTGAGAACTACTGAGCTAATATTAACAAAGCATGGAAAATTGGGCAGAGGAATTTGAAGTAGGTAGACGATATGGTAACCATGTAATTATCCAAACTGGAGCACTTTTTGAGAGTGACAGGAGATGTCATTAGAAATTAAATGAGGATAACAAGTGTAAGCTAGGACTGGTTGAGCAAACTGGGATATATGGCCACCACAGTAATAGGAAGCAACAGGTAGGGTTATATTAGGTTTTTGGAGCAGGGGAGTGAAACAATTGTTTTGTCAATGGTATACAACATGATGAAGAAGAAACCTTGGAGGCTGAGAGAGCAGGAAACAGCTAATTCCAGAGACACTAGTGTGGTCTGTCTTTCGGTCCCAGCCCCTGTTTTTCTCTCTTGTTCACTGCTGGAAATGGTTGTCCTTTCTGGACCTCAGCTTGCTTACCAGAGGCTACCCAACAACCTTCTTGTCCCAGAGAGTCTGCACTCTGTCCAGGTACTCCCAATTACTGGTTAGATCCTTTGTTCATGGACCCTGCCCTGGCACCAACATATATTCATTTTGCTGGCTCTGCTTCCCTGGAATATCCTTACAAGGTATCTCTTGCCCTTTAGTGTCTCGTGATTTTCCACATGGTCATTTCTGGATGAACAAGAGGGCAGAGTTGCTCATCTGCCACTGAGCAACTCAAATATTCTGCCTAGTTAGATTTGTCCAAAAGGTCATTTCCCTCTTGCTACTGCCAAGAAAGTGAATGGAAAAGGTCATGCTGTATGGGAGGTTGAATTTTTTTTTTGCCTCCTGTTCTTTAGAGTGTACAGCAGATCTGGGTTAAATGACTAGGCTTTCTTATCCTCACAGAAGGCCTCATGGCCTCTTTCTCCTTTAGTTTTAACACATCACATTACCTATACAGAGGTAAGAGTAAGGTCACTAACCCTAATCACATGGGCTTCAGAGGAGAAAAAGAACAGAGGACCTATTATTGATGGAAAGCTCCTTTGTAAAAAAAAAAAAAAGAGGTACCGTATGGATTTGCCGCATTTGAAAAAAAAGAGAAAGAGTGGTGTCTATAGCAAATCTTCAGGGTCTGGAGAGATCCAAAGAAAAAAATGTGTAGTTCATATCTTTTAGGCTTGAAACTCTTGAGACTCTCCCAAAGCAGCATTTGGTGCACTGGTCCTCTGGAAACACTGTCTCTTGGTCTGCTTATGAGGGAGAAGGATGAGGAAGACAAGGAAACTGGGTAATAAGCAAGCTTAAGGACAATCCTAGATCTCTCGCTTAATAATTATATGACCGGATATTTTCTATTGGTTCTATTATCTTAATAATGTAAGGGAAAAATAGCGCCCCCAACCGACCCAGTTGTCATGAAATTTAAATGAAGTACATTTACCAAGGCTCAAGAGTGTAACCTGGCACTCGGGGAATGGGAACTGTCTCTAGAATGCTGCTCACCTCAGAGATGGCACCTGTGGGCTGTGTTCCTGCCCACTTTGTACAGCCAGCTCTTTTTGTTTCTTTAAATGCAAAAATTATTTTTTGTGTACTTGATTTTTTTTAGAGCCTCCTCTTAATGGCACATTTGCACCACCTTATGTTTACTTGTCCATGTGCCTGCTTCCCCCAAAAGACCATGTGCTTCTCCTTGTATTGTAGAGTCTGGCACTCAGGTGCTCAGAATATGATCACTGGATTGAATTTTCTTTTTAAATTTTTGGTAGTAACCAATAGCTTCAAGGCAATATACACTTTAAACTCTTGAAACTTGACAAACCTCTTTCTTTTCCTCTCTCTCTCTCTCTCTCTCTCTTTCTCTCTCTCTCGGCTATCTGAAACTATAATTATGTTATATGTTTCTTAACGATATATTTTACCAACTCTGGTTCCTTATCAGTAAAATGGAAAATTAGTATACCCATTAGTGTACCTTTTTCATGAGTTTGCCCTGAGGATGAAATGACTTAGGGTCTGTAGCCTGCTTGGCCCAAGGCTGTGTAAAGAGTAGGTACTTTGTAAGTGTTGTGATAATGTGTCCAACATGCCATGTATTTGCTATGAGAGACATAGCTTAGAGGTACTTTATTCTGTAACTTTTATCTTTTAAAAATATCTTTTTTATTACAAAACCAATACATGCTCACTGTTGAAAATTTGGAAAATACACATTCTTTGTTTCAGCTGCTTGGCTGTTTTGTTAACTGTACCAGGAAGGGAAACTGAAGAGGGCTCTTGTGGACTGAGTTTGTGGGAAGGCGACATGCCTCTTGGAAGACAGAGTTAGAGACTGTCTAACATCCACCTGTCCTGACAGGGACACCCAGATGGACCTGCAGATCGAGAAATCTTGCATTCGAGGGCCTTCGTCTGGGTCTGGGGCACATCTCCTGCTGGGAATCCTGGGTCAGTATGGAGAACATTATCAATTGTGGGCCCAGCTATGTGGTATCTGCCATGCCAGTCTGTGTTTCAGACAGGCTGCTTTAATGGAACCTCTGAGGTGGGCCTGATTTTCTTCCCACTCATAAAGTCACCATCCAGATGCAGACTGCTTCGGCTGCTGGTCCAGCCTTCAGACACCCGACCTCTGGTTTTGGCAAGGTTTGCCCAGTATTGATTTACAAAAGCCTGTCAGGTCAGTAAGGGTCTGCCCACTTTGATGACCGTATCTGAATAGTTCTGCTTCTCATCTCTCATTTTAAACATCTCATCCACAAGGGACCTCAACCGTCTCCCACTTACCCAGCTGCCCCTTTTGTGGTGGATCCAACAGTTGCCTACAGAAAAGGCCACAAGGCTGCCACACGTGCTCATTTATATTTCAATTCTTAACACTCATGAGGAGCATTGCCAAAGGTACTTCAGCAATCTTATTCTCTTGATTCAACTTCAGAAAGAGGTTGCAAATTGGCCCTTCTTTTCCATATTATTGTCCCCGTGTCCTCAAAGCTCCAAAAATCTGTTCGTGCCATCCTACAAGATATCTGGCCTTATTTCTTGGAAGAAGATATCCCTAATATTCTAGCTGCTCCAGACATTTTGTTGTCCAGGAATCTTATCACAATTGTCCATTAGGTACATGCCTTTCCAGTGCTACTCTCTTTAGAATACTCTCCTCTCCTGGAAAATCTATTTATCCTTTCTTGACTAATCTCAATGTCACTGCAGCAAAGTCTTTGACGACTCTGGGAAATAGTCATCCACTTCTTTTCAGTACTCCTGGAGCTCTCTCTTTTGCCTCTGTTGTGGTCCTTACCGTGTGCTGTAATTATCTGTGTGCACATTTCTCTTCTCCCCCTGGACTGTGAGATTGTGGAAGGCAGAGGTCGTTTGTGTTCACTGATTCTAGATTAGCACATAGTAGGCACACAGTGTTGGTTGAAGGAATAATTAGTGACGGACTAAAAGCATTTTTTTGCTCTTGTAAAATGGCCTTTAAGCTGCTGTGCTTTTATAATTTAGTCCAAAATGATAAAAGTTAAAAGGGGAAAAACTTTCCTAACCTGTTGCAACATATAGCAAGAGATTTCATTGCTTATTTCTGTTCTCATCTGCCATATGGCTTTCCATTCACAAACTGCTCTAGTGAGAATTACTTTTGCAGGTAATTTTCTAATGAATGTCTTGGGATAAACAAATTTATCAGACTTGTTTGGCTAATGTATTCAAGGAGGATCACAGGGGAAAAGATTAATCATCGAAGAAGCATACCGGTGTCTGTCATTAGGCGGAAGAGTCCAGAGATGATCAGTGCTGAGCGGGTGGTTGCTATGACTGCAGATACTTTTCTCTCCCTTTGTGAGGTCAATGGCAGCTCCCAAGCTGATTGGCTAAAATTAGATTATCCTGCTGACCAACCATGGGGAGTTAATTTAATCAGAAAGAGAAAAATGGTGGGAAATCCTGTCGTGATGCTACAAAGGAATTTTCTTCAGAAACCCACAGAGTTCTAGTTTGCCTTCATTATAATTAATATGTTCCTTCTAATAAAATAATTTAAGGGAAGCAGACAATAGTATTAGTCTATTATTTTGTATATCCATATAAGCTTTAGTCTGGTTTGTCCTAAAACCAATTCTCAAAGTTAAAGTAACCTTTATTTTCCTGTAAAATCTCCATTACCAAAGACTGTCATCATGTATGTGTTTATGTAATTGGGGATAAGCTAATAGTGAAAAACAAATGGAGTTGGCACAGTCAAAAGTATTTGCTTGCAGGGTTCCTACCCTAGGGAAAGAGTGGGCACAAGAAACTTTAAGCAGAACCATTTACATTTGGATTGGGAACATCTTTGTAATTTAATTTGAATGGAATCCTACCTTCCAAACGTTTCTTTTCTACAATTCTAGGAATTGATCACCACTGGCCTCACTTATTACATTTGTTTTGTACAGGAAAGATAACAGAATTAGTTAATCTTGGAAACAAGGATGTGCTCTGCTGAGTTTTGAATCTAAGTGGATGTGTAATACATCCCGAGGAAAACCAACACAAGGGTTTGTTTCTTTAGGAAGATACTAAAAAGAGCTAATGTTGACTTCTGGACACTGTACCAGCTTCTATCTGTGATTTGATTGATCATCAAATCAATATATTTTAAAAACCAAATTTACCCAGCATTCTATTGTGTGCTAAAGGGCCCTCAAGGGCCCAACATGCCCCATTTAGAAGGTCATGTGGAGACTTGGGGAAGGAGTATGTATATACAAAAGGTAATGACTGACACCAGAAACAAAAGAACATTGCCATGCAATCATTTCAAGCAGGAAGCACCATGGGAATTCCAAGGAGGAAGAGAGTTCAAGCACCATGGTCTGAAATGATCCAGATTGGGGTATTACTCACAGTGCAAGCATCATGCCACCAGATAGTTTGAGAGTATGGCTGATAACCAGTCAAGGGCTGCTTGAAAGCAGTTGTATGGTCATACAGTTGACTGTCAGACAATGGGCTGTGATGAAATCAACCAAAAATAGCTTGAAAAACAGAAGATTTGTTTATTCTGAGGTCCTGCATGCTAGGTGTTTAGCACAATGCCTGGCACAAAGTTAAGTGTTCAATAAATATTTGCTATTCTTATTAGTATTTATTTTTAAATTTGGTGAAGTGAGATTCCTCCTCCTCCCTGCCATAAGGGCACCTAGAAGTGAAGAGGAAAAAGGAATAGCATCACAGATGAAAGAGAAGGCAGGATGAAGGGGGAAGTTATTTTTAGGATGGGGCTGTTGCTCTAAAGTGCAGAGGAAGGAGCAAGAAGAATAAAAGAGATTGATGGTGAGGGCAGAAGAGAGATCAGTGGTTAACTGTGTGGAGTTCCGAGAATGGGTCGAAGGTCCTCCACAGAAAGAACAGTTCAGTGTAAAAAATAAAGAAATGATAGCAAGTCTGGGCTCTGAAATCATAAGGAATTTAGGCTGCCTCAGCCTAAGCCCTATTCTTTTTTTGAAGTCATAAGGTAAGGAAGGCCATGCTCACTTTTTATGGAATGCCAGGGTGTAAGGGATTGGCAAAATGAGAATGAATCTGCTCTGTTGCTGGAGAGAAGTTAAACGGTTGAAGCAAGCTTCGGGGTGGAAGTTGATAAGCCATTTTTTTGTTTTGTTTTCTTTAAAACAAGATGAATAATTAAATACTGAGATTGAAGTTTGTTAACTACACGGAAGGGTCCATACTGTCAGTTATGTAGTAGAACCAGACTGAAAGTTGCATGATTTGGATCCTAGGCTGATGAGGTGGCAAAGACCAATTTAACCAAATTTCTGCTGAGGACCTGCACAAAAGGGAAAAGATGATTTCTCTGTCTTCCTCTGAGAAGTTTGGTTATGTTTGTCTCAGGTGAAGAGGGAACAGGAAAGCATCTATCTGGCTCTTGAGCATACAGGTTGCTTATGGCCTCCAAAGAGGACTGGCGAGTGGAAACACGAGTCTAAGTCACACCTCAGCCAAGTAGTCAAGGAGCCAAGACGGGAACACTGCAAAATCCTTTGGTCTGTGTTGGTGTGATTGTCTGCCGGTGTAAGGGACTTTGTGGGAATCGGGGAGTGTAAGGGGCTGCGAGTAGGGGCATGGGGGTGTGAGAGAGGTGTGGGTAGTTGCGGGGGGGTGCAGATTTTGAGTTAGAACACGGCCAGTGTTGCTGGGCTTCAGTGTTTCGTATCCATTCAATGAGGGAATTGATAGAGACCTCTAAGAGTCATGATCTAAATGTACCTAAATGAACCTGCAATTCCTGGGCCTTCAGAATCATTGGTTACACAGAAATATTGACTCAATATGGGAGAAATAAGATCTTTCCCAACTGAATTATTTTCTTTGACCCAGGACCAAGTTTTTTTTTACCCTTTTCTTACTTCTGTTATAGTTTATCAAATATTTTTAATTAGCTCTTCCCCATTGTATAGTCATTGTTTATTTGATTTGGCTGTGAACTATTTATGGACGGGGACATATTTTTTGAACAGGTAATACATTTAGATGATTCAAAAGGTACAAAAAGGAATATAGTGAAGTCCTCTTGCCCTAGCCACCCATTTCCCCTTCCCGTTGACAACCAAACGTTATCAGTTTCTTGTGCATCTTTCCAGAGTTGTTTTATTTATGCATAAGGAAATACATATGCATTTTCCTTACTCCTGCTCCCAATAACTTTTGTGAAAATAGCAGTGCAGTATATGTAAATTTTTGCATTTTCTGCTTTCCATTTAATACTATATCTTGAAGATTTTTTTACGTAGTATACTGAGTGTTTCTTCATTTTTTATAACTGCATGATATTATTATATTTTATGTATATGTCATGTTTTATTTGAGCAGTCCTAAATTGATGGACTTCTTGGAAGTTTTATAAATAATACTGTAATGAATAACATTGTATATAAATGATTTCATGCATAAGTGCATTTATGTGTGTATGTGTATAAAATTCCCAGAAGTAGAATCTCGGGGTCAATGTGATTTTGTGATTTTGATAGGCATTGCTAAATTGCTCTGTATAGAATTTTTAACAATTGACAAAGTTGTATCAGCTGACACTCTTACCAGTCAAAATTGAGAATGACTATTTCCCATATCTTCACCAACACAAATGTGCACCTTGATGGGAGACTGAATTTTTGTAGAGGCTTTTTGTTCATTGATTGGGAAGACCAGTAAGTCTATTCACCTGTAATTGGCCTGTGCCAATCACATTATCTACAAGCATAAAACTACCTGCTTCTTGAGGGGGGTAGTGTGTGTGTTTATGTTTGTTAACGTAACATAATATTCTGCATCCCATGGATCAAAGAGCCATCTTGATTTTCAAGTCTTATTAGTTAAGAAATATATTTCTTAAGGCTATAGCTGCCATAGATAGTGAGTCCTCTAATGGATTTGGGCAAAGTAAATTGAAAATCTTCTGGAAAAGATTCACCAGTGTAGACGTCATTAAGACCATTTGTGACTCATGGGAAGAGGTCAAAATACCAACATTAACAGGAGTTTGGAAGAGGTTGATTCCAATCCTCATGGAGGACTTTTTTTTTTAAAATAATTTTATCTATTTATACCAAACCTGGGACCTCTCATGTGGGAGATGGGTACGCAATTGCTTGAGCCACATCTCTTCCTTCATGGATGACTTTGAGGGGTTCAAGACTTCAGTGGAGGAAGTAACTGCATATGTGGTGGAAATTACAAGAGACATAGAATTAGAAGTAGAGCCTGAAGATATGACTGATATGCTGCAATCTCATGATAACACTCAAACAAATGAGACGTTGCTTCTTATAGATGAGCAAAGAAAGTTTTTGGTTTTTTTGGTGATGCATTCTAGTCCTGGTGAAGATGCTGTGACCACTGTTGAAATGATAACAAAGGATTTAGAATATTAAATCAATTTAGTCGATAAAGCAGCAGCAGGATTTGAGAGGATTAACTTCAATTTTGAAAGAAGTTATACTGTGGATAAAATGAAAGGAAGAGTCAATCAATGGGACAAACTTCATTGTTGTCTTAAGAAATTGCCATAGCCACCCCAGCCTTCAGCAACCACCACCCTGATTGGTCAGCAGCCATCCACAACTCGCTACAGGCTCAGATGATAGTTAACATATTTTAGCAATAAAGTTCAAGTGAAGGTATGTACCTTGTTTGTTTTAGATATAATGCTATTGCACATGTAACAGACTACAACACAGTGTAAACAGAACACTTATATGCACTGGGAAACCAAAAACTTCATGTGATTCACTTTATTGTGGTGGTCTGGAAGCAAACTCATGATCTCTCCTATGTATACCTGTAAGTGATTTAGGGGTGCCTAGCAAGTGGAGATAGAGGTGTCTATGAATCCTGAGTCAGGGTTTAGTGTTGAGAGTATGTGCCAGCTTTCCCCTCTTTCCTCACATCCTCAGGGGCCTGGAGGTGGAGGAGCTAGGTCAGGGTACTTCAGGAGTCCTCTGGAGAAGAGCAGGCCATGGAGGGTGAACCCAGTCTATGGAAGCAAGTTTGGTCTGGAAACCTGTGCGTGCATTTCAGGAGAGTGAGGTGCAGTTGGGACAACATCAAGATGGCCAGGCAGGTGCCGGTGCTACCATGGTGGGCTGAGGATCTCAGACGAGACTGATAGAGAGGGCAGATCATAGGTCTGGACTAAGTGTGCAGCTCACATGTTAGACAAAAGCTGAGTTTCTGTGCTCTATGAAAATTCTTCCAGCCAATTAAAAAAGCCCCAAACCCTATTAAATGTGAGCAAAGTATATGATCAAACAATTTGAAGAAAAAGA
Source organism: Dasypus novemcinctus (assembly GCF_030445035.2). Classification (NCBI taxonomy): domain Eukaryota; kingdom Metazoa; phylum Chordata; class Mammalia; order Cingulata; family Dasypodidae; genus Dasypus; species Dasypus novemcinctus. The sequence goes on from NC_080676.1 coordinate 56,525,042, forward strand.
ACTAGAAATGTCTCTTAAGCATATGAAAAGCTACTCAGCCCCACTGATAAGAAGAGAAATACAAACTATAGCTGCAGTGAGATTCCATTTTCACCTATCAGGTTGGCAAATATATGAGTTTGGTAACACTGAGAAATGGCTCTCTGTCAATTGGCACAAATTCTGTAGAGAATTTGCCAGTTTTTATCAAAATTAAAAATGTACATGCCTTTTGACCTAACAGTTCCACTTCTAGCAATATATCGTATATATTTTCATATGTGTGAAATGATCCATGTAAGAGATTATTCATTGAGACAATATTTTTTATTTTGTTTTGTTTTTTTTTAGATTTATTATTATTTTTATTTCTCCCCCCACCCTCCGCCCCAGATGTCTGCTCTCTCTGTCCATTCACTGCGTGTTCTTCTGTGACTGCTTTTATCCTTATCAGCAGCACCAGGAATTTGTGTTTCTTTTTTCTTCCCCCCCACCCCCAGTTATCTGTTCTCTGTGTCTATTTGCTGTGTGTTCTTCTTTTATCTGCTTCTGTTGTTGTCAGTGGCATGGAATCTGTGTTTCTTTTTTGTTGTTGTTGCGTCATCTTGTTATGTCAGCTCTCCATGTGTGCGGCGCCATTCCTGAGCAGGCTGAACTTTCTTTCACGCTGGGCGGCTCTCCTTACAGGGCACACTCCTTGCGTATGGGGCTCCCCTACACGGGGGACACCCCTACATTGGGGACACCCCTGCGTGGCAGGGCACTCCTTGAGAGCATCAGCACTGAGCATGGGCCAGCTCCACATGGGTCAAGGAGGCCCGGGGTTTGAACTGCAGACCTCCCATGTGGTACACGTACGTCCTATCTATTGGGCCAAGTCTGCTTCCCTAGACAATGTTTTTAATAGCAAAGTTTATTGAACACCCTGAAAGTCTATCAAAAGAGAACTGGTTAAACAGTGGTGCTTCAATAATGAAATACTAAGCACCTGTAAACAAGAAAGAGGAAGCACTTTGTGTACAGATCTCAACTCCAAATTTTTTGTTTAAGGAACAAAAGTGAAATGCAGAAAAACACATGTAATGGGCTACTAATACATTTGGCTATGTGAAGGGGAACTGGGGCTGGTGGATAAGTGAGAGAGAAACTTTCCACTTCATACCATTTTGTAGTGCTTGACTTTTGAACCATATGATTTCATTACCTATTCAAGGCTTTTTGTATAAATACTGGATCCTGCTCTCTAATATTGCTGTTTAATTTAGTATGAAATGTGTGTTTGAAAATACTGATTGATGCCATTACTTAATCCCATACCACCCGACTCCTGTCACTATTTTTTTTACAGTTTTCATAAAAGGTCTTTTTCATTACAAATAATGAAATATATATGAATGTGGGTAGCATATTTAACAGTTAAATAAATACATTCAAATATTGTATAGGTGACTGCACAACTGCAGCATTGGTAACTAGATAAACAATTCAACGAGAAACCAGCTAACACATAACTATCTAAATATTTAAAATACAGCTCTTGTTTAGATCATCCTTTGTTTTGATCATCTTTTTTTTGGGCAGGGTGAGCCTGCTGCTCACAATGGAAATCATAGCCAAAGAAGGCTGAACCTTGGATTGCAGGTCCAGCAAGACCAAAGTCAGCACCACAACCAAGGTTCATACACTGCCTCTTGGAAGAAGACTTGATTCTACCCCTTCTCTGTCCCATTTTTGGTGAGAAGGTGGCATCAAATGTTAGTTTTAGACCACACCAATCTGGTCTTCAATTGTGATTTCTGTTCCCAGAGTGTTATCGGTGGTCATTTTTTTGTGAACGTGAGTCCATACTCAGGCCATCTGTATTTGGTCTCCAAGGTCCTAGCAACTACCAGTTCTGTATTAGATGAACCAGATGTTGGGAATCCCATGCTACTGCATGACTTTGTTTTCACATCCAGTTTCACCAACCTCAAACCAAATCCTTTGTTAAAAGTATCTCCAGCAACATTGCCAAGATCAGCATATGATGGAGGAATACACATTGACCGCACACAGCTCTGCCCCTAGGTTGCCATGGTGAGGCCATGGGAAGGGGTGGTCTGGCTTGTCTCCTGAGGGGGCCTGCGGCTGCTGCTTTGCTATAGCTGAAGCTCCTAGGCTTGATCAAGATAGGGATGCAGCTGCTGCAGCTGGAGGGCAAAGTCTGTCCTATCACTTTTGAAGCCCATCAGTGTTTGAATCAATTTGATGCCCCAGGAAGATGCTACATGCTTATGCTGCAGCTCCTTATTTTCCTGTGTGACCAACCCTATCCCCTGGGTATGTATCCTCCCCAGAGTACATGAGATTGTTGTAATGTCCTAAGTGAGTGGCTGTAGTGGCATGATTTTGAATCTTGGGTATATTACTTATTGGCTCCACTTACTTGGTTGAGTTGCCTAACATCTCAGGAAATTGACCTTGGCCACCCTGATGGGCCATGGGATCTCAGGTATTTTAAGGATCAGACTCATTCATACCAGCAGCTTTTCTGTGACCCCACTATATCTGTGCTCCAGGTGGCCTCTGTCAGTGTCATGGTAGAGCTGGCCAAGCTTAGCCCCTGCCCTCGTTTCATTAACTCACCAGTGCATCGCTCAGGCCTGCTTGTTTTCTAGCCCCTGCTGTCTCTGTGGCTTTGCTCTTTGCTCTTTCCTGGTCAGTTTTTCCGCAAAGGTACCCTCCCCTTTGAAAGCTGCTTTTACCAAAACTCTTCTATGTCCAAAGTCTTTGACAGCTTTGTAGACAGTCTTAGTTATTTTCCCAGGGTTGAGAAAAAGAGGATTCCTTGAATATTGGGATTGGGGGGCCTGTCTAAGGTGTCCTGGTGACAGTTATGCTTATCTCACGGTCATTTGTGAGGCTTGAAGTGTGGGCACCCTCTACATCAGTGCCAAGCATACAGTGGTAGGCTAGTCTCTTCTCTTCCCCCTTCCACTTCCTCCAACTCCCATTTACCTGTAGGACCTTTCAGCTGCAGGCCCTCAAGAGAACTTTCATCAGCACGTTTGACTTGTGTGATTTATTGTCAAATGGCCATAAAATATTTCTAACTTGCAAAGCGTTTGCTTAAGCAACTACTGAGACCAAGTGGCATCAAAGGCTCTGAGGTGATTGTTTTACAGTCGTTCTAAGAAATGGTAGAAGGTTTGCATTTATCTGTGTTCATGTCCTTTAATGGGGGAAAAAAATCATAGATGGCTAATAGCTTGGTTGCTATGGTGAGACAGAATGCTTTTTGAGAAAGTTTCTCTTTAAAGTCCAAGCTTAATCACTTTCATGATGGAGAGAAACAGAAGGGAGAAAAAACCCAGACTGTGGTAGGCTAGATTTCCCCCAGATATTGCTGCTTCTGTCTCTACAGTCGAACATAACAGCTGGTGAGTAGGGAGAAACTGGAGAAAGATCTTTTTTTTTTTTTGCCTTTAATCCAGTATGCTGTTTTCCTGTGCCCGTTTTACTGTAATTCTCAGCGGCCACGGGACAAAAGCTGTTGACTGATACATGCAATTACCTCCTCTAATATTGCTCTCAACTGTCTGCCTTGACTGACAAAAGTGGATGAGGTTTAGTTAAGGTCTGGGAAAACACTCTTTTAATGAAAGCCATTCCCATCTCTATGATCACTTCCCTCCGTCAGACCTTTTCATCTGTTTTCTGGAAAGTTTAGGCCTGGTGATGGAAAGTTACAAAGTAGTGCTGAACTTGGACATTAGCGACGCTACCATTTACCTCACATAAATTCTCCAGAGCGCGTGTATGCAATTTGCCTTTGAAATGAGAAACATCAGTTTGGGTCTTGGGCAGGGTTTTCCCAGAAAGAAACTATTTTAAAAAGTTAAATCAGATCCTTATTGGTTTCAGCCCTCAATTCATTTTTCTAGGTAAAAGAAAGCCTTGGGGAGGTATTCTGCTCAGGGTCCTTCCACACAATTGCTGTACTTTGAGGCTCTAATTCTCAGACTAGAATGTGCACAGCAAAATTGTGTTTAATGAACTATAGCAGGAAACGTCCTACCCGGATGAAGTGCTGCCTCTTGCTGACTCACTGAATACGGTAATTACAAGAGGCAAGCCCCGGGGCTGGGGATGTATGGAGTGGGAATTTCACCACCACCAGCACCCCCTCCTCATTCTTTAATTTAGAATTCATAGTTTGCACAGAATGAGGACAAGACCACATAACTGAGGACAATGCCCTGTTTACAAGTGTGGTTTGGAAACCTGAAGTGGATACTATGGGAAGGTGTCCTCCGAAAAACCGAAAGCCGTGTGGACTGGACTGTGTCCCTGCCTGCTCACTGAAAGGCCTTCTAGTTGTTCTGAACACAAGCTGCCGGCCATGGTGCAGATTGGAACCAGCTCTTGAGGAAGATGGGGCAGCACTGGGCAGATTGTCTGCCACCGATTCCTTTGATTGCTGCTTTAGAGGAGAAGGGGGTTCAGGGTGAAGAGTTTGGAGTTTATTCACAGGCCCAGAATGGAGCCAACCTGGGTCAGAGGGACGTCTGCTTCCTTATCAACAGAGTTAGGCAGCTTTTTCATATCAGTTTTCCTTCGGGTTGGCACTCAATTTTCATAATACAATATGTAATGTGATAAGACCTGCACCTTATTAATAGTAGAAATAGCATGGCAAGGTTATTCCATGCAGTTTTAATAAAGAACAAAGGGCAAAGCTGCTGTTGGAGTGAAACTATCTAGGATTTTTAGAACTAGAACACAACAAATTCCTCACCTTTGAATGCCTGCAGCTGCTTTACTAAAAAGGCTTTCCTTGGAGATAAGCCTTGCTCCCACCTCCACTCCACCCTAGCAAGCCTCATTGATACGGAGACTATGCATCTCAAGTTAACACCTCATTTGCTTTCTGTAGGGGCCTCAGAAAATGTCAGCTGGGGTCAGCTGGGAACAAGAATCTGACTCAACGTTTATTGCACTCCTGCTCTGTGACAAGAATTGCACTGATACCTGGGAGTGTGTAACACAGAAAGGGAAAGACATAGACTCGTCTCAAAGGTGCTCCCAGCCTAAAAGAGACTGAATTTCAGTATAATGTGGCGAATGTCCGGAGGGAGGTAAGTTCCATGATTCCTTGGAGGGGAAGGCATTTATTTCAGCCTAGGCAGATCAGGGATAATTTTCTGGAAGAAGGGAATGCCCTGGTAGAACCTTAAAGTACTGAAGTGAACCAAAGTATCTGTATTTTCCACCTGCTCAGAAAATTGTATAATTTCTGACTTTGATTAATTCTGGAAATATGTGTGTATCCCTACTCAGAGTTTCAAAAGGGATAGTAAAGGACTGAATTTTAGCTCTTTATGTGTTCTCCAAGGAACATTTGAGATCTAGGTGGCCCCATAAAAAGTTAGACAGTGGCCAGGTGTGGGTATTTGGGGGCTCAGAATGGCTGCTATAATTGGGACTGGAATTTCCATCCTCACTACTTGGTTGCTAGTCTGCCTCCTGGGGTTCAGTGCTACCTGCGCTGCAGTCTGGGCTTTTAAACTAGCCTGGCATGTTTTACAGGTATGCAAAGGCCACTGTGCTATGTGCAAAAGACAACAAAAAAATTAAATGAGACATAGTGCCTTCCTTAGGGAACTCACTCCTCAGTAAATTAGACACCTAAACAAATAATGATATTATGGTATGACTCAATGGAGACAGGAATCAGACACCACAAGGGCACAGAAGAAGGAGGATGAGGCTTGAAGATAAGGGCGGCTGATCTCCTTTTCCTCTGTGTGCTAATAGCCACAATTACATTGTACTTTTCCCATGCCGGGCAAGGCTCTAAGTTCTCTAGGCATAGTCAGACATTTAATCTTCATACAAAACCCTAGGAGGTGGGAACTGATGAAGAAACTGAGGTCGAGAGAAGTATCTGAAGTGACGTAGTTGGAATCAGGACTTGAACCTGGGCTGCCTGGCTCCCAAGCCCATGCTCTTTACCATTCTGTTACCTGCTGCCTTCAAGGCAAATGAGCTCCCTGATGTCCTTTTCTTGGGGGAAGGCTCCAAGGGGATGAAGGGAGGGGAGACTTCTATGGAAGGCAAGGGGTTGAGGAGTGTTTCGGTATTTTAAAACTGTAGAACCCCCCCCACCATACATACACTTACTCCTGCACATGCATACCACACACACGTGCATTTGTACTCAGGCAACACATACACACACATACACACACACTTTTTTTTGCTCCAGTCCCAGTGGTCCCATCCCTGCCCTTCCATAAAAATCAAAGCACTTGTAACCAAATACAGAATCTGAGGACCCTTCATAGGTACACTGAATAATAATCTCTAGGGATACATCTTAGGCATATGAATTTTTCCATGTCTTTTAAAAATTAAATGAAATACATGCCCACGGGAGACGGACTTTGGCCCAGTGGTTAGGGCGTCCGTCTACCATATGGGAGGTCCGTGGTTCAAACCCCGGGCCTCCTTGACCCGTGTGGAGCTGGCCATGCGCAGTGCTGATGCGCGCAAGGAGTGCCGAGCCACGCAAGGGTGTCCCCCGCGTGGGGGAGCCCCCACGCGCAAGGAGTGCGCCCGTGAGGAAAAGCCGCCCAGCGTGAAAAGAAAGTGCAGCCTGCCCAGGAATGGTGCCGCCCACACTTCCTGTGCCGCTGACGACAACAGAAGCGGACAAAGAAACAAAAGCAGACAAAGAAACAAGACGCAACAAATAGACACCAAGAACAGACAACCGGGGAGGGGGGGAAAATAAATAAATAAATAAATCTTTAAAAAAAAAAAAAAATACATGCCCACAGTAAAATTTCAAACAGCATAGAAAAGAAAGTCTTTGTGCTTCTCCTAACCTAACGCTCAGTCCTCCCCAAAGGAAACACTTTCAACAGTTCTTTGTGATCCTTCCAGAAAACAACAACATCTGCAAGTTTCCAGAACTGGGGTTTTTTTTTGTTGTTGTTGTTGTTGTTTACATCTGCAGGTGATTGTGATAAATAATCAAGGGTGAGAATCTTGAGCCTTGGCCCTGCATGGTCCAACTCAGAGATTCATTTTCTGTGAGAATGGAAGGCAGGAAGAGGGGAGGTGTGGGGTGCTGGGAGGTTTTTGGTAGACAGGCAGATGAGGAAGCCTGAATGACAGAACCCAGAGAGAGCCTACTAGTCCAGCAGACTGCTAAAGAGTGGAAAGAGGTGATGCTTCCTCTAATACACATTACCAATGAGAGAGCTAAAAAAATTACACGATGACAGAAAATTGTAAGAATTGAGAGAGGGTCAGTAAGGAAATACTTTCCAGAGGAGACCTGAGAAATCTCAAATGCCTTCCAGGGAAGACTGGAGTCTTGAGAAATCTCAATAATGAGAGGAGAGGGTATTCCAGGTGGAAAGAGTGGCATGGGATATAAAATGCTCATTCATTCATTCATTTTTTCCAGGTTTTTTTCTTCAGTACATTGAGAGGCAGCATGGTGTAATTACAACAGCACACACTTTGGTGCCAGCCTGCCCTTGGTCAGAGGGGTTGATTATGTAGTAGCTGTGGTGACTATGGTTGGAGGGGGACTGGGAGAAACAGTAGAGGCAGACATGTCCTTACATTCATTCTCTGAGGAAGAGATCTACAAAACCCCCAATGCAAGGTGGCGAATTAGGTATATTGGAAGGGCAGAGTAGGACTACTCCTGGGATTTGTTTTAAGAATGCCAAGCAGAACCTTGTTAGCTGGAGCCTTGAAATAGACCATACCTTTTTTGTCACCAGATTCTGGAAGAGGCCCAAACTGACCTGTCACACATAAAGTTTGGGGATATCTGAGTATTTGTTGACTTTGGCAAATACTTGACTGCAGTTCTGTGGTCTGCTTGCTTTCTAGAGTCTCCATGAATCACCCAGGAAGATGAGCGGTACACCAGCACAACTGTTTGATAGCCCTTTCTCCTCGAAATTCAGGTTTAATCTGAGTTGGAAACCAAAGGCTTAAATATTCTGCTCTCTGGACTTTTACAATTGCTTTTATTCCTTCTTAATAATATATTTACATTTTCTAAAGACAATGTGTACCTGGAAAGGATCACTATCTACTCTAATTTTTTATTTCTGGCCAAATAGACCAGAAAGAAATTTTTATGTTATATCCCAGACTGACCAAGTTGGATTACAGATATTTTTGTTGTTGTTGAATGACTACTTCTGCAATAGGAATGCCCATGATTCTTTTTTTTTAAACCTGGAAAGACTTTTGACAGCCACCATTAAAAAAAAATCCTCGTCTGTGCCAGGTGTAGGTAGAGGCACTGAGTCTTTGCAGCAGCATGGCAAGGGAAGTAATTGTGCTCTTGTCTCTATTTTACAGATGAGGGAAATGAAGGCACCCCAAAATTTAGTGTCTTACTTAATGTCTTATTGTTCTGATAAGGGGCCAATCTTCTATTTGAATTCAAGTAACTCCACATGAAGGTCAAACCTCTCATTTTACAGATGAGCCAACTGAAGTCTCAAGGTCACTCACCTCATTGGTTGCAGATCTTGGAGCCCAGGGCTTCTGAATTCTTGACCAGTGTGCTTTTCATGACACGTGGACTCCCCTTGGGAGAAGCCTCTGCCTTTGGTCCCTTTTCTTCCCAATGCATGTTGCATTCAGTTTCCACCCCCTCACTACAAATCCATGCCATGGTTTTCTGGGTGCTACAAATAATGGTTCCAGACTGTCCATCCTGATCTCTAGTATCCCACAATTCCACCAAATGGAGCTCACTACAGTTCCCTGCATGAACAAGATACATGCTTTCCCATCTCCATCTTTATCCACAATTTCCCATACCCTCTTCCTGCCAGATCCACAGGCTCAAAAGCTACTTATCTTTCAGATCCATCACAAATGCCACCTCCTTCATGAATCTTGTGGGGTCCCAGCATTGGGTAAGACTTCTTGCTCTTGTTGAGGAAAAAGGGGTTGGGTAGAGAAGAAAAATGAGGGGATTGAATGAGTGGAACTCAGGTCAGTAGATATGAAACTTGGAGATGGGTGCAGCAATGAATGACCCTAAGGCTAATCAACAGGAATGAGATTTATGGTTTATTGAATGCTTACTGTGTCTTGGGACAACGCAATGTCATCATCTCCTTAATACCTCACAGCAAGTCTTCAGGTTGCTATAGCTGAGATTCAAGCAGTTCTGACTGATGTCAAAGCTTGTGTTCTCCCTCACTGTTGTGTTGTCTCCCAAGACAACTAGTTGCATTGTGGGTAGGGGGAAGGAGGAGAACAGGACAATCCTCAAAATGGAGGATTAAAGAAACAAAATTGGGGTCAAGGATTGCGACAATGCAGTGAGGGAAATTGGAATTGGAAAAGATGAGGGACATGGCCTTCAGTATCTGCAGGACTGCCCATTGATCATCTGGACACCAAGGATATCATTGTCTTGGTGCTTCTCTCTTGACTGGGGCATCGTGCTTTGTGTTTTAGGGTCTCGGGGTCTCAAGCTCCCTGAAGGCAGGGACCATACCTATGCCTTTTTGGAGTGGAAACACATTCCATCTTGGTCAAATGACAACATGGGAGGAGCAGGGGGTGGATGAGCAACTCATTCTGCCCAGGAATTTGGGGGTTGGGTTTCACAAAGAGATGAGGAGCCCTGGCAGAGAAGGGGAACAGGGTGGGGAGAGCACTCAAGGTAGACGACGGCATATGTTCATGAGGAATGCCTGGAAAGCATCAATGGGGTGTTTTGGAATAGGAAAAAATTCCATGTGCCCAAAGTGTAGTTCAAGGGAGCGGTGGGAGAAAATAAGGCTGGAAAGACAGCTTGAGGCTGGGCATAGATATAAAAGCCACCTTTCCACACCCATGGGCCTCCAGCCAGGCCTCCCAACACCCACGCTCCAAACTGCTTGCAGTTCCCAACCGCTTGACATGTGTCCTTGTTTCTGAGCTTTTGTACAGGCCAAGGATAAAGTTCCTTACCTAGGGAATTCTACTCATCTTTCAAGGCATTTTAGACATTTGTCCTGTGAGGTCTGCCTTGGCATTCTTAGGACTTTTTGCCTCCTGGGCAGTGTATTTTCTACCTCTCTGTTCTACCACTGGTCACGCTGTTTTGGAAAGCTTCCCTTGTCTGTTTTTCCTACTATCATGAGGCTTCTAGAGGGGGAGGATTTTTTTCTTCTCTTTGCATCCCCAAAGCTAGCACATAGTAGGTATTCAGCACATTTTGATGATGGAATGAATCCAGTCTAGCATTTACCTGTTTTTCAGGCAGACAGAGTAGGCAGTCAGTGGGGAACCCATGACTTCCGGAAGAGCAGAGGGTAATTTCCCTCTTTGCTTTGCACAGGCTGATCAGCATTGCTCATTTTTATGAGAGGCCAGACTCCTGCTCACCCTGACTCCCTCCAGCTTCTGGTACCTGCTTATGCAGGCAGTGTAATTTCTCTGCATTTTTCCCCTTTGTCACTTTTTTTTTTCCTCGAAGGAGTGTACCAACCCCTCAGGAGTTTGATTATATTGCAAGATGAATAGGATATTTGAATTATGCTATTTAAATGAGTCATCTCAACCCTAGTGTAATTGTTCACCCCCTGTCACACTAAACGTGATGTACATTTCCAAGAGAGTGCTTTAACCTGAATGGGGAGTTGCTGAAATTTTAGGTTCCAGTTCTCAACGGCTTATCATATGGTGTGCATTTCACATCTGGGCAGATGTGGACTTTTAAACTGTCACTCACCAGAGCTACCAGAAAAAGATGCATTTATTTGAAGAACGAAGTTTAACTGATTTTCTGTGTGTGTGTGTGTGTACGGGTCATTGAGGAGAAGCAGAGAGTGTGTGGTGATAGAGAAAAAGACATATGATTTTGGCTAAGCAGTTTCTGAACACATAGGAGAGCCTAAATGGAACAGATTTAGATTTTGAATTTATGACCAGAAATCCTCTTGTTTCACATTTCCACATGGGAGTTTTGGTTGCCCTGAAGACTAATCCTGCACTGGCATTCCCCAAAAGGAGCAGCGAGGTGGCCACGTTGTGCTTTAGCATTTCTTCATCTTGAAGCTACGCTGTAGGACAGGAATCCTTACACGGCCCAAATAGAGCAGAGTGCATTTCCCTTCATTGTTCATTTCTTTTAATGGAGTAAACACAACTGATGGTCAGTTTGTCAAACACAATTAACTCTTAACACACCTCTCCATGGTTGTGTTTGTCTCAGGTAAGAACTAGTGGTTATTTGTCTCAGACAGTTTGATTATTCAGACTCTGGGAATTTGAGCCATAGCCCACTGGGCAAGGCATTCACTGAGATAAAAAAGAATTGAACCTTCCAAATTAGGGGACAGCAGTATTCTTAAAGTGATAGATAAGGTCAGGTGTTGCCATTCATTCAGCAGATATTGATTGCATGCTCACGAGTCAGGCATATGCCAGGGGCTGTTAATATTAATACAAGAGAAACAGGCCCGCGTGGTCCCTGTCCTCAAGAAGTTCACAGTCTAGTGCAGTTGATGGGCATGCAAACAGTTTCATCCTCAGGCAAGTGTGCAGTAAATGCTGTGGGAAATTAGGACAGAAGAGTCTGTCTCAGGAGATTGGGCAAGCTTTCAAAGAGGAGCAGGTACATTTGTTGGCACTTGAAGGATGAAGTGGACAATTGGTGAAAAAGTATGTTTCGTGCTGTAGGCTATTAATTAGAATGTACTCAGTTGCAAGACAGAACTCCTCAACTGCCTAAAGCACAAAGAAAGATTTATTGAAATATTTGATAGGCCCAAAGACATAGCTATTCCAGGATGGTTGAATTCAGTGGCTCACCTCTGTCATCAAGGACCTAGGTTCCTTCCATTATTCTCCTCTGCCATCCTTGGTTTAATGGTTAATATTGTCAGGCTTACTCTTGTCTTGATCACAAGATGACTGCAGAAGAAGATAGATTTTATTTGTCTTGATGTGAGAAAATTTTCCCCATCAGACTAATCCTCATGTCTCAGTGGCCAAAACTGTATCACATGCCCAATCCTAAACCATTCACTGGCAAGGGGAATGCAACCACCATGACTGGTTTAGACCAATCTTGACTCATCTCCTGGAGGCGGAGGGAGTGACTTCTTCTGAAGTACATGGCCAGGTAGAGGATATGGGAACAAAACCAAGCTCTGACAAACTGGGCAAAAGGGAACAAATGGTAGCTGGTTTGGCAAACAGCATTTGCCAACACAGCATTTCTCAGCACAGTAAGTGATGAGAAACTATTGCAGAAGATTGAACAGGAGTTGGCATGATTAGTTTTTCACTTTAAAAGAATCACTCTGTCAGCACTGTGTAGTTTAGTTTTGTAGATAAAAAAACTGAGAAGTCAAGCAATTGATTGGCATAAATATGGAACTGAAACTAAACTTTTCTTTGGGCCATGCCTCTCCATGGCTGTGTGTGGGAGAGTTGATGGATGGGGAGTTTAGAGAAGGGGCTTTCAGTCTAGATTTGTCAAGAAATCTTTGTGTTACTGCGGTTGTCATGCAATCTCTTAGTTCAAATGATAATGCAGGTTCACTCAGAGAGGCCATTGCAATCATAGAATCCTAGCATGTTGGAGCTGGAAGTGACTTTGAAGTCATCTTGTTCAAACCTTTATTTTACAAATGAGGAAACTGGGACTGGGACAGGTGAAGTGGCTTATTAAGTTCCTATGTCTGGTATGTGGCTGAATTGGAACCATGCCCGAAGATTTTCTGACTCAGTATTCTTTGTAGAAAGCTCCCAGGACCATCCTTCATGGGGGACTTAGCATGTGAATTCAGGAATTCTTGATGGGCTCTGCAGGCCCTCCTCCTGTGCCTCCCCTTTTCTTGACAATTCTTTTGTTGGAATTTTTTAAAAATGAGAGTTGGTTCTTATAAAAATGCAAATAATATTAGTAGAGATAATGTTTTAAACTCTTATTCATTTGGGTCTTAGTGTGAATGTGTCCCTCTGGTTTTCTGCCTTTTTTTTTTTTTTTTAAGCATGTTTTGATGGGGAGTGAGCACGAGAGGTTCAGGGCACTAGGAACCTGAGAGAGGAAATGAGGCCCTAAGAAGCAGCCCTAATTTAAGACATTGGGGAAGAAGAGCTCATACTTGTTGAAGGCTATACCTGTTTTACCAAGCCAAAAAAGACACCAAGTAAGAGCCATAATGACTGAGACACTAATAAGTGGCAATTGCTGTGCTAGTGGGAGGTGGAGCCTCTGGCTCGTTTTTCTTTATATCCCAAACATGGCTCGCGGTGACCCATTACACCCTGTTCTCCCATGCTGTCCATCAATGCACCTTCCCCGTCCCCCAGAAACCTTTGAAAATTCATCCTTGTAGACAGAGCAGTATTTCCTATAGCAGGCACAAAATAGAAGCTTGGTCAAAAAAAGGAAACAGTTTGAAAATCAAGGTCTTACTGACAGAGTTCTATGTGTAAAACATCAAGTTGAACTAAAGACAAATCTGTAAAATCCTTTTACTTCAAATATGATTTTGAAAATATTTATAAGGTATATTGTTTACTTTTTGGTAGCATGCCAAATATTATAATAATGGTAGTTTTAGGCATAAAAATGGATAAAGATTGGGCTGAATCTATATAGACCACGGCATTATTGAATATTGTATAAAAGAAGATCTCATTTTTGTAAAATAATGAAAAGAAAAAAAAACCAATGTATATATGTATGCATATATATGTGTCTGATAAAGATCATTTAAATTCTGGAGAAACACATTGAAAGATATATATGAAGTTCCATTGCTTGGCAATGCTGATGAACGAGGAAGAGGCGGGCTGGGGAAAGCCATACAAATGTAAAAGAAAAAGGAAGGCCCTAAAAAGTCATGTTTAATGAAGACATATAAAGTTATCCATATGTGTGGCTATAAATGCAAAAAATAGAATAAAATATTTTTAAAATGTGATCTGGGAAACTAGAAAACACAAATGAGTTTAATCTTAATGTGCCTCTAAAATTATAATATGTTTCAGATGTTTGGCTAGATTGGATGATCGTTAAGGGGACTTCAGACTTGAAATTTTGTACTTCTCCAAATTAAAGGCACTAAAATGTGGCTGGGAATGCAATTCTACATTCATTTACATTTTCTCCTACTTTCACCCACTTGTTACATAATTTTTCATCTCAAGTATTCTTTGGCCATCTTTTTATCAGTAATGACTGAAATATAATTGAAAAATATGTATTACACACATAATTATGTACATATTTACAGCTAAGTTTATTTCAAAACTGTGTACAGTTCTGTGGTATGAATTTGATCCATCTTAAACAAATCCTCTAGTGTTTTTATGATTCCCCTGTTAGAGGAACCCCTCCAAGTATTATGAAGAGAATCCTAAACAAGTTGGTATCAGTTGATATTTTTAAATGAGATACTGTAAAATATCTTTAAAACATCATACCTAATGGATTCTAGCTGCTTCTTGGGTCACCTGGTACATTCATTTGGCCCTTTTTTTTTATTGTGGAGAGGCTAAAGATACTCATTTATACTCTCCTCCCGCCCCACTATTCACCGCCTCCCAGCACGCATGGGAAGGCCAAAAGCATTATAAAGTACCTAATATGTGTCAAATACTTTTCTCATAGCAAACCAGGAAGGACAAATAGTTTATGCCCATTTAATGGATCAGGGAACTGAGGCCCAGAAGAGTTAGGTAACTTACTGGATTGGATAAACCCAGTCATTCAGGACACTGATTCTGTAGGTCAGTTTTTTTCTTTTTCCCTCTTATACTACACAACCTCAGCCACATAAAAAGGAACACTGGAAGGATTTCCTTTCTCTGCTCCTCCCCCAGCTAGCCACTGCTTTTAAGATGCAGAAGAACAGACAGAAGAGAAAGAACAGGAGGGGAATGACCGGGGAAGTCTCTATCACTCCAAGGCCATGTTTTCATAGGACTAATGACTGTCCTGTCTAGGACATTCCTAGAAGTAATGATTGTTCAATCTTGGAGTAACCTTCCTCTAAGAACTTCACCTGTTTACTCTAGAAACAAATGGCTGGCATTCCTTATCTGGCCCCCAGGGTATTCTGATCTTTGTTACTATGTTTGAGCAGAGAGGAGTGGAGCTTGGAAGTGTTCAAGGGGACAAGAGTGAAAATAAAATGGGGTGGAGGGTGGAGTCTTAATGCAAGCCTGCTAACCTTCTTTCCTGAACCTTGGCTCTCCAAGGGTAAGTATCCTTTTAAATTGCAAGGGTTGAAAGAAACTTCCAGTAAAAGGAACACTCACTGTAATCTCCTATGGCCTACAATAAAAATAAAAACTAGGAATGGTGGATTATTTTTTTCCAGCGCTTTGGCCCCTGTACTAACCCTCAGATTCAACTGAGTACAATTGTATTTGTTGTGTTTATTCCCCTCTGATATGTACACTTTAAAATTAAAATTGCACTTTGAGTTGGTTAAGGGGAAAAATCCAGGGTGCCTGTTTGACATTTCTAGTCATTAATTGTTGCATAGGCTTTGTCAATTGTTTTAGCAGAAGGCTTTTGTTTGCTTCCCACACATTTGAGACTTAAAAGTAAATTTTCTTAATAGGACAAAATAGCAAAGGACTAATTTTTACTTCCTGTTGGCTCAAGTAGGAAATCCAAGCCAGACTTTGATTCCTCCATGTTTGATTGATAACTTTGAGAGGGCCCAGCCAGGTATTCTGAGTGTGATTAAGCAGGTAACAGCTGGAGAGTGTGTGCCAAAAGAGACCACACAGCAAGGGGCCAAATCACATTTTTCATTTATTACTGAACACTTTTAGGATAAGTTGATGCTTAACACAATGTGATCTGACATTTGACACAGTGTGTAATCTGGGGATATAGTCATACAGTTATGTTCTGCACCTGATTGCTCACAGCCTCTTTCACAAATTGGAATAGATGTAATTAAAATATATATCTTTTGAACTTTTAGCAGAAAATTATATTCAACAAATTACGAAACGAGACTATGTACAGTAGTTTGGGTATATGATACCCACCATCTGCCCAATTCAGACCAAAGTACTAAGTTCTAAAATAATTCTTAAATCAGATGTTTCAAAGGACAGGAGGATGATAATCTAAGATACTTCAAAGGGCACTATCAGAAGTAACAAAAGTAATTGTAAAATAGAAATAAGTACAGTTAAACTGGTAGTGTTCTTTTACCTCTTGATTAGATAATTAATGAATCCTAAA
The DNA here is from genome assembly GCF_030445035.2 of Dasypus novemcinctus. Taxonomy (NCBI): domain Eukaryota; kingdom Metazoa; phylum Chordata; class Mammalia; order Cingulata; family Dasypodidae; genus Dasypus; species Dasypus novemcinctus. The sequence continues at coordinate 56,541,264 of NC_080676.1, forward strand.
AGGCACCTCTACTATCTTTACACAAGGAATTATCAACATTTTATGTGAGAAATATCAGAGAACAGACACATTCTCAACGCTGAGACTTTTGAGCTGTTCTTCTCTAGTTAGTGAATATGGTCTCAAGACACTCAACAGCTTGAGACACTGTTAAGCATTCAACAAACTCAGGACAACTGAAAACAGTAATCTTTATACTATTTAAGTTCAAGGAAATTAGTTAATAGGTAATTTTAGGGGTGGGAAATAACAGATGTTTACATTCTCTTATCAATGATAGGGGCAACTGGTATTAATGTTTATTCAACTAGTGCCTTAATTTCTGAGTTTGGGTATCACCCATATGCAAAAATGAAATGTCAGAGGCTTTTAATAAATGCCATATTCTTGCCTCAGAAGTTGCTTAAGTGGCTTGGATTCTACATGAACTTAAGGACCAGGGTCTCCCTGTTGGTAAGTGGAAGAACAAGGATTTGAATGCAAGTTTGGACAACCTTTAGAGCCTGCACTCCCTTTACTATGGTCTCCACTTTCATCTTCATATGAATATTTGCCACATATAACTGATATTCACTGTGGTTAATGTCCTTGTTTAATGTCAGAGCTGGTGCACTTTATATATCCCCATTGCAGATCATTTAAGAGTAAACATATTTTTAAAAGTAGAATGGTTAACCTCACTAAATTGAGAGATGCATTGTTAAAGAGAGAGCAGGTGCCATTTTATACCTGCTAACTTAATACAGCTTTTTAGTGATAATACTCAAATGTTGGCAATTAGTGAAGTTGGTATATTCTGGAAGAGTGGAAGAGTAAATTCTTAAATTCTTTTGGAATGCAATTTTCTGTCTAAAAATGTTCAGATTCTTTTGATAGGAATTTAATATAAGGAAACAATACAAAGGAAAAGAGTTTATGTACAAACATGTCCATGCTAACATTATTTCTAGTGCCTAAGCATTATTTAAATACCCAAGAATAGGTTAATAAATTGTATAGAATGGCAGATAATATCAAATGGAATATTATACAGTCATTAAAATTATAATTATGAAGACCTGGAAAATTTTAATGTAAAAACGAAAGCAAAAATATATTTAGCCCTTGGATACAACTATGCAACAATTATATATACAAAAAAAGTTGAGGACAATACCTGCTACATGGTAAACAGTATTGGTTGAATGGAGAAGAGAAAAACACTCTGAAGTTGTGTAATCTCATCCCTAGCAGCTACAAGATTCAAATAGTATGGTTGAAACAAGGCATGTTTAGTAAGACTAAAGGTTATATAGCAATTCCAGAAAGGTCAATTATTTTAAAAGATTATGCAAATGACTTTTAACAAGAATTTAGAACATTTCAATAATGATGGTGATTATATCAACAATCATAATACCTTATTAAGATTGCATAATAGCATCAATTTACATATTTGTTTATAATTCCCAAAGTAACTTAGGTTATTAAAAAAACACAGTGCATGCTTTTAGAGAAAGAAACCACATAGGAGAAAGGAACAGAGACCACTGGGCCAACTCTGGAATTGAACTGGTTAGTACCATTGACAATGGCAACTAGCAGGCAAAGAGGCCCATAATGGGTTATCTAACAGTCCTTACCATTTTTTAGATTATGACTCTGCCTGGCTCTGTGCTAGACACATTCCTGTATCTTTATAGTAAGAGTGTAGTAGTTAAAGGGGCTGCCTCTAGAGCCAAGCTGCTGGGATTCAGGTTTCAGCTTCACTGCTTACCCTGTGACTTGGGTAAATTCCTTAACCCTTTGCCATCTGTAAAATGGGAATAATATCCATCAGGGTTGTTGTGAAGCCTAGTTCCAGATACCCAATAAAAGGCTCTATGAATGTTAGCTATTATAACAATTTCAAAAGTTACTTTTTATCATTCCTATCTTATGTAAGAGTAAACATGTTTATAGATGTTAAAGACACATGATTCAAACTTAGACATGTCTGCCTTCAAAGCCCAAAAGCTTTCCACTATACCTTATAAGGCACTTTCCTGACAGAGCATCCATTTTGATGGAACATAAAAGAAAGACAAATCTTCTGCTTACGTTTTATGGATCTGATTGGAAAAATTTTCTGCATTCCAGATTCTGGTTCCATTTCAAACTGGATTCCTCTTCCTCTAGAACTCCTGCCAGAAGTGAGCCCAAATAAACTTCCCCTTAACTGGATCTCCAAAATACTTCTGCTTCAAGCCTAGCTGACACAAAAAGTATGACAGAAGGGATGTCAGAGTAGAAAGAGACCAGGGTATTAACCAACTGAGATTAAAATTTCTTTTTCAAAATTGACAAAAACATTGGCTGTGTGAACACATTGTCAGGGCCACTTTCAGAGTTTTGGAAGAGATCTATGCAAGTGAGAAGAACTGAAGCTTAAGTTTCATTACACCTTTGTCACAGTCCCGATATAAAGGTTATCAACAACTTTCCTCTCTTATAATGAAATCAATGCTTAAATGTGATGTTTACAGTCCATTGCATATGAAATTATATATAAATTATATATGGAATACCTAAAAAAATAGAACTGAAGTGTCAACAGTGAAAAAAGTTTCAAAATACTTCTAATTTTAATGGTATAATGTAGATACCTTCTTGTATATATAAAAAGGCATTTACAGATAATTCATATTCCAAGGAAAGTGTCTTATTTTCAGAGTACACATCTACTGGTTCTGGGAGGATGGGTGGCTTATTGGTCATTACAACTTCTGGTTCTCTTATCCTACCTCTTCCATTGTCACCACTGAGAAATGTGTCTCTATGTCTTTTCAGTTCTTTAGTTGCCATTGCTCTGAAACTCATCATACAGTCACATCCCACTCACTAAAAACCACCATGAAGGGACTCTGTCTTGCTTCACCACTGTACTTGAATTTATCTCAATCCTTAACTTTACCTTAACTCCTTTGCCTCTGACTTCTTTCAGAGTAGGAATTAAGTGAAGTTTTTAGAAGAGAGAAGAACTGTAAATTGTATCAGAAAAATAGGGCTGTAAATCAAAAAGAAGTTCTAATTTTAGACTCTGAAAATACATTATACCATTTATTGAACTTTTCTTGATGTCTTCATTTTCCCTGGCCTATGGCCTTCACTCCTGTCTCCTGTGGCAGTTTGAAATTATTTTATGAATTCCAGAAAAAGATTGTTTGTGGCCTGGTACACTCCTGTGGGTGTGAGACCTTTTTTTAACTAGACGACCTCAGCGAGGCATGGCTCAGGTTGAGTCTTCGCTCTCTTGCTGGGTCTGATGAAAAATGGAAAAGAGAGCTATGCCATATTTGGTGTTACCATGTGGTGGAAAGGAGAGGCTCAGGAAACTGAGGCCCGGGAAGAGATGAGCCATTTGCCTGATAGCTTGCAGCTGAAATAGGGAAAAAAGTAGAGCAGCTGAGCCTGAGAGAAGAGGCCCGGTAAGAGACGAGTCCTATGCCTGGATGCCCTCATCTGAGCTCTGGGAGATTGTACAGACCTGGGGGAAGGCAGCAACCAGACAGAGATCACCTGTCATCTTCAACATTTAGGTGAGAAAGTGCCTCTTATGGTTCATTGAGTTGGACTTTTCATGGCCTTGGAACTGAAGCCTTTACCCCCAAATAAATCCCCTTTATAAAAGCCAACATGTTTCTGGTACTTTGCATTGGCAGTGCTTTGGCAAAACTAAAACAGCTCCTGAGATTTATCAGCTTTGTAAGGAAGGGAGATAGTCTTAAGCAACAAAATAGGAAATAGGATACCCCAAAATCTGGGGTAGTCACTATAAAACTAGAATATAGCAGCACATCTGAATTTTGTAAGGTCATAGAACAGATATTTCTATTCGGGAATCAGTTGGTAATGAAAGAAGGCTGTGCATGGAAGATAAAGTGGGTAAGGTTTTTTGCTTGCAGTAATTGATGTGACACATGGACTCTAGGAGTGAGATATGTCTACAGTACATCTCTGAGGGGAATAGTTACCTCTCTCAAGTTATGGCCTTGGGGAAAGACCAATAGGAAGTTTTGGCTTAGTTATGGGCCACCAAGTGGCAGTTAATTATGGTGTTTGTTATATCTGGAATGGTTGTTTTAAAGACTGAATTTTATTTGTACTTGTAGTTATTCTTGAATGTAGAATACCTCTAGAGTTCACTTGAATATTACAGTTTTACTTTATCAACTGTAGTTTTTTACTTTTTAGATTCTGTTTGCTAACATGAACCTATTAAAGTGAAAATCCTCTGGCTTCAGCCCTCAGATGGGTTAATAGAGGAAATATTTTTGGTAACTTCTGGCATCTGGCAGGGCAGCCACACACCAGTCTCCCCTCTGCCAGGGGAAAGATTCAGCTTGATTTGCCCACCCCCTCCCTAATCTGGGTGGATATGTAGCCATAATGGTGTGGGGGTGAGTGGCCCCCTTGGTTTCTAGGGGAGCACGCTATCAAATAAGCTCAGGTGCATCAAGTTTCAGGATGGTGTGCAAGTGGTTTCCTCTTTAGGACTTCATCCCACATTGTGTACATCATACGCTTATTCACCTTGCCCAGCTTCTTCTGCTTGCTGTATAAAACCTGGAACATCTCTTCACATTTGTTTGCAGCAATTTCAGCTTTAATCATCACTGAATTAAAAATTGACACCACCACTCCCAGCTGGCTCTACCAGAGAGGAGCATGGAAGCACTTGCTGTGCAATGCAATAGGATCCATACTTCACTCTCAGCTCATTCTTCTTAACCCCAAAGTCCAGAAGGAATGTATAACATGGTAACTGGTCTAGGGTACATTCCCTTTATTTTTTAAATTTTAACAAATCAGTTTTATTGATACATATTAATAAAGCATAAGTCTATCCAAAATGTACAATCAATGATTGTATGGTATAATCGCATGGTTGTGCATCACATCAATCACAGAGCATTTTCAGTATTCTGATAATAAAACAACCCCACCACCCTTCAATCTCTTTATGCTTTCCCTGCTATACATAGCTGCTATTCTGTTTCCTTTTCTCTATTTGTATTTGTTTTGTAAAAACAGTCTTATACGTGCAATATCACCCATATTCGTATTTCACATGACGTTTCACTATGCTGTACAGTCCCATGTTACATTTTTAGCTTTTCTAGTGGTTTCCTTCTCAACATGACCTAAGACTTTCCCTTTCAACCACTGTCATACCCATCTAAATAGCTAGTTAGAAACACTATGACGTGCTTTCACCATTTCTAAAGACCTTTTTTACCCATTCTGCACAGATTAACCCTTAGCTTTCTATTCTCTACCCTCATTCTATTTTCTGGTGACCTATATTCTAATTAACTCCATAAGTTTACACAATACATTTAGTTCATAATAGTGTAATCATGCACTACACCATTTTGGGTTGGTTTATTTATAAGGCTATTCCACCTTGTTCTTTTTTTCCATTCAAACTCTCCTGGTGGAAGAACAAATGAGCCCCAGATCCTGACCTGGTCCAGCAGAATTTGTTGGCTCTAAGTTGGTTCATTTGACCACTGATGCAGCAGAAGGAAGTCAGAGCTATGGCGGTTGGTGTATGTGCTATGGACTGCACCATGGATTGATTAATATACTTGGTTGTCTCAGGAAATCATTTGGTAGTTTCAAGGTAGATTGGATGTGTTCTAGTTCAGAGAAAGGTAAAATGATGAATTGGAAGGACAATGACTCAAGAAGAAATGAAGATGGTCATAGAGACCTCGAGCCAACAGGTAAAGTGGGTTTGTTTTACTCTACCAAGTTCTAGATGTACCTGTTTAAGGGATCTTATCCTTCTTTTGTATGCTTTAGTTACTAAGTCATTCTCCAGAGTCCTCTGAACATTGGCATCATGATCCCACGAGGGTAGACATTTATGACTGTTAGCCACAGAAAGAATTTTGTCCCTACTTTATGCCAAGTCCAACAAAGGGCAATGGTGTCCAGAATATGCAGTGTGTGCTAGTGGGGGGGGGCATCATTTCCCATGAAAGAGAAGAGCTGGAATGATGGTTCAAGGATCAGAATATTTTTCCATGTTATTTTTACCTCCATACCTGTCACCTGTCCTAGACCTAGCATAGTTGAGTGGGAGACCTAGACTGATGTGTAAGCTTGCAGTCTTGGGTCCTTTTAGATTTGGGAGGAAGGAGGAAAAATTATACAATTCAATTGTTTCTTTTAATCACATTTTGAAGTCTGGATATAATGTAGAGGGAGTGTCTGGGTGAAAAGGTCAGTAATCAAAATAATGAGTTTTTCTTATCACAGCACAATCTTCTATTCCAGCTCTCATCACTCCCAGGATTTTTACTGCTATATGAACTTGGGAAAAGAAAACAGAAGATTCTCATAGCAGAACTAAGGCAGGGGTTGCTACTCTGACAAGACAGAAACAAGGTTTGGGAATATGGAGAAAGGAGGACATATCTCAGTGATACGTGGTCAGAACCATGAGGGAAAGCATGCAATTCCTGCCTGGAATTGAATTTTTTAAAAAGATTTATTTTTTATTTTTCTCCCAGTCTCCTCCCCCTCCCCCCAGTTATCTGCTCTCTGTGCTCATTCACTGTGCGTTCCTCTGTGTCTGCTTCCATTCCTGTCAGCGGCACCGGGAATCTGTGTCTTGTTTTTGTTGTTGTTGTTGTTGTGTAATCTTGCTGCGTCATCTTGCTGCCTCATCTTGCTGCGTCAGCTCTCCACGTGTGCACTGCCACTCCTGGGCAGGCTGAACTTTCTTTCGCGCTGGGCAGCTCTCCCTATAGGGCACACCCCCTGTGCATAGGGCCCTTCCATGCCGGGCACACCCCTGCGTGGCACGGCACCCCCTGTGTGTATCTGCACTGCATGTGGGCCAGCTCCACATAGGTCAAGGAGGCCCCGGGTTAGAACCGTGGACCTCCCATGTGGTAGGTATACACTCTAACCATTGAGGCAGGTCCACTTCCCTGGATTTGAATTTATAGCATGCATATGGAAAGAATACAGACTTTTGAATCACACTGAATCTTGATTTCATTACTTAAAAGTTGCAGAACTTTGGACAAATTGATTTACCCAGTGGATCTCAAATTTTCTTTTTTTATTTCTTTTTTATTTTTTTGTCTTTATTTATTTTTTTAATGTTACATTAAAAAAATATGAGGTCCCCATATACCCCCCCACCCCCTCTCCCCACTCCTCCCCCCATAAAAACAACCTCCTCAATCATCATGAGACATTAATTGCATTTGGTGAATACATCTCTGAGCACCGCTGCACCCCATGGTCAATGGTCCACATCATAGTCCTCACTCTCCCACAGTCCACCCAGTGGGCCATGGGAGGACATACAATGTCCAGTAACTGTCCCTGCAGCACCACCCAGGACAACCCCAAGTCCCGAAAATGCCCCCACATCTCATCTCTTCCTCCCACTCCCTACCCCCAGCAGCCACCATGGCCACTTTCTCCACACCAATGCCACATTTTCTTCGATTACTAATCACAATAGTTCATGAAGTCCACTCCAATCCATACTCTATTCCTCCATCCTGTGGACCTTAGAATGGTTGTGTCCACTCCACATCTATATCAAGGAGGGGCTTAGATTCCACATGGATGCTGGTTTAGCATGCATCGGCATCCCCTAAATGGTTACATAAACACAGATTGCTGGGGCCCATCCCCAAACTTCTGATCCAGCAAGTCTGGAGTGGGCACAAGAATACGCATTTCTAACAAGTTCCCAGAGACCAGACTTTGCAAACCATCAGATTAACCCGTCTGTGTCTCAATATTTTCAACCATGAAATGGGGCTAATGCTACCTATTTCACAGGATTATCATGACGATAATACCCAACTTGTAATGAGCACTGTCCATGTGCCAGCTAGGCACTATACTAAATATGTTACAAGCATTATATCATTTCCAAGAGAGAACTCAGGAGGTAGGCTTTTCTATGACAGAAAAAGTAACACAAGGAGATCTGGCTTAAGACCAAACAGCTAAGAAGCAGTAGAGCCAGGATTTGAACCGAGGTGATCCTGAGACCAGAGCCCATGCTCTTAACTATGCCTCTATACCCTCTTCTGAAATTAAATGAGATAATATATAAGATATCTATTAAAGTGTCTGGCACAAGGGTGCTTAATACACATAGTAACGTGGTAATTTTCAGTTGGTCTTCCTTGACATGTCCCGGGAAAAGGAAATGGTATGGAAGGCAACGTGCCTGTGATAGGTTGCCAACCTGGTGGCTTGACTCCCTGAGCCCCATTGTTTCCTTTGCTTTATAAAGACAGGCAGTTTGAGAAAGGAGATAGTCATGGGAGACTCAATTTCTAGGAGTTTCACCGTTTGTCTGGTGTGGATTATCATGGTTAGAGCCCCTAGATTTCATTCATTCAGGTCAGAGCAAATCCTCAACCCCAAAGCAGGTGAAGTTACTACACACCATCCAGATTGCTCAGGGCTTCGCCAGAAGGGAATGTTATCTAGAGCCAAGCTTTGGCATTCGTCCTGGAACTTGAAACCAAATAAGTTCCCTGAGCAGACTTTAATTATCTGGCTCAAGAACTAATAACATTTAAAAAATATGACAAGGCAGGGCATACAACTCATCTGGGGAGAAAAATAGAAAAGGGACATAAGAAGAGCCTGATTCTTTCTTGTGTCATTCTGCTTTTATGAAGGTTAACAGAATTATTTGGGGGGGGGGATTGGAAGTTGCTTCCATGACAGCCACTTCAAACAATTATGACCTTTATTGACTTGTGAACCTCAACAAACCCCAAAGCAAGCCTTGAATTAAAAAAGAAAACAACCCTGGGGGAGTGGGTGTAGCTCAGTGGTTTGAGCACCTGCTTCCCATGTATGAGGTCCCAGGTTCAATCCCTGGTACTTCCTAAAAAAATTCCCCTGGTTCAATGCTTAAATAAATATCTTCCCCTGGTTCAATGCTTTAATAAATATCACAGGCAGGAGACAGGAAAAGCAACTTATTATGGAAGATATTGTGACTGGTAACCTTTGTATTTGACTGCGTTTGGAGAACAATGCCTTAAAATTCAAACAAGGTCTTTGGCTTCACCTTTCTGATATTTCTTCATTTGTATCTTGAGAAACATTAGCCATATAGTTTGAACAGATTCAGTGAAACTTATATTGCAAAAATCTGATGCTTATAGAAGTTAGAGGGATTTTTCCCCCAATGAGGGAAACAAACTAAGATCCAATTATTTACACAGGATTGTACAATTATTATCTCAAGGAGGCAATGGAGACTGCCAAGGATGAGGGGAATGGGGTCAATGGAACATGCCTCTTACTTCTGTGACTATGATACATACATAAATAAGTAAATAAATAAGGGTGTGTGTGTATATACACACACATATAGATACATCATACATTTTTTCATAAGTTACTACATATTGAAAGAGACTTAGGGGAATTTCAGCAAGGAAAACAATTGAAAAAATAGGACCTTCTTCACTGAGAACAAATGCATTCTTCTGGACCTAATACGGTTCTCTGAGCAAGTTATCTAGCCCTGCATGGAGGGCGTTTTCCCCGTCCACACTCCTTACATTCAGAAGAGGCTGTTCTGAGGATTACTAGGACAAAGCTAGCAAATGTGTTTAGAGCTAGCTGGTAGGAGGTGGCCCTGGAAATCAAAGCAGGTCATGTTTGGCAGGTTTGGTAATCTAAGGTCAATCTAACTTCTCTGACTAAAGCTTCCTATGCATAGAAACACAAATATCAGATCCAAACGCTTGTAAAAATTCCATCACCAGTTACTGCTCTGGACTCCTGAGCTGGAGACTTTTGATGTTTTCCATCTACAGAGTTTCTAATCTTTCTGAGGAACAGATGAAGCACTCATTCTTTTAACGTTTACCTTTGGAGCTTTAATTTAGTATTCCACCTTTCCCTTCCCCCTTTGCAGATCTCACAGGTGTCTGGTCAGACCTGTCAGGTGGGTCTCTGTTTGCCTGTCATTTGGGAAGCTGATGGCCTTACCTGGGCATGGCTGATTGCACAAAGCGGAACAGGGGTTCGTTTGAATTGCAGGTGTGAGCAATCAGTGTAGATCAGCACTAATCCATCAGATATTAGAACTGCCGAGCCGCTGCAGATGTGGCAGAAAGAGCCAAACGCTGTGCAGGGAGGGAGGGGGGAGTCGTGAGGGTGGGTGTGACTCTGTGTGGGTGTCTGTGTGTGTAGTCAGGGATTGCCAGTGCTGAGGTATTTTGCACTTGCAGAATGTGGTGTCTCTTAAAATGACACTTCCTTATTGAGGCCTTGTTCTGTTCATCGCTGCACAAGAAATGGTGGTGATTGGAGACAAATAAGAAATGGATCACATCTTAGAGAAGCTTATAACCAAGAAGGATAGACAGTGAATGATGAGCAACGTAAGAAGCTCAGGCTATAAAGCTCCTTCTGTCATTTCCAGGAAGCCTGTGATTTCCAGGAAGCTGAAGGTAGCTTAAGACTGAGATACACAGAAAGATGCCTTGTGGACAGAATTGACTACTCATTGTTCAGGTGGAAAGAGTAATTAATAGATGAAGTCAGGAAATGCCTGTTATTAGTGGGGAGACCCTGTGGCAAGTGATCTCACCTTCCGGGGCTTCAGTTCTCCCACTTATAAAATTAGAATGTTACACTGATCATCTGTGCAATTCAAACTTAACATTCTTTTTCTTAGGCAGTAAAACCTCTTTCAATCCAATAAAAAGGCAGAATCCCAGCAGTTAAATGAAATAAACACAGAGAAGCTCCTGGTGGTGGGTGGAAGGGCCCTGCCAAGGGCTTGGGGTGCGCCCCCTCCTGCCCTGTGCTCACACAGGCACAGATGGACATATAAGCCTTGGCTGGACAAGGTTTCCAAGCTGATGCACTGCGTGATCCTCATGGTTCTGACATGTGACAGTCCTGTAAATAGTCTGTGATAGGGTGACAGCAGAGGGTTTGGAATTTTGAACTTTTCCATTAACTTGATTGAAAAATGTTTTGAAAATAAGACCATCTCCCCACTCCCTACCCGTTTTATAGGAGATTGCACAGTATTTACTTGTATGATGGTTTCTATTCATTAGACATGTTTCATTTAATATTCTAAAACTTTGACACCAAGTCCCCTGATAGGAAGGTTATTGGAAAATTATATGATTGTAAACTGTAGATATTTTTGTTAGGGAAGATACTGAAGATTGTATCTTCAGTGGTAGTAGAGATCTTGCCTGGCATTGAAACAGAGGTGAGGAAACTTAAGAGATTTTCCCTCAGCTGCAGAAGCAGCTTCTCCTGGAGGCAGTTGATGCTTATCTATTGATGACCTGCCAAGTGAGAGTCCCTGTGGTCGTACAGAGGGCAAATTCTCCACTGCTGAGAAGTCTGATCAAATAGGAAAGCAGCTGACATCCTAACCCTTCAAAGGGTTCCCAGTGCATTTCTGCCCCCGTTAGAGCAATCAGTACCAAGCTGGAGAAGACAATGCCCTAAAACAGGGACTTTCTGGGCTTCCTAGCACTACCATCTCCCAGTACCAGATCTTCAGAGAAGTCAGTCAAGGTCTTGCCTGTTTCTAATGTTAAAACTTGGACTGCACTGTAAGTGGAACCCCAAAATTATGCATCATAGGCTTAGAATGCAATCGCTAACTGCCGTCTTAGAATACCTGTGGCCACGCTTAAATCAGCGGAGACGCTGTACAGACCAGAGGATTCTCCTCACTTTCTGCAGCCACTCAAATTTCACCTTTGCAGTTGGGGGAGGCCCCTATGGCTAGTAAAGGGGTATGGTGCTCGCTTCCGTGCCTCATTTACTGCCATGTATTCAATGAGTAGGTTTTATTCTGGACGCTTTGTCTTAAGAAAATTTCAGGCTTATCAATAATTCCATGAGACTTATGCTTGAAATTCTATGCCAATTTCAAATTCTATACTAATGGCAGCTAAACACACATTATAAAAGGGAAACACAGAAATATGCCCTGACAAAACAGTCAATAGCAAGACTAAATTCTCTGTGTTGACTCTAACAGAGGTAGGGACATTCTAATTTAAGCCCTAATATTTTGAAAAATCACTTGACCTCTCCATTCCTCAATTTCTTCCTCTGTAAAATGAGTGTGCTACAATCAGCTCACAATAGGTTAGCTGGAAAGAAAGGCAACACAGAACATAATGAGATAAAAGGACAGGGAGAAAGACACAAGAGAGGAGATAAAGCTGGACCAGGGGACTCACAGCTTCTGGACCTGAGAGCCTCGTCCCTAGTTTCCACCTCTTATTTATTGGAAACTACCAAGCAGCTGTTTGCTATCTGAACTGCAACATCATCTACAACAATAAGGAACAACTGCAACATCTACAATAAGGCAACATCTACAATAAGGCAACAATCTACAATTAGGCAACATCTATAATAGTACAGGTGAAACTCTTTTTCACACATTTCCCCCTTTTTGTTTTTGCTAAGTCTATGCAAATGACATTTACAAGTGATTAACAAAGCTTCCTGTATAATATTTTCATTTCTGGGTTTGAACAATACTCATTAAATTTTTTCTCAATACATTTGGTCCCAGGATTGTTTATACTTAAAACAAGAGATTTATATATTCAACAAAGTACATATATATATCACAGTTCATCAAATCATCAAGTATACAGTATGTTACACTATTAAAGTTCTGATTACTATTCAAGCATTTTATACATAATCCTTAACTGCAATAGTAAACAAGACTTCCAACTAGCAGACTTTAATGAACAAATTTTTTTTTAAGATTTACTTATTTCTCTCCCCTTCCCCCCCCCCCCCCCCCCCCCCCCCCCCCCCCGTTGTCTGTTCTCTGTGTCTATTTGCTGCGTGTTCTTCTTTGTCCGCTTCTGTTGTTGTCAGCGGCACGGGAATCTGTGTTTCTTTTGGTTGTGTCATCCTGTGTCATCTCTCCATGTGTGCAGTACCATTCCTGGGCAGGCTGCGCTTTCTTTCGTGCTGGGCAGCTCTCCTTACGGGGCACATTCCTTGTGCGTGGGGCTCCCCTACGCGGGGGCACCCCTGTATGGCACGGCACTCCTTGCGCGCATTAGCGCCACGCATGGGCCAGCTCCACATGGGTCAAGGAGGCCTGGGCTTTGAACTGCGGACCTCCCATGCGGTAGACGGATGCCCTAACCACTGGGCCAAGTCTGTTGCCAGATTTGTTTTTTAATGAATAGACTTTAATTTCTTATGGACTTAATATTTCCAACCAGCAAGGCTATATAGGCCAGTACTTGATCCAAAAAATGACCTCATTTTCCCCAATTTGTATAGCTTGAGGCATAGGCAATGACAACTTATTGTTACTTCCCCATTTTGGGCTGTGGGACAGCTAGAAGTTTATCACATAATTTCAGTGCCTTTCTTGGTCCTGCTATTAGCATCATCACTGCCCCTGGGGCCACAACTCAGTGTTGAATTTAAACTTAGTCCATCATTGTGAAGACTCTTTTTCTAGGCAGAAAACAATAGCTGACCTGTTATAGGAGTTCCGTTGCAGTGTCTGTAGTAGTGAAAGCATATCTTGCTCCTTCCAAGAGCAGGAGGGTGCTGATGTCACAGTCACTGAAGGGAGCATTAAGGCCACAAGCTGTTGGTGAATAGCAGGCAGTGGGAACTGCTGTGCTAGGTACCACAAGCTCTGGTATTTATAATGTTCACTTTTCCGGTGGAACCACTCTGCTTCTTCTCAGGTCTCAATTGTATGGCTCTGAATCTTCATGAGGCATCTGCTCCAACAGTCCTGAGAGGGATGTTAGAGGAGTGAGCAGGGACATGACAGACAGTTACCTGTCACTGCTGGCAGGTGTCCCAGATGTTCTTCTACAGATCCATCCCCCGCAGAGGGTGATTCACAGCAGTCCATTGTTTCTGTTTTTGCTTTTAGTATTTGCAATCCACCTCTGGATAGGGATGGCAGTTTTCAGAGTGACCAGACACTATTGGGTTAGATCTTTCACTTTCAGCAGGGCCTCCTATACTGCACACAATTTTTTTTTTTTATGTTGTACTTTTGGCCTCCTCCCACATTTGTGACTAAAACCCAAGGGGTACTCAATTAGAAGATTGCCTTTGCCACAAACCCCACCCCAAAGCCAATATTGGTGCTGGCCACATCCAATTCACAGGCTAAGTCAGTATCCACCTTCTCCCTTTTTTATTTTTTTAAAGCAGCCTGCTGGAGGTCCTCCTACTCCCATGAAGGACCTTTCTTAATTAACACATCTTAGGGAGGGATAAAAGATTTTTAGTATTCCAACAATATTACCAATTCTATTAACATGAGAAAACATTGTACTTTATCAAATACAGTAGATGGTATAGTTTTGTCTTACCCAACGAAACAACATTTAATAATTTGATAGAGTAGCAGGGACCTTACAGCTTGTCCCAATTGTTTGCCTGCTCCAGGCCCTTAAAATACCATTGTCTCTGATGTTTCTTAGTAGGGTCACTGCCACAGGTTTCTTCTATGCAGCCAGATTCTTTGCCATCAGGCCAGGGCAGAAAGCCTTGAGGAAGAATTGCAGAAGTCCATTGCTTTTCACACAGTTTCTGTACTTTTTGTAGTCATTCAGGTTCATTTTACTTTTACGAAACACATTAACTCACTGAATACTATCACAATACTTTTACAACTTATATGCATACTAGTTCTGGCCTGCATATCTCCATTTTCTGATTTTATAAAATTAACCATTTTATTTTAAGACAAAATACACCTTAAATTTCAGTTAGCATTCCCACAAACCTTTTTCAATATTCACTTCACTTTTACATCCCATTTTATATTAGGGCAAAATAAACCTTAACATTTCAGTTAGTATTCCCACAAACTTTTTACTTTTTTCAATATTCACTTAACTTTTACTTCTTTCATTTTGTCCTATGAAGAAAAATAATTCATTTCAATTTAAGCAAGAACTATTTTTTATGAAGAGACAGTAATTCTATTAATCAAGACTTACACTTTTTATTATTATAGAGATCTCATTAATATTTTAAACTTAGGTAATAATATAAGCCCTTATTTAATTTTTGGCCATTTGTATAGAGCTCTTTCAGTTTTTTTATCAAATTATATCACCATCTGGAGGCTCTGGGTTCCACAGGAACTTTCATCGTCTCTTGGTGTTCATGGCATGGCTTTATCCAACTACGTGGTACCCACACAGGTCATTCTCTGTCTCCTGGGGAAATACAAGCAAACCCTAGAGGATGTTTAAAGCTTTCCAAACCACTCGGGGCTCTGCACCTGTTACACTAACTTTAGTTTTGCTCGAGGAGATCCTTCTTTGAGTCCCTTTTCACATCAAGCCCCAATTGGGCGCCAGTTGCTGCAATCAGCTCACAATAGATTAGCTGGAAGGGAAGGCAACGCAGAATTTAATGAAATGAAAGGACAGGGAGAAACAGAAGAGAGGAGATAAGGCTGAACCAGGGGACTCACAGCTTCCGGACCTGAGAGCCTCAACCCTAGTTTCCACCTCATGTTTATTGGAAACTACCAAGCAGCTGTTTGCTATCTGAACTGCAGAATCATCTACAATAATAAGGAACAACTGCAACATCTACAATAAGGCAACATCTACAATGGAACAGGTGAAACTCTTTTTCCCACATGAGTGTAATAAAACTTACCATCAAGAATGGTTGTAAGACACAGCTCCCCGGTGCCGCTGATAAGGATAGAAGCAGTCATGGAAGAACACACAGTGAATGGACACAGAGATCAGACAACTGGGGGAGTGGGAATAAGGGGAGAGAAATAAATAAATAAAATAAAATAAAATCTTTGGGAAAAAAAAATAATAATCAGAGGGTATTTTTGGCCCTGCTAATATAGTTCCTGATCAGTAGGAAGTGATTTTTTTGAAAGTGGTAACTTTATTATTGTCATTTTTAGTCTATATTAACCAATTAAACCTGCTGATGCTTGTGTCTGAACCATGAACTCATTAAACAGAAGCTACTCAGTTGAACCTCTGTAAAAGCTGTTCCGTCTGGGCCTGGGGCTTAGGTAAAGTGCGTTCACACCGAGAGCACGCTTGCTATCGGGCCCACGGTCAACCATCCAACGCGTTATCGACACCCTGTAAATGGGAAGAAAGAAGTCATTATACAATTTAAATACATAAATATTAAGTAAATCATTATAATAAATAGTTTAAGATACTCTTGGGGTGTAATTTAGCCTTTTTAGAGTCAATTTTAATATAATTCTGTTCCAGCCAATTCCTAAGACACTGCATTTACGTTACACGAGCATGTTGGCAAAGTGATATTAGTTAATTCTTTTATTTATTTATTTAATTTAATTTAATTTTATTTTATTTTTAATTGATTTTGTAAAAATATTTATTAGTTAATTCTTAAGCCTTGCTAGCTTAATGCTAATGTGGACAAAGCTTAAGTGGCTAATTTGCCTAGAAAGGAAAGTTTGCAGAGCTATTCTCTATTCTTTTGACCTTTTTACTGGTTATGGTGTTTTTCTTAGCTTGTATGAAAACAAAAAATACCCAGAAAAAGATTGCAAGGTATTCTTTTCCTTTGGTTTATTTACTTATTTAAGCAAAGTATAAGACCATGCTTAGATGACTAGCAATTAAGGAATTTTGTGGTTTATTTCCTGATCTAACTGCTTACTTTTGAAGAAAGCAATTGTGATGAGCCTGAGTTAACCTGGATCTTAACAAAACTGTAGAGTCAAAATCATTTTTTTGGGATATGTAGATAGAAAAGTCAGGCTGGAATTATAACAATAGAATGCTTCTTAATGCTGCTTTCCTAGATAACATGAACTTTATTTTTCCTCTTGGAGACTGGTTTTGTAGAAAAGAAACCATTTTCCTATGGGCTAATTTCATATTTTAGTAACATTGGAGCCCTGCAGCTGAACTAGAAGTGGGGCCGGAAACCAACTCTGATGATAATTCTACTTACAATAATACTTGGAATTACTAAAACCCTTTACTTACAAAGGTCTTAACACTTTTCCTAAGTTTGATCTCACTGCTCTGTCAGCAATATGCTGGATTTAAATTTTAATTCATTTTCAAAGCATTGTTTTAAGGAGGCAAAGAGCATTGTTTTATTCATTTTCTGGGAGGAGAAACTTAAGAGTTGCCATGTTCAGTGTCAAGATGCTGAACTGAGTGGTGATTATTGGCTAATGCTGGGGGTTGCTAGCATCAGGAGTGACATGTGCAGGCCTCCCAACACCCAGCGCCGGCAGCTCAAGAACGGCACTGAGGGTGATGACCGGATTTTTTTTCCCTGTTTCTGTTCTACTTTCTGTGGTATTGACTTCATTGTAGGGGGCTTTACTTATTGTTACAAGGCGACTGCTGGCAACCCGTCGGGTGGTTTGCTGCCTGTCCGACCCAGGAGATCAGTATGGCCGTCTTGCTCCAGCGTTCCCTGCAGAGGTCCTGAGCTCATCATGGGTTAGGAGGCTCAGGAATCACTTGCAGGGGCTAAGTGAATGCAGGGCGCTCACTGGCCTAGTGAGGGTATCAGGTTCTATCTCTGGAGCCCTGGGCCAGAGTCAGCTCGACCCAGAGCACATGATCCAAGAATGGGGGAAGAGTAGTTCCCCTAGACCAAAATCCAAGTGGCTGCTAGCAGAGAAACCCACACCCAAACATACAAATGTTTTGGCATCAAGGCATTTAATAGTAATAATGATAATATCTTCTTTTTTTTTTTTTTTACTTATTTCTCCCACTTGCCTCCCCCGCCCCCCAGTTGTCTGCTCTCTGTGTCCATTCGCTCTGTGTTCTGCTGTGAGCACTTCTATTCTTATCAGCGGCACTGGGAAGCTGTGTCTCTTTTTGTTGCATCATCTTGTTGTGTCAGTTCTCTGAGTGTGCATGGCACCATTCTCCGGAAGGCTGCACTTTTAATCGCGCTAGGTGGCTCTCCTTATGGGGCACAATCCTTGCACATGGGGCTCCCCTATGCGGGGGACGCTCCTGTGTGGCAGGGCACTCCTTGTGTGCATCAGCACTGCGCATGGAACACAGATCAGGAGGCCCTGGGTTTCAACCTTGGACCTCCCATGTTGTAGGCGGACACCCTATCCGCTGGGCCAAGTCTGCTTCCTTGATAATATCTTGAATGACTTTTTACTTTATATTTTTCAAAGCACTTTCACTTATCTGATTCCCTTGGATCCTCTTGTGTAGGAGGGGTAGATATACCTATTTTGCAGATGAAGAAATTGGGGCTCAGTGAAATTATTTGGAGCTAATGACAGATCCAGGATGATGATTCACGTGTCTTAATTTTCAATATACTCCCCCCCCACTGTATCATTGTTTATAATATAAAATTATTACTGTTATCAACTTCATCAAAGAAGATTACACAGTCCCCCCAACCCTGAGATGTTTGTTCGTTGTTTTTGCTTGCTGTCTCCTCATTGCCTGTTTTGTTTCTTTCTTTAGTAGGTACTGGGAACTGAACCCGGGATCTCCCATGTGGAAGGCAGGCATTCAACTGCTTGAGCCATATCCATTCCCTTACACAGGTTTTGAAGGTTTTCCCGATTTGTTCACAGAAAATATATGGAATACCCACTCCGTGCCAGGCATTATGTTAGGTGTTGGGGTTCAAGGAATTCTTAAGAGGCAATAACACACCAGCCAATACTATGAGTCATCAGCTAACTGAAAGTCCAAGGTAGTAAAACACTAATCCAGTTCTAGAGAGAGGTGAAGGGGTGGTCAGGGGAGATTGGTGGAGTTGGTTGGTGGAATATCTCAGCTAAAATTTAAGGACAAGTAGGGATAAAACAGATGAAAGGATAGTGGTGCAGAAGTGGGGAGAGAAAGTGAAACTTTCCAACAGCAGGAATAGCATGTAAAAAGGTCCTGGAGTGAAAGCATGGCATGAAGAAAAACTACAGAGTTGAACATGGCTGGAGTACCTAGTGGTAGAGAGGTTGAGTGGTGGAGATGAACTGAGGCTGAGAGATTGTCTGTGGTCAGCCCACGAAGATTCTTGAATGCTTCGAGCTTTACTCTGAAGAAATGGGGGGACATTGAAAGCTTGAGAGAAGGGTGACTCTGCCTATGGAATAGAAAACAGATGGGAGCAGGGGGAGGAAATGGGACAGGAAGGTTCTTATGAGTTTTTCAGTCACCCAGGATTGAGATGATGATGGCCCGAATTAAGGCAGTAGCAGAGGATGGGAAAATAAATAATTGGATTTGAGAGAGTAAACTCAACATATTTTTTTTATTAGCACAAAGAAATAATGTGAGTTTTATTCAGAACTCTTACTTTTATCTGTTCATTGAAGGTAAGAGCGCACTTAAAAAACCCAAGAAAGCATTTATTGAACACCTACCACAAGTTAGAAATTCTAAAATTTTTTGGGTACTGACATTTTTAAAACTAATTGCCAGATCAAGTTGTTTACGTGCAGCCGTTTGCATCTTTTAAACATATCAGAGTTTCAGACCTATTTTACTTCATTTCAAAACTGTTCTTTTATATTATCTTGAGAGTAAGAGTTGGAAAGAGTAGTTTTCCAATAGTGGGAAAGGCATGTACGAAAGTGGGAATAGCTGTGGGATAATGCGTTTTATTGGCACCTTTTCCTAAGCTAAAAAAAAAACAACCCTGTTTATTTTTCTGATGATATATGGGAGAAAGACAAAGATGTATAATTCTGTACTGAAATCACTTGCAATACATTTTGTGGGACTTCCTCAAATTTCAAAATTAGAACAATTCTGTATTCCAGCAGATGCAAAAGAGGGAAGGTATTTAGCTCCTCCAGGGAATAAAAGGATTTAGGCAGACATGCAGTATGTGTTTACTAATTAACTCTGCTAAATTTTGACGAAGTCTAGTGCTTAGAAACATTCTATTTATTTATGGAATTAAAAGTCTGTTCACTCCTTCACTATCAGAAGGCTGCGTACATTCTTCACCCAAGTCTCAGCTCCTTTAGTAATCTCTAGGCTTTTGCAGTGCTTTACAACTTGGGCTGATAAAGGCAATTCTAATTTAGTGTTCACATTAATTATCAGTAATAGTAAATGAATATACTGGAGCTATTTACATGTGTCATTCATAGTTGCCATAGTCTAAGGAAAATGATTATAATTGTTCTTATTAGTTATCATATTTCATGCTTCTACAATGAAATTCTCTTTTTTTGTTTTGTTTTGCTTGGAAAATATCTTATTGGGGAAAAAAGGCTCACAATATTTTGAAATGCTCAGAGGCCCTAAATAGCATTTTCTAATTCATTAGTTATATTTTATTGGAAAATTCCTTTGTGTTGTTTTATTTGTTTCTGAGAACATGAAAACCAGATTAAGTAAGAATGGGGCAGCTAGCCAATCTTTAACTGATAACTGGCAAAAGAGATTATAATAAAGAAGAATGAAATACCTCTGAGATTTGAAAAAAGTTAAGAGTTCTCTGGATTTTGCTCTTAGTTGAAATAAGAAAACATGCAGCACATCTTTTGTTGCCTAAATATTATCCAACTAGAATCCTGACTCAGAGTAAACCTGTAGGATAACTTATTTCCATTGCACCTTTTTCCAGAGCATTTCACTCTGCTCTATCTTGCATAAAAATTGTATTTTTAATATGTGGATTACCTGCCTGCTCTACACACCTGATTAATTTTCAAAGTTGATTCCATATTCTAGACTTTGGTATGACAATAAAAGCTGCCAGATGTTCACCTGATTTTAGTTCACTTGAATTGATTTATATGGAATAATGCCTCAGTTATTTAGTGCCATTGGGGGAATTGAAGTGTTCCAAAAAATGACTTTTTTCCAAATAGCTGAAGTTCAAATCTTTAAATCATTTTTATCCTGAACACTCCTCTTTATCATTCAAGGTTGAACTCAACATCCCCTTTTGTGAAACTCTTTCTCTGTTCTCTCTAACAGCCCTAGTCAGAGTCATGCTCCTTCTTTTGTATCTGTACATTTATATTGTAATCATCTGTTTTTACTAATTTATCAGCCTCTTTCCTTCTCCCTCATCAGTAAACTTTCTGAAGGGAGGGACTCTGCCATACTCATATATATATTTTTTTGGTCTTAATTTTTTTTTCTTTTGATTTTTAAATTTTTTAAAAAGATACTTAGATTACATAAATGTTACAGAGAATGTATAGGGGATTCCCATATGCCCTGCTCCCCACACCTCCCACATAGTTCTACATCAGCAACATCTTTCATTAGTGTGGTACATTCATTGTGGTTGATAAACACATTTCGGAGCTTGCCAGTTAGCATGGATCATAGTTTACTTCGTAGTTTACACTTTCTGCCACTCATTTCTGTAGGTAATGGCAAGCTATATAATGGCCTGTATCTGTCATAATGTCACTCAGGATAATTCCCAAGTCCTGAAAATATCCCCATATTACACCTGTTTTTCCCTCTTCCTACCCTCAGAAACTCCAGTGGCCACTGTCTCCACATCAGTGATTTAAGTTCTTACATTGCTAGAATCACAATACGTCTATAGTAGAACACCAGTAAGTCTGCTTTAGTCCATAGTTCATTCTCTGAGGATTCTGGGATGGTGATGCCCATTCCTGAGGGGGTGCTTTAGCTGAGGGGGGGCTTCAATCCCATACGGCTGATGGATGGGACTCTCCTGCTTGCAGTTGTAGACACTCTCGGTTCCTTGGTATGTTGGTTATCCATCGTCTCTTCCTTGTTAGTTGTCCTGGGTGAGTCCAATGAACTGGAGAGTAAGTGTTACAGCTCCGTTGAGATTCAGGGCCCAGGTGGCACATGGACAGCCCCAAGATTTAAGTCTCTTGGACATACACCTACCACTTTAGTACTAATTATACTTTCAAATAGAAGGACAGAAGAACCATGGGTAGGAAAACACAACTAAGTCCATCTCTGTCACACTGGGGAGCATAAATTCCAAAATAGGACCCACTGGCAATGCACCAAACTCCTGAGTTACCTGCCCTGACTATAGTGTCTGGATGTCTCCAGAGCCCTCAGGAGGTCCACTATTTGGGGGTAGTAACTACTTTGGCAGTCAATGAGATTCTGCTGAGACATGCATGAGCGTTACCTCTGGAATGACTTCAAGACTCACTTTGAAGTCTCTTAGCCATATAAACTCATTTGTCTTTAACTTTTCCCCCTTTTGGTCAAGGTCTTTTTAAAGAAGCTCTTTTTTAAAAAATATATTTTTTATTTATTTTTAAAAGATACATAGGTCGCACAAAATGTTACATTAAAAAATATCAGATGTTCCCATATAGCCCACTCCCCATATCTACAACATCTTTCATTAGTGTGGTACATTCATTGAGTTTAATGAATACATTTTGGAGCACTGCTACACAGCATGGATTATAGTTTACATTGTAGTTTATACTCTCTCCCAGTCCATTCAGTGGATTATGGCAGGATATATAATGTCCTGCATCTGTCCCTACAATATCATTCAGGACAACTCCAAGTCCTGAAAATGTCCCCATATCACACCTCCTTTTCCTTCTCCCTGCATTCAGCAGCTCCCGTGGCCACTGTCTCCAGATCAATGATATAATTTCTTCCATTGCTAGTCACAATAATTCTATAGTAGAATACCAGTAAGTTCACTCTAATCTGTATTTTATTCCTCCATCCTGAGGATCCTGGGGTGGCGATGCTCACTCCACCTCTCAACTGAAAGGGCGCTTTGATCCCACACAGCTGGTGGATGGGACTCTGGTGCCCACAGCTGTAGACTCTCTTGGTTCCTTGGCATGGTGGTTGTCCATCCTCACCTTCCTGTCAGCTGACCTGGGTAGGCCTAATGAATTGGAGAGTAGATCATACTCACATTTTGTAATTTATTATTTTATTTTTAAGTACTGGGCCAGGAACTGAACCCAGGACCTCAAATGTAGGAAGCTGGCACTCAACCACTGAGCCACACTGGCTCCTCTGAGTTGTTTCTTTTTCTTTTTTCTTGTTTTTCTTTTTCCCTCATTTGTTTTCTTGTTTGTTTTTTGTTTTTAGGAGGCACCAGGGACCAAACCTCAGGACCTCCCATGCGGGAAGCAAGCGCTCAACCACTCGAGCCACATCTGCTCCCCCATGGTCTCTTTTGTACTTTCTTCTTTTTTTTTTTTAAGATTTATTTATTTATTTCTCTCCCTTCCCCCCTCCCCCATCCTGGTTGTCTGTTCTCTGTGTCTATTTGCTGCGTCTTCTTTGTCTGCTTCTGTTGTTGTCAGCAGCATGGTAATCTGTGTTTCTTTTTGTTGCGTCTTCTTGTTGTGTCAGCTCTCCGTGTGTGCGGCACCATTCCTGGGCAGGCTGCACTTTCTTACGTGCTGGGCGGCTCTCCTTATGGGGCACACTCCTTACGCGTGGGGCCCCCCTACGCCGGGGACACCCCTGCATAGCAGGGCACTCCTTGCGTGCATCAGCACTGCGCATGGGCCAACTCCACACGGGTCAAGGAGGCCCTGGATTTGAACCACGGACCTCCCATGTGGTGCCCTAACCACTGGGCCAAGTCTGCCGCCCTCTTTTGCACTTTCAATGCCTCATTTACAGTAGATAGATTTTAACCATTTAATAGAAGCCATTTGAAAATAAACCATACATTTTCCCACATTCTTAAATAAAGCTTACTAAAATAATTAATAATATGCATTTTGATCACTTAGAGTTATCTTTATGAGCAAAGTGAAACCTCCAAATGTAGGTCTGCCAATCTTGCTGTACATGGCAGAGCTGACGTAGGGTTTGCATGTCCTTTAAGAAGCTCCTGGGATGAATTGGGCTCTTGGCAACAGAACACTAGAGTGGTTTTAGAATCCTTTGAGGTCCTTTGAGCTGATGCCCAACATCAAGGTATCTTTAATTGACCTTCATTTCCCTGCCACTTCCAATGGCCCCTTTGCTTCTTTTCTCTTCAGTTTAGCCACTTATTGGCTCTTAAACCAAATGCCTTGGTTTTCAGAGTAACCACCATCCTTTCAATCCAGTACATGTCAGTTGGCCCCACTATACCTTAGACATATATTTGGCTAATTTCATTATTGTTTGCTTTTCAAATGTTTTCTTATTTGTTTACTTTTTTTTTCTTTAATGACAGAAATTCTCTAATTGATAAGAAACAAAAACAACTCTAGACTGAATTTCATTCTGAATGTTTAAATTTTCCAGAAAGCTGCTTTCTAGAAGACAGAGGTGCCACTATAATTGATTTTCATCTCAAGTGATTCCTTAAAATTCAGTTTTTTATTTTAAAAAAGCAAACATAAATTATCTTTGTAAAAGAAAATCAGAAAGAATATTGTAAAGGTGCCCAATTCATTCCAAGTAATTCTGAAAATTTTTACTTTAAATTATCTCAAGATGAGATTCTTCTTTCATTCCCTTAAAATTCTTCCAAGAGTCTCAATAATCTTTATTTCAAAATCTCATGGCTGTTACATTTGAACCTGCTTCTGACAGTGATTTACACCTTTTCTTTTTTTAAAAGATTTATTTATTTATTTTTATTTTATTTTATTTATTTTTTATTTTTTTATTACATTCAGAAAATATGAGGTCCCCATATACCTCCCACTCCCCTCACCCCACTCCTCCCCCCATAGCAACAATCTCCTCCATCATCATGAGATATTCATTGCATTTGGTGAATACATCTCTGAGCACTGCTGCACCTCATGGTCAATGGTCCACATCATAGCCCATACTCTCCCACAGTCCATCCAGTGGGCCATGAGAGGACATACAATGTCCGGTCCTTCCAGCACCACCCAGGACAACTCCAAGTCCTGAAAACGCCTCCATATCTCATCTCTTCTTCCCATTCCCCACACCCAGCAGCCACCATGGCCACTTTCTCCACACCAATGCCACATTTTCTTCGATTACTAATCACAATAGTTCATGAATAGAATATCAGTAAGTCCACTCTAATCCATATTCTATTCCTCCATCCTGTGGACCTTGGATTGGTTGTGTCCACTCCACATCTATACCAAGAGGGGGCTTAGATTCCACATGGATGCTGGATGCAATCCTCCTGCTTTCAGTTGTAGGCACTCTTGGCTCCCTGGTGTGGTGGTTGACCTTCTTCAACTCCATGTTGGCTGAAGTCCAATAAACCAGAGTGTAGGAGCTGAAGTCTGTTGAGGCTCAGGGCCTGGCTATCATATGGTCAATCCAGAGATTCAGATCCTCTGGGTATGTATTAAACCCCAGCACCAACTACAGTTCTGGTAAATGTAACAGGAGAGGCTTGTGAAAAAAGATCACATCTGAGTCTAGCTCCATCACACTATTTATTTATTTTTAATTTTATTTATTTCTCTTCCCTCCCCCCTCTCCCCCGTTGTCTGCTCTCTGTGTTCATTTGCTGTGTGTTCTGTGTCCACTTGCATTCTTGTCAGCGGTACTGGGAATCAGTGTTTCTTTTTGTTGCATCATCTTGCTGTGTCAGCTCTCCGTGTGTGCGGTGCCACTCCTGAGCAGGCTGTGCTTTTATCACGTGGGGCGGCTTTCCTTATGGTGCATGCTCCTTGTGCGTGAGGCTCCCCTACACGGCGACACCCCTGTGTGGCATGGTACCCCTTGCGCGCATCAGCACTGCTTGTGGACCAGCTCACCACATGGGTCAGTAGGCCCTGGGTTTGAACGCTGGACCTCCCATGTGGTAAGCAGATGCTCTATCAATTGAGCCAAATCTGTTTCCCATACCTTTTCTTTATGGCACAATTCTTAGTGAAAACACAGATTCTTCACTTACTACCCTTTGAAATCACAAAATTACAGGCTGTCCCTTAAAAAACTTTTTGACTCCTCTCATCTATTATTCTTTGAGCCAAATATCTCAATAGTTTTCAACCTCTATAATTAGGATTTATATACAAACTGGCGTATTTTTTCCCTTGTTATTCCTTGCCAAGATGCACATTAGAGCGGCATTGCTCAAAATAAGGTCCATGTACCACCTGCAACAGAACCAGACTTACTTGGTATTTACTGTGAGGGAAAAGTCTCTTAAAATTGCAACTTGTCCAGGATCTAACTTTATATAAAAATTAAAGTAATAACAATAATAAGTATCCAGTTAATAACTATATTTAGATTGTGGTCCACTCTGGACCGCTGATTTCCCCCTTGCCCATGCAAAGCTATTATAAATTATGGTTTTGAAAAGGATCTACAGAGGTCAAGAAACCCTTTCCAGTAACTTTTGAGAAATTCTCCTGCTTTTCCCAACCTCAGCCTGGATTCTCCTTTCTATCCACGCTCTGTCCCGGTGCGTACATCCAGTCCCATGGCTTTAATTGCCACCAATAAGCTGATGGTTTCCAAACGTATAACTTTGGTCTAACCTCTTCCCTGTACTCAGACCCATATATTCAGATACCTATGTGGCATCTGTACTTGAATGTCTAAGAGACATCACACACTTAACATGATTGAAATATAATTCTTGATTTCGATCCCCACATCCTGAATCCATGCTTCTTCCAGTCTTCCCCATTCTAATAAATGGCGTCACATTCATTCACGTTCTATAGCCAGAAACCTAGATGTCATTTCAGGTTCTTCTCTTTCTCTCATCCCTTACATCCAGCAAGTGCCGTTGGTACAACATCCAAAATATATTCTGAATCTGACCACTTCTTGCCCCCTCCACTATTATATGCTGGTCCAAGACACTAATCATTCCTCGATTAGCTACTGCAATAACCTCATAACTGTTCTCCTGGTGTTCACTCCTCCCCTCCACACAGCAGCAGAATCATCTTTTTATAATGCAGGGCAGACTATGGTACTCTACTGCTCAAAACCCTCCCAGGGCTTCTAGCCATACTCAGAACAAAACCTAAATTGCATGTCATAGCCTATAGGGCCTATACCATGTGGTCTGTATAGCTCTCCCACCTTACCTCTTATCTCTCTTTCCCTTTAGCCTAGGAAGTGTGCTCTTGCCTCTGGGACTTCGCATTGGCTGTTTCTTGGGTCTATAATGCCCTTCCGCCAGAAGTTTAAATAGGAAAACCCTATTTAAACTATCACCCTTCCATAGCTCTCTATTCCCTTAACCCTGCTTGATTTTTCTTCAAAACTTGCATACTCACTGGCATTCTATTACATACTTATGTTTTTATAGAGTTTGTTGTCAGTTTTATTTCTGTCTTGTTATCCCTACTGGAAACACCACTTCCAGCTCACTATTGTTCCTCCAGGCCCTAGGGTAGCAATGACACATAATATTCGTTGAATGTCAGAATTTAATACGTGTCCCAGGTTCACACAATGCTTTATTTAAACTATGGTGGAGAGTTTGAAAGAGAATATTTTGAAAGTTTTCTGTGACCGAAAATGGCAACGATACTGCAGCTTTGGATGAATGAAAAAGAGGCATGTTAGCCTTTACTTTCTTTTGTTCTTTTGAAAATTCTTCCTTATGTCTGACCAGCTTTATTCTCTTATTGAGACTCCTCTCTTCATATTGGCTAATGTTCCTACAGTCTCTTAGCTGGGCCTTCTGTGAATCTAGCCCCAAATCTAAATAACAACATGTTCAAAATGATTTTCATTATTATATATCACTGTGAATCTGTGGATACAATTTATCCACAGAATTTCCTCTAAGGTATTTCTTGATTTTGTTTTCTGATTTATGTTAGATATATTTTAGACATATTTAGTCATATTTTAATCCCCTGAGTAGCAATGGAAATATTTTAAATTGGATATTAGGGGTATTAAAAGCTGTTTTTTCTTAACTTGGCATCATCAGCCATGCTTATGTAGCTAGTTGAATATATTATACCTAGAATTTAGTATATGCATTAAATATGATAGAGTTCACTAGTAATGTAAAAATAGAACAAACTACAACACTTTGCTCACAGAGTGGAGGTGAGGTGATTGGTATGTTAATTAAAGGCGACCTCAGCACTCTTAATATTAACCTCCTGATTTTCTCCAGTGTTTCAGGTGGAAAAAAATTATTCTTCAATATTCGTAAGAATGAGATTGGATAAAGGACACAAATGAAGTCCAGACCAAGTACAAAAACATGAGCTCCTTCTCCTGGCTGCTCAACTAATGCAGACTTAGCCGGAGGATGAGATAACTATCTCAACAGCCATTCCATTGCTCAGACTTCAAATTATAGTAATTATGACAATTTGTGCCAATAGCCACGAGGTGGGATTTTTGATGTGGTTAAAAATAACATCTGTAAAACCCAATAAAAATTACATTTTGCTAATTTTCTGATAAGATACTGTTTTAACTATACTGTGTCTTCTGCTGCTGCCAGTTTTCAATTAGAGCATTCCTTTAAAAATGTTTTTAACCCATTTTGTCTCCTGGATCCAATGCCATCCTCAGCAATGCATTTGTTTTAATGTTCTTAATTAATTGTTTTGTATGAATTTTGCCTTTCAAACCGACACTAATCTTCAAGACTTTATTAACTTGCTGATTGCTAAGTCTTGATACCAAAGGACCAATAGCACTACTTAGTTTGATCTTTCTGGCTTAGAAAACAGGGTTCCTATAACAGCTTGCTAAGGCAAGACAGTGCAATAAAGGACAATGACAAAGTGAATAATTGGCTACTAGAATGGGTTGGATCTGCAGTTCTGTCCAGCTTGGACATTGCCAGCTCACCCTAGGGGCAGAGTCATTAGTAGTAGCACACAAACAGTTCCCTTCCAGTGCATTGTGACAGTGCTTCGCATGTCTTCCCATCCTGTGTTTCTGTATTAGTCAGCCGAAGGAGTGCTGATGCAAATACCAGAAATTTGTTGGCTTTTATAAAGGGTATTTATTTGGGGTAGGAGCTTATGGTTACCAGGTCATAAAGCACAAGTTACTTCCTTCATCAGTCTACTGCCATATGTTGGAGCAAGATGACTGCCAACATCCACATGGGTTCAGGTTTCCTGGGTTCCTCTCTTCCTGGGGCTTGCCTCTCTCTGGGCTCAGTTGCTCATTCTCTGGTCTCTGCAACTGCAAACTGTCAGGTGAATGGCTCATCTCTCTTCCTGGGGCCTTCTCTATTTCATCAAGACAAAGCTCTTCTGTGTGCTTACCTCCCGGGCTCCAACTTCCCTTCTTCTACTTCCCTTCTCTGCAGTGTGGTTCTCTGTGAGTGCTCACCCGCCAAGGGGGCAGGGATGCCGTGTCCTACTGATGTGGCCCAATCAGAGCCTTAATCATAATTTAATCACATCCAGGTACAGACTAGTTTACAAACATAATCCAGTATATATTTTTGGAATTCATGAACCATATCAAATGACTATAGTTTTTAAACTCCCTTTTCTCTTTGTCAATTTTTGATGGGGTGGCACAGGGAGGAAGAATTTTTATTTCACAGATGATAAAATTGAGGTTCAGAGAGGTTGCCTGGCTCACCCAAGATGGTGAATGAGCACCCACAGTGGGCTAGCTCAAGGGCCTTTTGATTCCCCTTTGGTCTTTCAATCAAAACATATTTATTGGGAAGTGGACATGGCTCAACTGATAGAGCATCCATCTATCATATGGAGGATCCAGGGTTTGATACCCAGGGCCTTCTGACCTGTGTGGTGAGCTGACCCATGTGCACTGCTGCCGCACCAAGGAGTGCTATACCATACAAGGGCACCCCTGTGTAGGGGTGCCCCACACACAAGGAGTGTGCCCTGCAAGGAGAGCCACCCTGCATGAAAAAAGTGCTGTCTGCCCAGGAGTGGCGCCACACACTTGGAGAAGTGACGCAGCAAGATGACTCAACGAAAAAGAGATGCAGTTTCCCATGCCACCTGACAATGCCAGTGGATGCAGAAGAACACAGCAAATGGACACAGAGAGCAGAACAATGAGGGGAAAGGGGAGAGAAATAAAATAATTCTTAAAAAACAAACAAACATATTTATTGACTTCTAAGCCAATATGTTGGTGTGTGTGTATATGTGTATGTAGGTCCCACCTTGGCTCCTCAGGAAACATTTTCTCTTCTTATTCTTTACCCTTCTCTCTATACTTTCTTCTTTCTAAATGAACAAATAAAATTCTCTTGACCCAGCAGCCTCCTCCAGCCATCACATCTCTTTCATTTGCTTTTCTTCACACCTGTACTTTTAACAATAGACCATTTTTGTCACTCCACATTTTCACATTCACTTGGCAACACAGCACTCTGGCTCCACCCCACCGCTCAACTGAGAGTCCTCTCTTTGGTGACAATATTTCTCAAATCCAGTCTTTCCTCTCTACTTCTGTCATCACTGCTCCACTTATGGTGCTTTTCACATATCCTCTGGACCAAGTTGGAATTGAGTGAGATGAGAAATTGGAGTTTTGTCATTGACCCATTCACTAATTGCTGAAGACAATTTATTAAGCAAGACATATATGATACATCCTTTACTGAGGTTACAGTCTCTTTGGCCTGTTCTCACTAAGGTGATTGATTAAACCCCTCTCATTTCTCCTAGCTTCTTCTATCTCTACACCTCAAGTAGGCATGCCTAATCCTCTCACTCAGAAAGAAAAATTTATTTATTTCACTGTAAAGTACATAGGTCAATAATTGTATCCTTTTCCGTTTAGTAATTTCTGCAATATAATAGCTAAAATAGGCTAGTTATTAAATATCATACTTCAAGCCATATTCTCTAGCAATATTCTTTGATCTTCAAGACTGATGTTTTGTGTATGTGCACATGTGTATATGTATGTAAGTGAGTATACTCATGTACATGTGATTAGAGTAGAACATGTAATACTTCATATGATATTTTCTATAGTTGTTATTATTTATCTATAAAGACATTTTCTTACAGTGCCATCATTGACTAGCTTCAGGCATTGAAGGGCTTGTTTATAAAAGAAATCAACATTTGGTTTAAATCTATCATTATTATTTCATTTTCCTAATAATTGTATTTGGCGATATTCTGGGCTTCATTTTTTAAGAGGTTTGGATCACAGAAGGGTTACAACTATGGGAGGGGAGGATCATTGGTGTGAGGTGTCAGTGATGGGGGATACATGGGAAGAAGTTCACCTGGGCATGCATAAAAGGTATATAAATGTGTTCACATGTTCGCGAGGCATTGCCACAGTGGGAATGATTCACACAACTGAAAGAATATTGAATTTCCATCTTGGGGAGCTCTGCCACATTCTCTAACCTACAGCACATTCTCCAAGTATAGCAGCAATAACTAGTGTCCATTGATGGGCCCTTGGTATTTATGACTATCCTTACGAGCCTTTGTTCTTGACGTTGCAACATAGCCTAGTATTGTAAGGTTCCTAAGAATTACCTCCTGAGGGCCTCCCTGTTGCTCAAATGTGGCCTCTTTCTGAACCAAACTCAGCATATAAATGCATTACCTTCCCCCTAGTGTGGTACGTGACTCCTGGGGATGAGCCTCCCTAGCACCAAGGGATTGTTACCAAACACCAAAGAGCAATGCAACTGGAAAAAGACCTTGAATAAAATGGGGAAAAGGTAAAGAAATGAATTTATATGGCTAAGGGACTTCAAAGTGAGTTGGGAGGTCTTCCCAGAGGAAATGCTTATGTACATCTCAGCAGGATCTCACAGGCAGCCAAAGAAGATACTACCACAAATAGTGAGGCTCTTGAAGGCTCTGGAGACACCCAGGTCCTACAGTCATGGCAGATAGTGCCAGTGTTTGGTGCCTTGCCATTGGGTCCTACTTTGGAGTTTGTACTCCCTTGTGTGACAGTGTTGGACTCAGATATGATTTCTCTACACATGCCTATTCTTTCCCCTTTATTTGAACCTGTATTTGGTGCTGGAGTTGGCAGGTGTATGTCTGAGAGACTTGGGCTGTCCATGTGCTAGCTGGGTCCTGAGCCTCAGCAGAGATGCAACACCTACTCTCCAGTTCATTGGACTCACCCAGGACAATTAACAAGAAGATGAGGATGGACAACCACCACACCAAGGAACCAAGAGAGTCTACAACTGCAGGCAGGAGAGTCCCATCCTTCAGTCATATGTGATCAAAGCACCCTCTCAATTAGAGGTGGAGTGGGCACCACCATCCCAGAATCCTCAGGATTGGGGAATAAAATATGGATTAGAGTGGACGTACTGGTATTCTACTATAGACTTATTGTGATTCTAGCAATGGAAGAAATTATATCATTGATGAGGAGACAGTGGCCACTGGAGGTGCTGAAGTCAGGGAGAGGGACAAAGAGATATAATACGGGGGCAATTTCAGGACTTGGAATTGTCCTGAGTGATATTGCAATGACAGATATGGGTCATTATATATACAGCCATAACCTACAGCATTGAGTGGGAGAGAGTGTAAACTACAATGTAAACTATAACCCATGCTTAGTGGCAATGTTCCAAAATGTGTTCATCAACTGCAATGAATGTACCACACTAATGAAAGAAGTTGTTAATATGGGGAAGGGTGGGAGGTTTGGGGAGTGGAGCATATGGGAATCCTTTACATTTTGTATGTAACATTTCATGTAATCTAAGTATTTTTAAAAAATAAATAAATAACATATTTAAAAAAAAAACATTCGGAGATTCTCCTCTTCATCCATTTTCTTCCACTTACAGTAAATAATGACTGAACAAAGCATTATTTTTTTCTTTTTTTAAAAACAACTTCAGTTTTGATATATTGCATTACCATCCAACTCTTCAGCAATCCTTTTCTATTAACCTTTCTTTCCCTTCATTATTTTAAACTTTCCCACTGGAAACAGACTAGAGGTTTCTAGTTCATTTTAATTTAGTTCAAATTGTTATAAGTTGAAAATACAAACATTCCCTTTATAGTGACTCAACATTTCATTGTTTTGTTTTATGGTTTTTCTCTCTACATAGAGCTTGACAACTCAGACATGCTAAGAAACTAGCCTTTCTTTTTTTTCATCAATAAAATTTATTTTGAAGAATTTAGATTATAGAAAAGTTACATTGAAAGTATAGGGGATTCCCATATACCCCACCCCTCCCCCTTTACATTTTCCCTAATAATAATATCTTACATTTTTAAAGTGTGGTACATTTGTTATAATTGGTGAACAAATATTGAAGGATTGCTAATAACTAAGGTCTATAGTTTACATTATGATTTGTACTTTGCACTGTAGAACTTAATAGGTCTTTTTAAAAAAAAGATTTATTATTTATTTATTTATTTCTCTCCCCTTCCCCCCCTCCCCCCTCCGGTTGTCTCTTCTCTGTGTCTATTTGCTGCGTCTTTTTCTTTGTCTGCTTCTGTTGTCAGTGGCACAGGAATCTGTGTTTCTTTTTTGTTGCAACATCTTGTTGTGTCAGCTCTCCATGTTTGCGGCACCATTCCTGGGCAGCTGCACTTTCTTTCACGCTGGGCGGCTTTCCTTATGTCACGCACTCCTTGCGCGTGGGGCTCCCCTTTGCGGAGGACACCCCTGCGTGGTAGGGCACTCCTTGCGCACATCAGCACTGTGCATAGGCCAGTTGCACATGGGTAAAGGAGGCCCGGGGTTTGACCCACGGAGCTCCCATGTGGTAGACAGGTGCCCTAACCACTGGGCCAAGTCCACCGCCCAATAGGTCTTGATAAAATGTATAATGGCCTGAATCTGTCATTGCCACATCATGCAGACCAATCCCAATGCCCTAAAAATGCCCTTTGTTCCACCTATTCTTCCCTTCGTCTCCCCTCAGAACCTCTGGTGACCACAATATTTATATTAATGTTACAAGTTTTTCTGTTACTACAATAATAATACATCTGCTTTGGTCCATGGTTGCATTCCCCCCTTATGTTTGTTCATTCCTCAATCTTGAGGATTTTGGGATGGTGATGCCTGCTCTGCTTCAGATTGAGAGGGGGATTAGATCTTATGGGTCAGATGGAAGGAAATGCTTTGCTTCCAGCTATAGACACTGTTTTTGGGGATGGGTGTAGTCTGTAATCATTATTTTGTTAGTTGTCCTGGTTAAGCTTAATGAACTAGAGAGTAGGTGTTGTCCACAACTCTGCTGAGATTCAGGGGTCAACAGGCATAAGAATAGACTGAAGATTTAAGTCTCTGGTACATATATTTAATGGGTATACTCCTAATTATAGGTTCAAATAAAAGGGGTATAAGAATCATGTGTGGGGAAATTATAATTGAGTCTAACTCTGTTACATTGGGGTAATGGTTATTACCCCAATTCCAAGGTAAGGCTCATGGATGGGATGCTGGCTTCATGGGGTTGTATGCCTTGTCTATAATGTCCAGATGTCTCCAGAGCTCTTGGCAGCACCCCTGTTTAAGGCTTTGTTCACAGCGGCAGATAGTGAGATATCACTATCTCACTGAAACATATATAAGAGTGACCTCTGGAATGAGCTCCTGACTCACTTTGAAATCTCTTAGCCATAAAAACTGTTTTGTATTTAATGTTTCTTCCTTTTGGTCAAGGTCTTTTTCCAAATGCATCACTGGTTGGTGCTTGGTATTAATCCCTTGCTGCCAGGGAGGCTCATTCCCAGGAGTCATGTCCCACACCAGGGGGATGGCAGTGAGTTTATTTGCTGACTTTGGCTTAGAGCAAGGTCACATTTGAGTAACAAGGAGGTTTTCAGGAGGTAACTCCTAGGTATTAGTATTATTAGGCTAAGTTTCAATTTTACAAAGATAAGGTTCATAAGTACAAGTATTAATATTGAGAGCTTGGCATATTGGTCTATTTTCTTTTATTAGGCACTGCCTATGTACTCTAGGGCTTATAGCCACTCTATTTGAGAATGTAGCAGAACTCCCCAGGATGGGGGTTTAATATTTTTTTGGTTACTGTGTGGGTCTCTACCTACTGAGATAATACCCTATGACAACATGAACACCTTC
Source organism: Dasypus novemcinctus (assembly GCF_030445035.2). Lineage (NCBI taxonomy): Eukaryota > Metazoa > Chordata > Mammalia > Cingulata > Dasypodidae > Dasypus > Dasypus novemcinctus. The sequence goes on from NC_080676.1 coordinate 56,576,183, forward strand.
ATATTCCATAGAGGCATGCCCCAGGTGCACCCTTCCCTACACATACTCCTACCACTGACACCCTGCCCCAGTGACCCTACCCCTGCCATAATTGCCAAAAGAACACTCCCACAATTGTATTCTCAATCACAATCCTCAACCTCCCCAGAGTTCACCTGTTCCTTCCTCCAGCCCTTCTTCCTGCTCCAAGGGTAGCCCAACCCCCCCATCACCACTCACACTTATACTCCAGTACTGTTGACCTGACTCACATCACTGCACTATCATCACTCCTGTCCATTGCCAAACCATCCTCACCCACCTTATAGATTCTTCCCAGATTGAGCATTGGCTCACCACTCTCTAACACCCTTTCTATCTCCTAGTACCCTATCTTTCAGTCCCTACCTCTGTGAGTCTTCTCCACATCCTTAATTCATATCAGTGAGATCATGCAATATTTGTCCTTTAGTGACTGGCTTACTTCACTCAATATAAGGTCGTAGAGATTCACCCATTTTGTCACACGTGTCAATACTTCATTCCTTCTTACAGCTGAATAATATTCCATTGTATGTATATACTTCATTTTGTTTATCCATTTATCTGATGATGGACCTTTGGGTTGCTTCCATCTTTTGGCCATTGTGAATAATGCCATAATGAATATTGGTTTGTGTATATCTGTTTGTATCCCTGCTTTCAGAAATTAGCTCTTCTTGAATGTTTAAATGACTTGTTAGGAAACCTGGGCTCTGTGTCTAGGACATCAAGGAATATGGCATTAACAAGTCTGGTGAGTTTAGGAACTACCACAGAGTTCTAAAGGATCAATTCCATACCAGTCATGAAGATGGCTGGAAAGAAATAGTCATCTTTAGTTATTATCTCGCTGACCTGTCACACACAGATTTGGTTTCAGCAGAAAGTGTGAACAAGGCCCAGGTTTTTCAACTCCATGGCTCACCTGTAATCTTGCAGGAGTGAGAGTTTTGAGTGAATGGGAGAAGGCAGTGAAGGGCAGTGGGAAGAGAGTGTTTAGCCTCTCACTCCATTCTGCAAATATCCACCCAGGAGATCCAGACATAAGGGTAACGTGGGCACAGAGCTGTGAAGATAGGGACCAACTTGTTTCACTTAATATTATGATCCCTTTGCTTGAGAATGTGCATTAAGAAGAGTAGTTTCAGGTGAATGTGGCTTGATTGCTGTGGGTTCCAAAGTAAACAGGAAGTGAAAAGGTGACAACAATAAACACAATCTGTTCTTTCAAGAAGTTTGGTTGAAGGGATAAAAAGAGATGGGATGATGGCTGTAGGAACCACAGAAGCAGGGCTTTTGTTGTTGTTTTGTTTTGTTGTGTGCGTGGGGGGGAGCAGCTTAAACAGGTTTATAAGAGCAAGAAGGAGGTAGAGGACAGGGTAGAGGTAAGGAGAGGATATTGATAGATTGAGATCTAGGAGGAACAATACAAGCCACACTCAGACCCTTCCACACACATGCTAACAGACACATGAACCTTTCCCCATATGGTGTAAAGGCATGAGGTTTTGAATCCTAGATCCTCATAGAAAAGTGTTTTCAATTGCTTGTATTTCTCAAAATTTTCTCTCATGAAATTCCTAGGTCTGGGAAAAATGAAAGTAGTGGAGAATTTCATCAAAAGCACTAAACAGGTTATACACCTATATGTATGTATCTATAGATATGAATCTGAATAGGCAGAGACACATAGTTAAATATGCTATGATTCTGGATTTTGTTCAAAAATAATCTAGGTTGGGGAGGATAGGAAGAAGCATAAATAAAATAAGATTGACCATGAGTACTATCTACTTTTGTAGGTTGGGAATTTTCCATAATAAAAATATTTTTTTAAAAGCACTAACCTGCTGGTAAACCAAAATGTCTATTATTTACTCATCTCCTGAGTTTTATTTTTAAGAAATCCATATTTTCCTGAAGAAAATGAAATATGTTAACTTAAAAGACCTTGACCAGTCTATAATGGAGGCTAATTTGGTGCCTTCCTATCTTTGGAGAAAATTGCACTGGGGTGATTGTTCTTTTTATTCTCAAACTATTTTATTTTCTGTCAATCATTGATAGGCAACAGAAATGGTTAGTTTTTAATTTGACAGTTTAAATTATTAGTGACATTGACCATCTTTCAAATACTTATTGGCCATTTGTTTGGCTTGTTTATATTCTTTTTCCATTTTTTTTTTGTAATGGATTTTTCTTTTAACAAAATTTTTATTTTGGAATAATTTTAGATTTATAGCAACCTAGAAAAGATAATATAGAGAATTCCCATACACTTTTCACCCTGTTTTCTAAGGGTGATTTTTAAGATGTTTTATTTCTTAAAAATTTTGTTTCAGGATCTAAGCTGCCAATAAAAGTATGAATAGTGCTTTAATTTTTATTTTGTTCAGAAACAAAATCCATCTATGGCAAAGTGATTTTAATAAGCCTATCAAATCCACCCAGCTGGGGCAAAACAGTCTATTTAAGAAATGAAGCTGGGAGAACTGGTTTTTTGAGATCTTCTATTTCTTCTAGGGTCAGTATAGTTTGTTTGTACATTCCTAGAAATTTTTCCATTTCATCTACATTGTCTAGTTTTTTGGCATGAAGTTGTTCATAGTATCCTCTTGTGATCTCTCTTATTTCTGTGGGGTCAGTAGCAATGTTTCCCTTTTCATTTTTTTATTGCATTTATTTGCAACTTTTCTCTTTTTTTTTTAATCTAGCTAAGAGTTTGTCTATTTTGTTAATCTTCTCAAAGAACCAACTTTTGGTTTTGTTAATTATTATTTTTTTTGTTCTCAATTTCATTTATTTCTGCTCTTATCTTTGTTATTTCATTCCTTCTACTTGCTTTGGGATTTGTTTTCTGTTCTTTTTTTAGTTCTTCCAGCTGTGTAATTAGGTCATTGTTTTTAGCTCTTTCTTATTTTTTAATGTAAGCATTGAGGGTTACAAATTTCCCTCTCAGCACAGCCTTCCCTGCATCCCATAGGTTCTGATATGTTGTATTCTCATTGTCATTCATCTCAAGACACTTATTGATTTCTCTTGAAATTTCTTCTTTGGCCCACTGATTGTTTAAGAATGTGTTGTTTAATCTCCATATATATGTGAATTTTTCCTTTTTCTGCCGCTTGTTGATTTCCAACTTTATTCCATTATGATCAGACAAAGTGCTTTGTATAATTTCAATTTTGTTGAATTTATTGAGATCTGCTTTGTGACCCAATGTATGGTTGATCCCAGATAAAGATTCATGAGTACTTGAAAAGAATGTATACCCTGCTGTTTTGGGGTGCAATGTTTTGTACATGTCTAATAGGTTTAGTCCATTTATCATATTATTCAAGCTCTCTGTTTCTTTATCTTCTGCCTAGATGTTCTATCCAATGCTGAGAGTGGTGTATTGCAGTCTCCAGCTATTATTGTTGAGATGTCTATTCTCCCTTCCGTTTTGCCACATTTGCCTCATGTATCTTGGGGCACCCTGGTTAAGTGCATATACATTTATGATTGTTATTTCTTCCTGGTGAATCATCCCTTTTATTGATATGTAATATTATTCCTCATCTCTAATAGCAGTTTTGCTTTTAAAGTCTATATCATCTGATAAAACTATTGCTACCCCAGGTTTTGTTGTTGTTGTTACTGCATGCATGGAATATCTTTCTCCAATCTTTCACTTTCAATCTATTGGTATCCTTGGGTCTAAGGTGAGTCTCTTGCAGGCAGAATATAGATGGCTCACATTTTCTTATCCATTCTTCCATCTTGTATCTTTTAATTGGGGGATTTACTCCATTAACATTCAATGTTATTACTGTAAAGGCAGTTTTTATTTTATCCATTTTGATCATTGGCTTTTATCTCTCACTTTATTTTCATCACTCTTTTGATATTTTTAGTTACTGTTACTGATATAGTCATCATTTCTAGACTCTCTTCCAAGCCTCTTCCTCCTGTCTTTTTTTTTTTTTTCAGGCTGTAACACTCCCGTTAGTATTTCCTGCAAAGCCAGCCTTTTTGTTATAAACTCTCTCAGTCTGTGAATATTCTAAATTCACCCTCATATTTGAGAGATAATCTTGCTAGATATAAAATTCTTAGTTGGCAGTTTTTCTCTTGCAGTATCTTAAATATATCATACCACTGCCTTCTTGCCTCCATGGTTTCTGATGAGAAATTGGTACTTAATCTTATTGGATATCACTTATATGTTATGCATTGCTTTTCTCTTGCTTTTTTCAGAATTCTCTCTTTGTCTTTGACATTTGACATTCTGATTAGTATTTGTCTCAGAGTTGGTCTATTCAAATTTATTTGGATGGGAGTATGTTGGATACTTGGACATGAATATCCATGTCCTTCAACAGGGTTGGGAAATTTTTTTTTCTTCAAATATTCCTTCTGCCCCTTTCCCCTTCTCTTCTCCTTCTGTGATAGCCATGCCACATATGTTTGCATGTCTCTTGCTGCCATTTAGTTCCCTGAGACCCTGTTCCATTCTTTTCTTCATGTGTTCTTTTGTATGTTTGCTTTCAGAGGCCATGCCTTCAAGCTCTCTGATCCTTTCTTCTGTTTCCTCAAATCTGCTGTTACATGCCTCCAGTGTATTTTTAATTTCATTTATTGCACCTTTCATTCCCATAAGGTCTACTATTTTTCTATGTATGCTTTCAAATTCTTCTTTGTGCTCCCCCAGTGTCTTCTTAATATCCTTAATCTCTTTAGCCATCTCATTGAATTTATTAAGGAGATTTGCTTGAACATCTATGATTAGTTGTCTCAACTCCTTTATGTCATCTGCAAGCTTATCTTGCTTCTTTAACTGGGTGACATCCTCCTGTTTCTTGGTATGTATTGTAATTTTTTGTTGGTGTCTTGGCATATGGCTTACTACATGTATTTATTCTGGGTGCAGTTTCTATCCTTAGTTTAGGGCTTTCTTGTCTTTTCTCCCTTGCTGGTCATGTAGTAGGAGTTGAAGATATAGTTGGTGCTGAAAGCTATGGAGGCTGAAGCTGCCCACATTGCCCCAGGAATTAATGAAGCTTCTCCCACCTTTCTCCTCTGTCAGGGGTAGGGACAGAGCTATAGCCATGTGTATTAACCAAACTGTGCATGACAAGACTGTTTGTAGTTGTCCGGAGAGACTGATGAAGTTTCATACTCCTTCCTCCCCTACATTGGGTGGGGATGGAGCTGCAGGTGTGGGCAGCAATCTATGCCATGTGGGTCCAAAATGATCACAGGTAAACTGATACAGCACCAGATCGCCTACCTGCCAGGGGTGGGGATGGACTCTCCTGGAGTGCACAACAATCTAATCCATGTGGGTTGAATATGCCTGCAGTTGCCTTTGAGGCAGTACTGTCCCTTCTGCTGAACATTTCAGTCCCTGTAGGCCAAAAGTACCTGCTGTTGCGCAGAGATGCTGAGGAAAAACCAGCCCCCTCCTATCCTATTAGGGCATGGGGTTGGATCCACAGGTACCCAACAGTCCAGTCTGTGCAGGCCAAAAGTGCCTGTGATTGCCTGGAAAGACTGTGGAAACAATAGCCCCCTCCCTTCCTATTGGGGGGTGGGGCTGGACTGCCTAGTACCCACCAGTCCAGGTTGTGTGGGCCAAAAGCACCTGCAGTTACCCAGAGAGGCTGGATGAACAGTCTGTCTCTTGTCCTATTGGGGTGAGGGTGGAGCCGTAGGTGCCCAACGGTTGAGTATGTGCAGGCCCAAAGCACTTGCAATTGCCCTGAGAGGATGAGGGAACACCAGCCCTCTCCTATCCTAGGGGGTTCTGAGGTGGAGATGGACTGAAAGGTGCTCAGCAAACCAGTTCATGTGGGCTGAAAATGCCTGCAGTTGCCTGGAGAGCCAAGGAAACCCAGCTCCTCTCCTGTTCTATTGGGGTGCAGGGATGGAGCCCATGTGTCTGACTACTCAGTCTGTGCTGGCCAAAAGCACCTGCACTTGCTTGAAGAGCCTGGTGCAGGTCCCAACAGCTTCCTCCCTACCGGACGTGGGGCTGGAACCTAGGCTTGGGGTGCAGTCTGATCTGGGTGGAAAGAAGCCAGTCCCTAACTTCACTGGATTTTTCAGTCAGCCTGGCTTCCCCTCATGCCAGGAGCAGAGTCAAAATGGTGGTCACCAGCCTCTTTCCAACTTGGACCAGTTCAAACTCTAGCTGTTCCTAGGATTATACTTTAGCCAGCCAAATCCATGAATCAGTAGCTGAAGTCAGTTGACAACTGTCTCTTCTTCCTGCGTTTATGGGAAATGGAGCTTCTAACTCCAGTCATGGAATAGCTCCTGAGGTGACTTGCACCACCAGAATAGGATGGGCACTAGCTTCTGCTGTGTGGCTTTTAGTTTCCCAGAGAGGTGGTGCAGGTCCTCCCAGCTTCCTCCCTGCTGGAGGTGGGGCTGGGGTCTAGGCTAGAGCTGCAATCTGATCTGAGTGGAAAGAAGTTGGTCCCTACCAACAGTGTGATTTTCAGTCAGCTCTGCTTTCCCTCATGCCAGGGGCGGCTACCAGGCTCTTTCTGTCTTAGACAGGTTCAAAGTTTACCTGTTCTTAGGATTATACTTGAGCCTGCCAAATTTACTCATCAGGAACTGAAGTTGGTGTGACACTGTGTCTTCCTCCCAGTTTTTGGAAAATGGAGCTTCCAACTCCAGCCACAGAATAGCTCCTGAGGTGGCTGGCACCGCAGACTCTGGCCTCTGTGGCATTGAGTTCTCTACTCATGAATCTTCTCAGCAGATGGGCAGTCCCTCCTTCCATACTTTTCAGGATATTGCAGGATGCTCTTCAGGTCTCCTGGGGCTCCCAAACATGTGTTCTAAGTATAGTTCTGGGTGATTACTAACTGCCCTATAGGATGAGCTTACTCTTGGAGCTCCTTACTCTGCTTCCATCTTGGCTTCCCTCCTAGTGTTTTAATTTTTAGAACAAATAAGTTGCAAAAAAGCCTTTGTTTTCCTTATTTTGTTTAAAATGAGATCCCCTTTGTCCATTTCCAAAATGAGGAAAAAACAAGAAAAGAACTATGATCCTGGCTTATACAGAAATTAATTGACCTATGTAAGGGTGTGTTCAAACACTTTTGATTATAGCAAAATTTGGAAAGAGTCATGACTGTCAAATATCATATTTTTAGGATGATAATATCCAAAGTTCATTTATTATCTTGCCAACTCAAGTTCCATATTGATTTTGTTTTGGGTAAACTCAATAGCTTGAGACATTTTGAGATTTTATATCAGAAGGGGAAACTGAAAGCAACAAATTCACTTTGAGAGTCAGTGAACAAGACAAATCTATAATTTAGATGTCCTATTTACTAGTTCCATGCTATGTCATTAAATTGTATATTGAATATATTGAGTTAATTATATATTATATAATAGAAAGAAACATATAGTATGTGTTCAAAATTATCCAGTGTGATTTGAAATAAACTATAAACAATCCAGGGAGTTCAGCTAAGTCACTAAATTTGATTCAGTACCAGACATTTGGAGGCATGGACAAATTATCTGTTGATTACATTGCTAATTCATTTTCAAATGATTTCTGAGTCCAGATGTTTGTCATCTTATAGATTTGGTAATAGAGACCTCTGGACTTATTTGATAGGATCAGGTAGCAGAAGGTGGGCAGCCAATGTAGTTCTAGTTGAGAGCCTGGTTCCCATGTACAAGGTCCTGGGTTTGATCCCTGGTACTTCCTAAAACAAATGAAAAAAGAAGAACTCTCATTGGCGAGCAAGTATAGTTCAGTGGATGAGTGCCTGCTTCCCACGTACAAGTTTCTGGGTTCATTAAAAAAAAAAAAAGTTGTGCATGGAGAGGTAGCATAAGGTAAATGGGAATGATGATATGTTTAACTTAATATCAGTCATATTCCTACCTTAGATAGTCAAACTTATGCTCTTAGTGTGGGTAGCAGAACGAGCCTGTTTTCCAGTGGGCCATCTGGATAAGCTACTGGTTGAATGGCATTGCATATGATACAGAAGAGACTAAAGAGAAAAGCAAACATTTTATTAAAGTTTGAAACATCATGGTTTCTCAAGCCACAGCTAACTTCAGATATTATTGTCTCAATGGCTCTAGGCCAATTACTTAGCCTCTTTACTTCAGTTTCTCAATTGGTAAAATGGGAACTGTTATAGTGTGATTAATTTATCTCCTAAGGGGGTTGTTTATTTTAATTAACTGCTGTGAAGAGCTTTGAAGATGAAAAGTGCTAACTGCTTATGTCATGATTAGCCATGGAATAGTGGAATATGATAACTGCTTTACCACAAAAATGAATAAACCTGATACACACAAACTGTGAAATCTGTGGGAGGGGTTAAAACCCAGGACAATGAGACAGCTGAGGAACCAACCTCATCAAGGGATATATTAGTTACACTTGAGTCTTGATTTAAGCAGTTTAAAGCACCTTCTGAAATATTCATTGAAAATGGCATCGCTTTGGCACCACATTTTCCTTTGCCAGTGCCCATTGTGACATTTCTTTCCTGGACATATTTCCTCCACAAACCTTACTAAATCTACCTTGACTCATATTCTAAAAAATAGTGGTTATTTCCAATTATTCTTCACTGTATGCACACATATACCCACAGACAATAAATTGCTATTGTTGACAGGGTAGAACAGTTTGCTATTTTTACTTGTATTGCTTGAACCAAACCAAACAAATTAGGGGAGCATACACAGCCATTGCTTTGAACCAATGAATATTTAAGGATATTAATTTACTTCCTCTAATAGGCTTTAAGAAATTCAAAAAATAAACATATGAACAAAGGAATAAAATGTCAAACTTTAAGCTTGAGCTCTTACTCAGGTCTGTGTTTTGCAGTTGACCGTGTCATTACCTATCTAGTTATGAGGTCATATTTCGGCACAGTTCATTAGATTTCATCTTTAGTTTTATAGCACATTGAAACTGCAAAGTCAATAAGTTTTGGTCAACATTTATTACCCTGGAATATTTATTTCAAGGGCATCTATTAAAGGAAACTAAAGTGGCACAATCTCTCGTTAGTCCTTTGGATTCTTGGATTAGGATTGGATTAAGATTTTTGCATTAGGGTTCTCTGTGATATTTTAAAAATGATATTCAATACACAGATAATAAAATTCCATTTTGCTTTGAGACAATTTTTATTTATTTATTTGTTTATATGCCACTTTGTTTTAAAAAAGGATTTAAGGAAGCATACTTTATTAGGAAAACATCTTCTCTATAATGGCAACATAATCATCAAATATCTTGAATGGGGTGTGGGAAAGCACACATTTAAATTAATTCTCATTTCAAAAGCAAGGTTTAGAATACTTAAAGAGTCAATTCTAAAAAGTTACCACAGTGTAGTGAAAGGAATGCTAAATTTTGAGTCAGAAGACCTGGTTTTACGTCCTCATTCTGGCAGTTTCCTGGCTGTGCAATTTGACAAATCATTTGACCTCAGTATCTTTATCATGGTAATAATATCTTTATCATGGATTTACTGTAAGAATTAAATAAGGAATGTCTATGAGAAAGTGCCTGCCATCTGGTAAACCTAAACTTGTTTTTTTTTATTCATCCATTTCCGCCAGTAGTATTCAGTAGAGATTCCTGCAGGATGGCCATTTTAGATTCTTATCTAAAAACTCATGCTTGCATCATTTCTATGTTTCTGAGATTAGTTGGTTTTTGCATATTTCCAACTTATAACCAGGCTGTAGCTTTCTCATGCCATGAGTCATAACATTCCTATTAAAAGCTAATCTGCTTTGAGAGAATTTCATCTTAAGGGAAAATTTAAAAGTTCATCTCAAATGATGCTTCAAGTGAGAAATCAATGCTGCAAAATCTCACTGGGTCTTTTACTGTCATACATAAAATAAAAACAAAGACGAGTTTTTAGAACGGCAAGTTGAGGATATAACTATGAGTTGGGCTTAACAATTTTAAACTTTTACAATCTTTAATTTATGTGCCCTGAACTCACCGTTTTCAGGCTTCAGCTGCCATTTCAATAAATGATAGATACATCAGTCCCATAGAATAGATGACAAGGAAATCCTCACACAACTTTAAAAAGAGAAAGAAAGGAATGGGGAAGTGCCTAGACCTAACAGAGGAATAAGTCTGTTCGGAATCCAAGCCCAAATAAATATTTGAACGGGAATGGTATCTTCGTGTGTGGTGAAAAATAGGTCCGTTTAAGGCTGCACATTTTGGCAGGCTGGCATGTTGACTTTATCACCTTAGGATCACAAGGTTTTCAAACGCCTTCCTGCACACTGTATCCCACGCATGCGCCCCAGGTGCCCCAGACACGCCCCAAGTGCAGGCAAGTGAACTCTTGGGAGCTCCCGCTGGCCTAGATCCTCCGGTGCCCAGACTCCTTTCTTGGATCCCGGACTTTAACTTCCCTACCCGGTTTTTGAATCATTCTTCATCAGTTGCCGTTTTAGTTATATCTACTTAACGTCCTTGGAAAGTCAGAGTTGTTGGCACAACAGATGAAACCTCATTTCAATTTTAGGATAAAACTACTCATTTGGGTTAATTGATGGGAAAGGCAAGAGGCTACGTAAAAATTTTGCTTTAAAACTTTGAATTGTAGAACATACAAAAAAAGTGTAGACCATAGCAACCTGATAAAGACTATGTTTAATAAGTTCAATTTACTCATACAATACAGTGGTCAAGTTAAAATGCCATTTTGGGGGTATCTTAATCATAAATGTACCCTTTTTATGGACTGGCATCTAAGAAACAGTTGAGTTGAAGAGATTATTTCTGAGAGCAGAGGACTCTGTGAGACACCCAGCATTGCGACGCCCCAATCCCAAAAGTTGGTTTGAAAAATATCAAGGAATAAATTATTGCCCCAATGGGATCCATCTGTTGTTTTTTAAGTATTTGTAGGTATTTGCAAAGGTTTTCAGAAAATAAATAGCATTGCCTGTTTTTTTGAAAGTCACTCTGTGAGGAAAATGGTTACGTCACATGCTTCTTCATAGTTTACTTTAGGCTTTAACTTTTAGAGATTAATAATTCTAATTATTATTATTTATAAATAAAGTAACAAATCATTGTATATCCTTAGAACTTTGGATCTGCTTGCCTTCTTGAATGGACCCCCACCCCTTGCCACACAGTTTTTCCAGGAAGACTGGGAGAATGGGCAAGGTCAAGCTAGGTTTTCAACAAATAACCATGATGGAAATGCACATGACATTCACGCCAGTAGTAAGCTTAATACTCAGAGTAGAGGCAGGAATAAACAACCGATCTTAAAGTAAAAAGAGTGGTTTCATTTTTGCAAAGTGTTCACCCAAGTTTGGAAAGCTACAGTCTCAATAAACCTGCCCTAACTTCATGGACTTCATGGACAGATTGTGAGATTTTTACAAATAGGCTAATAGGATTAAAGGAGATAATGTCTGAAAGTGTTGGGCACAGAGCCTGGCACACGTGAAGCAAGAAATAAATAGAAGCAATTATATTACTGTGAAAGCAAGCCTCCAGATTCTATTGAAATCATGGAGCAGGATTAGCTAAAGACCAAGCAGACTATTACTCATGTAGCTGTTCTGCTGTGTGATGCATGATGTTATGGATTCAGTTGTGTCCTCCAAAAGATGTGTTGGACTCCTAACCTCCAATATCTTAGAATGTTACCTTATTTGGAAATAGGGTCATTGCAGATGTAATCAGTGAAGGTGACGTCATAATGAAGTAGAGTGGGTCCCTAATCCAATCATCCTTGTGTCCTTAAAAGAAAAGACGAGGCACAGAGAGAGAGACTCAGGGCAGATGTCTATTGGAAGATAGAGGCAGAAATTGGAGTTATACCACCACTAACCAAGGAACACCAGGGATTACTAGTAGCAAGTAGAATCAAAGAAGAGGTAAAGAAGGATCTTTTGCTACAGCCTTCAGAGAGAACAGAGAGCACCCGGCTGACACTTCAGTTTGTAACTTCTAGCCTCCAGACTTGTGAAAGAATACATTTCTGTTGCTCTAAGCCATGCAGTTTGTGGTACTTTGTTACCTTAGCCCTAGGACACTATGACACAGCATGTACTCTGGAACTTCTGGACCACTATCTCCCTCCTTTATACTTGGATTTACTCTGGAGAGACAATCCAGTACAGCACTTCTCAGGGGTTACTGGCTTGTGCTGTTCTGGTACCAATGATATATAGGTAAAAATAGTCTGGGTTAACTGATGGAAGAGTGAGGATCTGGGGCTTGTCCCCATTTGGGTGCCCAAAAAGCCAACCTCAGTCTCAACTGATAGCTCCCTTCAGCCTTAAGGATACCTTCTGGGATTCTCAGGATATTCTCATTAGTTGATAGCTCATTCTCCTGACTCCATCCCTGACCAACCTGCTACATAAGAACAGTGTTTTTCAGTGGTTGTCCAAGATATGACAGGTGGGTTGAAGATTGAAATGGTATTGTACAAGAGGGCAGATTTTGTTCTGGCTGGATCTTCATATGGCAGCTTCACTGGCAAGCCAGATCATTCAAACTTGTGTGTGGGATGGAGAGGGGAATAGGAATATGCCATCTCGGTCTCAAACTGGCCCATATCCTAGATCACCAGTATCTTCCAAAATTGAATCCCAATCAATAACCAACAACTGCATGCTGACCTTTAGGATTTCAGCACCACTGTCAAAAGGCCAGGACACATCAGGGCCTGAAATATCTTCAGAGGCATTTGGCCTGCGAACTCAATGAGCAGTCATTGAGGGAAGCGTGTGTAGCTCAGTAGTTGAGCCTACACTCCATATATGAGGTTTGGGATTCAATCCCCAGTAGTGCCTAAAAAAATAAAAAATAAAAAGAGCAGTCATTGATTCGATTTTTGAGGCCACCCTGATTTCAGGAAAAAGGAAGCTCTAAAATTCCAGGACCAATGTGCCAAAGCTTAGTTTGACCTGGGGAAGTCAGATACCCCTAAGAGCCTACTTTCAGAGAATAGCAGTAAAAAAGCCATCCTCTGTCACTTATCACTTTGTTTTTTCCCTCATGGTGGTAGGGAGTAGTAGATAGGTATATGGGGGTGGGCAAAGATTAGATAGGGAGAGAATGGGGTTCATGGAGAGGATGGACTAAATCCTTATCCTAAACTAAGACAAGTGGGACAAGAGATTGACCGAAGGGAAAGTGAAATTGTAGCCTTTCCAACCATCTCTGTGGCACATCTGAACATAAAATTCAGTAACCTAGTTATGTCCAGAGGCCAGTTTGAGGGCATGTTGGTAGGGGTGACCTCCTACTCCTTATCCTGAACCTTTATCCCTTTCCTTCCCTCCTCACTCCTTCCTCATCATCCATTTTCTTTCCTTTCCTTTAAAAGAGCTAAAAGATATGTACCAGGCTAACCCTTAACTCTCAGAGGAACGGGCATGAGGTTAAGGAGACACTTTTCACTTTAAAAACCTTACATAGCTGTGAATTACATTAGTTGTTACCTTAAGCATATATTACTTTTGAAATTTAAGAAAAGTTAGTAAACATGTTCCCTTCCCCATCTCTATCCACCTAAACCTTCTGGTTCAAAAGAGATTCTTCATTTTACCCTAGCCTGATCAAAATTTTTCTATTTCCCAAATACTGCCTTCTCAACTAGATAGTGATCAAACTATTTGGGTGAAGTAATTCCACTAATGTGTGTGTAAGAAGAGTTGTTAGGTGATGTTGACATTAATGATTATCCAAAGAGTGGCTGGAGGGCATTCTGAAGAGCATATTGTCGTGGGGTGGTAATCCCACTGTGGCTGTTAGCTTCATTCAGGACTTGGAGCATGTCACTTCAAAAGCTGGTATCTCTGGCCTAATTTTTCCTCTTGGGTGCACGGAAAGCCAAGAAAACAATACTTCCAGTCTTGTTAACCCCACAGAATTCTGAGAAGTTCTGAAAAGACATTTTTAATTTAGTTTGTGGTTATTTTCACTGCATTTTCTCCTTGGTCTGGTGGTAGTTTTGGGTGCAAGGTGATAGGGAAAAGGTAACACCACCTTTAAAAATTTTTTCTAACAAAGGAAAATGATATGTCCCCATTCACCTACAGGTCATATGAGTTTTTTCCTCAGAGAGATATGCAGTTTCAAGAAGTGACTTGTAGTTTTAACCATGAAATTCTAAAACCCTAACTACTCTGCTTTGTAATCTTTATAGACTATCATGACCTAAAAATGGCTCCCTGGCTTCCCATTTTCTGTAGAGTACCATGTTAGAGAATTGGCCTCCTCAAGGATACTTTTGTCACACGAAGTACACACCTTGTCCTTAGACTATGCTTTTATACTGGACTATGTTTATACAATAGTATTTCTTAAAATGAGAAAATACTCTTTAAGAGGTGAAACAAAACTAAAATTGCAGTCCCAAGCAAAGCCTATGGTGTTTTAAAATGCAGTGAGTAAAACAAGGGAAATTAAATCATAACCTTTATCAGAACCAGTTCCTCCTCTTTAAAATAGTTTTTTTAAGCTTTATTCCTATGGCAGAAAAATAATTCTCCCAGCCTGTGTTCCTTACCACAAAGGTGGCATGGTTGTCTCATGCAAGTACCAAGAAGATATGAAGCTAAATCAACAGACTTTGATTTGTTGGCTCAACCAAGTATAAACTAGCCACTGGAAAATCAAGTTGAAAACATAGGGCAAGTATATGAAAGAGACAAGCTACAGCTTGCAGGAAAGAAAATGTTTGCAGAAAACTCTAGCATTACAGGTTTATCTAAGGTGTGGTCTCCAGTAAGCTGCAGTAATTACCCAGGATACCTCAGCTAGTGGCTGAAAACTAAGAGTGCTTTACAGACTTAACCCTTTCACCCCAACCCTAAAGGAAATTGCACTATAGTCAGGTTAAATTGAACAAGAATTGTTTTTATTCTAATTATAGTTTTTATTCATTGCTACCACTGCTTATCAAAGATATTTCTTAACTATGGCTTTTAACTTGTTCTTCTTATACTACGGTTTCTCAATGGATAGACTTCATTTTTTGATACAGTTGAAGATCTTACACCATTTGGAGGTTTTGCACTTGCAGGGTGGGGGGTGATGTGGTTTAGGGAGCAAAAGCTAAACTGCATTCTTGTCTTGACTACTCACCCTTCTATACATCATACCTATTATTATTTATCCATATAGATATTAAACTAAACTTGAGTTCATACTGATGTTTTTGACTCTAATCCAATCCCATATGGTTCATTCTAGCTTTTCCCCTTTCTTATTCATAACCTGCCATTTCAACAGGGAGAAATCTGGTACCCACCATCCATTTACTTATTCATTTAATCCTAGTACACATGTACAGCAATTTCAGAATTTTTTTTTTTTTTTTTTAAAGATTTATTTATTTATTTAATTTCCCCCCCCCTCCCCTGGTTGTCTGTTCTTGGTGTCTATTGGCTGCGTCTTGTTTCTTTGTCCGCTTCTGTTGTCGTCAGCGGCAGGGGAAGTGTGGGCGGCGCCATTCCTGGGCAGGCTGCTCTTTTCACGCTGGGCGGCTTTCCTCACGGGCGGGCGCACTCCTTTGCGCGTGGGGCTCCCGCACGCGGGGGACACCCTTGCGTGGCACGGCACTCCTTGCGCACATCAGCACTGCGCGTGGCCAGCTCCACACGGGTCAAGGAGGCCCGGGGTTTGAACCGCGGACCTCCCATGTGGTAGACGGACGCCCTAACCACTGGGCCAAAGTCCGTTTCCCAAATTTCAGAATTTTTAACTGTACCCCTGTTAGAAACTTCACCAGCTAGAGTAAGTAAATGCAGAATAGTTTCTTTGTCTTTAGTCTTACAGTTTACAGTCAAAATAACTGTTTTTCAAAGCTACTTAGGTCTGCACCTTTTTTCCTTCCCACCGACTTACTTTTATCCTTTCACAGGATATAGAGCACTGCTTGGCATACAGAATGCATTTAATCAATATTTGATGAATAAACAAATGAATGATATGCAAATTCATGAAAGGTCTCACATTTTTTTTTAATGTCACCTTGTAGTGAAGACTATCCTGATGAACTGTACATATTGCAGATCTATCCCCATTCCCTTTGTGCTTTCCCTGATCTATTTTTATCCATACCACTTCTTACTAAGAAATTATTATGTAGTGTTTACTTATGTATCTAGCTTATTGTCTGTATCCCCTATTAGAATGTAAGTTTGGGATCTCTTAAAGATGCTAGCTACTAAACCTATTTATTTATTTATTTATTTATTTATTTAATGCTTCTTGGAGTCTCATCCACAATTTAGAGATTAGCAGTCTTAAAGGGTCATAGTTGGGGTATGTCAGGGCATCAATAATTATTGTTAATGACCCTGCAATTTATTCATTAAAACGTCTTGCTCAGAACTTCATTAAGACATCCCTTTGCTGCAATATATTTCATATATCTTCCTCTCATTTAAAAAGTTATTTCACATATACAACCTTAGTTTATCCTTCTGAGACCTTGTGGGGTGCAGGGTAAATGCCTGTGGTTGAGAAAATTGAAATTCAGAGAAATTAATGTGTCTGAGATCATATAGTTTCTCAGTGAAAGAGTTGAGATTCTTCTCTCAGGTATTTTATCTCCCTGGAGCATGGGCAAAAGTTATCTGGAATTTATGGGAGCAGGTGTGACACTCACCTGGGAGAGTCCTGAGCATAACTTTGTAAAGAATAAATCATGCTTTTAATCCAGTTTACCTCCCATAATGGCAAGAGTGATGGTGATAAGGAAAGAAACATGTAAAAAATTCCATTCCTTTTAAGCTACTGCCATTGGGGAATCACTCTAGAACAATTCTCCTCAAGCTCACACAATTTGGCCAGTTTCTCTTCTAGACAGATAGGAGAGTCCAAGCTGAGCTGGGATGACCACTTTAGAGGGCTGTTATGGGGGAAATTCATGGAGTGTGGGGGTGGGGAGAACGTAAGGGGGAAGATCAAGTGATCGTCTATGTTGGTTTTGGGAGAGCTGGGTCAGGGAGTAATGGGTAGAATGATATGACTAGTAGAATATATTCAAATATGTGGAATGATAGATTGTCTTGCCTTTAGTAAGGCAAGTTTAAATTTGGTATCTTAAGCATATTAATAAATATGATTTTGTTTATGCTTCTGTTAGGTAAACACTCAAATGGTATTTTTTTTTAAGATCTTTAATTTTTATTTATTTATTTCTTGCCCCATCATCATTTGTGCTCATTGTCTGCTCTCTGTGTCTGTTTGTTGTATGCTCTGTGTCTGCTAGTCTTCTTTTTCAGGAGGCACCAAGGACCCAGAACATCCCAGGTGGGAGGGAGGTGTTCAATCGCTTCAGCCACATCCACTCTCTGCTTGTTGTGTCTCCTCATTGTGTCATCTGGTTGTGTTAGGTCACCATGCCAGTCTGTTGCATCAGTTTGCTGTCTTGCTCATTTTCTTTAGGAGGTACTGGGAACCAAACCTGGAACTGTCCATGTGGTAGGTGGGTGCCCAACTACTTGAGCCACAGCCACTTCCTTCAAATGGTATTTTATTTTATTTTATTTTATTTTATTTATTTATTTTTTTTAAAGATTTATTTATTTATTTAATTTCCCCCCCTCCCCTGGTTGTCTGTTCTTGGTGTCTATTTGTTGCGTCTTGTTTCTTTGTCTGCTTTTTTTTGTTTCTTTGTCCGCTTCTGTTGTCGTCAGCGGCACGGGAAGTGTGGGCGGCGCCATTCCTGGGCAGGCTGCTCTTTCTTTTCACGCTGGGCGGCTTTCCTCACGGGCGCACTCCTTGCACGTGGGGCTCCCCCACGCGGGGGACACCCTTGCGTGGCAAGGCACTCCTTGCGCGCATCAGCGCTGCGCATGGGCCAGCTCCACACGGGTTAAGGAGGCCCGGGGTTTGAACCGCGGACCTCCCATATGGTAGACGGACGCCCTAACCACTGGGCCAAAGTCCGTTTCCCCAAATGGTATTTTAATCAACTCAAAGGAGAATACATTGCTCTTAAATGCCCAAAGTGCAAATTAAAATAGTGTTTTTCTAACTT
Organism: Dasypus novemcinctus; assembly: GCF_030445035.2. NCBI lineage: Eukaryota > Metazoa > Chordata > Mammalia > Cingulata > Dasypodidae > Dasypus > Dasypus novemcinctus. Next base: position 56,594,251 of record NC_080676.1, read on the forward strand.
TCACAACACCCCCTTCCTTTCTACTACCAATGTCTTCAAAAAAATTCTATATGTTAATATTATGTCAAAATATTGTGGAAGATTCCCTAGCACATCTAAGCTTTCCCAGAAGCTACTGTGATCTTGACAAAGATTTGGCAGTTGAATTTGACAGAAGTAACCTATAGTAGCCTCCTTTAGCTTTCTACTCTTTAACAAATGTGAGTGGTAGTGACTTATCTGTTAGAATTATCTATAGTGGGAGGAAACTGGGGTGTTGTTGAGTGTACATCACACATAGCATTCTAGTCAATATTTATTACACATACACTGTGAGTTTCATTGGCAGGATGCAGGAAGGTTGGGTGGATGGTAAATGGGGGAAAGATGAGTGAGAAGCTTAAGAATTGGCAATCTTCTTTGAAACAGAGTATTCATTACCTATTCTGTAACAAATTACCTACAAAACCTAGCAACATAAAACAATAAATATTTATCTCGGTTTCTGTGAGTCAGGAATTCAGGAGCAGCTTAGCTGGATGGTTCTGGCTCAGAGTGCCTCATGAGGCTGCAGTCAAGATGTTTGCCAGGGTTGCAGTTATCTGAAGGCTTGATTGGGGCTGGAGAATTTGTACCAAGATGACTCATTCACATGGCTTATAAATTAGTTGCCAGGCAGTCTCAGTTCCATGACATGTGGACCATATCACAGGACTACTTAAATATCCTTACAACATGGCAATTTGCCACCCCCACTGTGAGTGATCAAAGAAAGAGAGGCAGAAGCCTCCATTGTCTTTTATTACCTAATCTTAGAAGTCACTCATCGTTTTTACCTTATTGGTTGTACCTCTTGACCCTATTCACTGTGGGAGGAGAATACATAAGGGTGCAAGTACCAGGAGCCTGATAATCCCATTCAGTTTCTGTATGTATAAACATAAGATAATATTTGCCCAACCTGTGTCATAGTGCTAGTGTGAGACTCATAAGACCATAATGGATTTGAAAGTTAAATATGAAAGATAGAAGTAAAATGCATCATTATAGAATTTCTAAATTTGTTCCAAATTTCAATTTTGTTATGGAAAAAATATTTACTGAAAACTTACCATATCCCAACAGCTGGTAAAAAGTGGTGAACAAGACAGCTTCTGCTTTTATGGCACTTACCTTCTAGTAGAAAAGAGAGACCATAAACATGTTTAAAAGAACCAATTACTAATTACAAAATTGTGTTGTTTCTATGTACGAAAAAATGGCATGGTCTGACAGAAAGAAATTGGGCACTCAAGTTAGATAGTTTCTATAAGGATTGGGCTTTTCAGCTGAGATCTGAAGAATAAGATGGAGAGAGCCACGTGGTGGGAGCTCAAATATTTTTGGACTAGGACTCCCTACTAAACGGATTTGTAGAGCTCCAAGGGTGAATCATGAAACACCAAGCTGTATATTTTAGAATCTCAAAGGAGCATGACTTGCCAGTAACATAGATGTTGCTTGCCACTTCAGAAACTGACATTATAAAGTGTTCCCATTATACTTTTCATTTAGGGAAAATTGCCTATTGACCTGTCAACTAGGGGGATAGCACCTGAAGGAACTAACCCAAAGATAGCATTTACTTAGTTTAAGAAACATCTGGGTCTTGAGACCCACTGCCTCACCCTTTCACCCCAACACACAGACACAATATTGCCAGTGTCAGAGTTTGGCCGAAATGGATAAAACCCTGGAGGGGTCAGAGGAGAAAACAGTTCAGGCTTTTCTACTCTTCTCACTACTGTTTCAGGTTCTTCATGGAACCAGGTGAGGATAGGGAGATTTTAGGAGATTAGAGGATAGGGAATGGAAATTAAGTTCCATGACAGACATTTTTGCCTATTTATCCAGGACCAAGCTCCTTACACAAATTTTCAGGCATAGTGTATAAAACCATAGCTTTTATACCTCTAAGTATATTTTTAAAAATCTTTCAGAGCTGAAGAGATCATTAGACACAGGCTATGTTGGTTTTTAGGTTATCTAATTAATTTTTTTTAGTTTTTAAAAGCCATGCTCTTGCTTTAATTATTTCATTACTTTTGGGTCAGAGTAATAGGGCTAGTCCAGTTCTCAGCCTCACTATGTAAGCACAAACCTGAATGGAGAGAAATAAGCCTCCCTTGGCTTTGGGGGAGAATAAAAGATAAAGCAAAGAATCTCCATCAAGTTCTGGCTCTGAATTCTTTTGTCTGAAGTCTAGCAAATGTGTCTTTTGCATGAGCAAGTTTTAAAAATGGATCACTGTAAACAGAAGACATTTTGGGGTTCCTCTTCATTTTGTATCCCTTCCCATTCACCCCACCAGTATCAGCACAATTCAAACGATACTAAAGCACTCTGCAGCTTGCAAGCAGCAGCCTTTCGGCCAAAAGAGACATTTAAAAGAAACAAAAGCCCACAAATTCCTCCAAACACCTTTGTTTTAAATGTTTTTTTTTTTTTACCTGTTAGTCTCAGTCACAATTGTTGATCTAAATCTAAGGAAAATACTATGGAAAAATCTCTGTAAAGTACAATGTGACAACGTGCTTCTTGGCCAAAAGACATACCTGACAAATTGCTTCAGGATCTTGCTGGATGAAGTCTCATTATTGTTATTAGATGTATGACTTAGAGTCATGTACCACCTTTGATCTAGCCCACTGCTGTCAGTGTTTGCAAACTGAAGCCTGGGTTATGGACACGTAGATCCCAGCGCTCACACTCATTGAAGGTTGGCAGTCTGGCATCATGGTTACCAGCATGGACGTTGACATCAAATAGGCCTGAATCTCAGCTTGGTGCTTTCTATCTTTGAAACTTTGGGCAACTCAATTCTCTCTGAAACTTACTTTCCAATAGGATCAAAAATAGTATATAGTCCTAGGCCTATTGGGGATTCAATAAGATAATGTTGATAAAACATCTTTCACGAAAATTCTCAATAAATATTACCACCATCATCGGTCTTCCTACTCATCCTCCTAGGTTTCAGATGGTCAGTTATGGCCCATGGACAGGTGGATTCAGCCTCTATTATCAACTGAGTCTCTAGCTCTCCATTTCCAAAGAGCTTTCATCGTTTTCTTCCAGTGGAGTTGGTGATAACAAATCTATCCAGCAAGAAACTATGGTATTACCCCAAACCAGTACTCTCTAAGCCATGGTTCTGGGATTAGTTTGCTGTTGTGTATTTGGCAAACCATAAAGAATACTGTTAATGGGTGAATGGTGCTGAAATTAAGGTCTAAAGATCTCAGAAAGGTAAATGTTTTTCAGGCAACTAGTGTACAGTTTTGGGAAATCATTTCAGCCATGTGCCAATCTTCCTATAAGTCATTGTATTAGTCCATGCATCTTTTAAAAAGACATTAGCTAAAGATTCTGTATTATTTAAAATGCACCTGAGAAACTCTGGAGATAGTCAAGTTGATTGGAAATGGCAGTGGGCACTTTTAAGTTCAATGTAAATTATCAACGTGGTTTAGACAAATTAAAGACCTCTTTAACTCCCCGGTGCTTGATATGAAAAGCATCCAGGCTAACACAATAGGTCACACTTAAATGATTCTTCCCTTAAGAAGCAAACTGTCCTTGCACCATGCATTGGTGGCAGAAGATAATAAGATGTAGCTCCTCTAACCGAATCTTTCTTAAAGGAAATGACCAGGTAAAAGAATGGAGTTACTGTGCATGAAAAAAGAAAAATACAAAAATCATTTGACCTGCTAAAAGAATCAATTTTTCTGGGTACTGGAGCAAGACATTAACAAGCACGACCGTGAACCCTTTCGCTATTGAATCAAACTGTAAAGGCTTCTCTTTGGCACAGAAGGCTTCTATGGACCAGACTGCAACTGCAGTGTGAGTCCAGCTGCCTAGGTCTGAATTCATAAACCAGTTTAAGATAGGATATGTCTGCAGCCACAGGAGTTGGGATTAGTTACAAGACTATATGCGTGTTTTATTGGAATATTGAGGGTTTAGCCCCCTGGAAAAACAGAATATTTCCTATCCGAGACTGCCAACAACCACTGAGCATGTCCCTGTTGCTTAACTTCTCAGTTTTTAAAAGTGGACATTTTTGTTAGTCTTTAAAAGGCAGAGAACTAAGTGGGGTTGAAACATTTTTATTTCTTCTCATCCTGAGCAAGATGATAGAGGTTAGAGGCGGAGTTGGGAAGGAACTTCTTTTTTGTAGTGAGATTGCATAAAGCTGCCCAAAAGCATTATCATATTCTCTGGGGAATGGGCTTTTAAAATTTTTCATAAATTTGAAATTATTTCACTGCAGAAAATTGATCATAGCTATAATTTTGCATTGACTCTGTGTGTGGCACTGCTGTTTATATCCATTATCCCATCTAATGCCTCAATGAGAGAGTGGTTGGTGTTCCCAATTAACAGACTGACAAACCAACAAGGCTCAGAGAATGAATGCCAAGGCCGACTTCACAAAACACTTACGTGGGAAAGTGGGGATTTGAACCCATGTGTACCCACTCCTAGCATGCTTTTAGGATGTTCCTACCCACAGTGTGATCATCTTGATTGTATTTGATCTTACCTGTCCCACTGGGAGCTGCAGGATACCTGCGGAGTGACTGGGAACATGTCCTCTGTTGTACTCATGTTGATGGTATTGTTCACTTTACAGGTTTAAATTGTGTCTGTTTGATGTGGGTCTTGAAATATTGGTCATAAGTGAACTTATGGAGACATGGAATAAAATATTTTAAATTGGTACTATCAGACAATGCTGAATGGCTGGTCACCACAATTTAAAAAGATCTAAGAGGTAAAACAGGACTATATCCCAATTCCTAGGAATTTACATAACAGGCCACTCAAGAGGGGTGATTGGATTCATATTGAGTATCTAATGAATCTATTTTCTTTTACATGCAGTAAGTATGTGAGCACCATTTAAAACTCCAGTATGGAAACAGGTGAATCTGGTCTTTTGTCAGTCTCACCTCTCATCTCAGACCTTTTGGCTGGTTTGTCAATCCCCCTGGCTAGTTGGATCAGTGATGATATTGGCTTGAACGGCAGTGTTGAGTGAAACTAGATATGGGAAAAGGCTATCAAAATAAACAATGTGAGCAAAACTTGTTCAGAACCACAAAGTGACTGAGAAATTGCCAGAACCACAAAGTGACCGAGGCAACTGAAAAAGTGCCAGAGTCCTGACTCCTATGATTAACTTTGTCCTCATCATAACCTACTGGCCATCTGCTCTCTGAGCAACTCCTCTCATAATTCTCCTCCCATTGCCCAATCTGAATGAAACAATCTGGAAAGGCGTGGAGTGAGTTGATCCCATTTTCCTCATCTAGTTAGCTAGGCTCCATCTGAAAAATACATTCCTAGCAATGCTATTTTTAATCCAACAGTTTCAAATAGACCCAAACTTGCCTTGCCAAAAAAAAAGTATATAAAGAAATAGAACCAAAGTTCTACACAATAGATGACAAGAGTCATGTATTTTCAGCCAGTTTTTACCAAGTATGCACTGAGTTAAATCTAGGTTGGCAGCTAAAGATGGAGACTCAGTACATTCAAATGCCTTCAGAATTTGTGAGCTTCATGGCAGAATCTTGGAGGGAGAAGGAAATTAGCCAAAGTTGTTCTTGTCATTTATCATAAGTCAGATGTTAGAGACCAGCACAAATCTCTCAAAATAGAATGGATTTGCTTAAAAGCAAATGGTTTTTGTTAGGGGTTTATTTTTCTTGTGTCAAAAATATGAAATTACACATTAAAAGGAAGTGGTAAAATCTACATCACTCAAAGCATTGGAGATGTATCCACGTGTTTCCACATGCTCAACAGTTATTGAAAGTGTGATTCTCATTTTACCTGCTAATCCTATACTTAGAAGTATTCAGCAGGGAGCTTAGCCTTCTCAGTTTTGATTTCTGAGCAATTTCAGAGAACACATTCTACTGCAAAAAGAACTCAAGTATTTACAGTTCTGGTGTTTGTTTTATGAACAACAGTGTTTTATGTGGCTCATATAGTGTGAGAATGAAGCAACAATTTCTGATTAATATACACTGACTCATAGTTTTTTTGAGGGGAATTCGGGAAATGGTTAGTGAATTTATATATTTCATCTATATACATTTCATAAGAGGCTTCATGATATATGATAACAATGAAATTAGGTTTTTCTAGATGAAATATATAAATAGTGGGAAAAGTTCTGAGAATTAAGAGAAAAGCAACTCTGGCCTAAAGTTTTTCAGATTAGTGGTTCAGTGCTCTCACGGTTTTTTGCTGTATCTCACACAATCTTAAATTTGGACTCTTGAATGGAAGATGGGAGAGAAAAATCCACAGTTTTCCACTGCTGCATCAGTTATCTTGAAACAGAGGTTGGCCTTTAAATTTTTATGATATTCTTTAAAAAGCTTCAATAATTTAGAATTGACATTTATTTAAATATAAAACATGCTATCAATTACCTCTGAAGTCTAATAAACAAAACTATGTATATTTATCTACATGTGTGTCTATCTATATAGCTTTTTAAGGCAGTATCAGGAAGCAGTTGATATTCTCTGAAATTTGCATACAGGCAAAACTTAATGACTTCAAAGGTCACAGTTGTCTCCTTCTTGTTGGCTTCCTGGGTCTGTAGTGCTAAGTAGAGCAAAGGATTGTTTTACCCAGAGAGATGGAGGCACCAGTAGGACAGGGCTGGTCAGGCTCTTACATGACTCTTACTGATTTGAAAGGAAACTCTGGACAACATAGAGAAGAATAATGAAAAGCATTAGTTACACTTTACATGAATGTAGCACTCATGGACTTGCATTTATGTTACTCAATTTCTGAATTCAAGTCAGTGAGGTGCCTTAAACTGTGTTTATATAGCTGCAATATTAAAACAAAAAGAAAAACATTGACTAATTGTTTTGAAATAAACAACTATTCTAACTGCGAATTTTAGTTCTCTTCTGATACTATGAAGCACTGGTACGTGGCTTGTGCTTTTTGCATATCGTTTCCTTAAGAGATGAAATAAAGATGGTCATCTCTGCTTATTTGGGGGCTTTGTCATGGAAACATGCTATAAAAATAGGCCATAACCACTCGGGACCAATCTTCCCAAATAGATATACTGAACACACTATTGACTCAGGCTGAAGCATTCACTCAGCTTGGTGATTATCTAGCATTATCTCAGTGGATAATGATTTTAATGCTTTATCACACTCATTACGGCATTAGTGGTTTCATATTAATAAGGTATTAGCTTTGTTATTCAAGCAATCTAATACATAAAAGTATAGGGGAAAAAAATCAACCTTAAAGCCTTTGTTACGCAACAGGCTTTTTGTTTGTTTGTTCTTAAATAAGGCCTTTCCTTAATGAAACAATAATTTGAGATTCCCGTGATTGGATCTCACTATTCTTAATGCTGATTTATCCTGTTCTTTGACAGTTTGGCCCTTGTGATTGCCATAGTTTGCATTTGGCTATAGTTGATCCAGCGAAGAATGTTAGATTATCGTATTTTAACTTCTCACTTGTTTGTTTATGCAAAATGACTTTGTTGGATACTATCTTTTCTTCTGTGCAGATTAATTATAAAATATATTGTAGATCAAAGAGCAAAATTCTACTGACAATGTCACTGTATTTGGAACTCAGTGGCTTTCAAAGGTTATGAATTAACAGAATGTTTTAAAATATAATACCACCCACCCTTCTCTCTTGATGAATAAAAATTGACATGGGAGAATGCCATGTCAAGGCTTATAAAAGGTCTGGCAATGTAGATGAGGACTTTTACTATAAGTACATGAGAAAATTGCCTTTTGTGAGTTCACAAATATTACACACTTATTGTTTATGTATGTTTATGTATGAGTGACAAATTTCAATAAATTTTTTAAAAATTAAGAAACAAAAACAAAAACAAAAAACCATAATGTTTTCCAAGGTTCTTTAGATTTTTAAATTTAATCTCAAATCAAGAAAATATTAAAATGTGCAAAATCTTAGAGGACAAAAATATATATATTTTTTCAAATTATGATGTAGTTGTAACAATTAAGTTAGGATATCGAATGCACAGTTATAAATAAAAAACAGGACTGATTTATTCAGCAAATATCTGTTGAGGTCCTGCTATGTGACAGGTATAGGGCTAGAAATTAGGGGTAGGGTTATAGTTTTGAATAGAACACAGTTCCTGCCCAAGGAGCTATTTATTCATACAGTTACTTATCTGATCTTAAAAGTATAGGCTTAATTTTTCAGTATAAATGGTAACAGCAGATTCTAAGTCTCCATTCAGGATACACTGTTATCCTATGATGAGCACAAAATAAAGAATTTGAATGACAGAAAGTCTGACATGGAAAACAATACTGACAATGACACCTTTAAATTAGGAAGCTATGTGAAGGATATTCTAGAGCTATTCTTTCTAAAAAATTTGTGAAGTTATGAACTGATGTTACTTGCAAAATTTTTAGAAATCCTTCATAAAATTTATTGTGTAATAAAACTAATTTTAGTTAATTTGATTTCTCCTCTAATTTCTTATTTTATCCATTCCTCCCAACAAAAATAGACACTCTGGGAAATTTGATTCTGTTTCAAGTTTTTATGATAGGGTCTAAGATGACTTAGAAAATGGATTTATTTTTTCAATGTATTTTTTTTTTTTTGGCAACAGAACCAAAAGCTAATTTTGAAAATGCACAGTGAGCACAAAATTCAGAACTATGAGAGTTAAAGGGAATATCGCTAATTCAGAAGTTATGCTTTTCAATTTCTTGCATTTGGGGAAGTATTGGTTTTTAGGAGCGTTTAAACTGTGCAAATGACAAAACCATTGTTGGTATTGCTTTTATCAAAGAACGGGAAACAAACTTTCTTGTTTTGAATTTTGTGGAACACAATGGCTTGACACTTAAATTTAAGGATAATTGGGAATGGGAATTAGGGCTTAGAAGAAGTCATGTCATGGACTATTAAAAAAAAAGGGAAGTGGGTTCCTAATTATATCAAGTAATTCTTGGGATGATATTTAATGCAATTAGCAGGTCACACTATAGCACAGTAAATAAAGTAAAAGGATATTTAATGTTTTCTGTAGCAATTTTGCTAGTTTTCTCAGTGGAGCTGCTGAAGACATTATAAAGATCACAGTGGTTTAAGAGGGTACCAGAACATTTATACACCCTAACATTTGCCCTAGAAGGAATACAATTAACTTCTTTTGCAAGCTTAATGTTATATATATGATTTTGACTTTCGGACCTTTTGCCTCTAGACACACACGGTCTTTGAGATGATCTGATAACTCTCAGTACTTCAAAGAAGGCTGGACAGGTCCTGAGACCCCTTGAACAAAGCCAGCCTAGTAACACCAGCTAAAGTGACCATGTTCTCTAGCTTCCAGTGGACCAACAAACAGGATTTGTCAAATCTGGCTGAGTGGTGAAGATCTTTACTCAGTTTCATTTGTTTTTGTAATTTGTTTTAAGCTTATTTTTTCCCAGATTTCAATGTGAATCTGCTGAGATGTATGTGTTTCAGCAATATTGACTCTTACATACATATGTCCCCAGATTCCTGCCACCTAGAAGTTTCTAAGTGTCTCCCTTAACACCAAAGTAAGTAGCACGTTTGAAGAATGCTATCGGTTTACCGCAAATGTGGTAAAATATTTTTTACAAATATCATAAGTCTCTTGTCCATGGCATTTAATCCTAAAGTTTTCTGTATATCACAGAATGATGTAATGCTATTTGTTCAAGCTCTATGTTAAGTGCCAAAGTACCCCCTTTGCCTAAAATTATTGTATCAAAACCTAAAAATTAAATATGTAGCGATTCATATTGTTGTTTTTTTAAATTTTTGGAAGCAAAACATTCTAAGGTGATATATTTTGGGCGATACATGCATGAATGAATATTCTCTTTGTTCCTTCTAGTTACTTTTCAAATAAACCTCCACATTAGGTGGAATAAACATGTGCAAGTGAGCTCTGAGATCGAAAAATTAGGTTGTCCTTTGCTATTGGAAATCAGTGATGATAATGTGGGAATTATGCCACAGGAATGTATAGTTCCAGTGAGCAACTCTGGCTGTAGAATTCTGATCTAGTTGCAACCTGAGCTCAATAGCTTGAAAAATAGCAAACCAGTAATTGTGTGAATCCAATCAGGGAACAAAATCACAGAATATTTCAGTAAGTAAGAAAATGGAGTTGTAAATATCAGCCTTGTTTATTTCCCATTACCACAGCTGGAGGCAAGAAAAGAACATGGTTTTGTATAATACAGTCTGCTAGGAATTATCAGATACAATAAGGTTGAAAATTCTAGAGAAATATTGGAAAGAGAAAGCACAGCACCTGCATGAAACGTATTTGGGTGTGGCCACCCTGCTCCATTGCACCATTTAAAAATCACATCTGGCTTAAGACAAAATTACTTGGGAGTTTATAGAAGTAGCAAACCCTCCCCCTTTCACTCAAGAGTAAATTATCAGAGCATCTCTGTGAACCAATATTATTTTTTAAATTAGGGTATCTTTTGCATACTATATGCCTTGATGTTAATTTCTGCAAAACATTCTAATGGCTAGATGGTTATTAATAAACAACTATAGCTGATGCTCTGAGGAATACTCTATATTACTTCCCAAGCATCTTAGAAACATGTTTCTGTAACAACCTATTTTGTGTGTGCCATTCACAAATGCTGACCTGCAGCAGCTTGCAGTAGCCAATGTTGGCAGCTCTATTTTGTCTTTAGGGACAGCCACCAGTGAGAATCCTGTGATCACAGAGCTTAAGGTCTTTCCATGTGTACATGGGCCTGTGAACTGCCCCACTTCTAAGCAGTCTTCCCTACAAACCTCTCTGTATTCTTCCTCCTTCTTATTTCTCTGAAATGATCTTCTTTTGTGATATTTACAATATTGACACCCTAGAGTTCTCATACTTATGAGAAAAACCTAACTTCTATCTTCCCATAAACATGGCAGAGCCAGTTTCCGAAATGCTTTAAAAAGCTTATTCTGGAAACAGTTGTTAATTATTACTAAATAGAAAGCAATGAGAATAACAGTAGGAGAAGTGATAGGACTATGTAAAGAGGACAGTAGAATATTTGGTTTTAGATAGTCCAAATGAATCTTATAAAATGCTTAGCAAAAGCTTCCACAAACATTTGTGTGTATACATACACATACATATATACACATATGTACAAACACACAAATACATAGCAGGATTCCTGGCATTATATGTTCATGAAAGTGGAGACCAGAATGTGGAGGGAAGAGTGACAATGCCCAAAGTGTATTTTGTTTGTGGTTTGTTTACAATCTCTCTTATTCTAGAAGGTAAAAGTGAGCCCTCAAAACTACATAGAATGCAGTAGGTTAAATTAAGTTAAATATAGGTGAGATAGAATTTTTTTTAAACGCCAAAGATATGGATGTATCAACAATACAAAACAGATTAGGCCAGGATAAAAAATATGTTTCATAAAGATCTTTGCATTCATTTGTGGTGAGGGTGAGGAAAAATGTGGTTCTTCCAATAACATGACAGCTGATTAATTGCACATTTAATATGCTCATGAGTCAACACCAGAACATTCCTGAAGAGAGCACAATTCTTTCTGATTTTAAGACTTGATAGGGATTTGTCTTGTGAACAAGTGATTCAAAAGAATTGCTTCAATGCACAGAAGATGGGAGCAAACTGGAATAACCAAGGGTATCTGCTTGCAGTAAACTTTCCAAAAATCACTGTGGTATCAGGGAAAACTGGGAGCCAGAAAAAAATGGGTTTGTATTAGATGCAGATGTACTAACGTTAAAACTAGAGAAGTAGGTGTAGGAGTGGGTCTCAGTGAATTGGAACAGAGGAGACCTCTGTAGGTGAGCAGAACCTCTGTGTCACATAGGTGATCTTCTATGAGGATCTGATGGGAGCTTTCAAGGATTCCCAGAGAAGGAAACTCAGAAGTACTGACTGAGACCTTGGCTCAGTGGGCACATTTAAGATGCCCAGCCAAGGGATTTCTACAGGTGGAATCTGAAGTCAGCATTCGAGATGGTGGTTTAGGAGACTGGAGGACAAGTAAGCGTGACCTGAAGTTGAGGAGAAGGCCCTTTAAAGAAGTCAGTCAAAAAGTATGAACTTTTTCTAAATATGCATATTGTGTATGAGAGAGACAGAGAGAGACAAGGAGACAGAGACAGACACAGAGACAGTGCAATAGGAAGTACTCCACTTTTGTACTTAATACTTTCCTTAAAAATGAACGCAAGTTAAATGTGTAAAATCCAAACAATGGATTTAAATGTTAGCAGAGGATGTCCATTCTCAGAGAGCTAAAAATACAAATGTCGACACAAACTTTAGTGATGTAATTCTTAGCATTACACAGTTTAAGTTCATTCCCTTCACAACTGAGTGTCTTAACATCTTTAAGGATGCAACTGAAGCCAAAGGTTTCCCTTTCACATGCCTAATGATTTCCATCTTTTTATCACTTGAATTGCACTTAAGATATTTGCACTTCTTATCACTAGCATCAGCATTTTCACTTTTCCATTTTCAGATCTCTAAATGAAATTATAAGTGCAAAATATAATAAAATATTCAAATAATTGCACAAATACTGCTATACAAAGATGGCAATGCAGTTGAAACTCAATTCTGGCATAACATAATATTACCACACAGAAATAGTCATCCACTACTTGAGCTACAAAACCCAAGATTAAGCATATGGTTACGGTTATTAATGTATATTGATGGAAAGTAGCAAATATACAAATATCAACATAAGACTTGAGAACCACCAATATTTTTTTCTCAAATTCATAGTAGTTTAGAAGTAATCAATGACAGCTGGTAGTCTGAAATCAAGGACTCAGAGAGATGCTACAAAAATCAAACATAAAAAAGCAAAAATCATATCACTCTAGGGTCACTTTTTAGAGATAAATTTCCCTACAGACCTGAACTGTACCTGAGGGTACCTATAGTGGTTAGTCACTGTTTATAGGCAAGATCCTGCTATATCAAGGCAGTGTTTACTTGTTTGTTTGTTTTGCCTAGCCTGAATTAGGGAAGTTTGTTGTGGAAATTTTTGTGCAATATCTTTTTTTTAAACATGCAGAGAATACCTAATGCATTTTTGAAAAAGCCATGGGAAAACACACACACACACACAACAATGAGAAGTTTGGTCATCTAAAAAGGTAAATGCCAGTCATAAAGAAAATTCATGTTGGTAAGAGAGAAAGAGAAGATCTAGAAGCAACTTCCAGAAAACCCAAGCATTACTTTGGTTCCAATGTTTATGGTGCTGCTTTAGAAGTATAAAAAAATTCCATGTTTTCAAAGAATTTTATATTTTCACAATATGAGGAAAGTCTCTATGATTATAACATTTTTTTTCAAGGATGCAGCTTCATTTGGGGTCACCTGGATGAGTATTCAAATGATGCTTTATTTTCAAGGGTGTAACTGCATATAAACACCTATCATGCCTTCTGCATATAGATGCTTTTTTTTCTAACAAATTGGCTTCCTATGGCCCAGCTGTCCAAAAGCTATAAGGAGTCTAGCAGAACAACAAGGATTGTGAGAGCCAATTCTTCACATCTTTTCCAACTCATATTTTTGTAACTTTTGAAATTGGCCATGGTAGGAGTATTTACATCATGGAAATCAGCAAATGCTACAAATCAAGTGACCCCTCTCTCCTGTGAGCCAGGTGTTAAATATTTACCAGCACATTGCTGATTGGGACTTCTTTCTATCTTCTCCTGATGCAAAAGTAGACAGAATAATGTAATGAACCCCCAGGTATCCATCACCCAGTTTTAATAATTATTAACTCATTACCAATATTATTTCATTTTAACCCCACTGACTTTCCCCTCCCCCAGTTATTTTGAAACAAATCCCAGAATCACATCATTTCATCTGTAAATATATCAGTATCTCTAAAAGGTAAGGACTTAAAACAAAAGCTTAACTACATGTCTTTATCACTCTAAAATAGTTTTAAATATGATTGCATATCCACTCAGTGTACAGATTCCCAATCATCACATAGATGTCTTAATTCCTTAAAACAGTTTTGCATTTAACCAAGAATAATGACTATACATTGTAATTGGTGGATACGTCTTTTAAGTTCCTTTTAATCTATAGGTTCACTATCTAAACTTATCTCCCTTGCAATTTATTTGTTGAAGAAACCTGGTTGCTTGCCTGTAGAGTCTCCCACAGTCAGGATTTTGCTGAATTGTGCCCCAGGGTTCTTCTTTCCTCTGTGTTTGCTCTAAATTGGCAGTTGGATCTAGAGGCTTGAAAAGATTCAGTTTAGGTTTTTGTAGCAAAGATGCTTCAGAGACAGTTGTAAGCACATAATATCTAGTTCTCTCTGTAATATTAACAGAAATTAATACTAATTGTCTGGATTTGTTAATTGATGAGAGGTTGAAAAATTGATATTCTAATTCTCTCATTCCTTCTCCATGTATTAGCTGAAATCCCTCTCTATAGAGACACTTGCCTTTATTTGGCTCCTCAATGGTACAGTTCGTTTAGGAAAGGCTGGATTCTACCCACTGCTTGATTCCTCACAGTGCTTTTTAAGCTGAAAGTTGCTACCCGTTAATTTCACTTGTATGCATTGGAAGAATGTCAGAGGTTTTTGTTCCTGGCACTCTTAATTATTTTTTAATTTTTTTGTTTTTATTTTTTAAATTTTTGTTGAATTTCTTTTTGTGGTACCAGATGATATATGAAAAGAATTGTTGTGACTTCAGTATAGCACGAAGTCAAATTGCTTATCTAAATCTTATGGGAATCATTTGGTAAAGAAAAGGACTAGGAGTCACATGAGAACAGACAAGATAAGTTCTGAATTGAAGTTGACTTGTTTTGTAATTATCTATAGATCAGATAGCAAATTTTAAATATAATAAGAAACTAATTCTTCAATTTACATCTCAAATAATATAAAAGGCAGGAATATCTAAACAAAATTAATTGCTTGCAGAAAGCCTGAAGACATTTTTGTTTGAATTGGCATTACACTTTTGTTGGTCTTTATCTTTCCAGAGAAGGGCCCACTGTTCTTGCCCCAATTCCTTTAATATTTCCCTATTTTCAAGCCTTATACCAGGTTTTGACCAACTTGATCACTCAAGACCTTTCATTTTTCTGAATATTGGTTCTCTTTTTACCCATGGTCAGGACATACTGTCCTTGAATTTGAAATTCATGATTATGGACATCACCTTTAACTACAAAGCTTGATAATGTTCCTTCTATCTCTGAATTTGTTTTTAAATAAAAGGTATAGTTTATGTTAGAGGTAGTTTAATCAATGTCATAAACATCCAGCAAATAGTAAAGAGACTACTTTGTTGTTTGTCAATTCATAATTCATATTTCTGATTTCTGTGTATATTTGTGTGTATGTGTGTGTCTTTTCTTTCTTTTTTAAGTTTTTTTTTTTTGCTCTCACCAATCTGCTTATTTTAATGAACTGTAACTGACATCAGACCTTTTAAGTTTAGCGAAACCAGATATAACTCAGTTATATAAATCTTTTAAAGATCCACACTCTTCAGAAAAAGAAGTCATATTTACCGAAAGGAAAGATATTGAGTGTTGTAAAGTCACTTTCGACACAGAATAAATGTTCAAGAAATATTTATTGATTGAATACAATTTAGAATCTTATCGATTTCTTGAAATAACATTTGAAGCAACTATAGCTGCAGAAGTGTTATAATAATAGACGTGGTTTTCAAGCAAACAATTCTGTCTCTTTCCCTCTCCTCTAATCCCTGACCACTCCCCTCCTCACTCCCCCATCACAATTCTTTTTTTCTTAATAAAAGACACACATTTATGAAGAAGAAAAAAAAAAACAAAACCCAGAGCAACCAACAACCATATGTGAGCTGAGTCCTTTCCCACCTCTACTTTCAGCTTGGCATTTGTTAAATGTTACTACTTTTCACTTTCAAAAAGGTTTAGCCAACAGTATTCAATCGACTTTCAACCAGGTAAACCTTGCCCACCCCTTAACCTTTAGGTCATTTCAATCATGTTATTTCTCCCATAATGCTAGAAGTAATGGAGAAGGCAGGAAGTGAAAGTAGAAGTTATATAGCTTTGCTCGCCTGCCTTTTGTTTGCTTGTCTCTAACTACCTTAAACTACTTCCTTCTTGTCTTTATAACAATAGGACAAAATGGTTCCATGAAATGGTCCCAAAGCTGGCCCAGACTTCTGTAACCTATTATTATGACCCTTTTCTCATCAGTAATTGTTTGGCAATTTGTGCCTACAATGCCCAGATAAGATATAGTGAAATAGCTTGGGGGATAGTTGTGGCAATTATCACATACCAGGATAGTACAGGTCACCCAAATGCAAGAGGCTTAAAATACTTCAAAATATATGAATACTGAAGTAATGAGCACATTTTAGAGTGATCCTTTTATTTCATTTTAATGAGGACTCATTCAGGCTCTCCTGAGTTCAGCTTTGTGCCTATTATGCGGTGTCCTTTTGGTTAGAAAGTACAAGTAAGGGATTTCCAAGGTGTTTGGTAGAATGTGAGAGAGAAATAATCATTCAAAAAATAAATAAAAGAAGAATAAGAAGAAAAGAAGTGAAAGAAGAGAAGGAGGAGGAAAGACCAACATGAAAATATCTATCAGTGTTCGTCAGTTGATTGTAAATCACGTCCTGTCATCTGTCTGTGGGGTGGTGAAAATGAGAGCATGCACCGGTGAGCAGCAAATACAGCAGTTACAAAGGAGACATTTATAGGAAAATAATTTCTTCTTTATCTTTGTGTTCTTTGAGTGCCTCTTTTGCAATGTTCTCTTCCCACCTACACCCTATTGCTTTCTCTTATAGACAGAACTTTAATAATCGTTATGCCTGGATTAATTTTATGAACCCAGTGGTCATTACATAAATATTAATTAATTATTGTGATGTATCTTATGAACCATTGTGCTTTTTTGGGATTACATCCTATTAATCTGATCTGAGTCATAGAAACCTTACAGAAAAGCACAGCATTAGCAATGACAGCAGATCTTTAAAGGACTGCTTTTGGGTTCATATTGAACACTTAGGACAATTCCCATATGATAGGGAAAAACACTCAAAAAAAGCATTTGATTAGAGGAAGTGGAAGAATTTAAGAAGTAGATAGGTGATTAGTATAGACGTGCTCTAAAGTTCACTGCTTCTAGGGGAATTTGGGAATATTGTTGGGTTTAGCACCATGTACTTTGCCAATATTCATTATCCTCCAATGTTCTTTGCAAGCTTTCCTTAGTTCATTCTGTTTGTGTCTGTCACTTATGGATATTTACCCTCAGTAAGTGAAAAAGGCAAAGTAGCCAGAAAATTCTTTTTGAGTCTCTAGTGCTCTTTTCACTAGTGGCTGCTGAAGTAGGCTATTTGTACACCACGGGTATTCAAAATGATCAAGTGGTGGACTTTCCATTTTCAGTTTAACTCCCTTTACACATTATATCTACTTTATGTGTATTTTCTTTTTAAAAATAATATATTAATATTGCAGTGTATTATTTGATTTATCAACCAAGGAATCAATCAATAGACAAAGAAGTTTCTAGAATTCCAGGTAAGACAACGCAATATAATGGAAAATGAATAGATAATAATGCTGATAATATTTAGGAGAAAATGAGAAACATTTTTAGATCTAAAATAGACAATCCTTGCTCTCTTGAAACCCAGAAATAACTTATGTTGTATTTATACTCAGGAATAGAGGAGAAAGAAGACAGCTGACAGGGACAATCTTCCTTGCTCTGCTTCTGACTAGTTTTATATTGACTTTGTTGCTCTCCTCGCAGAGACTTGGAAAGGCAGAGACTACTCTTCACAAGCTAAAAAACAATCTTCAGTGGTTAGATTGGTTAAGGTAAGTGCATTATATGTATTATTGTAATTCTTCATAGGCCCTCAGGGGTCTTGATAATATAGAAAGTGTTTTACTGAAAAATTTCAAATCTAAAAATTTTCACAAGAACCAAACCATGCTTAAAATGTGAGGATTTCAACTCTGATGGCATTCATGGCCTTGTGAGAAGAAGACACTTGATCTTAGTTTATGATTCACAATTTTTGTGCTTAGACTTGAGATGTATTACCAGTATTACTTACCTCATTATACTAAATTAAATGCAAGGGCAATGTGATTCTGGAAAGTGCTTATAAGACGTGGTAAATGAAAAGTTTTGAAAACAAAGTAGAGCTAGCCAAATAATTGCAAGTAGGAAGAAAAATGGTGATTTTTGCATGTGACCATATGATGAATCTTTTTCCAAATGAGTTATTCTGAAGGACAAAGGGTGAATCACCTAACACAGTGCCTATAAGAGCAAGCAATAATCAGAAAGAAAGCAATTATATGGAGAAAGTAAATTTAGAGGGAGTACCTAGGCAGTAGGTTTTAAACCTTCCCAAACAATAGTAATTGTTGACTGTGTATCCACCAATAAATTTGTATTTATTTATTGCACATTACATACACATGCCATTCTCAATAGCTAATATCTCAGGGCAAAAGATACATTTCTGCAAGGTTTTTCATTAATGATAGTGAGTGCAAATTCACATTTCAAAAAGCCCTCTTGGTATTTTTTCTTGAAGGGGTACAATGTCTTGTCATATCTGATAAGATCATCATTGCTTTTTTGTTTGAAATGTGGTCATCAAAGAACTTATACTAAGAATGGAAGTGTCATCTATGCCATTTTCTTCTTGTTCACATGTGCTTGCCTATAAATATTCCTTTTGATCAATAGCTCCTTTGCAGGAAAAATGTAAAAAGCATATGTTCATTTTGAGAAAGTTAGTTTAAACCAGACGCTATAGTCTGGAAATGCTCTGAGTTGGCTGCACATACTGCACTAAGTTGTAGTGTGCAGAAGGACAAGGGCAGTCCCCTTCACAGAAGACTGCCCCCTTTTACTCGAGATATGCAGGTATGGTGAACAAGCATGTCATTGTCAAGCCTTATATTGAATACTAGTGAATATTAATTAATTTTAAGGATAATATTTGTTATTAAAAATTATAATAATTTTTAGCACTCCAAGTCAGGACTCTATTGCACCTGTAAAGGTGTGCACAACTCATATTGGAAACCCTGGGCCTAGAAGTAAGTATCAGTGTCAGACTTCCATTAACTTGGTATTAATTTTGAAGAGGACTAAGGCTGTTCAAGAAATTACAGCCTAAATAAAATAAATTAAAGGCTAAAAATGTAGATAAAACCTTGTTGTAAGCCTTGATTCCAGAGGTTCAAAGCTTGTTTGAATTTGCACAGCATCAAAGTGTTCAGATATTGGATAATGAAGCCACTATGGAGTTTCCTGTGACACAAACTGGAGAGAGATGACATCACTTGTGATGGTTTGAAGCTGTATGGACACCAGGAAATTATGTTAATCCATTCTTGTGGGTGTGGGCCCATTTATGTAGGATCTTTTGATAAGTAGGATCTTACGTTAATACACCACTTATTTACAGTGGGTCTTAGTTCTCTTACTAGAGTCCTTTTTATTCTCTTATAGAATAAAATTCAGACAAGAAAGAGAAAGCCATGGAAGCAAGAAGCTGGAACCAATGAAACCTGTAAGAGAAAGGAGAGACCAGCCAACGCCGCCATGTGCCTTGTCACGTAACAGAGGAGTCCAGAATTCTGGCAGATGGTCTTCAAGAAGAAGGTATTGTCTCAATGATGCCTTGATTTGGAGGCCTCAGAACTTTAAGCTTGTAAGCTAATAAATCCCCATGGTAAAAGCCAACCCATATCTAGTATAATGCTTTTGGCGGCTTTTGCAAACTAGAATAGCTGCCCTAACATATTTTGATATATTTAGATTTTTAAAATTCCAGAAAGAGCAAAATCAAAGAAACAAAAGGTATGACTAGATTTAAAGTATTTAAGGACTGATTTAATCTCCAATCCCCAGGAGGGGAAGAAAATTTATTTCATAAGAAACAGAGGGGGCATTAGGATTCCTGTAAGTTCATGAGCAAGCACAAGCCCTAGACAAGACACAGGCTCAGAAAAGACAGAAAGTGTTCTGTACTTCACTTTTACCTCACTCCAGCATGATCTTCTTGATATGAGGGGCTAAACTCTGAAGAAGAGCACCAACCAATGCAGAGCCAATTTGTAAAGGCTGAGAAAAGATTTTTTTTTGTTAACTCTGGAATTCAAGGGAATCTCTGTCATACCACTAGCTTGGATATAAACGTAAGGTATACACTGCTCAGGGAATAAGTACAAAAGTTGACAATTTAAAATATTAAAATGCACACTGTGCAACAAAAGATTACAAGACAAAGAAAGAATTAGAAAATGATGGCTAATCCAAAGGAACAAGATAAAAAAGCAAGATACCATCAGTGAAGAGGAATAGACTTTGGACATACTAAACAAAGACTTTAAAACATGATTCTTAATATGCTCAAAGAAGGTAAAGGAAAACACAGAGAAAAAACTTAAGGGTATGAGGAAAACAATGAATAGCAATAAGAGAATCTAAATAAAGAAGACAGAGATATTTTAAAAAGAACCAAATCAAAGTACTGACATTGAACACTAAAATAACTGAAATGAAAAATTCCCTAGAGGGTTTCAACCACAGATTGAAGCTGGCAGAAGAGAGAACCAGTGAACCTGAAGAATCACTGAAATTATTTAGGCCGAGGAACAGAAAGAAAAAAAGAATGGAAAAAAGTGAACAGAGCCTGAGAAATTTGTGGGATACCATCAAGTTTACTAATATTTGCATTGTGGGAGTCCAGAAATAGAAGAAAGAAAAAAGGGACAGAAGGAATATTCAAAGAAATAATGGCTGAAAGCACCCCAAATTTAACAAAAGTTATGACTATACAAATTCAAGAAGGTCAGCAAACTCTAAAGAGGATAAGCTCAAAGATAACCACAACCAGATACATAATCTATTGAATGCCAAGGACAAGAAGAAAGTTCTGAAAACTGCAAGAGGAAAGGGACATGTTGCATGAAAGGGAGTCCAATAAGATTAAGTGCCACTTTTTCATCAGAAACTACAGAGGCAAGAAGGCTTTAAGATTAAATATTTAGTGTCTGGAAAGAAAGCAATTGCCAAGTAAGAATTTTATATCCAACAAAACTATTTTCAAAAATGAGAGACAAGGAGTGGATGTGACTCAAGCAGTTCAGCAACTGCCTCCCACATGGGAGGTCCCAGGTTCTGTTCCCAGTGCCTCCTAAAGAAGATAAACAAACAATGAGCAGACAATGAGCAAAAACAATGAGCAGACATTGAGCAAAAACAAATGAGCAGGGCAAGGATGTTGCTCAAGAAGTTGAATGCCTACCTCCCACATTGGAGGTCCCAGGTTCGGTTTCCGGTTTCTCCTAAAGAAAAAAGGAACAAACAGGGGGCAGGAAATGAGGGGGAAAAAATAACAATGAGCAGAAAACAAGCAAAAGCAATGAGAAAGAAAAAAGCAACAAGCAAAACAGACAAGGGAGCCATCTCAGGGTAGGGAAAAATGAGGGAAATATTAAGATATTCCCAGCTAAATAAAAATTGAGAGACTTTGTCACCATCAGACCAGCCTGACAGGCAATGCTAAAGGGAGTTCTTCAAACTGAATGGAAAGGACATGAGAGAGTGGTTGAATTGGCATAAAGAAATAAAGACCTCTGGTAAAGGTAACCATAAGGGTAATTATAAATGCCAGTAGAATTGTATTGTATTTTTTGGTATGTAATGCCAATTTTTACTTCTCAGTGTTTCTAAAATGCAAACACATAGATAGTAATGATGAATCTAAGGTTTTGGACATAAAATGTATGATTATAATTTGTGACAAGTACAATAAAAAGATGGGGAGCAGAGGGACATAGGAACAGCATTTCTGCATGCCATTTAAGTTAGGTTGGGATTAAGCCAAAGATGATTATTATGGATTTAGGATGTTAAATTTAAGCCCCATGGTAACCAAAAAAAAAAAAAAAAATCTAAAAATATATATAGGGAAGTGGATGTGGCTCAAGCAATTGGGCTCCCATATATTTGATTCCTGGCGTCTCCTGGTGAAGGCAAGCTGGCCCATGCAGTGAGCTGGTCTGAGTGGAGAGCTGGTTCATGAGAGTGTTGGTCCACACAGGAGTGCTGGCCAATATGGCAAGCTGGCCTAAGGGGAGAACTGGTGCAGCAAGATGGTGCAACAAAAAGAGAGACAGAGGAGAGATAATAAAAGATGCAGCAGACCAGGTTGCTGAGGTGGCACAAGAGATTGAGCACCTTTCTCCCACTCCAGAAGGTCCCAAGATGGGTTCCCAGTGCTGCCTAAAAAGAAGACAAGCAGACACAGTATAACATACAGTGAACTGACACAGAGAACAGACTATGGGGTTGGGGGGGGGAGATAAATAAATAAATCTTTAAATATATATACACACACACAGACACACATACACACAGAAAGAAGCGGGACTTGTGGCAGCTTAATATTATTTATGAATTCCAAAAAGAGATATTGCTTATGCTTGTATGTTCGTCTAGGCATGCTATCCTTTGATTGATTTAAATTCAAAGGCTTTACATTTATTTGATTAAATCAAGATTAGGGTTTTGATTTGACCACATCATTAGGGTGTACAGGGTTGAGCCTCTGCCTCCTTGGTGGGTTATATAAATGGACACTCATATAGAAGAAACACAGAGCAATAGAGAGAGCTCCATAGACAGGGAAGAGGACAGAACTTTTCAGTTTTGATCCTGCAGCCCTGAGAAGAGAGATGAGCCCATTTGCTTGATAATTTACAGCTGACTTATGATGAGAACAGAACAGCTGAGCCCAGAAAGAAATGAATCCTCCAGCCTACAGCTGAGATTGGAAGAAGGTGGGCCTACAGAGTCCTAAGAGGAAAGAGAATGCTGAGCCCTCACAGATATCACCTGCCATCTTGCTTTAACATGTGACAACAGATTTTGGTGAGGAAGCACTTCTTATGGTACCTTGAGTTGGACTCTTTTGGGCCTTCTGACTGTAAACTTCTACCCCAAATAAATATCCTTTATAAAAGCCAACAGATTTCTGGTACTTTGCATTAGCACCCCTGTAGATAATACAGGATAATACAGGACTCAAAATGGCATACTACAGAAAATCAAATAAATATTAAAGTATGCATTAACAGAAGAGGTATGACTTACAAAGACCAAATAGCAACATGGCAGACAGAAGAAAATCCTGCATTATCAGTAATGACTCTAAATGTAAAGGGTTTACATTTTCTAGTCAAAAAGCAGAGATTGGCAATATCAATAAAAAATTATGACCAACTATATGTTTTCTGCAAGATATTCACCTTAAATTCTAACATACAAGTAGATTGAGAGTGAAAGGATGGAAAAATATACCAGGCAAATAGTAACCAAAAGAGATCTGGGGAAGCTATAGTAATTTAAGATAAAATAAATTTAAGTAAAAAAATTGCTATAGGGACAAAGAAGGTCACTATATTCTGATAAAGGGGTTACTTCAAAAACAAGAAATAACAATTATAAATACATGTACACATAACATAGCAGTCTCAAAAATATAAAAAGCAAATATTGACAGATTTAAGACGAGACTTAGTTCTATATTAATAGTAGGAGATTCCAATAAACCACTTTCTTTAATGATTAGAATTTCTAGACAGACGATCAATTAGAAAACAGATGACTTGAATGATACTATAAATCAATAAGACCTAACAGACTTTATAGAGAACACTTTACCCAATGACAACAGAATGCACTCTCTTCACTGGTGCACATGGGTCATTCTGCAGAATAGAACATATGTTAGTTTACAAAACAGGTCTTAATACATTTTTAAATATTGAAATTTTACAATGTATCTTCTCTGACCACCATGGAATGAAGTGAGAAATCATAACAGAAGGAGAATTGGAAAAATCACAAATATGTGGAAATTAAACATACTCTTAAACAACCAATGGGTCAAATTGGAAATCACAAGGGAAATTAGGAAATATCTTGAGACAAATTAAAATGAAAACACAATTTACAAAACTTATGGGATGCAGCAAAGGAGGTGCTAAGAGGGAAATTTATAGCTCTAAATGCTTACATTACAAGAGAAGATTTCAAATCAGATACCTAACCTCCCAGCTGCAAGGTCTAGAAAAGGAAAAGTAAATTAAACCCCAAATGAACAGAAGGAAGGAAATAAGGAATAGAACAGAGAAATATGACATAGAGAATTTTAAAAAAACAAGAGAGACTCAACAAAATCTAAAGTTGGTTCTATGAAAGATCAATATAATTGAAAAACCTTTGGCTAGACTGACAAGGAAAAATGAGAGAGGTTGCAGATAACTAAATTGGAAATTAAAGGGGTGATATAACTATGAATCCCACAGAAATAAAAAGGATTATAAGAGGATACTATGCCAACAAGTTATATAATCTAGATAAAATGGGCACATTACTAAAAACATACAAACTACCTTCACTGACTCAAGAAGAGATAGAAGATTCCAAAAAAACCCAAAAAAGATTGAATCAGTCATCAAAAACCTCCCAACAAAGAAAAGCCCAGCACCAGATGGCTTCAGCGTGGATTTTACCACACATTCCAAGAAGAATTAACACCAATCCTGAAATTCTTCCAAAAAGTTGAAGAGAAGGGAACACTTCTTAACTCATTCTATACCTAAGTCAAATAAAGAGCACATAAGGAAATTACAGATCAATATTCTCTTATGAATATAGTTGCAAAATCCTCAATAAAAATACTAACAAACCCAATCCAGCAGCATACTTGAAAGAAGTATATACTATGATCATATGGGATTTATACCAGGTATGCAGGGATGGTTCAACTCAAGAAAATCAATTAATATAATACACCACATCAATAGAACAAAGGGGAAAAAATGATTATTTCAATTAATGCAGAAAAGGTATTTGACAAAATCCAGCACACTTCTTTAAAAACAGTTAGAAAATTAGGTACAGAAGGAAATTTCCTAAACTTGAAAAAGAGCATATGTAAAAATTCACAGCTAACATCATACTTAAGGGTGAAAAACTGAAAACTTTCTTTCTAAGATCAGGAACAAGAGAAGGATGTCATCACATTATTCAACAGTATACTGGAAGTACAAGCCAGAGCAATCAGAAAATAAAAACAAATGAAAGGGATCCAAATTGTAAAAGAAGAAATAACTTTCCCAACTTTCAGATAATGTGATCCTATTTATAGAAAATCCTGAAAAATCCACAACAAAGCTTCTAGAGCTAATAAATTCAACAAAGTGTCAGGGTATAAGATCCACCCCAAAATCAGTAGTGTTTCTATACACTAGTAATGAACAATGAAGAGGAAATCAAGAAACAAATTTCATTTACAATAACAACTAAAGGTGTCAAATATCTAGGGATAAATTTAACCAAGTATGTAAAGGACTTAAATAGAGTAAACTACAAAATATTGACAAAAGAAATCAAAGAAGATCTAAATAAATGGAAGGACATTCTATGTTCATGGGCTGGAGGATTAAGAATTATTACAACTGGAAGCGGATATGCCCAATGGATAGAGCTTCCACTTACCACATAGGAGGTCCCAGGATACCCAGGGCCTCCTGGCCCATGTGGTGAGCTGGCCCATGTGGAGTGCTGCCACACACAAGGAGTGCCATCCCGCACAGGGGTGCCCCCCACATAGGAGTACCTCCCGTGCAAGGAGTGCCCCCCGCACAAAGAGAGCCTCCCTGCACAGGAGTGCAGACTGTCCAGCTGTGGTACCGCCCACATGGAGAGCTGACGCAGCAAGATGACACAACATAAAGAGACACAGAGAAAAGACAATATGAGACAAAATGAACTAGGGAGCTGAGGTGACGCAAGAGAATGATTGCCTCTCTGCCACTCTCAGGGTGGGTTCCTGGAGTCACCTAATGAGAATACAATAGACACAGAAGAATGCATAGTGAATGGACACAGAGAGCAGACAATGAGGTGGGGGGGGGGGGAAGAAAAGGGTGAGGAAAAAAATTGAAGAATTATTAAGAGACCAGTGCTACCCAAAGTGATTAACATATTCAATTCACATCCAATAAAAATTCCAAGTCTTCCACAGAAATGGAAAAGCCAATCACCAAATTCATATGAAAGGAAAGAGCCCCAAATAGCCAAAACTATCACGAAAAAAGAAGGAATTTAGAGGACTCAGACTTCCCAATTTTAAAACTTATTACAAAGCTAGAGTAATCAAAGCAATCCAAAGGTCCACCAACCAATGAATTATAAGCTAAATATGGTTTATAAATACAATGGAATGTTAGTTATAAATATGAATGTACATTCTGAGCCATGGCAACATGGATGAACCTTGGAGACATCA
Organism: Dasypus novemcinctus; assembly: GCF_030445035.2. NCBI lineage: Eukaryota > Metazoa > Chordata > Mammalia > Cingulata > Dasypodidae > Dasypus > Dasypus novemcinctus. Next base: position 56,620,756 of record NC_080676.1, read on the forward strand.
TGTGAAGTGAAATAAGCCAGTCACAAAAGGACAAATTTTGTATAATCTCTTATATGAAATAATTAAAACAGGAAAATTCATAGAGTTATAAATTAGACTACTGGTTACCAGGTCTGGGATGGGCATAAGGAATAGGGGGTTAATGCTTAATTGGTACAGAGTTTTAGTTTGGGGTGATGAAAATTTTGACAATGGATGGTGGAATGGTAGTTCAGCATTGTGAGTATAATTAATACCTGAATTATATATATATAAAAATTATATATATATATAAATATCTATATAATTAATACCTGAAATATATATTTGAATGTGGTTAAAAGGGTAAATTTTAGGTTTATATATGTTACTAGAAATAAAAACAAAAAACAAAAACCCACAGGACTGTACCATACAAACAGTGAACCATAATGTAAATATGGTCTATATTAGTATAATTTTAATAATATTATTTTATCAATTGTAACGAAGGTACACAACTAATGTGAAGTGTTAATAGGAAAAACTGCACATGTATAGGGGAGGGAATCTGGGAACTCTCTATTTTCTGCATGATGTTTTTATAAACCTATAACTTCTCTTATTAAAAAAATCAAAAGAATTCCAGATAACAGAAATAAAGGAAGAGAAGGATATGAATGATTTTAAAGTGTTTAAGGATTGATTTAATCTTCTATTTGGTGGAAATTCATTGGGACTTCCATGTTTGGCAGTGTGGCCAGCCAGAAACCTTGACTGACTCTCCTGGTAAAAAACAACTGGATAAATGCTACATAAAATATATAAAGAATCTTTTTAAAGGTGTTTATGAACAGGCAAGAAGATAAGGATTCCTGAGAGGAGTATTAAGGGAAAATAGTAACCCAAAGAGGCAAGTTGAGCACATCGAGTTTGGTTTTTCCCCTGGGGCATTTGCTGAACCCCAGAGACTTTGAGTTTCAATTTTCACAAGGCATGTAAGAACAAAATATAGGGTCTGCTCAAGGAGGAGAATATAATTAGGAGACCTCTGACAGAAAGTTGAGACCCCAAAGAATTATAGCCTCAAAGTCAGGGCAAAGCAGAAATAAATATGAATTCCTAGTGGAAGTGCGAAAAATGGTTTTTTTCAAGTCTTGGTTATGAGAAGAGGAGAAAAAATTTCCTGAGTATTCTTTGGCACTGATGAGTCCTCAGTTAGGTATGTAGCCCAAAAATGTACTACCAAGGTAGTCTGAACATCCTAAATCCATTACTTAGGTTTAAATAGGTACTAGGTGAATCATACCCAGGTGTCCAGGACAAGCAACACAAATTTCTGAAAAAACTCACCTAAAACTCAGGCCTCAAATAATTCCCAATGATTAAAATTCTTATAGGAGCTTTAAGCGAAAGTTTAAATAGTACCCATGGAAAAAGAAAACATGTATAAGGTCAACAGAATCAGACCTACGAATACTTCAGATTTAATTGGAATTATCTGATACAGAATGTAAAATAAATGTTTCATGTTTTAAATTAATAAAGGAGAGAAGTATATAATTAAATGTAAAGAGCAAGAAACTAAAAAAATATCACAGTACATTTAAAAAGAAACAGTTATAGTAACTGAAATGACAAGGACAATGGATGGGGATAACAGCAGATAAGACATGGCCCAAGACTGAATAATGAACCAGAAGGAAGATTAAATGAAATTATGTAGAATGTAGCACAGAGAGAAATAAAAATAATAAGAAAGAGTGGTTAAGAGACATGTAGGTAGAGGTTCAGAGGATAGGAGAGGGAGAATGTGGGAGAGACAATATATGAAGAAATGATGATTGAAAATTTTCCAGAAATTTTAGAAACACATTTCTTAGATATGGGAATTACAGAGAATACCAAGAATAATTTGAAAGTAATTCATATCTAGAATCATCTTAGTGAAATTACAGAACAATAAAGACTAAAGGACCTCAGGAGCAATAAGGAATGGTTTTTAAAAAGTGGTAAATAATAAGTATATTTAAGCAAACGCTGATAGTAGGAAACAATAATGATGATCTTTTTGAGGTTAAAAATTAGAAGTAAAATGTAGGAAAATAGGAACATGTAAATTGGAAAGGGATTACTGGAGTTAGTGTTCTATGGTGCTTATAAAGTTTAGGTGAAATCTAAATTTAATTGATTAAGTGTAGGGTTTTTTCCTTTATTTGAGAAGTTGTAGGCTTACAGAATAATCATGCATAAAATACAGGATTCCCATATATCACTCTATTCCTAATGCCTTGCACTGGTGTGCAGCATTTGTTATAATGGATGAAAGCATATTTTTATAATTGTGCAATTAACTGTAGTCTATGGTTTAACTTAGGGTTCACTGCTTGTGTAATGTAGTTCCATGGATTTTTTTTTCAACTTTTATTTTGTTACCATATTACTGCTTAACATTTTTCCCTTTTAAGCACATTCAGATATTTCAGCGTGGTTAATTTTATTCACAATGTTCTGCTACCATCACCACCTCTATTACCAAAACATTTCCATCATTCCAAATACAAATGCTGTACATTTTAAGTCTTAACTTCCCATTCCCTATCCCTATCCCATTTCCTGGTAAACTATATTCTAGATTCTGACTCTATGAGTTTGCTTATTCTAATTATTTCATTTACTAAGATGATACAATATTTTCCTTTTGTGTTTGGTTTATGTCACTCAACATGATGTCTTCAAGTTTAACCATATTTGTCGCATATATCAAGACTTCATCATTCCTTTTTATGGCTGAATAATATTCCATTGTATGTATATACAACATTTTGCTCATCCAATCATCTGTTGATGGACACTTGGGTTGCTTCCATATTTTGGAATTGTGCATAATGCTCCTATGAACATCACTGAGCAAATACCTGTACCAATACCTCCTTTGAGTTCTTTTGGGTATGTACCTAGTAGTGAATTGATGGGTAATATAGTAATTCTATATTTAACTTTCTGAGAAACTGCCAAACTGAATTCCACAGAAGTTGTATCACTTTGCATTGCTACCAGCAATGAATGAGTGTTCCTAAATCTTCACATCCTCTCCAACACTGTAATTTTCCATTTTTAAAATTGCAGCCATTCTGATGGGCATGAAATGGTATCTTATTGTAGTTTTGATTTTCATTTCCCTGATGGTTAATGATCTTAAGCATTGTTTTCTGTGCTTCTTGACCATTTGTGTGTCTTCTTTGAAGAGATGTCTGTTCAAGTTTTCTGCCCATTTTAAAAAATTGGCTTGTTTATCTTTTTAAGTTGAAGGATTTCTTTTTATATTCTGGACCTTTATTGGATATCTGGTTTTCAAATATTTTCTCCAATTGTATAGGTTGTCATTTTACTTTCATGATTAAATTTCTTTGGGGCACAAAAGTTTTTAATTTTGATGAAAATTACTTTTCCTACTACTTTTTATTTTGTTACTTGTGCTTTGGGTATAAAGTCTCAGAAATCATTGCCTAACCTAAGGTCCTGAAGATGCTTCCCTATGTTTTCTTCTAGGAGTTTGATACTTCTAGTCCTTATATTTATGTCTTTGATCCATTTTGAGTTGATATTTGTATAAGGGGTAAGGTAGGGGCCTTCCTTCTTTTATTTTTGCAAATAGAGATAATTTTCCTAGGACCATTTGTTGAAGAGGATGTGCTTTATCTCATCTGAATGGTCTTTGCCACCTTGTCAAAAATCAACTGGCCATAGTTCCTAAGGAAGTTGAATATAGACTTGTCACGTGACCTGGCAATACCACTTCTAGGTTTATATCCACAAGAACTGAGAGCAGTGACATGAACAGACCTCTGCACACCATAGAGGCATTATCCATAATTGCCAAAAGTTGGAAACAACCCAGGTGCCCATCAACTGATGAATGAATGGTCTACACATTGTGGTGTATACACACAATGGAATATTATGCAGTGGTAAGAAGAAATAAAGTTCTGAAGCTTACAACTACATGGATGAACCTGGAGGACATTATGTTGAGTGAAGCAAGCCAGATACAAAAGGATCGATACTGTAAGATTGCTTTTATGAACTAAATATATTATATAAACTCATGGAATTAATATTTAGAATATAGGTGACCAGAAAATATAATGGGGGTAGAGAATGGAATACTGAGTATTAATTCATGCAGAATTGGTTAAAAGGTTGTTTGAAAATCTTTGGAAATGAATGGAAATTGTGAGAGCACATCATGGTGGTTGTGACTAGTAGAGTTATTATGTAGGTGTGACAGTGGTTGAAAGGAAAAGTCAATTAATAGAAGGAAAGCTAAAAAAATGTAACATGAGACTGTGTAACATGATAAAACCTCAAGTAAAATACAAATATATGGGTGATATTGCATATATAAGACTGTTTTTACAAAATGTAAACACAAACAAACTAGAGAGAAGGAAGCAGAATAGCAGCAATGTATGGCAGGGGAAGCATAGAGAGATTGAAAGGTGATGAGTTTTGTTTTGTTTTTATTATTATTATTATTATTACTGGAATAATGAAAATTCTCTAAAACTGAACTGCTGAATGCACAATTATGTGATTATACTGAATACCACTGATTGTACACTTTGGATGGTTTTATGCTTTATTAATATGTATCAATAAAACGATTTGTAGGGGAGCAGATATGGCTTAAGCAGTTGAGCACTGGCTTACCACATGGGAGGTCCCAGGTTCGATTCCCAGTGCCTCCTAAAAACAAAACACAAACAACAAACAAACAAAAGCAACTCAGCCCATGTGGCTCAGTGGTTGAGCACCAGCTTCCTGCATACAAGGTCCCGGTTTCAACCCCTGGACCCAGTGCCTTAAAAAAAAAAAATCAATTGGCCATAAATGTGAGGGTTGATTTCTGAGCACTCAATTCAATTCCATTGGCCTATATGTCTGTCTTTGTGCCACTACTATGCTGTTTTGATTACTGACTTTATAATAAGTTTTTTAAAAAATGGAATGAGCTATGAACACTTTATCAAGCATTTACCTTGAACAATGTCTAAATAAATAAAGGCACAAATATTAAATGTGTGAAGAGCATGGGTGTGGCTTTTAAAAATTTTTTTAGAGTAAACTTATTTCAACTTCAAAAAATAACAGATAAAAGGCAGCTTAACAAAATATAGAAGCATTACTTTAAAAAATTCTGTCCAGGCACAGTTATTTCATTTAATTCTAAAACAAAATCAATTGTTTCTCCAGTTTATAAGTTTTAAAATAGGAAAGTGTTAGTCCTCTAACTTCATCCTTCTGTTTCAAGATGGCTTTGTCCACTTGAGTGTCCTTTACCATCAATAAATTTGATAATTGGCTTTTCCATTTTTGCAAAGAATTGTTGGCATTTTGACTGTGATTGCATTGATTCTTTTTTTTTTTTAAGATTTATTTATTTATTTATCTCTGCTCCTCCCCTCTCCCCCCCCCCCCCCCCTTGTTGTTTGGGCTCACTCTCTGCTGTCTGTGTTCATTCACTGTGTGTTGATTATTTAAATCGCTTGGGTAAGATTGACATCTTAACAATATTTAGTCTTCTAATCCATGAACTCAGAATGTACTTCCATCTATTTAGGTCTTTGGTTTCTTTTGTCAATATTTTGCGTTTTCTGTTGATAAGGTCTTTACAGTCTTTGTTAAATTTATTCCTAGATATCTGATTCTTTTAGTTGCTATTGTAAATGGAATTTTTCTTGATTTCCTCCTCAGATTGCTCATTACTGGTGTATAGAAACACTACTGATTTTGGTTTATCTTGCACCCTGCCACTTTGCTGTAGTCACTTTCTTGTAGATTATGAGACTTTCCATATAAAGAATCATGTCATCTGCAAATAGTGAAAGTTTTACTTCTTCCTTTCCAATTTGGATACATTTTTTTTCTTGCCTAATTACTCTTGCTTAAACTTTCAGTACACTGTTAAATAACAGTGGTGGCAGTGGGCACCCTTGTCTTGTTCAGAGGGAAAACTTTCAGTCTTTCACTGTTAAGTATGATGTTAGCTGTGGATTTTTCATATGTGCCTGTCTTAGTTTACCACAGGGCTGCCGATGCAAAATACTAGAAATGGGTTGGCTTTTATAATAGAAATGTATTAGTGGTAAAAAGCTTATAGTTACCAGGCTGTGAAATGTCCCAATCAAGGCACCATCAGAAATGCTTTCTCACCAAAGTCAGCTACTGGTGATTCTGGTTTCCTGCCATGTGCAGAAGCAAGATGGTGGCTGATCTCTGCTGAGGTCCCTGCTCCAGGCTCACAGTCTCCTGAAGCCCACCTGTAGGCAATCAGACATAGAGCTTGTCTCTTTCCAGGCCACCCTTCTCAGTCTTGACTGCTCCACTTTCTTCCCATGGTTAGCTGTGGACTATCAGGTATAAGGCTTGTCTTTTCAACCTTGAGCTGCTCCATGAGCCCAGCCTCTTGGAGACTTTGTGCTTACACTTTGGCTGCTAGCAATCCTCCAGTCCGCTCTTATATTGCTGGGTCAAAATGGCAGCTTCCTTTCTCTGTATGTCTCTCTCTGTGTCTTCATTTATACAATGCTCTAGTAAAAGGGCAGAGATGGAAACTGAGTCATGCCTCACTGACCTAGTCCAATCAAAAAGGCCCCACAGTCACAGGAATGGATTAGTTCAAGAATATGATCTTTTTCTTTTTGAAATTCACTAAATACAAACTGTCAAAGTGCCCATTATCATGTTGAGGAAGTTTCTTTGTATTTCTTTTTTTTAATCAAGAAAGGATGATGGATTTTGTCAAATGCCTTTTCTGCATCAACTCCAACCCCTGAAAATGCCCCCACATCACATCTCTTTCTCCCACTCCCTACGCCCAGCAGCCACCATGGCCACTTTCTCCACACCAGTGCCACATTTTCTTCGATTACTAATCACAATAGGTCATGAATAGAATATCAGTAAGTCCACTCTAATCCATACTCTATTCCTCCATCCTGTGGACCTTAGAATGGTTGTATCCAGTCCACATCTATATCAAGAGGGGGTTTAGATTCCACATGGATGCTGGATGCAGTTCTCCTGCCTTCAGTTGTAGGCACTCTTGGCTCCCTGGTGTGGTGGTTGACCTTCTTCACCTCCATGTTAGCTGAGTGGGGTAAGTCCAATAAACCAGAGTGTAGGAGTTGCAAGTCTGTTGAGGCTCAGGGCTTGGCTATCACATAATCAGTCCAGAAATTCAGGTCCTCTGGGTATACATTAAACCCCAGCACCAACTACAGTTCCAGTAAAAGTAACAGGAGAGACGTGTGGACAAAGATCACATCTGAGTCCAGTTCCATCACACAGAAACACAAACTCCAAAGTAGGGCCAGCTGACATGGCACTGAACTCCATCTGCCATGACCATAGAACCTGTGGGTCTCTGTAGCCCTCAGAAGAACCAATACCTGGGGTGATATCTACTTTATCTGTCTCTGGGACTCTGCTGAGGTGTGCATAAGGGCAACCCCTCTGATAACCTCCTGGCTCTTTTTGGAGACTCATAGCCATATAAACTCATTTGTCCTTTCCCTTTCCCCCTTTATTCAAGTCAAAAAGCATTTTTAACTTCTGGTATTATATGTAGACTGAGATATTCTGCTGGTCTGAGTTGACCCTTTTATTCAAGGTCATTTTCTAGTTACATCATCAGCTGGTACTTGGTAGTACTCCCTTGGCACCAGGGAGGCTCATCCCTGGGAGTCATGTCCCATGCTGGGGGGAAGGCAACACATTTACCTGCTGAGTTTGGCTTCAGGACTGGCCACATTTGAACAACATGAAGGCTCAGGAGGTAACTCTTAGGCACCCTGCAGCTCTAAACCTTGTTCTTATTTCAGGTGCACAGGCTCACAAGCATAGGCATTAGGATGAAGGACTCATTGTTGGACCTTTCATATCTGATTTTTGTTATTTGTTTCCTCTCTCTCTTTTTTACTTTGTCAGTCTAGCTGGTTTATCAATTTTACTGATTATTTTTAAAAAACAACTTTTGTTTTTTTGATCCTCTATATTGTTTTTTTGTTGTTGTTGTTCTCGATTTCATTTCTCTCCACTCTAATATTTGTTATTTCCTTCTTTCTGGGCACTTTGGATTTAATGTGCTGTTCTTTTCCAGTTTTGGGGTTAGGTATCTGATTTGAAGTCTTTCTGCTTTTTTAATGTTAACATTTAGAGCTACAAATTTCCCTGTCAGTCCTCACTCTGCTGTATCCCATAGGTTTTGGTATGTCATATTTTCATTTGCTTCATGATATTTCCTAATTTCCTTTGTGATTTCCTCTTTAACCTATTGGTTATATAAGAGTATGTTAATTTCCCCATATCTGAGAATTTTCCATTTCTCCCTCTATTATTGAGTTCTAGTTTCATTCTGTTGTGGTTGCAGAAGATACAATGTATGACTTCAAAATTTTTTAATTTATAGAGACTTGTTTTGTGAAATAACATTTGGTCTATCCTGGAGATGAGCCATGTACACTCAAGAAAATGTTTATTATATTGCTGTTAGATTGAAGTGTTCTGTAGATGTTGGTTAGAGTATTGTTCATGTCTTCTATTTTCTTACCAATCTTCTGACTAGATATTCTATCCATTATTGAAAGTGGTCTATTAAATTCTTCTATTAATGTGGAGCCTTCAATTTCTCCTTTCAAATATGTCAGTATTTCCTTCATATATTTCAGATCTCTGCATTAGGTGCTTGTATCTTTCTCTTAAATTGACCCATTTATCAGTATATAATGGTCATCCTTGTCCCTTGTAACTGTTTTTGACTTAAAGTCTATTTTATTTTTTATTAGTATAGCTACCCCAGGTCTCTTTTAGTTATTACTTGCATGGCATAATTTTTCCATCCTTTCATTTTCAACCTACTTGTATGGTAGAATTTATTTTTTAATATATTTTTAGTTCTTTAAAAAGATACTTAGATTGCATAAATATTACATTAAAAAATAAGGATTCCCATATGCCTTGCTTCTGACACCTCCCACATTTTCCCACATAAACAACATTGTTCATTAGTGTGGTATGTTCATTGCAATTAAATACATTTTGGAGCATTGCCACTGAGCATGGATTATAGTTTACACTGCAGTTTACACTCTCTCCCACATAATTCTGTAGGTTATGGGAAGAATGTAATGGCCTATATCTGTTGCAATTTCATTCAGGACTATTCCCAAGTCTTGAAAATGCCCCTGTATACACCTGTTTTTCCCTCTCCTTGCCCTCAAAGCTCCAGTGGCCACTGCCTCCACATCAATGTTATGATTTCTTCCCATTGCTAGAATCACAATAAGTATATAGTAGAATACCAGTAAGTACACTCTAGTCCATAGTTCATTCCCCAATCCTGAGGATTCTGGGATGGTGACGTCCACTCCACCTCTAATTGAGAGGGGACTTTGATCCCATACAGCTGATGGAGGGGACTCTTGCTTGCAGTTGTAGACTCTCTTGGTTCCTTGGTATAGTAGTTGTCCATCATCATCCCCTTGTTAGTTGTCCTGGGTGAGTCCAATGAACTGGATGGTTGGTGTTTCAACTCCTCTGAGGCTTAGGGCCTGGCTGGCATGGACAGCCCAAAGATTTAAGTCTCTTGCAAATATACCTACCAACTCCAGCACCAACTATAGATTCAAATAGAAGGGACAGATGAGCCAAGTGTTGGGAAGCAATAACTGAGTTGTATGGTAGAATTTAAGGTGAATCTCTTGCAGACAGCCTATAGTTGGTCATGATTTTTTATTGATTTTGCAAATCTCTACTTTTTGACAAGAGAGTTTAATCCATTTACATTTAAAGTCACTACTGATACTGCAAGACTTTCCTCTGCCATTTGCTATTTATCTTTTGTAGTTCTGATACCTTTTTGTCCTTCAATTCTTCCATTAATGCCTACCCATATATTTATTTGATATTTTTTGTTGTACCATATTGAGTGCCATTTCTTTTCTATCTGGATATGATTCATATCTTTTTCTTGTGGTTACCATGGGTTTAAATCTTAAGATCCTTAATTCATAACAATTATATTTGGTTTGATACCAACTTAGCTTTAATAGCATACACATATACTTTTTATATACCCCTCTGTTCCCCATCATTTTTGGTACTTGTATCATTTATGTTGTTTTACATTGTATATCCCAAATCATTGATTTATCATTATTTTTTATGCATTTTCATTGTAGCGCCTGTAGTAATTAAGAAGTGGAGTTACATACCAAAAAATACAATACAATGGTACTGGCATTTATAATTACCGAAATGGTCATCTTCACTGGAGGTCTTTATTTCTTTATGTGACTTCAATCCATTGTCCAGTGACATTTCCTTTCAGGCTGAAGAACTCCCTTTAGTTTTGCTTGTCAGCCACGTCAGCTTTGTTTATCTGGAAATGTCTTAATCTCTCCCTCATTTTTGAAAGTCTCACTGAATATAAAATTCTTGGTTAGCAGTGTTTTCTTTCAACACTTTAAGTATTTCAACCAATTTCTCATCAGAAATTGGTACTCAATCTAATTGTGACTCCCTTGTGCATTATATATTGCTTTTTTCTTGCATCTTCCAGAACTCTCTCCTTGTCCTTTGCATTTCATAGTGTGATCAATATATGACAGGGTATTTATCCTGTTTGGTTTTCTCTAGACTTCTTGGATGTTCATGTTCATGTGTTCTTTTGCTAAATTTGGGAAGTTCTCTGTCATTATTTCTCTGAATATTCCTTCTGCCCTTTCTCTCTTTCCTCTTTTTCTGTGGTCCCATAATGTGTATATTAGTACTTTTGATGTCCCAGAGGTGTCTTAGCCTATTTTCATTTTTTATAATTATTTTTCCTTTCTGTTCCTCAACCCTGACTCATTTCAATTGCCTTGTCTTTGATCTCACTGATTCTTTCTTCTGCTAACTTATATCTGCTGCTAAAAGCCTCTTGGGGATTTTTCATTTTAGTTATTATGTTCTTTAACTCCAGTAGGTCTGTTTGTTTCATTTTTTTATATAAACAAAATGAGACTTTTTCCTTTATTGGAAAAGTTGTGGTTTTACATAACAGTCATGTATAAAACGGAGAATTCCCATATACTACTCTATCGCTATCACCTTGCATTGGTGTGAAACATGTTAAAATTGATGATAGCACATTTTTATAAATTTATAATTAACTATAGTCTGTGTTTTAACTTATGATTCATTGTGTAGTGAAGTTCCATGGATTTTTAAAAAATTTTATTCGGTTACCATATACAAATTCTAACATATCCCCCTTTAATCACATTCAGATCTATATTCTCAGTGCGGCCAATTACATTCACAATGTTGCTATCATAAATTACCAAAATATTTCCATTATTTCAAATAGGAACCCCGTACATTTTAAGTCTTAGCTTCTCATTCCCTATCCCCATCCCATCCACTAGTACTGAATATTCTGGATTCTGACTGTATGAGTTTGTATATTCTAATTATTTCAAAAAGTGAAATAATACAATAATTGCCATTTTTGTGTCTGGCTTATTTCATTCAACATGATGTCTTCAAGATTCATCCATGTTGTAGCATGTATCACAAATTCATTCCTTTGTTTGTTTTAGCTTTTCTTTTTTAGGAGGTACCAGGGACTGAACCCAGGACCTTGAACATTGGATGCAGGCACTCACCCACTTGAGCTACACTGTTCCCCTCATTTCTTTTTATGGCAAATAATATGCCATTGTTTGCCTATACCACATTTTATTTATCCATTCATTGGCTGAAGGACACTCGAGTTGCTTCCATCTTTTGGCAATTGTGAATATTGCTCATATGAAATCAGTGTGCAAATATCTGTTCAAGTCCCTGCTTTCAATTCTTTTGGGTATAAACATAGTAGTGGAATTGCTGGATCATATAGTAGTTCCATATGATTTATGAGGAACTGTCAAACTGTCTTCAACAGAGCATGCACCATTTTTACATTGCTACCAGCAATGAATGAGTGTTCCTATTCCTCCATATCCTCTATAACACTTTTTATTTTCTCTGTGATTTATGGAAATAAAAGGTGGAAAATTCAACTATAAAGAAGACCACTCCCACTGTGGAGGCTCACTTCTGAAAGCAACCCTGGGAAGCATGTGCTGAAGATGGCAGGGCAGGGTCACCTGAGGAAAGGAGCCTGGGTCATCAGTCACTCCCAGAAGGAGAGACCCCCCACCCAAGACTTGGATTAGAGGGGTAACAAGTGGCTCCACAGAAAACCCATGAAATCTTAAGTCTTTGTTAGTGCCATTGGATTTCTCCTGAGATCTTATGATTGAGATCCAAGTCTGTTAGTTGATATTTTTGGTATGACGCTACAAAAATTCTCTGCCTCCTGCCTGCTTTGACCAAATATCAAGGAAAAGGGAACCTGCAGGGGAGGGAGATCCCTATGACCTTTGTAGACAGGATCCTGCTTCTCAAGGGCTGTAGGAAACTCTTAAGAGAATAAGTGCACCCAGTCATGTGGTCACCATGATCCTGTGCAGAAGAGGGGTGAGGGAATGGCATTGCTTAATATTATAGGTTTGCTGTAGGGCCAAGTGGGACACGGAGAGGCCAGAGCTCGTGGACATCAGGAAATTACCCTTTCATAATGCACAGTACAATTAATACCACTTTCTATTTGTACAAAGAGCAAAGGTAGAGATTCTCATTTTATAGAACATTGCTGGGCCTCCCCTCCTTCCCCCCAATTGACAGTGTGTCCTGGTTACCAGGCACTTGTTTTCTTTTGAGATAGAACATGCCACAGGATTCCACACAGTCAGTTGTGGCTAACAGAATACTGGCACTCAGAAGCAGAGTTGTGGTGACCTCTGGAGTCACAGATGGCCTGTTAATGGCAACCAAAGTGTCTCTCCAGGTGGTGTTGAAGCAGCTTTGTGGTGCTCTGTTAATGATGCCTGAAAGCTTGAAGTATCTCCCAGTTCTCCTTCGGTGTCCTTCGGAGCTCCTAGTATGTACTATTATGGTTGTTCTTACAATAAAGTGCCATCACACAAGGAAGCCTTTGAATCATTTGTGGTGGATGCTGGTCTTCTGATATTACAGATTCAGTGTTTGGCAGCATTCAATAAAAATCTGAACAGCTCTTTAACTGAAGATAGAAAAGACCTTGATAATGCTTTGTTCTTTCAGTCACTATATCTTGAAGGCCTCCTACATGTCAGGGACTTCTAAGCAGTGGGATCACATCAGTAGACAAGACAAATGATAACTTTCCTCTAAGGAATATATATTATTTTGATTCTGGCCATCAATCTTGGAGATGGTGAGGAGGACAGAGAACTGAAAGGGTTCAACAGGCACCTTCTTCTGTCTTTTATGTCTCCAGAGTCCTTAGCAGTGGCCTTCAGATTCTGTTCTCATCACCAAAATATAGGTGCCTCACCTGGGGGCCTGAGTGGCAGCTGGGGCAGGTGCAAGTGCAGATGGAGGAGCTGGCTGGGAAGCAGATCGTTTTCAAGGGCCTGGGCATGCCGCTTGGAACCATGGGACACTCACACGATGCTCAGCTGCTGCCTGCTGCCAGCTGAGTGGGGCCTTTTGGTTTCTTTTTAAATTTTCTATCTCGTAACTAAGATTCTGATATTGCTTATTCATTATTTTTCTGATATCTTTTAATTTTTCCTCTGTATTTTCCCTCATCTCCTTGAACACTTTAGGATTGTTTTTTAAAGTCTTCAGTGTGTCCACATTCTTGTCTTTGTTGGTGGTTTTCTGGATTTTTGTTCTCTTCCTTTGTCTGGACCATCATTTCCTGCTTCTTTGTTTGTCTTGTACTCTTTTTTTTTTTTGCACACTGTGCATTTTAATATTTAAAAAAGCTAACTCTGGTATTTTCCCCTGAGATATCTGTTTCTTGATTTTGTAATCAGCTAGAAACAAGACAGATTTTCTTGAGCTTCAGCCTTCCTATCAAGAAGTTCTACCCAAGGTGAATGCAGTGTGCAGGGTCTTCCATGTCTTTCCTGGGCCAGTATCTTGTCCTGGGCTTGGGCTTCTTAGTTGTTTTGGAGTTTCCCCATTCACAGGAGTTTCCAAGCCCCCTCTATTTACCAGGAGACAGACTTCCCTCTCCCACTGTTTAAAGTGACAAATCTCGGCTCCAGACTGGTTGCCTCTGTAGTTTCTTACACTCCTTTTGTTGTCTCAAGCTACTTTCACCTAGAGGGCAAATTGTGGGTAATGGAGTTCATACAGAAGAGCAGTTTCCCAAGCCAGTATATTTCCCAGCTGAAACAGGGCTAGGGACCCATGAATTGCATGCAGATTAGTTCCAGAGTGTCTTGGGGCGAGGATCAGGAAAGGTGCCAGAAACTTCTGTGGCTCCCTAAAGCTGTGCTTTCTGACCTGCTCAGCAAATGCAGCCTTTCAACTAACTGTCCCCTGCAGCCCCGAGAGGGCATAGTGTCTTTAAGTCTCCTCTATGCCGTCTTTGTCCAGGGTGGGGTTGGATCAATGGCTGCCCTCAGAGCCGGCCCCCAGTGATCCAAAGTTGCTAATCAAAATCCATCATCAACAACCATCCATGCCCACCCCTTGTCTTGCTGAAGAGGATTTTTATGACCCTTTCTGTTACCAGCAAGCTAACCAGGAACTGGACCCTACTGCAGCCTGCTGCAAGATTGGGGATTGGGTGCCAGTAGCTGCTGCTCTAAGATAGCAATTTACTGGACTTTACCATAATTAGCCTCCTCCTCTCACTCTTCCCTGCATGCTGTACAGTATTGTAATGGCCACTGGAAATTAAAAATAGTTGTTTCACATAGTTTCTGCCTATTTAGTAATTGTTCTGGTAGGAGGATTGAATCCTGGAGCTCCCAACTCTGCCATCTTCCTACAGTCCTCCTAATTGCAGGATTTGATAAAATTAGAATGCATGTTAAAATTTCTAGAGCAATCACTAAAAGAGCAGAAACAAATTGTAGAGCAATTCAATTAACAGTAGGAAAAACAGGAGGAGGAAAAGTAAATAATCTGAAAGAAGGCAAGAAGGAGTAAAAAGAAACATAAAAGGAAAGCCAGATAGAAAGCACAAATAATATGGAAGAAAAAGTCCAAATATATTCAGCAGTATGAATCTAAAGCAGTATGAATCTAAAGATTGTCAGACTGGATTAAAAAACAAACCCCACTAAATCATGTCCAGATTTATGGAAAATTGAAAGCACATTGAAAGTTAAGGGATGAACAAAAAAATTCCCTGCAAATGTTAACCAAAAGAAAGGGGTTGATATTCAAAATATAGCAATATAAAACAAAAGTGACTTTAGGAAAGGAGGGCAACTTTAGATAAAGAAAACAATTTTATTATGATAAAGTATTTAATTAATTGGGAAGGTATAAAGCATCTATATTTGAATACATTTAATAATATAGTCTCAAAACACATAAAGCCGAATTTGATAAAACTGTGAGAAGATAGAAATAAATCCAAACATCATAGGTGAAGAAACTTAGTGTACTACTCTTAGGAATTAAAGGATCAAATAGACAAAAAAACAAGTAATGCTATGAAAGACTAGAATAGCATTATAAATGGTAAGCTGTTCACAATGGTGATCATTACACTCCCCAAATGGAAAATATATAGAATTTTCAATCACATATACCCAAAATGTCTAAGGAAACAGAACACATTGTAACTCATAGGACTAGTTCATCAAATTATTAATAGGGGTATCATACAGACTATATTTTGTGGTCACAAAGATATTAAGCAAGCAATGAAAAAAAAACTAGAAAACTGTCATTATTTTAAAGGTAAGGGACATGCTCTATATACTATCTTAGTGAAAGAAAAAAATTATAAGGAAAATTAGAGAAACTCAGATCTAAGGTGTAATGAAAATACTACCCCAAAATTTGGTACTTATTGGATATTCATAACACTAAACTGCATATATTAGAACAAAAAGAAAGACTAAGAATTAATAGATAACCAACCAACTTAAGAAATTAGGAAAAAATAACAGAATAATTGAGAGAAATAAAAAAGAGAGTAACAGGAATTAAATACTAGGGATAAGAGCAGAAAAGTAATAAAACTGAAAACAAAGATGCAACAAAGATGACCAATAAAAACTACCATTGGGAAAACTGATCAAGAAAAAAAAGAGGAAGACATAATGTTAGAAATAAAAAACAATAGAGGGAAGTGGAGGATGTGGCTCAACTGAGAGAGCGTCCGTCTACCATATGGAGGGTCCAGGGTTTGATCCCCAGGGCCTCCTGACCCATGTGGTAAGCTAGCCCACACACAGTGCTGCCACCCACAAGGAGTGCCATGCCATGCAGAGGTGCCCTCGCGTAGGAGTGCCCCACGTGCAAGGAGTGCACCCTGCAAGGAGAATTGACCCACGTGAAAAAAGTGCAGCCCGCCCAGGAGTGGCACTGCACATGCCGAGGGCTGATGCAGCAAGATGACACAACAAGAGACGCAGTTTTCCAGTGCCACCCGGATAATGCAAAGCAGATGTAGAAGAACACACAACAAATGGACACAGAGAGCAGACACTGGGGGGAAAGGGAGAGAAATAAATAAAATAAATCTTTTAAAAAACCCAATAGAATGGAAAATAAATAAAATTGCGATTTCTGCAGAGATTTAAATGATAGTATAAGTTTATGAAAAATTTACACCAATATGGAACGAAATGGAAAAATTCTCAGAAATTCCTAGGAAAATACAGAAAAAGAAAACTTGGGTAGTCCAACAAAAATTAAAGAAATGAAATCAGTAACTAAAATCTTCCTGAAAAAAAGCACTAGACCTGAGTTTTTTGAGAACTCCTGAATAGAGTTCTATTAAACATTATAAAAAACATATAAATTCAATCCTAGATAAATTATTACAGAATAGAAAAAAAGAAATATCCATCAAATCATTTTATGACACTAATATAAATTTATACTAAGATCTAAAAATGGAAACTTGTAGGCCAATTTCACTCAGAAACATAGAGGCAAAAGTCTTAAATAAAACATTAAAAAATCTAGCAATGTATAAAAAAAGATGATGTCATGATGAAATTTGTTTTATCCTAGAAATTTAAGGTTAGTTTGACATTACGTTAATTAATATAATTAAAGAGAAAAATATGATTAGTTCATAGATGCAGAAAAAATATCTCATGAAATTTGGAACAAAAATTCTTAGTAAATTAAAAACGCAAGGGAACTTTATTAACTTGGAAAAAAGTATTTACAAAAGATCTACAGACAATAAAACTTTTTCTTTAGAAGCAGGAATAAGATATGGGGGCCTAAGTATCATTGATTCTATTCAAAATTATACTGAAGTTCCTAGCCAGTGCAATAAGGCAAATATGTATTTTTTATTTTAAAATTTTAAATATTTATTCATAAAAAGGTAGAGGTTGAAACAAAGCTTTGATTATTTTTAAATGATATGATTGCCAATTAGAAAACCCAGAAGAATCTACAAAAAATCAGTAAGATTATATTAGATATAGATTTGGGTAGATAAAATTTTGTTTGGTCTATAAAAGACCATCCATTTCTATTAAAAAGCAATAAAGAACTGAAAATATGATTTACCATAATACCAGAAAAACAAAATCAACTAAGAACAGTGTCTGGGAAGCGGAGTTGGCCCAGTGGTTAGGGCGTCTGTCTACCACATGGGAGGTCTGCGGTTCAAACCCCCAACCTCCTTGACCCGTGTGGAGCTGGCCCATGTGCAGTGCTGATGCGTGCAAGGAGTGCTGTGCCACACAGGGGTGTCCCCCACATAGGGGACCCCCACGCACAAGGAGTGCGCCCCGTAAGGAGAGCCACCCAGCACAAAAGAAAGTGCAGCCTGCCCAGGAATGGTGCCACACACACACACAGAGCTGACACAGCAAGATGATGCAACAAAAAGAAACACAGATTCCCGTGCCATTGACAACAACAGAAGCAGACAAAGAAGAACACGCAGCAAATAGACACAGAGAACAGACAACTGGGGCGGGAGTGGGGATGGGGAGAGAAATAAATAAATCTTTAAAAAAAAAAGAACAATGTCTGGTGTTCTAGATGTTTGTGAAGAGAATAATACAACTTGACTAGAAAACATTTTAAAAAAAGACCTAAATAAATGGAGAAATATAGTTTATGAATAGGAAGACTCAAGGTTTTAAAGATAGATTCAGTGAAATTCTGATAAAAATTACAACACTTTTTCTCTTGACAAGCTGATTTTAAATTTTTTCCAGAAGAGCAGAGGTCAAGACTACTCAAGTGGTTCTTGAAAAAAAGAATAAACTGTCCTACCGTGGTTCTAGAATTTATTTTTTAAATATTGTAATTAAGAAAGTATGGCAGTGGTACAACATTAGACAAATAGATCAATGGTACAGAATAGAAAGCCCAGAAAAAAGAATAACATATATATGGAAACTTGATTTGTGATAAACTTGTATTACAGATTAGTGAAGAAATGATGGCCTTTTCAGTAGTACATTGTGCTGTCACAATCCACATAGAATAAAATTAAACTGACCCCTGCTTTGCACATACATAATAAACTCTAAATATATTTAAATGTGAAAAAGAAAACTATAAATTTTTACAAGAAAATATAAGAGAATATTTTTCTGATATCAGGACAGAAAAGGATTTTTAAAAAGTAAGCAAAAATTGTAAGCATAGTAAAGAGATTAAGTTATATGAAAATTAAGATATTCCGTTCATTAAAAGGCATGATAAGTAACGTGAAAATATAGGCCATAAAGTGATACGGGATATTAGAAACACATATGATTGATGACGGATTAATAATACACAGACCATAAGAATGCCTACAAATCAATAAAGAGGCAAAAAAACAAAAACAAAAATAAAAAAAATAATAAAATAGTTAGAAGAGCTGAAGAGGCACCTCATAGGAGTGGAAATGTGAATGCCCTATACAAAGTTGACAGGATACTCAAATTCATTAGTGATCAGCAAACTCCAGTGAAAATCACATTGAGACCCATGTATTACTTAGCAGGTTCATAGAATGTAAAAAGTGTGATCATATCAAGAGTTAGCAAGGACATGGTGCCTCAGCAACTCTTATAACCTGCTGTGGGAGTCCAAACTGCTACAACCATTTTGGAAAACATTTTTGCATGATCTAATGAAATGGAAGAATTGTGCACTCCAGAACACTCTCCCTCTGATAGCCACATGGCTTCTGCCTCATCTCCTTCAGGTGCTTGTTCACATGCCACCTGATCATCGTTTTGCTCTTCTTGACAACCCTATTTAAAATTGGAAAGTCCCCAAATACTTCCTAGGTCCACAACTTCAATTTTCTCCATAATATTTACCTTCCAACAGATTTAACTTACATATATATTTTGTTTGTCTGTTTCTCCCCACTAGAATGTAAGCACCATCAAGGTAGAGACTTTTTTTTCAATGATGCATGCTTGAAATCTAAAACAGTTCCTGATACAGAGGAAAACTTGTTGAATTAAGTATCCTATGATCCAGCAATATTGGTTAAGCTATACATCCTCAGGAAATCTTGAACTAGGAGACATGTACCAGAGGGCTTATAATAGCATAATTTGTAATAGGAAATAATGACAACACAACCCACACACACATTAGCTACACATCAACACAAGACTGGAAAATAATTTCTGCATGATTCCTACAGCAGTTAAAATAGGTGATATGGAACATGAATTTCAAAACCTGATGTTGAGCTAAAAAAAAGTCATCTCAGAAAAATATGCACAGTATGAATCTATTTATATAAATTATGAAAACTTACAAAACCAAAGAACATTGTTTAGGGATACAAAATTGAGGTAAAATTTAAAGCCAAAGAAGGAGTTATAAATACACGGTTGGTAGAAGTTACTCCTGACAGGAGAGGAAAAGAAGGCACGCACAGTGCCCTTGGTGGAACACAGATGTTCATTGTAGGAATGCTCCTTAAGGTCACACATTACACACATGTATAATTAAAGAAGCAAGTGCATGGGGACCTGTAAATGTCTACCAAGCTTGGTTAAGTTGGAGATTTAACAAACGCCTTTAACCCACAGATCTAGCAACTTGTTTGGAAGTAGAGGTTCTTCCGAACTATGCAAATAGTCCTTGTTGAACCCAGCAGCCTCTGAGTAGTAGAGTGACTATAGGATTACTTCCTTGGGGACCCCACTCTAGATCTCTACATTTCCTAGGGACTGTTGCACCATTGCGTGGTGTGGTGAAAGGAGTAATTATTTCGATGTCAGAAAACTTGAATAATTCAAGTCCCAGCTCTGATACTAACCAGTTAGTGTCATGTTGGTAGGAGGTATAATACTTCATGTAAAGAAGATTTATTAAATCCTACAGTAATCCTACCATGAGCGAGTACTATTATTTCCACCTTATGGATAAGGAAACTGAGGCACAGAGAAATTGAGAATCTTGCTCAATATCATAGCTGGTAAGCTGTAGAACTGAGAGTTATGCCGAGGTCTGTCTCCAGGTGCTTTTTTCCCCTTCACTCTATCTCCACTTAGCCCCGCTGAGACTTTGCTCTTTCAGCTATTATCTTCCCTCTGTACCTCTCAATAACTTTTCACATATAAAAGTGTTTTACGAATGGGCCCCAGAGGAAGAAATTGGGTAGAGAGGAAAGCCACTGTTCTTGCAAGAGATGGGCTGCGACACACACCCATCTGTTGTTTACTGAGGCTGAGAATGCGGAACGTTTCCCAGCAAGTAGTGTCTGCCTCCTGCGCTTTGCCTCTTTGGAAGTTGTTCCTTGTCCTGCCCCTCACCACCCACTCACTTCTGTCTGGTTTCTCTTTGGCTGGCCCTTTTCCCATAGCAGTTAATGTTTGCCCTGCAAGTGCCAGGGCATTCATCCTTTCTTCCTTGAATGATGTGCCCATTTGCATATCATGCAAACAGCCCAGCTGCTGGACTCCCAGTTAGGGTAAATAACGGTCACAGTGTTTATACTGATCACTCCTGGGGCCTTCTGTAACCTGCTGCACAATTCCAGGGACAAAATCATTTAGTTGGAATTTCTGCTTGCAACTTCTGACATCATGAATGAACTCTTGTACTAAAAATGCACACATAACTCTCTCCATGTAAATACGTGCTTTAGAGTCTTTAATAACTGAGGGAGGTGTGTAGATGGAGAGGAATGTTCTCCATTATTTTTACTTTGTCTAATTCGATTTATTAATCTTTAGACTGTGAATACATTTTCTAAAAATACATTTCTTACAATTAAATGAAAAACAAGAGTTAAACAAATTGTAATTCCCTGTTTAAATATTGTTTTCAAATGTAATCAGTTACACTTTATGAATCCAATACATCAGTTTTATAATACACTAAAAGATAAAGAAATGGCAATGAATAAAGGACCGATCAGTAAACTTATTATAAAACAGATTATAAGGGTTTTATGAGTTTACTTTCCCTTAATTTTCTCTATTCTTGTTCTTTCAATTAGTGTTTAAATTTTTTTTCCATATTTCTTCCTAGGAGTACAATTTACATACCAAAGCTAGAGTCAGTGTTACCTTCTCTGGACCAGCTAAGGCTGCAGATTATCCAGTGGGGGATATACCACTTTTTATAGTTACACTTTGTCCTTTACAATATAACTATTTGATTTATTGGCTCTAAACCAATCAAACAGATTTTGATTTTTGTGACCTGATTCAGTACTCCTCAAGAGATACTTGTTTTGAGTTATTATATATTTGTAATAGAGCCTGATTTGTCTATTTTGTAACTTTTTTTCACAGAAAATTAAGGTCTACAAATTCTTAATATGTACATCTATATGAATGCATGGATATTTCTATACTATTTCAGACCATCTGTGTGTGTGTGTGTGTGTGTTTAATTCCCTTAACAAGCTCCTAAAATCTGATCATTAGTCATTTAGGGTGAACCTAGGTGAAGCCCTGATTTAAAAAATGGTCAACGGTCAGATTGTAGCAGCTGCTAAATCCCTAGAGAGTCTAATGAAAAGATCTAATTATTTCATATTTTAAATTTCTGCTTTATATAATGTCATTGTGCTCGAATGATTTAACCAATAACTGTTCCGAATTTCAAGACTCTTTGAAATGTAGGCATTCCAGGTAGAGAGAAGGGAAGGTGAACTCACAGCTCAATATGGCATTTATTCCCACCAAATTGGTTTAATCCAACCCAACAGATGCTTATTGTGTTCAAGTCTCTATTTTGAGCGCTGTGGAGGACATAATGGTGAGTCAGATTTATTGCCTATGCTACAGCACGCACACTAGATATTATCTCAGAGAAACATACTAAAATGGGGACACATGTCAGTCAACAAATACATGTGTGCACAAAGAAAAAAAAACTTTTCCCTTTATTTTCTGTTTTACAACTTTGTTTTGACATCACCCCAGTGTGGGTGTATTCTCCTTAATTCTCTTTTCCATCTACACTTATGAGCATGGTGATCTCATCAAGTCCATAGTCTGATGGCTCCCAAATGCATCTCTTCAATGACCATGACCCTGAACTCCAGAACTGTGTATTTGACTTCTTGCTTGAAATCTCCACTTGTATATCTAATAGGCATCTCACACCAAATTTGTATATAAGTGAGTACCCACCCCTTTGGATCCTTTATTTCCTTTAGTTGTTTTCTCAAAAGTCATTTTCTCAGCAGAATCATCCCTGAACACTGTAACTAAAATTTCAACTCCCTCTCCTACTTTTTCTTCATAATACGTGTCACTAACAATTTAATTAATTAATTAATTTTGTTTATTTTCCATCTTCCCCACTAGAATGTAGTCTTCAGGAAGGTAGCGGTTTTTGTCTGTTTTGTTCACTACTTTGTTCTCATTGCTTAGAAAGGCATAGTACTCAATACATATTTGTTGAAGAAAAGAATGAATAAATAGCGAATGAATAATTGCTTTCTTTCTCATTGTAGTCGTGGTGACTTGCTGCTGCTGCAAAACAGATCTTCCTCCCTTTAAATGATTGCGTCAAGCACCACATCTAAGCATTTACCCACATTCTACTTTACTAATCCTTCTGAGCCTGGGTAGCCTCATTGCAACCTTTCTGTAACTATAGAATCCCATCTCCAGCAATCAGCAAGATGATGGTGAGTGATAATTCTCCTCCAGGGCAACCAATTCAGAGCAGAATCAACCATTCCTTTATGTTCTTTCTGAAGAAGTAGAGGGAAGGAATGGGATCTACTAGGCATGTTGGACAGCAACTCCAATAACCTTCCTGGAGTTCTAAGGGCAAGATTGGTATTTTGGACTCTAGATTTTAGCAGGAACCTCTGGATTTCATCTGTTTCTGTTATACTTAGGCAGAATTAATGAGAGAGTAACTTTCAACACTTTAGTTTGGCAAGTTATCCACATTAACCCAACTCCTCTTCTAAGTTATTAGTCTTGCAAGTAATGGATAATTTTGTCCTGAATTCTTTGTAACCACCGTTAATTTTTTTTTAAAGATGTTCTTTTAAAGAAGAAGAGTTCCTTTAAAACACACCATAGTTAGCTTTTAGGACTATGTCCTAAAGAAGTTGTGACCATTGATCCATGTATGGAGATATTAATCACAACTACATTTATCATACTGAAAATTAAGTAACTAGTCATTTATAACAGGAAAATTTTTTTGTCCAATAGAATATTTTGCAGCAATTAAAATGGAATTTTTGAAGAAATTCTTTAGAATATTTCTTGAGGTTTTGTTTATCTAACTGGGAATGATGAAGAAAGAAAATACATCTTAACCTGTGTTTGACATGCAAGGGCTTTGAGAAAAAGACAAAAATAAAAGCCATTGGCTGATCAGGAAAATCTCGTCACGAGAATGATTTGACTCCCAATGTTATTGAATATCATTCTTCTATACAGGAGAACACCTGCTTCGTTAGTAAGATCTCTACTTGGAGGAAAACGTTCTTAGACATGAGGGAACCAATAAGAAATGAGTCCCACTTCTGCTGTTGGGAAAGAGGGATCATAGGTGTGTGGAGGTAACCCTGCAAGTAATTTATTGTCCATACTGATACACTCCTGTGAGTGAAAGAAAGTGTTATTAATAACACCCACTAGAACAAAAGATATAGACTGAGACTGAACAGGCAAGCCATCATGATGGTCACCTGCCTACCTAAGGAGATCAGTTCTGCCTAGAGAATCCCTGGACAGCCTCTGGAGTCTGTATCCAAAGGGTATAACCAACATCTCTGGCCCATCCATCTTCATGATGAATGTCTAGACAACTAGAAAATCCTGACTTGGAGATAGGAGTAGGAAATTGAAGAGAGTGGGGTGTTTGGAACCACTGCCTTGCTTGGCCAATGCACTCAAGTTTCCAGTTTTTTAGGATTGCTGTATTTGATCACATAGCTGAGTGGGTTAGGGGAATTAAATCTAATCACTTCCTCTGTTCAGAAACTACCTGAACCCTTGGGGACATATCTAAAAACAGCTGTATATCAAACATAAAAATCATATGACAAGGGATGACCATTAAAAATACCAATTTGAGGTCCCTATTTCAGACTTACTGAATTGACTCTTATGGAAAATTCTGAAAGATCCATATTTTAAACAAGCTTCTCAAGCCTATTGTATTCAACAGGCAAGTTTGGGAAATGCTGTTTTATACACTGCTAAGTCTTTAAAAAGTAGCATGGAGCGTGTATTCTCAAGTATGCAATTACATATTTTCATATGTATCTATAGATGGACCAGAAAAAATATAGAATGTTAACATCAGCAGAGTAATGATCTCTGAGCTGAGCTATTATGTTCCGTTCACTTATCTGTACTTCCCAATATTTTTACTATGAGGTATAATTTTAAAAATACATCATTTAAAAACTATCAAGCCATTTCTTAAATATACATATAAGCCTGGCTTATTCCTTTTCCTTGATACGCGAGCAAAAATGCTTTATATTACATAAACTAAGTTTATTTCTCTGAGGTTCATTCCCTACTCAGGGACATTCAGGTAGCCTGACAGGTTGTGCCCTATACAACTCCAGGGGGCACCATTCACATCATTTTCTATTGAATGGTGCACCTTCGAGTTGAACAAGATGCTCCTTTGCGCCATTACCTGAAAAGTCTTTTATGTTGGATTGATTCTTTGTTTTTATCTTACAAATTCATTTATTCTTTATAATTTATTTCAGCCTTCCCTATACAGACAATTAAATTGTATCCATTTTTTTTCACTTTATAAACAATGTCATGATGAATACCCTCGTATAAAAAGCAGTGCATTATTCCTATTTTGCTCCAACACATTCCGATTGAGGACAAAAGTATCAGTTCAAAGCACATAGGCATATTTATATATTTCCAAATTTCCCTCAAAGAATAGCAGCGTTTCAAAGAGCTCATTTAAAAAAAGCTTTGCAAGAACAGAGTTTTTTTATTTAAAAATGATTTTTAGGTCAATGGTACGAGTTAACACTAGATAAGAATTATAATAACAATAAATCTACTATAGTCACTGGTTATAGTTCCCCCTTATTTTTGTTCATTCCTCGGTCTTGAGGGATATTGGATAATGTCCATTCTGACTGCTTCAGGCTGAGAAGCAACACAGAAATTATGGTGCAGAGGAATGGGATTGTTTTGCTTGCAGTTGAAGATATTCCTTATTTTGGGGATAGGAATGGTCCATCATCGTCGTTTAATTAGTTGTCCAAGCCTGAGGAACTGCAGAGTAGGAGTTGGCCACATATCTGCTGGGTTTTGAGGCTCAACCAGCATAGGAACAGCTTGGGTTGATTCTTGAGTTAAAGATTATGTCTGGAAAAGCAAGATGATTTGTAAAGGCTTATGCATATTCAGCTACTTTTATATGTGTAATTAACCAATGTATCACTCTAAGATAAATGAGTCTTAATGACCATAACGTTAAAATTCTTTGAAAGTATTTCACAATAAAACCTACTGGTTATTTGCAATAATGGAATTGATTAAAGTGAATACATTGCTGTGAACCATACTTCCAAGAGCCCCAGGGCTTAGAGAAGAAATGAGATTGATATTAAAAAAGTGAAGTCCCCTTGGTTTAATCACCACTATGTCCACGACAACCCTGTCCTCCCTAGGATTACTGTGTGGATTTTGTTTTGTACATTTAAGCATATAAAGTTCAAATATCTGAAGTGAGAAGGGACGAGGGCAATTCACTCATTTCTTCATTCAAATAACCAATAAATGTATAGAGAACACCTACTATATGCTGAGTTATATACAGGAGGAAAAAAAACAAAAAACAAAAAAAAAACAGAGTCTGCCCTGAATCCTGCTATCAAGGAGTTGAGAGTATAGGAAGAAAAGTAAAGTTTGTATGTATGGAAGAAAGTAATATTAATACATGCCATAAGAAAGAGACTTCAGAAAAGGGAGAGATATACTAATAGCTTGAGGCAGGGGTAATGAGAATTGGGGAAATCTTCCTGAAGGGGGAGCCATTGCAAGACAGTTCTTGAAGGATTGATGGGATTTGATGACTTTGGTCATATGGAGACAAAAAGAACCAATATAGTGTCTGAGACCATGAATAAAGACCCAAAGGTGGGAAAATGTAGAGATATAATAAATTTAGAGATAGAGAGTATTTCCACAGCAGCTGAAAGTGAGAAGGTGCAAGGAGTGGATGAATCTCAACTGGCAGCTTCAGTGACCTGGGCCTGGTGAATAATAAACCAAGGCTCAGGCATTAATTCTTCTGCAAAAAGGTCAACCTTGCTCTGCTCATGCTCTCCAAATGGGACATATTTAATTCCAGAAAGCAGAGGTCTTATTATCTTTTTGGAAGTGATGGGCAAATATTTTTGTAAGGGAGTGAACGTGAGATGAACAAGTGACCAGACAAAGCTCTTTTGCATAGGGTTGTTTCATTATTCTTAGATAATTGTTAGCATTGATATTTAAAAAGAATGTTTTGTTATAAAGGACATTGTCTAGGACATGGAATTGCCTTTTACACAGAAGTTGCCTTTGTGGCGTATTTGTTTTAAACTTATCTTGGCTCTCAGAGAAAGTTTTTTTCTTTGTCTTCCTCATATCTATAAAGAGTAAGATCGGAGCGGATATAGCTCAAGTGGTTGAGTGTCTGCCTCCCATGTATGGGTCCTGGGTTTGATCCTTGGTACCGCTTAAAAACAAAACAAATGAATGAAAAAACAACTCTCACTGGGGAGCAGATGCAGCTCAGTGGTTAGGCGTCTGCTTCCCATGTACCAGGTCCTGGGTTCTATCCCTGGTACCTCCTTGAAAAAAAACAGAGAAAGATGATTTAAGTCAATGTGCATGTGTATTATCTGTGTTCTCGGTGATGGTGGTAGGTGTTGCCTCAGTTTACTTACCTTGAGGTATGTGTAAGTGGTGATAAAAGTTGATTCTAGATGTCAGGGACAGAGATCTCTACAGACATAAAATTTTGGAGCCTAGATAGAAAGAAAAATTTTTAATTGCTTGGACATTTTGCACAGGGACAATGGAAAGAAAAGATATCACACTGGTCCCAAAATCAAAAGACTGCTACTTAACCTCAGCAACTAGGCTTAATCACCCCATGCCCACCGGTCCTCTCTTGCCACTCTGAGCACATTTTTTTCTTTTATCAAGTGGTCATGGTATTTTAAACCACAGAATTAATATGGTGATAAGATGAGATATTTAAGCAAATTTTGCTCTATTGTATAAAAAATAATTTTTTATATCTATGAAATGCCTAATATATTTTGGACATTGCACTGGGTTCTTTATATTATTTAAATCCTCAAAACATATTTTTAAGGTAGGTATTATCACCTTTAACAGACAAGGAAACAGATTCAGAGAGGAACAAGGATTCAGATCCAGACCTGTTTGACTACCAAGCTTTTGCTTTTTGGCATTTGAACTGTTTTTGATAATTTTCTTGCTTTCAGTTCTCATCAAAGGCTCTACTTGGAAATGATTTGTAAGCAGTAATACTACTAATAGTATAATTAATTGATTGCTAGGCACTGTGCTCAGCTCTTTGTATATAATAACCCGTTTAATCCTTACAGCCTTATAAGGCTGGTGCTATTATTCTCTCCATTTTATAGAGTACAAAATTGAGGCACAGATTGGTTAATGAACTTGTCCAGGTTAGTAAGTGACTGAGCTAAATTTCAAACCCTGGCAGTCAAGTGATTAAATTATTTAGAAGATAAATTAATTATAGGAATGCAACAAAGGACTTCCTGACTTTTCAATGACAAAATGCATAATGTAGGGCTTTCCTAACAGGCACAATTTACATAGAGGTTAATGTGCAATCTGCATTTATGTTCCAAAGCCTTGTCAAAACTTTCTACTTTGGGCCATTGAATATTTTGTCTATCATGAAATGAAGTTCAAGAATAAGCCACATCTACAAGCATGTAGGTATAATAAAAAATATAAAAATTATTTTCTTGAAGAGCCATATAAATCTATAGTCACATAAATAGTAAATTGATAAAATGCCTCCCTTTGATTTTTGTCTCAACTTACAAAGCTATACAAATAAGATTTTTTTTGGAGGGGGGCTTATTCATTTCCAATAGACTAGATTAGGTGACTTAATGAAACAAATGTTTTTAGCAAGATTAATTTTAATGTTAGACATTATGAGTATCGAATTAAGCTGTCCCCATGTGAAATGATACAGAGAAAGCTGTGCTACAACATTCCCTTCCCCCAAACTTCTGTACAGATTGGTAAGTCTGAACAGGAAAACCAGAGGCCAAGAATCACATTTTAGTAATTCTTTTCTACTTATGTCAGATTTCTAGCATGCTATTAGAGACACATGTGTCATCCTCACCATCAACCAACATATCATTGCTGTTTCAAACTGTTACTAGAGCTGTTGACATAGAATATTGTGTCTGTCGACAGCTCCAATTAGCTGGCGTGTCTGACTGGTGACAGCACGGTCTACTTTTGTTTATGGGGACGGTGGAAGCTGTATCTTCGTCTCCCAACCTCCAGTGGCAGACAGATGGATAGAGCTATATAATCATCAGTGGAAGCATGTGATATTCTGTCTTCGCAAACCATCATGCCAGCAGAACCAACGGCCTTTTGTCTGCCTTGAGAAATGACTGCAATATCCCTCCCATCTGTCAAGTTATGCAGGTGAATATGTATAAAATATATATACATATATTTATACACGTAGAACACACTGGATTGGGATGAGCAGAGATGAAGCACGTATAAAAGGAAAAAAAAACACCCCTAACATGATATTCAATTTATATCCCATCAGTAGATATTTTTTCCTCAACACTAAGTGTTTAAACATGTTTTTACAGAAGATATTAATATTTTACAAATCTACCAACCATTGTTTTATTATTAGCTACATTGTTCTGGATAAAAATTGTTAGATCACATTTTGTAACATTTGACATTTTCTACTGTATATGGCCTTTCCTTTGATATAATGGAATCACCAGCTTGGAATTCCCTATGAAACATTGGCTTCTCCACTAGTTCCCATCTTTCATCTTCGGAGGCACATGAGAGAGAGGATGTTCACAGGCCAAAAAAACACCATAATAATTGTATTCAAGGATGTACACAATGCCAACTACGTGACTCACAACTCCATCTAACAGAAGGAATCAGAATGCACAGCAAGTGATGGAATTTACTTTTTTTATCTTAAAAATGTAAACTATTCTTTTCTCACACTTTATTAATATTTGGGTATGACAAACTATTCATGGCATGGCTGAAAACCACTGATCAAGTTCATCAGTTCATCTTCCATCTTAAGTGAACTACAATTTATCCTTCAGGTTTTAGCTCAAATGCCACTGTGTTGAGAAAACTTTCCCAGGACCCTTGTCATACATACTCACAACACTCTGTTCTTTTCCTTTATGTCACTTACTGCAATTTGGAATATTCATGTGTGTCATTATTTGACCAATATTGGCCTCCCCATTGAGTTCCATGAGGGCAGAGAACAAATCGATGTTGCTCATCATTGGCTCTCCTAGTGCCCAGCATGGTGATTTTTACCCAGCTGGGGCCTAATATAGACATATTGGATGACTACTGTTCAGGACTCATACTAGAAATTTTTAGAAAAAAGAAAAGTCATTCTTCTGTTTTTCTAAACCTAGAATTTCTTATAAGGAACTACTACTATGTCTAAACTATACCCCTCAACTTAGCCCAGAACTAGATTTAGATAGGTGGTATTAGTGGTGATAATATGGGCAGGGGATGTATTCCCTACATATACATTATTACATATACATATATTATAAAATAGGGAGTCTATTTTGTAAGCTTCCAAGAGACAAGTTATACTCAAGGAGATGATGGAATTGAAGAAGTCTGAGAAGAGTAAGTCTGAGAGGGAGGCCTTCAAACAATGGCTCACCTGTAGCTTTCTGGGGCCAACCTGGGAGCACTGAAGGAGCGTTTTTCCTTGCACTTTACGTATGGATGGTAAATATATTAATATTGGTTCTTATCCACACTGTATCTCAGCAAACATTGGAATGAGAGTCACCCTCCTAAAATCTGGTTTGATAATGATCACCTCCCCCCAAAAAATTCCTTGTTAAAAATGTTGTGGGGACTAACATAAGATCGAGACTTTTGATGACTTACCCTTTTGGCCCTTTGAGTCTGAGGACAGGAATGGAATATGAGCTCAACCAAGTGTTCATTAAGCATACCTTTAATAGTATTACTGTGAAAATGAGGATCAGTAGAAATGATTTCCAGTGCCAGATAAAGGGGAATCTTTAAACAGTATTCAAAGATAGCTGATGGAGAAGTCACCCATCCATTCCTCCATCTTTCTCTTGATCAAGGCATACTATCAGAGAATGACTGTCTAAATCACTCATACTGACCTTTCATAACTCCTAACCTACCCCACTTCCATTCAGACATTTGCATGTATTGAAATCATACTCCTGGCTAAATTGAGAGATATCCTAAGACTCCACCCTTAGAACTCTCTCTGATGTTTACTATTTGGGTGTCTTTCACTTCATTACTTGGTGTCCTTACTATGAATACCCATGAAAGAAATTTTTTCAGCCTCAATAACAGGAATATTCTTTACTGAATCAATTGTTTCTACCCTATGGATCCTTTGAATTTTGTTGTGGGTCATATTTCCCACTTACTATTGGCTGGTAAGAAACTCAGAACCAAATTTTTTATTAACCTCTATTCATTGTAAGAACTTCATGGCATGCATTTGAGCATTAATACTTTTAGTGGGTTTTTTTTCTTCTTTTTTTATCCTTAGTGCCCCTTTGCCTCACTTTTCTCCATTGTTTTTGAGTTTGCTTTATTTTGCTCTATTGCTTGTAAATAAGTTGTTTTCTATTCTTTTGGGGATAACGATGAATGAATGAATGAATGAATAAATAAGAAGAGAATATTACAGAACCTGTGATAGACATTAGTGTTGATAAATAAATATTTATGGCTCTCCAAAATTCCAACTCAACCCCCCTTTGGTTGGAGAAACTCATGATCGGTTCTGACCGATAGGCTGCATACACAAATTGCCAGTGATAAACCCTCCCAAACCCTCATTCCCTCTGTCATGAAAACTGGAGAAGATTGAAATTGTGGTTTTTCTGTTGGCCTGGGTCCTGGAGTGAGGAGACATGGATCAGAGCTCTGAGGGGAATTGTTGTAGACAAGTGGCCTGAAGAGAAATAAACATTTGTTGTTTTAAGTGACTGAAATGTTGGGGTTGTTTGTTATGGCAGGAAAACCTGATCCATATTGACTGATGCAAAAACTATGTTTTTATCTTTAGTGTTACACATTAACAGTAAAGATTTAGTAGGAGCTTGAAACTTTTTTCTGAATAAATGTTTTGAATTCGAAAATTGGTTATTACTGGATTGATAGTTCATTGAAGGCAGCGGCCATGTCTTTTACATTTTTATGCCTCCCATGAAATCTGACACACTTAGCAAATAGTAGGCATTAACTAGGTGTTTGTAGAGTGAATGAATCATCTCTTAAACATTTCTTTTCCTGGTTAAATCTGTCAGTTTAATATTTCTGCATAGGTCCCACTTCCCAACACTTGAATCCCCTCCTCCAGATTCTCTTTATATGAATAACTATAAGCCACAGCTCTGCATTTCTCAGTTAAGTCTGGAATGCTTTGACCCTTGGATCCCGTTCTCTTGACTTTGCTCAGCCATACAATTTCTGTCTAATATTTGTGCATGCAGTTCTTTCTTCATGTACTTTGAACCTTGGGAGAGTCACTTAAGAACTTCTGTTTATTTAACTTTCACTTTCTAACACATTTGCACATTTTTCTTATTTAAACCTCCAGAAAAATCATAAGAAAAGTAGATAAGGTAGTATTCCCCCACCCGCATTTGATAGGTGGGAAAAATGGGGTTCAGAGAGGACATCTAACCAGCAAATGGAATACATACTATTGCATCATTGGCAGAAAGTTTTATTGCCTTGCTGTGCCTTATCACCAACTTGATCTTCAAGAAAATATAGGTGACTGCTGCTCTGGACTTAGCTCTCATTAGCAAGTGATGCATGTAGACTGTAGGAGAAAATGGCCACATTTGTTAGAATTAAAAATTGTGGAAGGAAAGAAGACTATGCATAATAAAATAAGTTCTTTAGGCTTTTAGAATGCATTTTTCCCTAAGTCAAAGAAATGATTCCCAAGAAATGTCATCATTCTATGGACAGAGACTTTAAAAGGAAACATAGCTCAAAGGAGAGAGGGGACCCTGAAAAAAGTAATTCTGATCATATATTTATGAATAATCCTAATGTGAATAAAGGTAGGTATATCTAAAGAAGATTTCGGGACCACCAAGGAGGCCCTCTGAAGAGCCTATCTTTAAAAGGATTCCTAGGAGAGATGGAAGAAGGAAGGAACAATGATCGATGAAATTGGTGAGGCAGTGCCATGGAAAAGTCCTGAGAATAAGGGGACTAGATCCCGTAGGTTGCTCAACCACGTGTGAACCTGGATGGGCCACTCCTTAATTTTGAAGGCCATGGTCTAGACATTCTCATTCCAAGGCTCTTACTTTAAGATTCGCAAATACTAAACATGCAAAAGAGAAACCTTAAAGAGGTGAGTATTCAAAGGAGACCAGCCAAGAATGAGACAAAGCTGGTAAAAAACAATTGCTAGGAAATTATAAAGCTTTTTAAGCAAGAAACATAAGAGTGCTGTGAGGATGAAAATGGATGACATGAGCAAACACGTCCTATAAACTTTGAAAAGATATATAATGTGAGGAACCCTGGCTCTGATTAATAATAACCCCTTTGCTTGAGGAATCTTTTGCTCTGTTACCAGGAATCACTTCTATTTGCTTGTGGTCTGATCTAATGAGAAGAATAATCTTCAAACTGAGAGGGCGGAACAAACAATGCAAAAAGGAAACAGAGCCAAGAGAGATGAAGAGAGAGAACATCAAGAATTCATAATGAGAAAACTTCTATGTTCAGAAGAATTGTATCCCAGGACACAGAATCACCTTAAAGATATGATCAAAGGACCAGTCATGCTGCTCTTAAGAAACCACAGAGAACAGATGAATCAGAAGACTGAAAGGCAAACATCATTCCGTTTTTCAAGAGAGATAGAAAGATGAAGCATTAATTTAATTGATGAACATAGCATTGGTCTCCAGCAAAAATAAAGAGATTTTAAATTAGAAAAAATTTTGAGCACATTGCAAAGAAAGCAGAAATGCTAAGAGTCAACTTGATTCACCAAGAACAAATGATTAACACCCCCCCACACACATGACAGGATTGGTAGATGTGGTAGGCAGAATACTAGCCTCTAAAACATTTCTCATCTTAACTCCCAAACTTATGAATATGCTACGATACATGGCAAAGGGGAGTTAAGATTGCAGATGGAATTAAAGTTGCTAATCAGTGGAATTTGCAATGACGAGATTACCCTGGATTATCTGGACATAATCACAAGGGTCCTTAAATATGGAAGGGAAAAGAAGAGTCAGAGTCAGGGTGATGTGATGTACGAAAGCCTTGACTGGCCATTGCTGGCTTTCAAGATTGAATTGACCCCAAGTCAAGGAATGAGAGCAGTTTCTAGAAGCTGGAGAAGCAAAGAAAATATATTCTCCTCTAGACCCTCAAGAAGGAATGAATCCTTGGTTTCAACCCAATGAGATGTATTTTGGATTTCTTACCTCCATAATTGTAAGATAATAAATTTGAGTATTTTAAGCCTCTAAGTTTGTATAATTTATTACAGCAGCAATAGAAAGCCAACATAGTAGGCAGGTGGAGTATCTTGACCCTGAAAGGTCTTTGAGAGATTCTCTTAAAAATCAGATGAAATCAATTCATAATATTGTTTAGGTGGATTTCCCAGTCGCTTGAACAGTCATTCCATGTCACCCTGAGGGAAGTTTCCCTGTGTCTCGCCAGTGGAGTCTGTCCTTGGTTCATTCATTCATTCATACACTCAACAAATGCTTTTTGAGCCCATAAGAACTGAGAATAAAACAGGGACCAAGACAAAGTTTATCTCCCAAAGGAACAAACATACAAAAAACACAATTTGAAGTAGTAACATGTGCTTTGAAGAAAAATCAAGCACATAAAGGAAGGGATGCAGAGGAAGGCTTTTTAAAGATAGAATGTTCAGGGAATGTGTCTTGGGGTGATATATGAGCAAACAACTAAAAATCACAAGAATGTCTGAAGAAAGGACTTTCTGAGAGAGAGGAATAGAGGCAAAGACCCTGAGATAAGCAACATTTGCCATGTTCTAAAGACATCAAGGTCAGTGATGACCATGATTAGTAACAATGCTTGTTCATCAATTTTAACAAATGTACAATATTTGTTCATCGATTTTAACAAATGTACCATATGCATGTAGGATGTTAACCGTAGGGAGGATGGGGGGAAGAGAATGGGGTGTATGGGAATCTCTTGTATTTTCTATGTGACTTTTCTGTAACTTAAAGCTTCTCAGAAAATAAAGTGAGAAAAAAATAAGACACTGAGTAACATACAGAAGAAGTTGTCAATATACATAAAAGGTAACAGATCTTAGATTGATGAATGACACAATGCAAAAATTTTTTTTAAATTTTTTGTTTAATTTTTAAATTTTATTATCGTTATTTTTTGCTGGCTTTTTGGGGGGAGGTTTTGGGACGTAGAGAGGATGCAACTGTGGTATGGGAGGATCACTGGTCTGGGGTGTCAGTGGTGGGGGGATGTGTGTGTGGGGTGCATCTGGGGCATGCCTCTATGGAGTGTGTGTTCATGTAGTCATGGGGTGTTGTCTCAGTGGGTGGAAACCCACAGAATAACCAAAGGAATATTGAATCCCCATCCTGGTGAGTCCTGATACATTCTCTCATTGAGTGGCAAGAATCTTTGGAGTACATGGGCAGTATCTGGCAAAGGAGAGAGGACCAATGTGCCAGGCCCTTGATATTGATGCTTGTACTTATGAACATTGTTCTTACAAAATTAAAATTTTGCCTAGCATCAATTATTGCATAAGAGTTATCTCTTGAGGACCTCCTTTTCCAAATGTGGCCTCTCTCTAAGCCAAACTCAGCATGTAGTCACTGTTTTCCCCCCCAATGCAGGACATGACTCATGGGGATGAGCCTTCTTGGCACTGAGAGGTTAATACCAAGTGCCAACTAATGATGCATTTAAGAGAAAGACCTAGGCCAAAATTGGGGAAATACTGAATGCAAATGAGTTTTTATGGCTAAGAGATTTCAAAATGAGTCAGGAGGTCATTCCAGAGTTTACACATATGCACATCTCAGGAGGATCTCACTGTCTGCCACAGTAAACAGTACCTCAGGTAGGGGTGCTCTTTGGGGTTCTAGAGACAACTAGACACTGTAGGTAGGGCAGACAATCCCAGGAAGTTGGCACCCCATTATTGGGCCTTGCCTTGGAATACATGATAACCCATCTTCCCCAATGTATCAGAGTTAGATTCATTTATAATTTTTCTATCCATGGTTCTTCTGTCCCATTTATTTTAACCTATAATTAGTACTATACCCATTAAATATATGTCCCAGAGACTTAATCTTCCAGCTGTTCATATAATAGTGAGCCTCGAATCTCAACAGAGTTGTGGTCAACACCTACTCACCAGTTCATCAAACTCACCCAGGACAACTAACTAAAGGATGATAATGGAAAATGCCTATCTCAAGAAGCAGTATCTGCAGCTGCAAGTAAGACAGTTCCATCCATCTGCTCATGGGATCTAGGCCTCCTTTCAATAGGAAGCTGAATGGGCATCACCATCCCAAAATCCTCACGATAGAAAGATGAGCAAACATAAGTGGGGAATGCAACTATGGACTAAAATAGACGTATTATTCTAGTAATGGATGAACTTGTAACATTGATATAAAGGCAGTGGTCACCAGAGGTACTGAAGGGAGGGAGAAGGAAGAAGAGGTGTAACATGGGACATTTTTGAGAAATTGGAATAGTTCTCCATGATATTGCAATGACAGATACAAAACCATTATATATCTTATCAAAACCTATAAAATTGTGCTGTGCAAAGTGCAAAACATAATGTAAACTGTAGACCACACTTAGTATCAGGACTTCAATGTTTGTTCATCAATTTTAACAAATGTACCATAGTGATGAACGGTTGGTGGGGGTGTGTGGGAAGGTGTGGGGTATGCAGGAGGCCCCTATATTTTTGATGTAATGTTTATGTGATCTAAGGCTCCTTTAAAAATAAAGAAAAAATAAAAAAAAGAAAGTCAGTGGGACTGAAATTCAATAAGCAAGGACAAGATTGATAGGGGCAAAATAGAAGAGTAAAAAAGTCACAGTGTTTGAGTAGCAACGGGGTGATTACCCATAAGTCATGGTTCCTCTCTACCTTTGGTTCCCAATCTCAGGTGTTTAAACCATAAACAATATTGCCTTGAATCTGGTCCATTCGTCACCTGTGCTCACTGTTGCTCTGGCTTGGTACTTTTCATTCTAATACCTCTCACACTTCCTCTCTTCTTCCTTACTTTAGGGATGGAGGATACAGAACAATTTACTTCTCTGCAGTGTAATTTTAGTTAAGAATCATTTAACCATATGACTTCTAAAATCCTTTTAATCTCTAGGCCTTAGATCTCACAATTCATTCTCTTTTTCTCAAAAATTGTCTATGGGGTAGACGGTGATAGGTATTTTAGAGTGTCTTGCAAAGATTAGAGCTGCAGAAATGTAAGCACTATTATTATTAAAATAGATACATTAATAAATGATAAATTTTTGTTTCTTATCATTTACCCTTTTAAACCATGATCATTTTGAAATTTTCTAATCTTCCAAGTGGTCACCTTTCCACTTGGTAACACTTATGAACTCAAATAAGATTTGAATACTCAAGGGAAAAAACAGGACAACATTGAATATCATATATTGTTTCTTTGCAATTTGATTGTGGGTACATTGGCATCAACCTTCAAAATAGTTAAGTATTTGTGTAATAAAAGGTAAATTGAGAGGCAATATAGTGAAGTGGTTGAGAACATAGGCTGTGGGTTTGAATGCCAGCTTTTTTTTTTTTTTTAAAGATTTATTTATTTATTTAATTTCCCCCCCTCCCCTGGTTGTCTGTTCTTGGTGTCTATTGCTGCGTCTTGTTTCTTTGTCCGCTTCTGTTGTCGTCAGCGGCAGGGGAAGTGTGGGCGGTGCCATTCCTGGGCAGGCTGCTCTTTCTTTTCACGCTGGGCGGCTTTCCTCACGGGTGCACTCCTTGCGCGTGGGGCTCCCCCACGCGGGGGACACCCTTGCGTGGCACGGCACTCCTTGCGCGCATCAGCACTGCGCATGGCCAGCTCCACACGGGTCAAGGAGGCCCGGGGTTTGAACCGCGGACCTCCCATATGGTAGACGGACGCCCTAACCACTGGGCCAAAGTCCGTTTCCCCTTTTTTTTTTTTTTTGAGGTACTGGAGCCAGGGATTGGACCCAGGGCCTTGTATGCAGGAAGCTGGTGCTCAACCACTGAGCCACTTCAACTGCCTTGAGTCGTTTTTTTCATTTGTTTGCTTGTTGTTTGTTCTTGTTTCTAGAGGTACCAGGGTCTAAACCCAGGACCTCACATGTGGGAAGCAGGCGCTCAACTGCTTGAGCTACATCCGCTACCCTGCCAGCTCTTTTAATTAGTAAGTGTATAACCTTGGGCAAATTATAACTGCGTTGTGCCTCAGCTTTCTTATTTGTAAAATGGTAATAAAAATAAATGATGGGAAGTGGGCTTGGCTCAGTGGACAGGGCGTCCATCTACCACATGGGAGGTCCGCGGTTCAAACCCTGGGCCTCCTTGACCCGTGTGGAGCTGGCCCATGCCACACCGGGGTGTCCCCCGCGTAAGGGAGCCCCACGCGCAAGGAATGCACCCCGTAAGGAGAGCTGCCCAGCATGAAAGAAAGTGCTGCCTGCCCAGGAATGGTGCTGCACACACGGAGAGCTGATGCAGGAAGATGATGCAACAAAAAAGAAACACAGATTCCTGTGCCACTGACGACAACAGAAGCGGACAAAAAAAGAACAACACGCAGCAAAATGGACACAGAGAACAGTCAACTGGGGTGGGGAGGGGGAAGGGAGAGAAATAAAAAATAAATAAATAAATAAATGAGTCAATTTATGTAAAACACCTGGCACAGGGAAAACAATTAATATGAGCTATTATAATCCATATTTGTAAGATCACTGTATAACAACATTACTACAAACGTAGCCCTTAAAACAGCACACTTACAATCTCACAATTTCTGTGGGACCAGATATGGCTTAGTTGGGTCCTCCACTTCATGGTCTCAAGGTTTTGACCTGGGATGCAGTCTTACATCAGGCTTGACTGGGGAAGGATCTGTTTCTACGCTTACATGGCTGTTAGAAGCATTCAGTTCCTGGCAGGTTGCCAGACTGGGGATCTCAGTTTCTTGCTGGCTGTTGATCCTAGGCCACTCAGCTCCTTGCTGCCCAGCCTTCTCTATACAGCAGCTTACACGGCTGCTTCCTTGTTCAAAACCAGTAAAGGAGAGAGAGCTGTGGACATATAATCACATACATCCCATTGCCTCTACTGTACTCTGTTGCCCACACTCAAGGGGAGAGGACCACGCTAAGGCATCGGAAAGTAGGGATCATGAAGGTCACTGCAGACTCTGAATGCCATATTGCTCTATTTTCTCCATTCGCTAGTGGGTGTATATCAGGGTGGGCAGATGTATCACATGCATGGCTGCTCCTTTAGACAGCACTGTGACCTTGACTGAGCTATTTAATTGGAATTGGGGGTATCAAAAGGCAACAAACCCTCAGTTGATGCCAACATTGTTGAAATATCAATCACAAGTAATGTGAACTCATGCAAGAGTTTATGGGAACCCTCACTGATCTAGGGGTTCATAATTTTTAGTTTACGAGTAAATAGAATAGTCTCATCAGAAACCATGGAGGCAAGAAGGCAGTGGCATGGAATTTTTAAAGTGCTGATAGAAAACAATGGCCAACCAAGAATTTTATATCTGGCAAGAGTTTCTTTTAAAAATGGATATTATTGTTTGAAGCTAAATTGGGAATTCCATTTTCATTAGTGGTTTCACAATATATATAAAGATTACTTAGTGATAGTATATTTTAGCTTTGATTCACAGTAATTCAAATGTAACTTTTGTGGCTCTACCCACCTACAGCACTGAGTTGCCATATGCTCACGTAATGTTTAGGATAAGTAAACAGATCAATTTTGCAAGTAATATGTAGTAACTGATGAAAATGATAAACTCAATATATTTTAAACTAAAGAGGATAGGTTTTAATCTGTCTTGAATGTATCTTTTTTTTTTCTCAGTTTGCACTTTTTCTCCTTTCCTTGTCTTACAAGAATACCAAGAATTATGTTTTTGCCCCAATCATAGATTGACT
Organism: Dasypus novemcinctus; assembly: GCF_030445035.2. Lineage (NCBI taxonomy): Eukaryota > Metazoa > Chordata > Mammalia > Cingulata > Dasypodidae > Dasypus > Dasypus novemcinctus. The sequence goes on from NC_080676.1 coordinate 56,660,781, forward strand.
ATATTTCTATCCTGACATTCCTGGAGTGTTTCTGTCATTTTCTTTCATTATATTATAACTGTGATACTTTTGTTAACATACATTCATCACCAATTACGTGGGATACCTGTGGATACCACACGCAGAATGGAAATCTTTTTAAATGATCATACTGAATAACTAGAGTTGGTATATGCTAATTATGAGTCACATGCCTTCCAAAAAGGAGAAGCTAGGAAAATTCACACACAAAAAATACATATGGAAACCTAAAGTCACTGCAAAATGGGTTTTCTCCAAGGGTATGAAGACTAGTTATGTAGCTTGTGCACACATATCATCAAATGAAGTAGAAATTTGGCATTTATCCCACTGCTTTCAAACTCAGAAATGCCAGATTCCAGTTCACATCTTTTATGGTCCAAGTAGGCTGTGGTGACCATATGAACCCCATCTCTTCCAGATTTCGTCTCCATCTTTTATTGAAGAGGCATCTCCTTTGGGTGAAATGTAAATATTTATGCTCAGGTCTGAGCAGTTTCAGCATGTAGCCAGTGCATATAGGCTTCTTGGTCTCTGAATTAATAGCTTTTGATTGGTTAATTATAAAGCAAATTGTAGGATGTTACAGTTAGAAAGGGTCCTAGAGATTATTTTTTAAATCCTCTCCTGTAAGTGATAGGGACGGTCAGATAGTAACAGAATTAAGACCATAATTTATGTTTTCAGAGTGCTCTTTGCCTCTGGCCTACTTTTTTCCCATTGTACCATCCTCCATTTATAGTAAGATAACTTATAGAAAATCCATTTGACTTTACCTGCCTTGAATTTTAAACACTGTTAGAAATTATACACATACATCTCTATGCAAATACGTATAGAAAATATTACCATGACTTTATACTTCAGTTTAAATTATATTAGGGCTGTTTCAAGATCAAGTGTTATATATATACAGAGAGCCTTAAAATAAGTCCAATTTTTTCCTTTTTTCAGCCACTAAGTGCTAGAAATAAAGTACCCACATTTGGTCATAGAAGGACTGTTCTTATGGTAAATAGTGAGAACTCTCAAAATTCTTTTTTTAGCAAGAAATGGTTCCTATTTGGCTGAACTCTCATATCACCAGTGAATTGTTGCTGCTCTAGTAGGAAGGCCAGAACTAGCAGGTGATCTCTTGAGGCCAATCCTTTCTTCTGTTTCGCTCCACGGCTTCTCCAACTCTGACTTTGTTTTTACAGTCACATTTTTGTTTTGAAAGAAAAAGAAGTTGGGCACAGATGAAGTAGAGGTCAGTGTTTGTCAAGTAGAAAATGTAAGTCATGAGTAAGAAGGAGTGAGCAAAACTCTACTCCAAGCCTGGTTTGGAAGATGGCCACTGATTTCAGCAACTTGGTGTGTGGAATATTGGATTTGTAATATTATCCTTTCATGCTCTCATCATTATGCACACAGCTCATACCTTAATTTCATGAGTGAATCACCAGAATGAATGTGGTGGAGAAAGTTTTGAGTGGGGAACCAGCTGGCTGCAACCGTCCCTTTTGGCTCTGAGTAAAAAGAATCATTACAAAGACCGAGGCTGCTTTGAGTTAGAAACTCTGTGTGATACTGGCTCCCTGGATCCTGCCCCATGTTGTCTGACTCCTTGGACTGGCTTTTGATGTTCCTCTACTTGTCTGTCCCACCCAACTCATCCCAGACCAACATCACAGGACTTCTTAGCAGTAATGCTACCCATTAGGCTCATCCCACTGATGATTTTCCTAGGAAAAACACCCTCTCCCTTTTCTAAATCCTACCATTTTTTTTTCAAAGCTCACCTTAAATGCCATCTCCTTTGGGAAACTCACAAATCATATTGATTTTTGCTTTTCCCAAACTGCTTTTCCAATTTGTCATTATCACATAATCAGCATCTTATTAAACACTCTTTGATCCAACAAATGGTCTGTTTTTAACTCTGTGCAATGCGCGTAGATACATACAAGCAGTCTCACATAGCAGAAAAATTATGGGTTTTAGAAAGAGATAGATCTAGGTTGAAATTCCAGATCTGCCGTTCATGAGCTAAGTGACTTGAGCAAGTTAATTAACATTTCAAAGTCTTAAAATCTTTACCTGTAAACAGAGTTAATAGTAACTACTTCCAGTGTTCTTGGAAGAATTAAACTAAATGAGATAATATATAGGGTGTGTTTCTTTCATATGTATTAGTCTTTTGTTCTCTACTCTGATTCTATGGTAATGTTAATAATATTAGCAGTTATATAGACTTTTTCAATTTACAAGGAATTTTTCTTATTCATTCTATAATTTCTGGACTCTTTTCTTTGTGGGTTGACTCCTAAGATTCTCTGTGGATGGAGATTGTTTTCCATACTGGCACAGCCCAAGGCATACAGGAGGCACTGTCCAAACTAGTGCATTTCAAGCACAAGGCAGGCTGGAACTTAAACTGCCAACTGTAGAAGATAGAAGGAGGAAGCTAGCAGCAGTGGAAGAGATGGACAATCAGACTGCTACCTTCGGGGACTTCCGTTTAGGCAATACATAATGTACACAGGGTCCTTTGAACAAACACTAATACTCTAACACAGGGTTTCTTAACTAGGGGTCCATGGACACCCAAGGGGTCCATGGAAAGGTTTCAGAGGGTTCAGAAGCTTCAACTGAAAAAACCAACTCGATCAGATGCCCAACATGATATGTGTGCTGCCTTGTCAAATACTACACCATAGTTGAATGTGATTTTTCAAGATAAACAAGTCTACATATTGACATGTTTTTTTAAAAAAAATTTAACAACTTTCCTATATTTTTGATGTATTACATTATTATTTAATGTGTTAAGAAGCACATATGTATAGTATTATATCACATGTTTTTTATTTTAATAACTGTGTTTCAATAGATGTAACTGATTTCCTTTGTAATTTTATGCTTTTAAAAACATTCCTATGGGGATGTGTTGGTGCGAGTGTGATACATTTATTAAATAATACATAGTGTAGTGTAGACTTAGTGTGATTTTTATTGTATTGTAGCATGTTCTGAGTGCAGTGGTACGGATGGCGGAGAAGGTTTTATGATGCTGTGGGAAAACTCAAATTTCTAACTGTTTGCCAAAAATGCCCGTTTGAATAGATGTTGAACCATGCAAGGTTATCAGGTATTGAAATTATAGAAAAATTGTAATGTAACTTTGAATAATCCTAAAAATCAATTTAAAGACATGCCAGTGCTGAGCATCATAAAACTATCTGCCACTGCATGCTGATAAGGGGTCCATGGTTTTTACCTGACTGACAAAGGGACTATGGAACAAAAAAGTTTAAGAACCCCTGCTCTAACAGATCTAATACAATGTGTGGATATCAGAAATCAGAGTTTTAAGGACAGCCATCACTCAAGTCAATTGGATGACATCATAATTTGGGGAAATTAGCCCACTTACAACAGGACCCCAATGAGAAGAGAAAACCCAAGCAAGAGGGTCCTGTTTTCTTGGGAGAAGCCTAAAAAGATTTCGAAAAGGAATTATCTGGGCGCTGACCAAGTGCTCTGGGATTCAGAGTAGAACTCATTTCCAAATCCTAGGCTGAGGTGGAGAGAATAGAAGCAGAAGCCTTGGCTGGTGTAGAGAGGACCAGAATAAGCTAGGACTCAGAGGCCAGATGAGTGCCCAGGCTCATGGGACGCAAACAGATAGCAGATACACAATAACAAGACGAATTTCAGGTCCCACCAGCTGGTCACCTAGGCCCTGTTCTCTTCCCTCTGCCTATGTTCCTTTCAACACAGCTGACCACCTAGTAACCCTGCTTGAAGTACTACCTTCTCCCATCTCACTGTCCCTCTTGTCCTCCTTATCCTCAGCTAGCTTTCTGTATGACCCATCAGTCTAGCTCTGCATGTCTATTTCTCTACAGTCATTTGATAAGTCATTTGAACTGCCTTTTCAGACTTAGTTTCCCTGCACATTCACACATCTAAACATAAGCCTTGACCTGCACACATGCATTTAATTAAAACCTACTCCTCTTGGAGAAGGTGTTTACAGCATTTGTTTCCAGCCCTTATCAAAGTGCCATCACTTTCTAAATTAGAGCCAGCCTTCTGGAAAGCTGAATTGGTCCAGGGACTGGGCAGAGGGTAGGATGGGGACAGGCTGAGCCTGATGGAAAGGACATCAGTGACTCCAGCTGGGAGACTAGGGCAAGACTGCAACTGACAGACACATAAAAAGCAGTCTTGATTCATTTGCTGGGAGACAATCGTGCAAGACCCAGGAACAATTCTGCCCTTGAGCATAGAGATGGAGAGGTGGGGTTTCTATTTTCAACTTGAGGCTTTTGCCTTGGCTAGCATTTGGTGGCTAAAATCAGCCATCTGCTTAACTTCCTGTGCCCACTTGTTTGCTGGAGGAATTGTTTGTCTACCTTCCCAGCTATCTAAAGCTCACAGAGGAAAGGACCAAAGATGCCTCACGGGCTTTTCCCAACCTCTGTGGAATGGATCAAAGGGTTTATCACTGGGAAATGCATTTCCTGTCTTATACCTTTAGTCATCTTTGGAAAGCTTTTCAACATTTTTATTGGCTTCATTATCCATTCAGTAAAATGGAGGTGGTCTCCTCAGTACCACAGTGTAGTAGAAAATAGACTTTTAGTTACCTTGAACCACCAGGAGGCCATTTTGAATAAGGGCTATATATCCTCAAAAAAAAAGAAAAAATGAATTTCAAAGTAGTAGCTGGACACTGGAGCATGTAAAGAATTGCTTCCCAACTCTTCTGTGCTGCAAATAGCTACTCCTGTGCTTTCTGGAGTGTTAACTACATCACCATTTCATAGGGAGTACTTCTAGCACATTGAAACGGTGTCCCAACTCTTCAGTTCCAAAAGTTCTAAATAAAATCTAGGAATTTAAAATCATGTAGCTGGAGTAGGACAAGGAGAAAGGAGAGGATTCTCCAACACAAAATCTTCAATGACTCATTCCCCATAGCATAAAATCAGAATGCCTTCATCAAGCAAACAGTATTCTTCAGTTTTTCCCCAAAGTAACTTTCTAGGCTTATCTCCTTCTACTTTCCTAAGTGACTTTGTATCAACATTTACTCACTGAAATTTGAAAAACATACCCACACCCCACAGAAAGAAAAGTGTTCTCCCCATTCCTACTGCACATGTTTAAGTGTAGTAGTTCATTTCTTGTTAAGGAGATCTTGACATTTATATACAAGCTTGATAAACTTCACTCTGAAATAAGGAATTGTTTCTGAGTGAGTCCTAGTACAGAGAACATTCTAAACTGTTCTGCAGTAAGGAAAATCTTATCCTCAAGCAGAAAAGCAGCTACTCAGAGCACCCTACAAAAATACTTTCAATTTTCACAGAGAAAACCCTGTGAATATCTCTTTCTGGAATTCTCCTCATAGAGCTGCTCCTTCTGACATCCTCCCCCTCTAAGATCCAAACTCAGAACTAAAATACACTACAGCATTTAATGAGTTTTTGAGGCCCTTACGATGTTTGGTTTGGAGAGTCTGGTTCCCCTCTTTCTAAGGGTACACTCATGAGTGTGTATGGTCTGTGTGTGCACAAATGTGCATGTGTGTGTGTGTTTTGATGGTTGGTGGGTTCATTTTCATGCATTTGGCCAGAGCTTCATGATTTATATATGCCATATTGCCTGCTGTTACTAATCCTGGGACCTACCCTAATTCTTGGAGTTCTTGCCCCGTTTTTCATTGTAGGATAACAAGTATCTTGACTGTAATCTATTAATTGAATAATTGAATAAACTTGTTTCCCCCCAGCGCGAGCATATTGTTTGCACACAGTGTCATCCTGGGCCCTCCAGCTATGGAAGGCCTGCCAGATATGTTTATTAAACCTCCTGTGCTTGGAAAGAACACAGAAAACTGTCATCTAGAGCAATACAAAAGTGCCCATCTCAGCTGGAGATCTCGCTGTTATGAATAAAGGAAGAGTTTGTGGTACAGTTTTGAGATGTAAAGAGAAAAAGCTTCCCCATGGTGCAAATGTGTTGTAACCCTCAGGCGAGAAGAAAATATTGAATTGTTGCTGGCAGTACAATGTAATTATTGAGTTAGCAGCAGCTATGTTTCTAAGCTTCTTAAGGTAAAAATCATGTTAATTTGGCCTTCTCTAAAGGACATTCCAGGTTGTTTAATGGAGCTGTTGAAACATTTTCACTAATGAACCTAGCCAAAGAACAACCATTTCCACATAAGTCAGATATTGGACAAGTTGGCAGTGAAGGGGAGGGGGACTAGCTACTGTAGAGGCTGCCTCTGTTAACCTGAGACCATACCACCTTGGATGTGTTTTCCAAACTCCTGCGGTGCAGGCACTTGACCCAGATGGTAACTGGGTGAGAAGCATGGTGGAAACACAAGCAGTGCTCAGAAAATCAAGTGAGTCAGAACCTGGCTTCTTCCTTTGGAAGGATAATACTCATTGTGCACATTGTAGGATGATGGGCATGAAGCTGTGAGCTTCCCAAGATGTTATCTTCCAGTCAAACAAAATGCTATGCTCCTGAAAAATGGTGGTCTTCCTTCCTTCACCCTGATTCCTTAGGGCTTAAGCCATTTCTCAGAGTTCTGTTGGATTCTTCTCCCCTTTCCCCATGAATGGTACCATCTCTACCAGACAGGTAGAAGACCGAATGGTGTGCTCTGTGCCAAATTCAGATTTTTGGTCACCCTGTGGTGGTCAGGTATCACTGTACATTAATACAACATACAATCCTGCAGGGAGGTCCTCTTTGAAATATCAGTGGGTTAAAAAAAAAAGCTTTGCTTCCTTTTGTTAATAGTGAACTGACCTATGGGACCTCAGTAGGTTCATTTGGTGCTGCTTTGCCTCTTGGATAATAAAAGGATAATTTTCTTGGCACCCAGTTCAAACTCCTTCGCTTCCTCTTCCTTACTCTACTGGGTGGAGTCAGGGCAATGTGCTCAACAAAGGAAGCAGTGGGCAAGGAAACAAAGTTGAGGATCATTGACTTACTGAACTAGTTGATACAAGGAGGATAGCATAATGAAAAGAGCAGACTTTGAAGCCACACTGAACTAGATTCACACTCTTTAGGCTTTTAGATATGGGCAAGTCACTTAACCTTTCTGAGACTCAGTTTCTACATCTATAAACTGAGTGTTAAAATACCAGTTTTGTGAGAATGAGATATGTCTTAAAGAGATTAAAGCATATCTGACAAATAGCAGACTCAATTATTTTATTGCTTTCTTTTAAACTAGTAATATAAAGTACCTAAAAGGCCCAAAGGAGTTTACTAGGTTTGGAAGGGTGTTTACCTTGCAAAGGGGCTCATGGACAAGTGTTTTGATGGATCTGAGAGGTTCTATGTCAATTTGGAGCAATCAGATTCTTGTTTTGAAAGTTCCTCATACAGGCTGACATGCTTCTTACCGTTAACCTGAGCAGGTATCAGCAGGAAGACTATTCAAGAGACTTTGAATTTCAAAGTCAGGCATGAATTTCATGCCGAAAACAAGATCCTTCTTTGGCCTTTGGTACAAGATTACCCACTTTCCCATATATATATATATTTTTTTTTTTTTTTAATTAAAAAAAGAGCTTATTGACAGATTTTTTTTTTTCAAATTCAGAAAAAAATCTGCTTTGATTTTATTTTTGCTGTTATGGCTATCTTCATTTTTTATAAAGGAGAAGACAGCTTCAGAGAGGACAAGTAACTTGCTCAAAGTCACAAAGTTAGGTAGTGATAAAAAGAATTAAAGAAAAAAATTTAATATAGTACATTTGTTAGAATTGATAAACAAATATTGAAGCATTGCTACTAGTCATGGTCTATAGTTTACACTATGTTTTACACTTTGCACCACACAAAATGTGTAATGGCCTGTACCCATCATTGTAATGTCATACAGAAGAATTCCATTGTCCCCAAAATGCCCCATGTTATTCCTATTCTTCCTTCTCCCTCCTCTCAGACTTTCAGATAACCACTGCCTTTATATCAGTGTTACAAGTTCTTCTGTTACTAGAACAATAATGTCTACTTTGGTCCATAGCTGCACACTCTCTTTATGTGTGTTCATTCCTCAATGTTGAGGATTTTGGGATGGTGATGCCCACTCTGCTTCTGATTGAGAGGGGGCTTATATCCCGTTGGACAGATGGATGGCCCTGTCTTGCTTGCAGTTGCAGATACTCTCTTTTCTGGGATGGGCATTTTCCATCCTCAGTCTTTTGTTAGTTGTCCTGAGTGAGTTCACTGAACTGGAGAGTAAGTATTGGCTGCAACTCTGCTGAGATTCAGGGCTTAACTGGCACATGAACAGACTGAAGATTTACGTCTCTGGGGCATAATTTAACAGGTACAGTGCTAATTAGAGGTTCAAATAAAAGGGGTAGAAGAATTTTGTGCAGGGAAATTATACCTTTGCCTAACTCTGTTACAGTGAGGAAAAAGGTTATCATAATACTGGGGGGAAGATAAAAGGTTATCATAGTATCATAACGCTGAGAGGAAGATAGTTTAAATGTTGGGTTGGCTTAGAGAGAGACCACATTTGAGCAACAAGGAAGCTTGCAGGAGGCAATTTTTAGGCAATATATATTACTAGGATAAGTTTCAATATTACGATAATGTGATCTATAAGTACAAGCGCTAATATCATGGGCTTGGTGTATTGGTCTGTCTTCTTTCATTAGGCACTGCCTGTGTACTCTACAGATTCTTGCTACTCTATTAGAGAATATAGTAGAACTCCCCAGGATGGGAATTTAGTATTTCATTGGTTATTGTGTAAGTCTCCACTCACAGAGATAACACTCCATGGCCACATGAACACATTCATAATTCATAGAGGTATGCCCCAGGTGTATCCTTCCTTACACATCCCCCAGCACTGACACCCTGCACCAGAGGTTGTCCCCTGCCATAGTTGTAACTTTTCTGTAATCCAAAACTTCCCCTACACCTCTAGTTTTTTTTGTTGCCTTGTGTCTTTCATCACTGTAAGATCCATTATCTACTATGTATACTGAAAATTTCTTCTGTATATTCCCCCAGTGTCTTATTTTTTCCCCACTTTATCATCAAAGAAGATTTAGGTTACAGAAAAGTCACATAAAAAATATAGGGGATTCTCATATGCCCCACCTCCTCTCCATCTTGCATTTCCCCCTATTAATAACATCTTACATTAGTATGGTACATTTGTTACAATTGATAAACAAAAATTGAAGCATTGCTACTAATTATGGTCAATGGTTTACATTATACTTTGCCGCATATACTTTTTTTAGTTTTTGATATCATTTATAATGGTATGTATTTGTAAATGAAAAATTATGCAGAACAATTCCAATGTCCTAAAAATGCCCTATGTTCCACCTATTCTTTCCTTCCTCTCCCCTTGGAACCTATGTTAACCATCAAGTTTCAATTTTTGAAGAATGAGAGTCAGTTACTTGTATTAATATTGAATGTTTGACGTACTGGTCTGTTTTCTTTTATTAAGCACTGCCTATGTACTCAAGAAATACTTGCCCCTCTATTTGAGAATGTAGCAGGACTCCCCAGGATGGTAGCTTAATATTTTCTTGTTTATCATGTGGGTGTCCACCCACTGAGATAACACCTTATGACAAGAAGAACAAATTCATATTCCGTAGAAGCCTGCCCCACATATCCACCTCCTGACCAATGCCATATTAGTGATAGGTTTATTAAAAGTTATTTGAAAATACAAAGACTTTAATGCAAATATTGGGCTAGATGACTGGTGGTTTTGTTGTGGAGGTGATCTATATTCAGGGCATTCCTTTGGAGAAACTCTGGGTTCTAAGAGATAATGGAGACAGAGAGTGGGAATGCCAAAACAATAAATCTCCAGTTTGTTAAACCAACTTCTTCAGAACTCCAGAAAATTGCAATCCTGTGCTCAGCCAATCTTCTTAAAGGGAGAGTGATGCTCTCCAGGACTTTTCTTGGGAATGACAGATTCTTTGGTGTTTCCATGCAGAATGATATGCTCTTTAAAAGTACCCCCTAAACAAGATTAACTGACTGTCCATCATGTGCAGACAATTTAGAGACATTGCTATTCATTGATCTTAAAGATCCTGCATGGAGGGAGGAACACCTTTGTTTTAAAGATGGACAAATTGAGTTTCTAAGAGGTTAAATAACTGGGCCACTTTCACACGGGTCGTGATGTTTAAATTATGACCATTCCCCTATACCACACTGCCTCTGTTGGAGCACGGAGGCAAGTTTTTCTCTCCGTACATCTTGGTTGGAGCTTCCCAACATGCTTTGCAGCACAGAGTGTAACAATAGTCTGCCTTCAAGGGAACAAAAGCTGGGATAACTGTGTTATGCACCTTGGTATTATTTGCGTGGCCAAATAAAGCTATCTTGCTACAGATGTAACTTTCGATAATTTATTGATGTAAAAGTGGCCTCAGGTACCAGGTTTTTGGCAGCTGTTACACTGTCAGAGTACACTGTAGAACATGGCATCCATGAATATTTTATGTTGAGAAGAAATGGAAAAATACACCTTTCAATATATCGGTTCCCGGCCCTGATCTTCATTACTGAAATATGAATCGGATCCCATCTTTGAATTTGATCAACCAAAACTCCACCAACTGAGAGCTCCCTAAATTCGGTTTCAGTAGTGAATTGATTTGAGCCCTAATTTTCGTTGAGCACATCAACTGTTTATGTCATCCCATACTGTAGTGGTAGGTTAGTGACCTCAGTGATATGTTGGAAGCTACAAGACTTAATTGCCAATAGGATTGGCTTGGCCCTTTATCCTTCAGCGGCAGATAAATAGAGCCCCATTCAGTAGATTCATTGTGTAGGGATTTGTTGGAGTTCTATTTATGCAGATTTGGAAGCAGTTGGAGATCATCAACATCCAATACACCCTCTGTCAAATATTTCTCCTCCATTGTCGGGTTATTAAAATATGGGTTGGGAGGTTGAGGGATTCTGTCCTTTTTTAAAGCAAATACTAAAAAAAAAAAAAAAAATCAAAAGGGCTTTTTAAAAATTGTGCATTTTTTGGTATCCAGGGTCTCTCTGAGTAGTGGATTTTTTTCTTTTTTTTTTGTCTCTAGCCCATCCCCAAAACTGAAAACTGGTCCTCCATTTCTCCAAGGCTAATCTTTTCAGCACTTGAAGACCAGTGATTACATGATTTGGATCCACTGAGGACTGTATAATGATATCAGACCAAAAATATTGGAAGCCTATGGAGTACTTTGCAAGATATTGCAGGATTTACTGGGCTTTCCATAGAACTACACAGAAGTATTGCTGAGTACTCTGCAATGTGAATTCCTGCAATTTGTTGGAATTTGCCAAGCTTTTCAGGTGATCATACTAGGTAAGTGCTTCCTTTTTATCTCAATTGGTTTGATTTTGTGATTTCATTATATTGTTGCATTTAGGTTTTGCAAAGTTGGGGGTTTACATTTTTTACCCTCTCTTTAATCCCATCTCTGATGAGCATCTGACTCAGCCTATCTATAACTTTAATTGATGTTCCCTTCAATGCTACATGCTAAATTGCAATTCCATGATCTACCTAAAGAGACAGACAGTTTAATCAATGCACAAGTTACTCTACTTATTTTAAATAAATGCTTTTCAGATTTGGCAAACACCATTAGGAGAAACATGGATGGTTTAAAATAAGGTAAGTGATTTATTTTTTCTCAAATGAAGCCTGTAAACTCATTTAACTAATGAAATATGTACATAACCTTAAGAAAATTTCTTTTTATGTAAAGTGTGCTTTTGTTTTCAGAACCATGTAATTGAGCAAGATTCTTTTAAGACAGTTTAAAAGATACACATTTGTTGGCAGCTTTAAGTCTTCTGGTAATATTCTAGGTTTCTAAATTTAGGATGCTAAGATAGCCCCTCATAATATTTACTATACCTAAAATGTATTTGTCAGAAGGGAATAGTTTAATAAGATAACACTTTACATTTGAGAACTAGAGGTCTACAGCTTTTTAAAAATGGAAATAAAAGTAAAGGGAGTGCTAAATAATTTTTTAGTTTTATGCATAAGCCAAAAGCTTTTAATTAAACTTCCAGAGCTACTTAACTTATAGTCATAAATAAATGTAGATATTGGGAGAATTAGGTCCATTATATATACTTCATTTATAAGTGTAAACCTCCTGGTCATTCTTTTTCCATCCCAGTAAGAGGGTGATAACTTTCTGTTCTACTCTTTTGTGTACAGTTTCTTATAGCCAGCTAGAAAAGAGGCGGAGTTAGAATTCAAGTCTCCTGATACCTAGCCCAGAGCTCTCTCCACTACCTTCTCTCTCTTGAATGTACTGTGTCAGCATTGATATATAACTGAATAAATCAAACACAAATATCTTGTTTGCTCAATTTTGAAAGAAGCATAAAAGCATATTCTCTTTCCTACCAATTGGTGAACTTGGTTTTTAATGCTAAAATACTTGGTTGATCAAGAGGGAAAAAGCTTCAAGATGTTAAGAAAGATCATTAATTACCAAAGGCTCTTTTCCTAAAAGAATCATGTACCTAGGTATGGAAACCATATATACTGGATTTTTCCTGGGTGGGGGAGGGTCCTAATTTCAAATATTCTTTTCTCTTATTCCCATAAATTCACTGATACTGATCAGATAATGTGTCCAAATTTCTTTATATTTACAGTTAAATATTTATTTAGCTATAGGGTTGTTTTACATGGCAAGAGACTGCAGTGAATTTAAACTACTGTTTGATTCAGAAAATAACTGATACTCAAGAAAAAGCTATCTGTCTCCAGGAGCCCAAAACTTCCATCCTTAGTCAAAATATCCATTAGGACACTGTAAAATTCTCCTTTAAATTGTCAATATAATCATCATAATAATTACCATTTGATGAATGCCTACAGAGGGGCAGGCTAGATGCTTTACATATATTATATCTCTAATCCCCCTACCAGTCATTCAAAGTCCACATTATTATCCTTATTCTAAAGATAAGGATAAGAAACTTGTCCAAGGCCACACAGCTAGTAAGTCCAAGAGCTAAAGCTTAAATCCAGGTCTGCATGTCTCTGAAGCCTGTTATTTTTTCTGTTAAGATGGTAATGAATGCATGAAGCTGTACTGATCAATAACAAATTCTACACTACTTTAAAACGAATGAAGGTCCTTAAATAATGGCCCCAAAGGAAGGTGCCACAAGAAAGACAAGGACAGAGTGTAAACAATGATTTCATTTCCTTCATGGTTTTGCTTCAAATCCCATGGCTTTGCCTTCCCCACTCTCTATCTTGCATGCCTTGGTTTGCCAGGGCAGAACTGGCTCTCTTTGGTTACCTGGTCTGTTCCCCTTCATTCAAAGCCTGAGAATTCCAGCAGTATCTGTTGACAAAGAAAGAGCAATCATGACCTGTCAGGCAGCCACATATAGAAGAATGGCCACCACTGAGCCCTCCTTGACCGTGAGTCAGTGTGCCCTCTTCCCAGGCTGCACTGCTCCTGTGTGACCAGGACACCAGGCTTCTGTGCAGTAATCCAATACAGGGCACAGGCTTCCCACCAAGCATAAATCAGATTTCAAAAGCATGGCAGAGTCCTCATGTGCCCTCTTGCTTCATCCCAGGAGAGGTGAGGTCATTTGCATGAAAGCACTTTGCAACTTATGCCACATGGTGACTGGATGGTTATTGATGATCACTGCCTTGGTACTTACAGCTTCCCTAGCCTACTCCAGACCTCCGCACATATAGCTTCCTCTTCCTGGAGTATGCTTTCCCGTACTCTTTGCTAGGTCGATGCCTGCTCATTCTTCAAGATACAGCTTAAATATCACTTTTTCTGACCCTCAAAATGAGGTTTAATGATATCCCATGCTTCTTCATAGAAATCCAGTGCCTGCTTCTCTTGCAACAGTTATCACTGCTGCTGAAAATTGCCTTTTAACTTATCTTTTTCTCCCAGAAGACTAAGATCACTGAAGGCAGGGACTGAGAGACAATAATATGTCTAAATAATAACATGGACTCTGAAGTCAGACAAATCTAGTTTGAAATCCTGACTTCAGCATGTACCTTACCTTGGATAAAAGAAGCACTCTGAGCTACAGTTTCCTCATCGTCAAGGCTTGGATGATAAGTCTGATTGGGTTTTTTGAGAATTAACTACAATAATAAACATGAGGTACTTGATACAGTGCTTGGTACATAATAAGTGTGCAATAAAGGAAAGAGGTATTGCATTTATTGTTGTACCACATTTTGTTTCTTTCTTTCTTTCTTTCTTTTTTTAAAGATTTATTTCTATTTATTTAATTCCCCTCCCCTCCCCCGGTTGTCTGTTTTCTGTGTCTTTTTGCTGCGTCTTATTTCTTTGTCCGCTTCTGTTGTCAGCAGCACGGGAAGTGTGGGCGGCGCCATTCCTCGGCAGGCTACACTTTCTTTCGCGCTGGGCGGCTCTCCTTACGGGGTGCACTCCTTGCGCGTGGGGCTCCCCTACGCGGGGGCACCCCTGGGTGGCGCGGCACTCCTTGCGCGCATCAGCACTGCGCATGGGCCAGCTCCACACGGGTCAAGGAGGCCCGGGGCTTGAACCTCGGACCTCCCATGTGGTAGACGGACGCCCTAACCACTGCGCCAAAGTCCGTTTCCCACATTTTCTTTCATAGTACCTGTTTATTTAATATATTTGGAGTTCAGATTGTATTAGAGAGCTTGAAAAAGACAGAGCAGTTGAGCACATTTAGTATGCAGTTCCCACCACCAGAAGGGGACTCAGGTCATTTGTAGTCTTTCTCTGTTACTGTAAATAGTTGATAATTGCTTGTTTGGTTCAAAAACTTCATATTCAACACCAGCAATTCCCTCCCTTTCTGTTTCTTCGATATTAGCCAGAGAGAAAACAGCAAAACACACAGAAGGTGAAATTGAATATCTAACCCATGGTCTCTCTGGGACCCAAAGAACCTTACCAGGAAACTATTCTCACAATTATCAACTAAACTGCAAGCTCCAAGAGATTAGGAATTGTAATTTTTGTCCACTATGGTATTTCTAGCGTATTGCACTCATCTTACACATAGCACACACAATAAACATTTTTTAATGAAATATTAAACAAATCAAAATAATTTGAATTAGCCCAATTTCTCTTAGGAACTATCTAGCTCCCTTATTTACCAGTTTGGTCAACCTTTGAAAAACTTCATTTATATTAACATTAGTAAGTCAAAGCTGCAATGATGCAGCAAGGATGTCTTCCAGAGTCTTTATTCATTTCACTCAACTTCTAAAACATGCCCTATTTTTCTCTTATTTTCAGGATTTACCAAACATGTTTATATTAACCATGCAATTTATGATTTATAGATTTTGTTCATGTCCCTCTCTGTTGTGGCCTTTCTGGGCAGAAAAGTCTAAAACATTTAGGCCTGTCCATGCATACACATTTCAACTATCTTAGTTCAGTTCTACACTTATCAAGTGCCTCCCTTCCCTTCCCTCCCTCCCCTTCCCTCCCTCCCCCCCTCCCCCCCCCCTCCCCCCATGTTTCCAGTGCCAGGCTCTGTGCTAGGTGCTGGAGATACTGAGACCATTCCCTGTTCCAATCAGAATCTTCCTTGGGACTGGGCAAGTGCAGCACATATTAGGATAAGGTCATGGTTTGTTTTGGGTTTTATTTCTAATAACCTTCTTGGAATGACAGATTTTTATTGGCCTCTTGGATGCTACACTACTGTTTCCTTGCCTGATGCTTCCTCCTGCAGACATGATCTATTCCACTGCCCAAGACTGTTACTCTTATCCCTACTCCCCTGCCTACAAAGGAGGAAGGATTTACTCAAGAGCCTCACAGGTGTGGTTGTGCAGCACCTGTTTTCCTCTGTTCAGGAGTCCAAGAAGCAGGTCCTTGCTTTATTTCTGCATGATGCTATACAGAGCACTGAGTTTTAAGTCAAAAGACGTGGGTTTCATTCTTAATTCTACTGCATTCTAGCTGCATGACCTTTAACAAGGCATTTAAATGCATGTGTTTCTACACCTGAAAAAAAAAATAGTCTAAAACTTATCTGACAGATTTGCTGTGAGGATTTAGGAATGCTACTTCAAAATGGTAAGATACTCATAAATTTAAGCTATTATTATTATCTGCAACAATATTTAGAGGCATTACATGGAAACATTGGCCTATACAATATTCTAGAAGCTCAAAGAGTTGGAGTATAAATTTCTCAACCTCTCAATGAGAACCTGACTTAAAATCATGTATTTCTTTAAACAAAAATAGTCTATGCAAAAGCAATATAAGTTTTTTGAAGGGAAGAAACCATTTTTCATGGGTTTATAGTTGGCAATGAAAAAATATTAAAGAAATAAAGGAAGAGACCTTAAACATTTTATTTGCTCTTCTCTGGCCTGTGGTCAACAATTCATTCTGTAAATGATAATGTAATTCAGCCAATATTCCAATCCACAAATTATTATTAAGCGACTGCTTTGTGGTACTATGCCTTTTATCTAATTGTAGTTCTCTCAGTTATTACAATAAGACTTTAGTATTTCTTAATTCAAAATCTTCAACTTCTCAGTCTTTAAAGATAAAGCACGGAACTAAGATACAACTCTGGATGTGGGAAAATGAATGAGACATGATCCCTCTCTTCAAGGCATTTATAATCTAGTTGCGGGAAAAGATTAGTAAATGACTTACCATAATACTATGCAGAATAAAATAAAACGATAAATAAAACTTCATAAATCACACTATATCATAGAATTGAGAGTGATTGGCTGTCGTTAAAATTCTTGGGAGGTGGGAAAGGAGAATGAAGGGAATAATTAAGAAAGGCATATCTTGTGAGTGAATTAAACAAAGCAATGCCCATTTTAATCGACTCTTTGGTTAGTAATTTTGAGCAAGTCTTTAAGAATGAATAAAATTCTAGTATTCAGAGCATGGCAAGAACAAGCATTCTTGGCAAGAGGGAGGCTCTACCTGGTTGGTGCAAAGGATGTGAGTTGTGAAAGGATAGAGGTGTGCTAGGGGAGTAGTAAGAAGTGCATTGTACAAGATATATATATTTTTTGTACAAGGTATTTTGAGGTTAGTTTATAGAGTGTCTCCACTGTGCAAAAAAGGATAAATTTTAGCAGATGATAAAGACCCCATGCAGTTTGGAGAAAGAGTTGTGACACCGTTTGAGGGGAAGCACCACTGGGGGCAATTTGAAGACTGGATCTGAGAGACAAGATGATATGCCAATGAGGTAAAATCATGAGAGATTGTGAATGCCATCGTTAGGGAAGTTAATCATAGATTGGTAAGACAAGGAGAGTGGTGGAGACAGTTTGTGGTCCTCGGGTTGATCGTGCCTGGGGTCATTGCATCTGCATTTGCTTCCTATGCTGCAATTTCTGGTCAGATAGGATTTAAAGAAGTGCACTATAAAGAGACACAGAGAAATATAAACCATCAATTTTTATAATTTCAGAGAAGTTGACTTTAAATGAGAAATTTTAAAATGTAAGTAATTTTTAAAATCAAGGGAAATATTTGGGAAATATGGGAGAGCAACTAACATATATATGCATGTGTATGTGTGTGTGTGTGTGTGTGATTTAAATAAAAAATACCAGTGATGACAGTGTAGCACTCAGCAACTAGGAACTTCAAAGAATACTTAAATCACTCACAATTGGCAATTAATGTTAAGTAAAATCTACTTGTTTATATCTTTTTATAATATTCTGTACATTAGATTAGATATAACTCTATAGTGGGTATCTAATCTGTACATTTCTATAATACCATTTATTTCAAGTAGCAGTATAGAGAGTGACTTGTTTGAGAAATACAAATCAGTCACTTACATATAAACCTCCAGTCTTTTGAATTGTTTTTGTTTTACTCTTCAACAAACATCTCTATTTTATGGATGAAAATAAATGCCTAAGAGAGCTGGCTTGGTGTAATTGAAACATTTAAATCAAATATCTGATAATTGATTTGTTTAGCTTTAAGTGTTTATCTGCAAAGGTCAGGAGTGTGTTTTCTTACTTACAAACTATTTTCTACTCTCCAAATCCCAGTTCAAATCCTACTTGCTCCAAGAAGTTATCCCGTTGCCCCCAGGCAGAATGAATTTCCCCCGCCCCTGGGCTTTCAGAGCAAGCTCCTTTAACCTTCGCTGGGGCCACATCTACTCTTGGACAGAGGGAAGATGCATTAGCCTACAGTTGGTTTATTATTCCAACAACGCAGTGAATGAAAGGATCAAACTCAGAAATATCAAATGGCAAGATAGGACTATCAACAAGAAAATCAGGTCGTTCATCCAACAAGGCTTGGCAGCCCCCAGTGGATGTTTGGCAGGATGTATGTAAAGATCCTGCGGCACCTTTTCTTTGTGTAGATGTTTTTGATAAATGTTAATAAAAAGTGCTCCAATTCCAATCGGCATGACCAAGAAATAGTTGTCATGTAGATAGAGTGTGCACAGGAACTGGAACTGAAGGGAAATCTAGTTTGGCCAGTTACTGACTTTGTGATCCTGGACAAGTTGATCAACCTCAATTTCCTCTTCTGTGAAATGGAGATGATGATAATGTCTCTCTCACAAAATTGTGAAGGAATCAATGAAATACCTGATGTAAATCATGAAGGACCTGCCTAGTACCTAATAAATTCCAAAATATTTTAACAAATATTAGCCATGGAAAAGTACTACGTAAATAGTACAGAGCTTCACCATTATTAAATATAGTGAGTATTCAGTGTCAATTCTGGTGACTTATATTTGGGAAGGCAGCTCAAGATAAAATGATCGCAGGAAGCGGACTTGGCCCAGTGATTAGGGCATCCGCCTACCACATGGGAGGTCCATGGTTCAAACCCAGGGCCTTCTAGACCCGTGTGGAGCTGGCCCATGCACAGTGCTGATGAGCGCAAGGATTGCCCTGCTACGCAGGGCTGTCCGCCGCATAGGGGAGCCCCACACGAAAGAAGTGCGCCCCATAAGGAGAGCCGCCCAGCGCGAAAGAAAGTGCAGCCAGCCCAGGAATGGTGCCGCATACACAGAGAGCTGACACAACAAGATGATGCAACAAAAAGAAACACAGATTCCCGGTGCCACTGATAAGGATAGAAGCAGTCGCAGAAGAACACACAGGGAATGGATACAGAGCAGATAATTGGGGGTAGGGGGAGGGAGAGAAATAAATAAAAAATCTTAAAAAAAAAAGATAAAATGATCGCAATCCAGATATGACCCCAGTAATGTTGTTTCTACTATATTTATTTCCTTATAATATTAATAGTCAATTCTCTAAATCATTAGTTTCTTTTTTCTATTAGAGATGTCACATATTTTAACTAATTTTAGAAACTACAAATTCATAAATAATTATTTTTATAAGTATCTTCCAAATAGGAATTTTCTCCCAAAATGTCCAATAGGTTTAGTTTTTGTTAAGAAACCCAAAGTAACAAGGTCTCCACATTATTGCTCTTCCACACACTGCTCAGGGTTCACGGGTCCCCAGGTCTGAGGTGTGCAGTCCCCCAGTCAGGCACCCCTTCTGTCTGATGTACCTGTCAGCAGCCAGTCACTCTAGGCTAAGTGTTTCCGTTAGCCCCGTCAGGGTGGCCTTGCTCTCCTGCTTATGACAACCTGGCGCAGCCTCCAAGCCAAGCAAGCTTGGCTCACTCTTAGATTTTGTCTATTGCTTCATCTGAAAAAATGTAAGTGGTGAAAGAGGGTGGGTACAGAGGGAATTGGGGGAGGGTAAAGAGGGAGGATAATAAGAGATATCAGGAAAGCAATTACCCTAAGTTAGACGCTGTATTTCCAATGGCCAGGAGGAAGGACTCAAGTGGAAGCTGAGCTTGGGGTGTTGGGGCGCTTCCTGGGCCCTTCCTGCACCTGGGAAAGAGGCTCACTTGCTCTGCTGTGGCTGGATAAAAACACTTCTCTAAAGGCTTTAGGGGTTCTTTCTCTGACGGTGTATTGTTTTGAGGGACTCTAGGTGGGGGGTCTTTGGGAGTAGAGGAGGAGAATTAACCTGACAGACTTATTCCCTTTACCTGCCATCAATGAAGGGAACTGACACCTATTGTGTATGTGGAATTACATGTTGACACAGAAAGATGAAGATTTAAGTACTCTGAACTTGTATTAATACAATTCCATGAGGTGTTTTTTCCCCACTGTATCTGTGAAAAAGAAAAAAAAAAACACTTCATTTACACAACAACTAGCTTTGATTTTGCTCTGAGATCATGATAACCACCAAAGCTATGAATTTCCAGCGTGATAAAGGAAAAATATGGTTAGTCTTCTTTTGCCTAAGTTAATTCTGGAATATGAGCTTCAATTTTATAACAAAGTAGAACTGCCTAATCCTAATAAATCCTTCAACCTGAGAGGGAGCAAGAAACATTGGGAATGGCAGGATTTTAAGACAGACAGAGCTGCGTGACCTTTTGATGTGAACCTCAATAACTTTGCCTTTAAAATGGGGATAATTATAGTTTTATAATTATTAAGTGATTAGCGTATGTAAAGCCCTGAGCACTGTGTCTGGCCGACCAGCGGCATCAATAAATAATTCTTTGTACCTGCTGCTTAATAAAGGGAGAGGCTGGCAGGAATTCAGTTGGAATAAATATGTCATCATCGTCAGAATTTCAGGTTGACAGAAATATTACAGATAAGAAATGTGGAAACCCCATGCAGCAGTAGACTTAGGGGAGCTTTGACCGCGTAGGTCAAGATGTCTTTACAACCTGCTCAGCTATTGTATTTGATTTAATTGAGGTTTATTTGAATTAGGATGATGAGAGGGCTATATTCAAGCACATTTGACAATATGGGAAGCACAGTCCTTTGTTTCAGCACCGCAGTTTGGATTCCTGAAGAGATAATTCCAGTCAAAAACTTCTGAAAGCAGCACAAAGCAGGTTCCGATTCTGAAGAAACCTTGCAGTCCCTTTAACCTGCACGGAAATATTTCAAGGGCAACTAGAAAGTCCGTGAAAGGATTCAGATGTTCTGACATACATTTAAAATTCTTCCATTTCCAAATGAGAGCACCATAATCTGCAGAAGCAAAGTGCACCAAAAAGATGAGGGTCGTTTGAGGCATGCATCTGCAGAGCTGTGTAAGTATTCTTCAAAAAAGTATCCTCAAAGAAGGATAAGGAGAAGAAAGCAT
This sequence comes from Dasypus novemcinctus, assembly GCF_030445035.2. Taxonomy (NCBI): domain Eukaryota; kingdom Metazoa; phylum Chordata; class Mammalia; order Cingulata; family Dasypodidae; genus Dasypus; species Dasypus novemcinctus. Next base: position 56,682,028 of record NC_080676.1, read on the forward strand.
GTAAATGAGAAGCACAGAGGATGAGGTTCTGTATTTACAAAGAGGTCACAATTAGGTACTTGACCTGTGCAGGTAGTTATACCCAGTTCTAAACCCGGTGTGGAGTACTCAGTAACCCAAGCCTCTCACTAAATGTCTGAAAGCACATTCACCTCTAGGATCACAAACACCAGGGAGCCACGAATTGCTTTCTGTCCCCCTGGGTTGCAAATTGGGCGTTAGGAGCTTACGGCAGGCATTGCCCTAAGGTAGCATTCTGCAGAAAGGCCCTCAGAGACAGGCTCGCTCAGTCCCTTCAGAAAGTAAAAGGCCAGCAGATTGCAGCTGAACTGTCAGTAGTAACACTTCCAAGCTATATGTCAAGCCCAAATCCAAGAAGGATGAGGGAAATAATTGTTCCTCAGTCAAGGAGACCCTACTCAGTACCAAATACCACTTGAGCTCACGTACTACTTTACTTTTTTTTTAAGATTTATTTTATTTATCTCTCCCTGCGCCCTCGATATTTTGCAATTATTGTATCTGTTCATCTTCTTTGTTTCTATAGGAGGCACCCAGAACCAAATCTGCGACCTCTGATGTGGGAGGGAGGTGCCTAATCCCTTAAACCACCACCTTTCCCTACTTTGTTGTGTCTCTCGTTATGTTTTTCCTCTTGTGTCTCTTATTGCATCATCTTGTCACATCAGCTTGCAGTACCTGCCTGTACCTGCTAACTTTCTTCTTTGGGAGGCATGGGGAATGGAACCACAGACCTCTCCTGGGTACGTGGGAGCCCAATCACTTGAGCTACATCCACGTCCCTATTTTACTTTTAGAAACAACTCTGTGATATGGCTTTTGTTATTATTTTCCTTTTTATATAGAGAAGGCTGAGCCCCAGAGTGGTTTAGTAACTTCCCTAAGGTTGTAGGTAGTAAGTGGCACAGCTATGATTTGAACCCAAATTTGCCTGACTGCAAAGCTTCTGTGTGCATAAGAACATGAGAACAAAAGTAGATCAAAATTAAATGTGTGATCATTGGTTTTCCCTCTGACATCCAGGCTGACCCACGAGCTGCCCCTGACTTTAAAGAGCTCTTTAATTGGGATGTCTCAGTTTTTCATCATTTTCTGATACCCCATTCTCTTCTGAATATACTTTAAGGGTAACATAATGTATGTTATCTTTTACTTTCTTCCCTAAGTACTATTTTAAAATATTGAGTATCTTCATCTCCTTCTAAAGCTATTTTCCTTTCTTGACTTCAGAACGAAGGATATATTCCTCAGGGTATAGACTAAACAATGGCATAAATAAGATAGAAGTTTATTTATCTCTCTCCCCTAATAGTCGAGAAGGCCGTGGCCTGCTTGGAAGGCAGCTCTGGAAACCTCAATACCTGTTTGCAATGCTCTCACAGCTGTCACCATTTCTCAGCCAGCAGGAAAGATGAAAGAGAAAGTGCAAGACCAGTGGGCTCATCTTTAAGAAGATGGCCCAGAAGTTGCACATATCACTTCAGCTCTCATCCCTTTGGCTCAGATGCCTCATGGGCACTCCAGGTTGCAAGGGACACTGGGAAATGGAAATACAGACTCTGGTTGGACTGTTAAGTGCTTACCTAAAACTCAGTGAAGAGCAGGAGTGTGGATCCTGGGGGACAAGTAGCTGACTCTATTGCAGTCGTTTTCTAGCCTGGCCACTAGCCTGGTTCTATTACTGAGGCAATGGTAGTATAAGGAATAAATTTTAAATGCTCTACTTTTATACAGCTGCAACAGATGCCTGCTATCTTTAATAAGCAAACAAAGAAAACTAAATCAGTCCACGAATCAGATTTGTCTGTGGACTTCAGTGACACTTAGGTCCCTTGACTGACAAAATTCTGATGGTCATACTTGCATCAGGTTAGTTGGTCAGGTTGCCAATGAATAAAACCATAGGTGTTAGGGAGACATGTTTAAAAGAGCTGCCAGACATATATGCTTCTCGACCTGGATGAATATTATAACGCATATAGATGTCCATGCTGTGAATTTAGGGTTTTTCTTAGAAATTTTGCAATGAAATTGCTGGAACGGATTCTGTCCAATCTCATATTTTAACAAATAAGGAAATGGAAGTGCTGGATAGTTAAATACCTCTCCAAAGTCACAGAGCAGGTCAACGAAGAGTATTTTGACAAAGTGTTGTATTTGTAGTAGTACCTAGTCAGTGCTTATTAAGTAAGTAAATGAATAAATGTTTGACTGGACATTGAATAACTATGATGGGAGAGCAAGAAGCCATTGAGAAGACTTCAAGTAAACAAAAGATGGCAAATTTAAAAGGTCAAAATGCAGGAATACTTAAGTTTTATGAGATTTCACTTTTAAATGGGCCACCCTGAAGTAGAGATTTATATTTAATTTTCCCTGGGTACTGTTTTGCCTTTGGCTTTGCCTATAAACACCTCATGATGACAGCAGGCAGGGCCCCTCTTCTGAAGCTCTGCTTATTCCAGAATTCAATCAGGTCAGGTCAGATACCTTGAACATCATGAGCAGAGTCTTCAAAAGAAACCTAGCACAACTCTTTGAAAACATATTTTTCCTATTGTTAAGAGAGGGCACTGTCTTGCTGAGCGGTCTTTCCATGTACCACGACAAGTGTTTCATGAGTCACCTTTGCTCAGCCTGACAGCAGAGCAGTTCAGAAGGTCACAGCCTCCTTCCCAGCTCCCAAACCCGGCAGATCCCTGGAGTGAGGGGCATTGTTTCATTGGAAGAAAGCTAATTAGGTTAAGAGGTACATTAATGAGCTCCTTAGTAGTCTATACACAGTAAATAAAGAAGAAAAGAAAGGATAAAACAGAAAAGGAAGTAGTCAAAACACACAATGAAAGCCTTAGAAAGTTGAGTTTTCACGCATAAAACTATCTGAAGAAAACCAGAAGGGAAAATTAATTTGCTTCTTCAGTCTTTAGAGCACTGATTCTCAGCCTTGGTTTTGTGACACTCCAGGATGTCCCCAATTATCTCAACCAATGTCATGAAATGTTCCAAAGAAGTCTCAAAATGAAATTAGTTTTATTTCACTTAAAAATAGATAGCCAGTAGCTCTTTCAAGAGTAGGGGAATCAAAGGAGAGTTTGGCTGGCGCAAGGCTGCGAAGCACCAGGTTGGGGCTGATGAAAGTCTGCATTGCCAGTTGGGAATGGGGATTCTTAATACTTGGCTAGACAGTTTAATCCCCCAAATCCCTTGAAATTTCTTTTTAGCAGATAGAATATTAATAATGATGACATTTTTGAGATGCTTGCTTCACAAATTGACCATAGGGAAGACACTGGGAGTAAATTAGAAAGAATATAAGCTTTGAAATCAGTCCTACCTTGGAAACTGGCTTGGCTCCCTAATTGTGGGATGATCTTAGTTTCTCCCTCTGCAAAATGGGGATAATAGTAACAACCGACTTCTTAGGGATGTTGTCACTTTAAGTGGCATATATACGTCAAGCACATAGCAAAGGCTGCCTCAGGGCAGGTACTCTGCAATGGAAATCCCTTTCTTTCTACCTTCCGACTTGTGAGATGGAAGTCCTTCTGAAAGTGGGGCATGGTCCTGTGTTTGGTGCTGGCTCTGAGGGTTGAGAAAGGGTGTGTCTGCCACCCGAGGTTACCAGCAGAGGCCCCTCCTTGCTTTCTCCAAGACTATACCTGACCCGAGAAGAGTCTGGGGCAGAAGTACAAGCCTGCTGAGCTGCTTTCTGCTCATTTCCTATTAGTTTAGCCTCCCAACACCTCAGAGAAGTTTCCATTATAATTTTAAAATGGGGTATAAAGAATCTGCAGCCAGTGAACTTCAAGTGTATTACTTTCCCTGTGACAGGAGATTCTGAGAACATAGGAACATCGGAAGGAAACTTATAGGTCCGTCTTACTCAACTCCCTCCTTTAAAGAATGGGGGACCTGAGAGCAGGAGAGATGGGGTGGCTTATTTGAAATCATGGTGCAAGTTAGGGACCAGGGTTTTCCATTCAGTCACACAGTTCTCCTCTCTGCCTTGAGGAATGTGCAAAGCTCAAGATGAGGAGAAGAAATGAATTTTACAAGCCTTAACAGGTTTCCCTGCTTTGATTTTTTTCTTTTCTTTTTAACATTTTATTTTGATTTCAAACTTACAGGACAGTTACAAAAATAAAACAAACCACATAGAGTGCACTCCAACATACCCCTAACCCCACTCCAGATACCCAGATCCACCAATTTTACCATTTTGCCACATTTGCCATATCATTATGGTTATCTATGCATCTTTTTTTATATATTAATATATCTGTCAATTTATCAATCCATGTTCTGAACACTTGAGTATAGGTTTTATGCTTTGTGCTCCTTAAACACTTAATACTGCCATGTAGATTTCCTAAGAACAAGGATATTCACTTATGTAACCATCTTAAGTGCAGTTATTAAATTCAAGAAATTTAACATTGATATAAAGCTTACAGCCTATATTCCAATTTTTTCATGTGTTCCAATAAAAGGGTGGACTTTTCTCCACCCTTGTTAGAGCCCATCCATAATCATGAATTGCATTTAATTGTCATTGTCTGTTTAGTTCTTTCTTTTTTAATTGTGGGAACATATATACAACATAAACATTCCTATCTCAGTCGCTACTAAGAATACCATTCAGTGGGATTAATCACATTCACGATATTGCAGTGCCCTCACTGCCATTCATTACCAAAACTTTCTCATCTCCCTAAACAGAAACCCTATACCCATTATGCATGAACTCCCCATTTCCGCCTGCCTCCCGCCCCTAGCAACCTATACTCTAATTTTTGTCTCTATGCACTTTCATATTCTCTATTTTGTTTGTAGTTACCGTGGGACTTAACTTTAATATCCTAAATCTATAACAATCTCATTTGCTTTGATACCAACTTAACTTCAATAGTACATACAAACTGTGTTCCCATCCCCCTCCATCCTCCCACCTTTATGTAGTTCTTGTCACAGATTATAGATTTATACATTATGAATCCAGAACCATTATATTTTATGCATTTACTTTTTAAATCCTGTAGGAAGTGAAACGGGAACTACAAACCAAAATTACTATAGCACTGAAATTTATGTTTACCCATACTCTTACCCTCACCAGAGATCTTCATTTCTTAATGCAGCTCAATCTATTGTCTAGTGTCCTTCCCTTTTGCCCTGAAGAACTCTATTTATTTATTTATTTTAAGATTTATTTTTATTTATTTCTCTCCCCTTCTCCACCTCCCCCCCATTGTCTGCTCTCTGTGTCTATTCACTGTGCGTTCTTCTGTGACCGCTTCTATCCTTATCAGCGGCACCGGGAATCTGTTTCTTTTTGTTGCATCATCTTGCTGCATGAGCTCTCCCTGTGTGCGGTGCCATATTTGGCCAGGCTGCACTTTCCCTCGTGCTGGGTGGCTCTCCCTATGGGGCACACTCCTCGTGCGTGGGGCTTCCTTATGCGGGGGACACCCCTGCGTGGCACGGCACTCCTTGCCTGCTTCAGCACTGTGCATGGGCCAGCTCCACACGGGTCATGGAGGCCCGGGGTTTGAACCGTGGACCTCCCATGTGGTAGACGGACGCCCTAACCACTGGGCCAAGTCTGCTTCCCTGAAGAACTCTATTTAGCATCTCTTATTGGGCCAGTCTAGTGGCGATGAAATTCCTCAAGCTTTGTTTATTTGGGAATGTCTTAATTCTTCCTTCATTTTTGAAAGAAAGTTTTGCTAGATATAGAATTCTTAGTTGGCAATATTTTGCTTTTAACCCTTTAAATATGTCATCTCACTGCCTTCTTATCTTGATAGTTTCCAATGAGAAATTGACACTTAATCTTATTGAAATTCCCTTGTATGTGACATGTTGTTTCTCCCTTGCAGCTTTCAGAATTCTCTTCCTCTTCGGCATTCAATAGTTTGATCATAAAATGCTGTAGCATGGGTCTATTTTATCTTGTTTGGAGTTTGTGATATTTCTAAATTTGAGAAGTTTTCAAACACTATTTTTTTGAATATTCTCTCTCTCCCCCTTTTTCTCTTCTCCTTCTGAGACTCCCACAATGTGATATTAGTACACTTGATGGTGTCCCATGAGTTCCTCAGACACTGTTCACTTTTCTTTCTTTCCTTTTTTCTTCTTTCTTCTTTCTGCTCCTCAGACTAAATGACTTCAATTGTCTTATCTTTAAGTTCTCTGATTCTTTTGCCAGCTCCAATCTGCTGTTGAATCCCTCTAGGGAATTTTAATTTCTATTATTGTGGTCTTCAGCTCTGTTTTGCTTCTTTTCATAATTTCTATTTCTCAATTGGTATTCTCTTTACATTGATCTATCATTTTCCTGATTTCCTTTAGTTCTTTGTCCATGTTTTCCTTAGGCTCTTTGAGAATATTTAGGATCACTTTTTAATTTCCTGATATGTTCCAGGACTTGTTCTCCTCATTGATGGCTCCTATGCTTTGATTTTCTCCTTTGTCTGGGCCATTGCTTCCTATTTCTTTGTATGTCTTATAACCTTTTCTTGAAACCTGAACATTTTGATATTTTAATATCTCATCATTGGAATCTAGACTCTGAGGTATCTATTCCTTAAGCTTGTATCTTACTATTATTATGATAGAACTTTCCTTGATTGCCAGGAGCTAATGAGGAAGGAAGGAGAAGGAGAAGAAGAAGGAGGAGAAAAGAAGAAGGAGAAGGAGGAGAAAAGAAGAAGAAGGAGAAGAAGGAGAAGGAGGAGGAGAAGAAGGAGAAGAAGGAGGAGAAGAAGAAGGAGAAGGAGAAGAAGAAGGGGAGGCGGGGCAAGAGGGAACACCCTTCCTAGTCTTTGCAGATTGATCTGCACAAGTTTTCTTCTTCAAGTCTGATCCATACAATCAGTTTAGAGAGTAGCTTGAGGACAAATCATAGGGGCCTCTCTGATCCTTTCTGTGCATGCTCTTTGTCTTGTGCAAGTATTTGTGGCCCTAGGAATTCCCCATTTACATGGTTCTGAATGTCCCATCTCCCCTGGGAAACATTTTCCTCACAATCCCTGGCACTGTACTGTTTGTCCTATACCTAGCAATCTTTGCCCCAGGTAGCACAACTTGTCTGCCCTCCCACAGCATTCTGTAGGAGAGTTTCATGAACTGCTTTACACTCAGAGCAAGTTCTGGGATGGTGATTCCCTTGGTTCACCACCAGACAGAATGGAACAGATATACTTGCTCCCATTATGTGCACAGGGGTTACTCTGCTCCCTCCAGGACCTGGATCAAGGATCTGCACTAGGATTGGGGGATGGTTCTGTACCAACTTAGTGAAGGAGGGGAGTGGTCAGCTAGAGACATAGGATTTCCTCCTGCTTTCACACAGCCTTTATTTTAATTCAGAGCTTGCCCTGTTACTCTAGTCTTTAACTGTTTTCTGGAGCTTTGAGAAAGATGTTCTGTTGTCTGTTCAAAGCTTCTGTGGGGGCAGAGTCCTGAAGAATCTCACTCTGCCATTTTGCACTGGGTGAGAGGGTCTCTGCTATGATTTTCACTGAGATAAACAAATCTGAAATATCATCCCTATTTTCAAATGGAAAGATTGTGGGAGTATAGAGTCTTTTGCCTAACAGCACAGAAACTTTAAGAAAATGGATTTTGTTTTCAAATGTGCCTTGAAGTCATGGTGAGTGGAGGGCTGAAATGAGAGATGAGCATAAAGTAAAACCATATACAGACCAAGAATTAAGGCATGACTGACACAATTAAATACATGTGGGCCTCCATTCAGTCTTTACTTGAACTTTAACTATGCCGAGAAAAGACATGGTAGCCCTTTGACGGAGCGTAGAAATCCAAGTCCATGGCAGAAACTGGGTAAATCTAAGGTGCTAATTAACACTACTGATAAATTATTTGCTTTGGAAAATTATTATAGTTTTACTTCATGCTGGTTTTTTTTATTTTTAAAGATTTATGTTTTATTTATTTCTCTCCCTTTCCCCTCTCCCCCCTCCCCCCAGTTGTCTGCTCTCTCTATCCATTCACTGTGTGTTCTTCTGTGGCCGCGTCTATCCTTATCAGCGGCACGGGAATCTGTTTCTTTTTGTTGCGTCATCTTGTTGTGTCAGCTCTCCATGTGTACAGCGCCATTCCTGGGCAGGCTGCACTTTCTTTCGCGCTGTGTAGATCTCCTTATGGGGTGCACTCCTTGCGCATGGGGCTCCCCTACATGGGGACACCCCTGCGTGGCACGGCACTCCTTGCACGCATCAGCACTGCACATGGGCCAGCTCCACATGTGTCAAGGAGGCCCAGGGTTTGAACTGTGGACCACCCATGTGGTAGGCGGCCACCCTATCCATTGGGCCAAGTCTGCTTCCCCATGCTGTTTTATAAACCTTTGCCAAAGCAATCTGTTTTAGAATTAAATGCCATAAATATTTGACCCTCTATTCCTCCTCATAGAATCATAGAATCTTAGGGTTTAAAAGGGTCATTTAGCTCAACCTCTGGCTCAAAATAAAAATCATTTCTTCAGCATCCCAGCCAGCCAGGCTCTGCTGGACCACACTCAGTAATAAGGTAGTTTCTAACATATAACTATCTCTATTGGAAAAGAAGACATGAAAACAGGGCTTGGATAAAGAAAGATTGCATATGCACAGCCAAAATGTCTTTTGCCAAATCAGAGTCTTTTGAATAATAATAAAAAATAATGCTCCTTCACATCAAGCCTACACACCGGGCGGAACTCTTCAGGATTTTCCCCTCCCAGATACTGTTTACATGTCAGACAAGAGGCCATGATAATGGTGGAGTTTTCACTGTGTTCAGCACAAATACAGCAATGTGGGCAAAACATACAACAGAAAAACAGAGGAGAGGGCAAACAAATAGTATGGCCACACATTTCTTAGTAAAATGCCCCCAGTGGAAGTGCATGAGAGGTTAAAAGGTCACATGGCATGTGACCAATTAACAGGGCAACTGTGGCAGGTGTTAGGTTGAATTTGTTTTTTAAGGAAGAATCTGCAGCTTTACTTAATGAATATGCTGTATTAGTCAAGATATAGCTGGGCAATACAAGTTGCTAGGACTAAATGTTCAGTTAGATTCAACTTCTTACTATGCATCAGGTACAAACATGATCTGACAATATTATACTTGGGTGACAAGAGTGACCTCCTGAAGATCTAAGAATTTGATCACTTTCAGGGTGTGGCTAAACAAAATATTAAGAATTGGGAATCAAAGGGAAGTGCTCAGATTTGTCCTTTGAATGTCTTAAACTCTAGGAAGAATTAAAAATGACTTTTCTTAGTTAATTTATTCCTCAACACTCTAAGGAATGTTTGAGTTTACAGCAATACTATATGGAATAGTGTAGCAATGTGTCTGGATTGTATTTAGAGCCGATTCACCATACTATCATGACATGCCCAGTTATGACAATCAATGGAATTCAGCATTTGTCTACTTACTATGTGCCAGGTGCTAGCATATAAATATAAATAAAAATTATCACTACTTCCAGAGACTGTGGAGAAGTTGGAAATAAAGGGTGGGGGGAACAAAATTACATCTCTTCCTTCTTTTATTAAAAAAATTACATTTCACAAGTAGATTATAAGTGTATTTGCTATACCACTCCATGTTCCTTCAGACAAGTTAACACTAAATAGTTTCAAGTACAATATTAACTGCTTTCACTTGTATTTATAAAATACAAGAGGGTTGAGTTTAAAATCCAGCTTTGCTGTTTGCTGGCTGTGACTTTGAATGAGCTATTTAATCTCTTTGAATCTATAAAATGGAGTTAACATGAACCTTAAAAGTTTGCAGGTGCTAAAGACATGACGCACCTAAAGCTGTGTCTGATACAAAGTAGGTATTCAACAAATGGGAACTATTAATTTTAGCTTAGTTTGTATTTTAATATTTCTGAAAATTATCCAATATGTCAGGTAAATTTTGGTCATAGAACTCCATCCACAGCAAATGTTTCTTACATTTTTTCATTGTCTCTTTTCATTTTTTTAATCATGTAAAAATATGAAGTGGCATTGGTAGCACGTTATATATTATAGAACCTATGAAATATGTGAACCAACTCCCAGGTTAGTGGGTTAGAACACCAATAGCATTAAATATTTTACTTTATTTTATTTTTATTTTTATTTTTTTAGGGCCAAGCCATTTTATTGAGGGACTTCTAGGGGGGTTGATGAAGGGGCAGGACGAGGTCCAACATCGGCAAACCAGCAGGGAACTTCTGCCCTCACAGCTGTGAAAAGCTAAATCTTTTTTGAGATGTCAATGTTAAGAGAAGTATCAACATTTTCTATAAAATTTTCTCTTATTGCTCAATCATGTTTTACACTTATTGAGTTATAAGTAATAGTTTTAATATGATATTTAAGATTGGTAAAAGAAATGGTAGGAAATATGGAGTACCTGGATATTGGGGTAGAAAAAATTGTAAGGGTGGAAGCTGCTACCTTTCCACAACAGTAAACAGTTAAATATACCTTGAATACCATTTACTGGGAGTTAGGCTGAAAACCATTATCTCGTGGGAATCACTTTTGATCTATGTATTCATAAAATTGCATTTTATTAGCACCTTGTAAATTTAAGTATATCAGTAAAAATCACCTTATTTAGCATTACTGAGTTACCTGTAAGACATAAAGGTAGAAACTAATATTTTTATAACAGACTGACATTAATGGTTGAGTACACTTCCCTTAAGAGCATAATAATTCTTGGTGAATAAAAAAATTCTCTCCTGAAAGAAAATGAGAAAACATTTTAGAAAGTAAATGGCAGTTGACAGAGAGGACTCCTCTGTGGAGTAACCCAAACGGCCATCATAAATCACTAATTAATGTCTACAAGTATCCATCACTAAAGGGACTTCCAGATAATGATGTGGACTAGCTGTGTTCAAGGAAAACAAAAATTGCCTGGCAATATACACAAAACAAGCATCTTACCTAAGGCTGACAAATGCTGAAGTAAAAAGCACGATATAGGAACATTGGGAAGGTGGCTTACTTATGATTTAATTTTAATATTAAAAAATGCAGAGAAAATGAGTTCTGAGAATAATGCATGTGTCAAAAATCAATATGCACCAATATTCAATACCTACCATAAGGGTTTTTTTTCTGTGTGTGTTTGCTTTTTGGTTACATTTTGTGGCTGCTAATTAAAATTTTTCTACTTTTGTGTCCTTCTAGCCTCCTTCAAAGCTTTCCTGAAAAGGTTTCTTTTTTTAAAGATATCAACACACTTGCAAATAGCCATAATTTACTCCTTCTTTAATGATACTTAAACCATAAGCCTTGGGACAATAAAAGTGATAGGTCTGGCGGCGTCATGTAAATGATAAAAGTACTGGCCTTAGCAGCAGTAATAATCAGATGCTCAAATTGCAGGTTTAGAATATTGTAATGAAAAGTGATCCCCAGTGGAAATCAGAGTGCTCTGAAGTGCTGAGGAGCCGGGCACTGATGGTGGCATTCTTTCCGTTTTTTATCATAAATATTAGTCATTCTAATGTTTTGCTAAGGAAAGGTAGCAACAGATGGGCATGGCGTTAAATAAAGCCCTCAGCAAGTAGACAGCGACATCTTTATGTTTCTGGTTTTCCTTAGAAATCCCTTCCCGTGCTGCCTCTACTGGCCACCCTTCCCATCACTCCCTAACTGCCAACACACAGACACACCCACAAACACACACACACACACACCCTGGAGTATCTTTAGTCTGGTCTGTGCTGCCTAGGGGGGCTTCTGGGTTGGCTGTGATGTCCTAAAGGGTGTGTGAAATCGAAGACAAACATTTTTACTAGGAGTTTACAGCCATAACAAAGTAAACTGTAGTCCCTCCAGGTGTCCTTGATGGGTAGGAACAAAGGCCTGTGGTGTAGCAAAAACAGCACTGGATTTTGAATTGGAAGGATCTGCATTTGAGTTCCTGCTCCAAGTTCATGCTCTCGGTGAACTTGGACAATCACTTTCTCTCCCTGAGCCTGGTTCATCAAATGGGGGAGCAATTTGATTTTATTCAGTTCTAGGATCTATGAATCTCAATGTTTGATTTATTTTTATATTTTAATAGTTACTTTTCCATAATTAAGAAAAAAATGCCTTAAGTGTTGAGAAACCAAAGAATGGGATTACATTTCAAATAGTTATAATTGTTTTGAGCTATATTTTTCTCCTTATTTTTAATAGTTAATACTTATTCTTAGAAACAAAAGAAAACAAAAGTTGCCTTTAGATTTTCCTATTTCTCAAGAAGCCCAAAGAGGATAGTGGTATTTTGGTTGTTCTTCAGAGCAAGGGAACACTAATATATTTATTTGCATAATACTGTAACTCATTTTTCAAATATTTAATTAAAAATCCTCATAAACCATAAAGGTTTAATACATTAGTCATTATTAATTATAAAATCTTGTATCATGTATTTTCATTTGCAAACCGTGTTTACATGCAGGGTCATATTACCTTAGCTCATAACATTCCCACTCTATTAGGAAGGCAAGGAAGGTACTAATTGTCCTACCTGATGGATGGGTAAACTGAGGCCCAAAGAGGTTGCACAGAGACTGACAGAGCCAGACTCTGAACTCAGACATCTCCCAGTACTGGGTCCCCTTTATGAGTTAATGTGATTAAACAAAAATTATTTACTTCAAGGCCACTATGTATCTCAAGTAACATTTTCACGAGGATTAAGTCAAGAAGTTTATTTCACTTCTGGTTTGAAGCTTAGATTCCTTGTTCAATTACTGGCCATTTGTATGGACTGAATTGTGTCCCTCCAAAAGACATGTTTGAGTCCTAAGCCCTGTCTCATGAATGTGATCTTATTTGGAAATAGGATCTTTAAAGATGTGATTAATTAAGATGAGGTCAAACTGGATAAGGTGGGCCTTCAAGACAATATGAGTAGGGTCATTGTAAGAAGAGGAAATCTGGACACAGAGAGAAAGAGATGAGAACACCATGTGACGACTGAGGCAGAGAACACCTTGGAATGCCAGCAAGCCACTGCCAGGCCAGGAGAGAAGCATGGAACCGTTCCTTTCCTACAGACTTCAGGAGAAGCACGGCCCTGCAGACACCTTGATTTCAGATTGCTAGCCTCCAGAGCTGTGAGACTATCAACGTCTCTTGTTTTAAGCCACCCAGTCTGTGGTACTTTTCTACAGAAACTTTAAGGAACTAAGATATTATTGCTCATGTTGAAAGATTGGTATATCTAAACTAAAGGTTGGGAATGTACAGTATAGAGCACAGAAATAGTTCATAGGGAAAATGGAGGGAAAAAAAAGAAATGAGGCACATTTCTTCAGAATTCTACAGCTATTGCCTCCTTATTGAGGAATTTGGGTGCCAGAAGGGGAAATGAACCTGGACTTTGGAGCGGTGCAGTCTCGGGTCAGAGCCCTGGCTCTGCCTCTTCCTGGCTATTACATATTCAGGAAGGTATCCTTTGGAGGCTTTGTTTATTCATATACTCAAATGCAGTTAATATGAATATTCAGGGAAGCAGATGTGGCTCAACTGATAGAGCACCCACCTACCATATAGGAGGTCCAGGGTTCAAACCCAGGGCCTCCTGATCCGTGTGGAGCTGGCCCACACACAGTGCTACCATGTGCAAGGAGTGCCATGCCATGCAGGGGTGTCCCCTGCGTAGGGGAGCCCCAAGCACAAGAGTGTGCCCCAAAAGGAGAGCCACCCCATGCAAAAAAAGCTCAGCCTGCCCAGGAGTGGTGCCGCACACACGGAGAGCTGACACAGCAAGATGATGCAACAAAAAGAGACATAGATTCCTAGTGCCGCCGAGAATGCAAGTGGACACACAAGAACACATAGCAAATGAACATAAGAGAGCAGCAATGGGGGGGGCGGGGGATAAGGGGAAGACAAATAAATAAAATAAATATTTTAAAAAAAGAAAAGTCAAAGGCATGTGGGATATTTTTAAAAATATTAATATTTAATTTGCAAGGTTGTTTGTAAGCATTAGAAATAATTTTATAAGTTACTTGTCATATAGTGCTTGACAAAATAAACACTTCATAAGTGGTGGCTATTGTTAACAGAATTCATTTCTTTTCAAATGGTTAAGTCTCTTCCTTGGTACATTGCATTATTTATTGTAAGTATGGGGGAGTTCCAGTGACTGGAGGGCTGTTGAAGAAGATAATCTGTAAGATTCTTTGCAACTCTGAACTCCTATTATTCTCATAATTTATATTTTCCAATATACTTCACCCAGTCATGGTACTGAAATAGATACACTGACTTCATACATGTGATCTGTTATCTGAATATGTGGGTGCTGCAAACAACTTTTGAAATTGTACCTTTCCACACACATAAAGGAAAATTCTGGTCTTCACTGAAAATAAGCAGTGCTGGAATAGGTCCCATACTGATAATGATATTAATAGAAACTAGAGCAACAAGAGCAACAATCGTTTCTAAAGCATCTTCTCTTTTTCAGGTACTGTAAGTCAAGATGTGGAAGCTTGATTGCATCCTCAGGCCACTGGCGAGCCTGGCTCTGGGAGGGTGCCAGGGCTGGGTGAGACAAGTGTACACTGTGCCCGTGGGGCTGGCGCACCCTCACAGACTACTAAACTCTTCTGGCTAAGAGGAGTTTTGATGGAAACAGATTGAGATTAACCTCATAGGACTAGAATCGAAGTTTCATTAGAATCGGTGACTTTAGACAAGTCACAGTCTTCCTGGGTCACAATCTCTTTAACTACAAAAGGAAAAAGCTGGAACAGTTTCCTCCCAAATCTAGAATTCTGTTCCCTAATGTGGTAGTCATTTACACCTTATAATTTGCCTGAACCAGTTAGGTTCTTATATGTGTATACAACCTTATAGGTGTATTCAATTCATTTTAATTCTTTTTTGTTTTTGCTTCCTTAAAACAACATTAATATCTGTTGTTTAGTCAGAATAAGCTGAACACCACAAATTTGCATAAATAGCTGAACTGGCTCACAAATATGTTTCCTAAGTAAGTTTTAATTATTGAAGTTTAGTTGCAGAATCAACTTCACCAATCTCCTTCTGATGTTTAAATATTAGAAATCAAAGCTTTCTACTGAGGTATGGCATTAAAGCAACTTTTCCTTTTGTCAGCTGTGCATTAATTTTCTATTAACCAACGTTGTAATTTTCCCCAAATTTCAGAGTGATCAGACTCATAGGAATGAGAGTAAAGTGGGCCTCAGAGATCCAATTACTGTATGGTTCAAATGTCTAGATGAGATTTTGTACTCCCAACTCAATCCTTTTCCTTCTTAAAGGCTCCTAGGGAAAGTGACATAATAATGAAAAATCCAGGTATTAGATGATATAAGAAATGGGGAAAAACAACACCAGGCAACAGGGGTGAAAATGTCTCTATGAAAGTGACAGACATAAAAGAAAGTGAAGGAAAGTTAAAAATTACCATAGGGCAGACAGGACACCTGCTAAAGAACCTTCTGCTGCCAGTCACAGCTGGAAAGAAAAATGAAAGAGATGCAAACAACTGTCCTGGAAGCATGAAATCATTCCTTTGTCTTTTTTTTTTTTTTTTTTATGAACAATTACAGTATGCAAAAATTAGGGGGAATCTCAAAGTATTGGGATGAAAATTTCAGCAGGTTCTGCATATAAATAGCAGAGGCATGGAAGTGTGCCTCTTTGAAAACAGGACGTTTTTGGGAGCTCCCTGGTGCATTGAAGAAAGTGGTAATTAATGCACAGTGAATGACTTTGAATGAAGGATGAATAGGGGGCATAACAATGAGTAGGGTTTTTTTCTTTCTTTCCTTTTTTTCTTTCCTTTTTTTCTTTCCTTTTTTTCTTTTCTCTCTCTTTCTCTCTCTCTCTATCTTTAGGTTAAAGCATTAAAGAAAAAAAGCTGTTAAAAGATTGCTACTGTGAGGCTACAACTTCAATGTCTGTCTTGTGTGGCTTTCCTTTCCAGGCTGTGGTGGGAGTTTGTTTTGTATTGGTCTCCAATCACAATGCAGTTAATTTGCACCAATTTCATTTTTGTGTGCGCTCCTCAATGTTTTCCTTTCTGCTGGATTGAAAAAAAATATATATTATTTTGGCAGGACTTGGTGCTTTGATGATCCTTTTGAGCAAATGATTTGCCCAAAGTTCAGATGGTGCTAGCTCCGTCTTCTTTTTCATTTACAACATCAAGAGGATTACAGAGAATAACTTTGTTGCCCAACATCAATGATATATCTTCAGGCTACTAGAAAGGTAGTTCTCAGAAAGTGTGTCTTCTAATAGTTTAGAACCTCCACAGGCTTCAGATAAAACAAGTATTAAATACAGAAAGCTCACAAGGATACCAAGGAAGGTTAAACTCACGCAACCTCCTTCATCTCAAACACCTGAAATATATCTATTTTTTTGACTGTCCAAGTGTGATCATGGTGAAGACAGCAGTAAAATCTTATATAACAGAAGACAGAAAAAGACAGGGAAGGAGCCACATGGAGATGCACAGACAAATTAGTGAGAGAATAAAAAACAATCTTGTCAAAAAGCTGGCAATTTACAATGTCCCTAAAACTGAATATGTATGCAAATTCAAAAGAAGATATTTATAAGCAAGTGCTCAGTTTGATTTTTTCCTTTAGTGAAACCATATAATACAATCCAAAATTTGGTTTTGAGGAAATTTTAGGAATTCTCACCATTTTTAACAATTATGAATATGCAGAGGAATTCCCTTATAGGACAGGCGGCTTTCTGTCTGGGTTTCCTCAGGTATGGCTGGACATTTGAATGTGGGATGTCCCACTAGCTCCCTCAAAAGTAACCATTACCTCTGCCCCTTCCCCTTAAACTAGCTTGCCCAATCTTCTTTTCACAAATTTGTGAACAGCTGTAAGAGTCCATAAGAGAAACTGCTGTCATGATTTTGGTGACTAAATCCCAGAATTTGTTGACAGTCTCAATGTCACATAGTCATATTTTTTTTGATAGAGTCAGCTTTATTGACTGCATAACCAAATATGATTTCTAATGTATACCTTTATAAGACTTCCCATACCAATAAATTCAAGCAAAACATTTTCTTGCTGAGACTGTGATCACAGAAATTTTGTTTGCTTGGCTTAAAAAAAAAACTTACTAAATATTTTAAACACCACAAAAAGCCTTTGCTTAAAGATGCCCTCCTCTGACTTGTCACATTGCCTGAAATTCCACTATGAAAAACAAATTCCTTTGTGTTTTGGTTCCGAAAAGCCCCCATGTTAAAGCAACAATCTCTGGATTGGGGATTTCTGTCAGCTGGGGATGCAGAAGTATCCAAGGGAGAGAAAGGTGTTGGGAAACAGAAGGCGCAAAGGGGGGACAGAGAAATTCTGGAACATCACTAGGTGCCTGCTCCCCATTTCATCCTTCCTTCTTCATTTCTATTGTCACCAACTTGAAACAATCAATTATCATCCTTCTCCTTAACCATTTCAACATTTCTAATTCGGTTCCCAGAATTCTTTATTATCCTACTCCAGTTCACCATCACGTTGTCACTAAAATATTTTTAAAAGAGCATGGTTTCGTTCAGGTCACTAACCTGTTCAAAATCCGTTTGGGAGATCTTTAAAAAGTACAAACTTGGAGGGCTCTCACTTCTGGACTTTATTTAAAGCATATTAGTTAGCTACAGTGGTAAAAAAAAAACAGCATGGTACTGGCATAGAGACAGACACATTGACCAATGGAACTGAATCGAGAACTCAGAAATAGACTCTCAAATCGAAGGTCAAGTGATTTTTGACAAGGTAGTCAAGCCCTCCCATCTGGACCAGAACAGTCTATTCAACAAACAGTGCTGGGAGAACTGGATATCCACATCCAAAAGAAAGAAAGAAGATCCCTATCTCACACCATATATAAAAATTAACTCAAAATGGAATAAGAACCTAAATACAAAAGTGACAACCATAAATCACCCAGAAGAAAATGTAGGAAAACATTTTCAAGATCTTATGGTAGGTGGTAGTCCTAGTTTCTTATACCTTAAACCCAAAGCACAAGTAACAAAAGAAAAAATAGATAAATGGGACCTCCTCAAAATTCAACACTTTTGCACCTCAAAGGACTTTGTCAAAAGGGTGAAAAGGCAGCTGACTCAGTGGCAGAGAGAGTATTTGGCAATCACACATATCCGATAAGGGTTTAATATCCACAATACACAAAGAGATCATATAACTCAAGAATAAAAAGACAAACAACCTGATTTAAAAATGGGCAAAAGACTTGAAAAGACAATTGTCCAAAGAAGAAATACAAATGGTGAAGAAACACATGAGAACAATTTTCAATATCACTAGAGATTAGGGAAATGCAAATCGGAACTACAATGTGATATCGTTTCACACCTGTTAGACTGGTCACTGTTAAAAAGTTGGAAACTGTAAATGCTGGAGAGAAGTGGAGAGATAGGAGCACTTACTCACTGTTGGTGGGAATGCAGAATGGTACAGCCACTGTGGAGGACTGTTTGGCAGTTTCTAAGGAAGTTGAATATAGACTTGCCATGGGAGACCTGGAAATACCATTACTAGGTATATATCCAGAAGAAATGAGAACAGAGACATGAACAAACATCTGCACACCGATGCCCATAGAGGCATTATCCATGACTGCCAAAAGTGGGAAACAACCCAGGTGCCCATCAACTGATGAAAGGATAAACAAATTGTGCGTTATACACACGATGGAATATTATGCAGTGTAAGAAGACATGAAGTCATGAAGTATATGAGAATGTGGGTGAGCCTGGAGGACACGTTGAGTAAAGCAAGACAGAGAACAGAAGGATTAATACTGTGTGATTGCACTATTATGAACTAAATATATTGTATAAACTCATGGAGCTAATAATTAGAATATAGGTCATCAGAAAATAGAAAGGTCAGAGAACAGAAAGCTGAGGTTTAATCTGTGCAGAACTGGAGAAAGGTTGTTCGTAAACCTTTGGAAATGAATAGAAATGGTGAAAGCTTATCATGGTGTTTGTAACTAGCAGTGCTATTGTATGGGTATGACAGTGGTTGAAAGGGAAAATCTAAGGTCATGTCTATTACTAGAAAGAAAGTGAAAACCTGTAACATGGTACAGTATATGACAGTAAAACCTCATGTAATACACGAATATGGGTGATATTGCATGTATAAGACTGGTTTTATAAAATGTAAATACAAATATACTAGAGAGAAGGAAAAGAATAGCTATGTGTGGCAGGGGAAGCATCGCAAGATTGAGAGGTGATGACTTTTGTTCTTTGTTGTTTTACTACTATTATTACTGGAATAATGAGGGTGCTCTAAGAATGGTTGAAGTGATGAATGCACAAATATGTGATTACACCAGACACCTTTTATTAAACACTTTGGATGGATTTATGCTTTATTAATATGTACCAATAAAATGGATTTGTTAAAAAAAAAAAAACCTTTTGGGGTCCCTCTCATCTACCAAAAATATTAAAAACCTCCTGGCTGGGCATTCAAGGACCCCCATAATCTGACTGAATTCTGCCTTCCAGGCATCCATGCTGACCTGTACTTCAGTCACAATAGACTATTTGCATTTCTGAACATGCTCATGCATTCCGAACCTTTTGTTCATGCTATTTTCATCGTCAAATGGCCCTTCTCCCCTTCCCTAACCAACTAACCACCCGAGCAAGCATATCCCCCAAATCCTTCTGATTCAAACATTATTTAAAAGGATGTTACCTGTCTCAGAGATGGGTAGTCTCCCGTTCTTTGAGGAGTGGAGACTGGTATAGACTTTCTGGAGCAGGTCTGGGCATCCTTATCAAAAGTCTGAAAACTTTATTATATACAGTGTGATACAGAAATGACACTTCTAGGATTTTTTTCCCTTGAGGTTATACACATGTATGGAAACAAAGATCTGATAAGAAGGATATTCATCACATTTTGTATATAATAGAAAATTTGTAACAACCTAGAGCTCAATAATGGGGAATTAAACAATAATACATCCAGAAATGGAATAATATTCAGCAATTATACATGATGCTACAGACTGATGTTTAATAACGTGAGCACCCACATTACGTTAATGTACCAGAGAAGATTTCTAAATGGTTTTTACAGTATGATCATTTGGTATGTGTGTGTATGTATATATATATACACACACACAGATGTGTATATGTCTATATCTCTCTGTCTCTCCATCTCTATCCCTGTATGAAAAAACTGGAAAGAAATACACCAAATAATCTAGAGTGTTTATCTCTGGGACTACAGACAATTTTTTTTTCTATTAAAAAAAAAGAACATAATATATTTTTATGGTAAGAGGAAAAACATACTCAAAATAATTCTTCACATTCCTTCCAAGATTAATTTAAATGCTGATTCCTCCATTAAGTGTTCCTTATATTTAAAGCCAAGAGCTCTCCACAGCTGATGGCTTACAGTGCTGCGAGAGCTGCCCTCAGTTCTCCGCTCGATGTTAGGGCTAGCGCTCCCAGGCTCCTAGTGAGGGCAGAACTGTGTTGTGATCTTGGCCCCTAAGCCCTGCACAACGTCTGCCATAGAGGACACTGTCATGAAACACTTAGGCACAGATACAGACACACAAACACATAGAGCAAGGCGAAAAATGAGATGCACATTAAACATGCTGATTTAAGTTTGGAAAGTGTAAATTCATGGAAATTTAGAAATTCCAATGGAAAGAGCTGCTAGCTTACTAAGGAGGAAAAATGTACTCACATGATTCGACTTTATTACAGTATCTATATTTGGTGATATCAGTTGAGAATCTCAGTGCTTTAAAGCTGAGATAATCACTGAGACCTTACCAAATATGTGGTTCCTTTATTGCATGATCTTTATCTAACCAGTTTCCCCCTAGGTATATAATTCAGTGATCTCAACTTGCATAAAAATAATTTTAAAAAATATAACCTCTTAGAATTTTAAATCTTACAATTTAAGAGATTAAAAATTCACATCTTTACTCTTCACTTAATTTTTAGATTCCAGTGGCATTTTATGAGTAGTGTTCCACCTGTCCACATCATTTCTAGAGATTTACATATAAAGAATCTGAATATTATAGGAGCGAATAGTAATGGGAAATAGAAGGAAGAGCATAACTTCCTGGCTTACTTTAAAAGAAGGAATATATAATGTATGTCATGACCCTTAAATAAGCCATTTCCTGCCATTCAAAAGGAAAATAAATATTATTAAATACATTATTTCTCTGGTTTCTTCCATCAAAATTAATGTATATACTCTTAAACATAAGGCGTAGAGTGTTGGCTGCAAAGATGGTCCAGCATTTTGGACTCTTTTCATTATTTTGCTTCTAGGGGCACTTTAAGTCTCTGGTGTCGTACCTCTACTGAGACCTGGTATTTCTTTGTGTTGGAGAGGCAATTTAATCCATTTTTACTGGCTGCAAACAGACTTTCAAACAAAACCTCAAACTCTTTGAACGTGCCCCAAGGATTCCACCAAACCTATAATCCTCCTCTCTCTTCCCAGGCAGTGGAAGGTGGCGACGAATGGAGCTGGCACCAACTAGAGAGCCTCGTTAGTGTTTGTGATTTTTGACTTTTGTTACCATTTCTTCTCTGTAGCCATTTCGAAGTTGGAACAATAACTTTCCTTATAACTCTCTGAACCCCCCGCCCCCGCAGCTTCTCGAACCATGGAGAAAGCCACCAAACATGCTTTCTCTCACAGACGCAGGGGTCTCCGATGCAGAGGTGAGCCTTGAGTATCTGGCTGTTGAAGGTTGAGCGGGTGGTGGAAGTCAGCTCCAACACTGATCTCATGCACAGCGCTGTGTGGGTCTCACTGGCCTGGGCTAGAGAGGTACGACAAGAGTGTAGGGCTAAATAGGCAAAGCTTGGAGAAAGGGAAATTGGAAGGAAAGGTGAAAGAACTATTATCCTGGTTGTCTTTTTTTTTCCCCTGCGGGAAATTCCGCTTAATAATTGGGAAAACAGTACATTCTGAATGCAGTCTT